>NC_090443.1:293966688-294579368 GCF_031143425.1 Pleurodeles waltl | reverse complement strand
AGAACACTAAACACCTACATCAAATCAGAACACTTTCACATGGTCACGCTACAAGAAGTGTTACCACTGCTAAAGCAACAAGACTACATGACAACCTTAGATCTCAAAGACGCGTATTTCCACATACCGATACATCCCTCGCACAGGAAATACCTAAGGTTCGTATTCAAGGGAATACATTACCAATTCAAAGTATTGCCGTTCGGTATAACGACCGCACCAAGAGTATTTACAAAATGCCTAGCAGTAGTAGCTGCACACATCAGAAGGCAGCAGATACACGTATTCCCGTATCTAGACGATTGGCTAATCAAGACCAACTCCCTAACAAAGTGTTCACACCACACAGATTATGTCATACAAACCATCTACAAACTCGGTTTCTCCATCAACTATGCAAAATCACACATTCTGCCTTGCAAAATACAGCAATACTTAGGAGCGACAATCAACACAATAAAGGGAATAGCCACTCCAAGTCCACAAAGGGTTCAACATTTTCGCAAGGTTATACAAGCCATGTATCCAACACAAAAGATACAGGCAAAGATGGTATTACAACTCCTAGGCATGATGTCCTCATGCATAGCCATTGTCCCAAACGCAAGACTGCACATGAGGCCCTTACAACAGTGCCTAGCATCACAATGGTCACAAGCACAGGGTCACCTTCTAGATCTGGTGTTGATAGACCGCCAAACATACATCTCGCTTCTATGGTGGAACAGTATAAATTTAAACAAAGGGCGGCCTTTCCAGGACCCAGTGCCACAATACGTGATAACAACAGATGCTTCCATGACAGGGTGGGGAGCACACCTCAAACAACACAGCATCCAAGGACAATGGGATGTACATCAAGCAAAGCTGCATATAAATCACCTCGAATTGTTAGCAGTATTCCTAGCGTTGAAAGCATTCCAACCCATCATAACCCACAAATACATTCTTGTCAAAACAGACAACATGACAACAATGTATTATCTAAACAAACAGGGGGGGAACACACTCCACACAGCTGTGCCTCCTGGCACAAAGAATATGGCAATGGGCAATTCGCAACCACATTCGCCTAATAGCACAGTTTATTCCAGGGATCCAGAATCAACTAGCAGACAATCTCTCTCGAGATCACCAACAGGTCCACGAATGGGAGATTCACCCCCAAGTTCTAAACACTTACTTCAAAATTTGGGGAACACCTCAAATAGACTTATTTGCGACAAAGGAGAACGCAAAATGCCAAAACTTCGCATCCAGGTACCCACACAGGCAGTCTCAAGGCAATGCCCTATGGATGAACTGGTCAGGGATATTTGCGTACGCTTTTCCCCCTCTCCCTCTCCTTCCATATCTAGTAAACAAATTGAGTCAAAACAAACTCAAACTCATACTAATAGCACCAACATGGGCAAGGCAACCTTGGTACACAACACTGCTAGACCTATCAGTAGTACCCCACGTCAAGTTACCCAACAGGCCAGATCTGTTAACACAACACAAACAACAGATCAGGCATCCAAACCCAGCATCGCTGAATCTAGCAATCTGGCTCCTGAAATCCTAGAATTCGGACACTTAAACCTCACCCAAGAATGTATGGAAGTCATAAAGCAAGCTAGAAGACCATCCACTAGACACTGCTATGCAAGCAAATGGAAAAGGTTTGTTTGCTACTGCCATAATAATCAAATTCAACCATTACACGCATCTCCAAAGGATGTAGTGGGTTACTTACTACACTTACAAAAATCGAATCTGGCCTTCTCTTCCATTAAGATATACCTCGCAGCAATATCTGCATATCTGCAGATTACCCATTCAACTTCACTATTTAGGATACCTGTCATTAAAGCGTTTATGGAAGGTCTCAAAAGAATTATACCACCAAGGACACCACCTGTTCCTTCATGGAACCTCAACATCGTCTTAACAAGACTCATGGGTCCACCTTTTGAACCCATGCATTCTTGCGAAATACAATTCTTAACCTGGAAAGTTGCATTTCTCATCGCCATCACATCTCTAAGAAGAGTAAGTGAAATTCAGGCGTTTACAATACAAGAACCTTTTATCCAAATACTCAAAAATAAGGTAGTCCTAAGAACCAATCCTAAATTTCTACCAAAGGTTATTTCACTGTTCCACTTAAATCAAACGGTAGAACTGCCAGTGTTCTTCCCACAGCCAGACTCGGTAGCCGAAAGGGCACTACATACATTAGACATCAGAAGAGCACTAATGTACTAAATTGACAGAACAAAACAAATCAGAAAAACAAAACAACTATTTATGGCATTTCAAAAACCTCATACAGGAAACCCAATATCAAAACAGGGTATAGCCAGATGGATAGTTAAGTGCATCCAAATATGCTACCTTAAAGCAAAGAGAGAGCTGCCCATTACACCAAGGGCACACTCAACCAGAAAGAAAGGCGCTAGCATGGCCTTCCTAGGAAATATTCCAATGCATGAGATATGTAAGGCAGCCACATGGTCTACGCCTCACACATTTACTAAGCACTACTGTGTAGACGTGCTATCCGCACAACAAGCCTCAGTAGGTCAAGCCGTACTAAGAACTTTATTTCAGACTACTTCCACTCCTACAGGCTGAGCCACCGCTTTTGGGGAGATAACTGCTTACTAGTCTATGCACAACATGTGTATCTGCAGCTACACATGCCATCGAACTGAAAATGTCACTTACCCAGTGTACATCTGTTCGTGGCATTAGTCGCTGCACATTCACATGTGCCCACCCGCCTCCCCGGGAGCCTGTAGCCGTTTGGAAGTTATCTTCAACATTTGTACATTTGTAAATATATTACTTAAGCCTTAATTGGCACATACTTATTCACTCCATTGCATGGGCACTATTACTAACACACACAACTCCTACCTCACCCTCTGTGGGGAAAACAATCGAAGATGGAGTCAACGCCCATGCGCAATGGAAGCAAAGGAGGAGGAGTCCCTCGGTCTCGTGACTCGAAAGACTTCTTCGAAGAAAAACAACTTGTAACACTCCGACCCAACACCAGATGGCGGACTATGCACAACATGTGAATCTGCAGCGACTAATGCCACGAACAGATGTACACTGGGTAAGTGACATTTTCATTACAGATTATATAAGAAATGCATAGATTCCTGAAGTCAGCGACAAGGAATAATTAGAGGGGCTTCAAAACAAGACTGTTAAAGGTAACATGGTTCTTTTGCTTTTTTTTTTTACTGCACTGCGGACTGTCACAAATTACATGGATCTTTTACTACTCATCCTATACTGTTGATCATTCTTGTATTATAAACTTTGTTCTGAGAACCCTTTCCCATGTAAAGACATGAACCGTTTTGCCTTCCTATGCAGTCGACAGCAGGGGCATCTTTACTGGCCAACACATCACCTCTGACCCTCATGACGTCGCCTTTGCCTGTTACCAATCAGAACGTGGCATCTTCACCATTGACTCCTTTCAGCATGTTGGGCGGCTTGGTTCCCGTAACTGTGCCCTTTCATTTGCCATTGGAGCTGCTGCGCTTTAGTGGCGATGCAGTGACCACTTCGTCAGGAACTACCTCAGCTGTTTTCCACCACAGCCTCACTCAAAGTAAGTCAATGTCGAAACTCCCCTCCCTGGTTTGTGATGTGCACTATCAGAGGTTTGCTTGCAAAATTTCACAACTGCAGTATTTTTTATTTTTTATTGGAATATAGTAAGTTCAATGGTGTTTGCCCTAGGTTTCGTGATGGCGGTTGTTGTGAGACTGAATGTAATGCATTCCTGTAGCTGGCACTTTCATCTGATATTCCCTATTCTTTTGACTTTCAATCTGTTCCACCATGGGATACTTTGTATCTTAACTTGTCTGAAGGTGCATGTGATTTCTATGAAATAAACTTGTGGATAGAAAGCAGTGTTGCATGCTTTCAACGTGTGTGCTTTAAGACTTTTTGCTGTACACTCCCTACAAACACTGCTCCTGTTAATATAAACATCTGTTAACCCCCCAAGCCTCCCCTCCTCCCCTTGTCACACACACACACACACACACCAACTCCCTTTCCTCAATAGAAAAATATTTCAGTAGTCATGTTCCTGAGATTGTTCAACAGCAACACTTTTTCCAAAATCCTGGAGACTATTTTTTCACTCTTCCTTTTGATTCCTTTTCTCTCTTGCATCAGCCGTCTGGTGTCAGGGTCTGTAACCCGTTATCCCATTTTTCCATCCCTCTCGCTCTCTCTCTCTCTCTCCTTTCTAGATTTGCTGAAAGGTTTACAGACCAGCACGCAGCATGCAGCGAACCTTTCTCACACCATGCCGCCTGCACACTTGCAGCAGGCATTTACAGGTAAGAGGCTGCATCCCATGTCGCTGTTCTTTTGGAGAGACCAAATAATGAACTGAAATGATCTTGGGAAATCCTTCGGCACTTGGCATGAATCTGTTGTCCAGGGAATTTGGGAGTGGGTTGTGTTCTCTTTAGTTGGTTATTCAACTTTAATTGGTTGGGGATTTTACCAGTATATTTAGCCTAAGAAAATTGACTAAGCTTGAGAGGCATTGTTAAATTAAAGTACGTTTCCTTGACCTATAAAGTGCAAAACATTACTTCAAAATCCCATAATAAGATTTTGAGAACCGCTGGCCATAGGGCACTCACATAAGGCCTATGAGACTGCCTACAAGACCCATCAAAAAAGGAAGCAATATTACCTTTCAGACATGTATTAATCTTTCTCCTAGCTATTTTTCAAGCACAACTGTTTTCGGTTAGTATCTAAACCTATTTCCCCAATTTTGCAACAATTGGTAATAGACATAATAAGCTAAAATGAAGCAAAGTAATGGATATCCATGAAGTTATAGCATGGCAGAGGTAATTCGTCCAGTGGATATTCCACTTTTGGAAGGAATTGAATACCGATTCTTCCCGGAGGATTTACAATACCACCTTGGATTATTTTGGGTGGGTGACTACGCACCCTAAGAAGCATTCACAGCCCTTGTGAAGATGAACGTGCAAAGTTGCTAAGTTAATCTGAGCTCAACTTCCTGGTAGCTATGGCACAGAGCAGAGACCACCTTTGCTAAGGGCAATGTGTAAAGTATTTATGCAGTCACAAAACAGTAATAAAGTCACAATGTAATACAATAAAGATCCAAACCAAATTAGAGTTAAATATAATAAAGTGACAAAAATCCAACAAGAGGAAGCAGAAATAGCCCCAGAAACGCAAAGCCCACTGATAGTCATTGGTCGTGGCCGTTCGGGACCTAGGCACAATTTGAAATGACAATGATGGAGTGCAGGGCATGATATACCAACCAGCTTTGTCCTTGGCAAAGATTCTGCCTTCTAACTTAGGCTGTTAAATCCTAATCCATCACAAGAGTGCAATTCTAAACCCGCCAAGGGGGAGACTTGTAGGGTGTCAGGCAGAGGCCACCGGAAAAGCCCAGACCAGGTCCAACTGCCACTGGTCAGCTGGATACTTCTAGGAAAAGAATGCTTGCTGCTTGTTGTATCCTTGTAGCTTGAATATGAGGTCAGCCTTATCATCCTTGGAGTTCACTTCTTTGCCCTGGGTACAAGAGGGTGCAGGTCACATCATTCA
Source organism: Pleurodeles waltl (assembly GCF_031143425.1). NCBI lineage: Eukaryota > Metazoa > Chordata > Amphibia > Caudata > Salamandridae > Pleurodeles > Pleurodeles waltl. The sequence continues at coordinate 294,573,740 of NC_090443.1, read as the reverse complement.
AGGCTCCTCTGAGATCCGACAGCAGGTCCAGTCTTTTCCTGATTTTCTGCAGGTCCAGAAAGTGTCCTGAAGTAGGTGCCTGCATATGCCACATTTATGCCTGGCATTGGCTAGTAAGTAGGAATGACTCTTGGGCACGCCATATCCAATAAATAGAAGTTAGTCAGCCATTCCCACCTACTTGGGTCATTTTCAGGGTGCTGCTAATCTTAGGCCACATTAAACTTGGACTCTGAGGACTGAGGTTATTTGGGGGGGTATACAGTGGTAATGCTAGTGACCTCCACATCTAACACTAAAATCCAGTTTGAGGCAGCCGCTGTACCCACTAAAAAACCCAGATACAGACATCTGGTAGGACAAAAGTAGTCATTCAGCAGCCAAACAATGGGCCCACACTAATCGCCTTGGCATCCTGTTCTACCCCTTCAAGTATGCCCCAAGGATAACATGTGAGCCCAATTGAGCAGGATTTGACACTCAAACAGATTTTACACTATATTGTAAAAAGGATTCTAACAGCAACCCAACGACCTTACCCCCCAAACCCCCCCCCCCCCCCCCCCCCCAGCATACTCTTGGAAGTTCACAGTAGTCATTTACTCATTTAGGTCTGAATATTTTTTGCTCCTGGGAGGCATTTCATACCTATTTAATACTAATTACTGGTTGGGAGCAGGCAGCCTTCTGACAGTTCAGGCAGATAAAGGGTACCTTTCTAAAACGTGCTTATCTATTAAAACTCCGACCGCCATTGAAGTGAGGTATTTTTTTTCCCCTACTACTTATTAAAATAGTCATTTAATTATTTTTCTAGCTGGCCCTGTTCACAAGGTACAGTATTAATAGTTTATTATATACTCTGTTTTTCTACATAAGGCAGCTAGGCCTGCCACAGTGAAAATAGCTTTTGCGTGCTAGTCATTGAAAGGACATGTTACGATGAAACTTCTACTTGTCATACTCTTAAATACCATGTTCCCTGTCTTGTGGGATAGAAGGCCTGCATATGGGCAGCTTATTAATATTTGAAAGGGTGGTTTTGGCCTGTTAAAAAGGTTAATTTTACAGGTCAAGTTGCTGTTGTTACCTTGCTTCATCAGGGGCCTGAAGTCATGTTGCACTTCCACTGCAGTGACTGATACAATAGTTCACTAGTGTAATTTAAATTCCATACCCTGGGTACACTTTGTACTGTGTACTACAGACTTGAAGTCAAGTTAAATATACCAGTTAGGAATATGCTAATTCCATTGTGAGAGCCTCATCCTCCAAGCCTCTTGTGACTGCCACGTCAGTGCCTTCTGTGCCTTTTAATGTGCAGGCATCTGGTTCTGGAGCTGCATCCCTGAGAAGGGGGACCCTTTCAGACCTACTAAAACCTCTTTGACACCTGTACCACTTGTCTCATTTTTTATCCAGATCCAAGCCTCACTCTTAGAGTGCGTCCAAAGCTTCAACCACTACATTAAAGCCTTCAAAGCCAAACCCTTCTTTGATGGCTGCTTTGTCAACCTTTTGTCATGTGAACTCTGACGTCTACCACACTGTTGAAAGCTTCTTACATGACCTCCAAAATATTGAAAAATGTGCTGACTGCTTTTTCCAGTTTGATGCCTTGGTCTATAATCTGTATTACTCCAGAGCTCCCACCAAAGGTTTTCATGATTGTTTCTCTCAGGATGACTGCAAATGTGGTACTGATGACTGTAGTGTTGTGGAAGCTGGAATTCCAGTAGCATTTGACTCATCAGTGTAGTTAGTCCTCATGAGTGAATCTTACCCAGACAACAGGTACACAAGTCTTTAACCAGGAGATCGTACTAAGAGATCTCAGTTGTCTCCAAATATGCCCAGATAATGGAAGAAAGTATCTCTCTCACATCGTATCATGGTAGGATTTATCTGCATCCTATCTCTATCAAGATAGATGAATACCATCCCAGCGACCTCTATTACTGGTGGGCCTTGTTCAAAGATCTGCTCTCAATAAAAAGCTAAACTAGAAACTGAGAATACCTTAAATGATACCCAGCAGATCTTTCTCATTTATTTGTTGGATATTTGCAGTACCATTAATAAATCATATTGGAATGTTTACTGAAACCAATGTGTTCTGCATCCACTTCTAACCAACATGTTTAGCATTCTCTTGTGCCTGATGGGTCATAGACGTTCTTCACAGGTAATTTTTTGTAAATGATCCCAAGCTATCTTACATATATCTCAAGTAGTGTATATTTATATTGAGAGTATCTAATGAAGCTTTAGATCCTCATACCTGTGAGGATCTGATGTACCTGGATAGGAGATAAAAATTGTAAGTGTTTTAAAGTCAATAGCTAATGCGTTATCTAGCAGAGTAATAGAATTTCTGATAGAAATTTGTAACTGCAGATTCCTCCCCTTCTGAATGTTTCCCAGGCATCAGTCTGGATCTGGAAAATCTTTAGCAGTACCCTGTGCACCAGCAAGTGCCAGCCACTCAAGCTCTATGCTGTGACCAGTCGAGGTTGAAATAAGTCTTGGAGCCGGTCCCCCTCCAAGAGTCTTTCCCATGGCCAATCTCGGTCACACTCGAAATCTTCGGCTAAGTTGAAGAAATTATAAAAAATGTCCATGGGGGTATTCCTGCCACTCTCAAACTCCAGAGAAAGATGCAAGGATGTCAACTTTCAATCTTGCTCACAAAGTGGATCCTATAATGTGGCTAAACTTACTATTCAGTGTGGCTTAGACACCACAGGATTGCCTTAGTAGGGCAGTTGGCTCCAGTGTAGCTGTTAGACACCATGCCTGTATGAGGTCATCAGGCTTTTCTGGTGACATCCAGTTCACCTTGATGGATAGGCCCCTTGATGTGTCTTGTTTGTTTGGTGAAAAAGGAGACCGTGCCTACAAGCATTTTAGAGATAGTACAGCCAGAGCATGCTTGTTGGGTTTGTCCACTACTTCACCTCAGCCTCATTACTAATTTCGTTCCCTCTGTAGCTATAATAGGGGTTTTCAATATTGCCGGCTGATGCATCCAGTGCAGCAAACTTCTCAGAACTATCAGAACCTTGGCTGCAGTATCCCTACCACACGGACAACAGAATTAGTGTGCAGCCAGTCTTCCCTTGGTGGAAAAATTCAAGAGGTTCAACTTGGCCCAAAGCCTAGAGGGTTAATGGTAGCATTGGACCTGCAGGATGTTTATTTCCATGTCCCCGTCCTGCAGGCCCACAGGTGCTATCTGCGATTCAAGATGGACCAGGAGCAATTTCAGTTCTGTGCTCCCCTTAGGCCTCACCACTGCCCTTCAGATGTTCATGATCCTGATGGCAGTGGTTTATTCACCTCTTCCATAGTCACGGGTTCCATGTCCCCCTACCTCGAGGACTGGCTGCTGAAGGCAGGCTCGCACCAGGGAGTTGTCATCCACCTGCAGACTATGGTGAACCTTCTGACATGGTTGGGGTTCACTGTCCGTTCACCGAAGTCAACCTGACTCCTTCACAGGTGCTCCCTTTCAACAGAGTGCAGTTTCATGCCTTCTCCCTGAAACGTAGTCCAGGACAGTCAGGCTAGGCTCGCAGTGTTTCAGTCTCTGTGCTGGATGTCCATGAGGATGACTTGCAGGCTCCTGAGACTGACGACCTCCTGTGCCTTGCTGGTCAAGCACGATAGGTGACATATGCAGTCTTTGCGGTGGGATCTGAAGTTCCAGTGGACACATCAACATAGGGATCTCTCAGGTTCATCCAGATTTCAGAGGTCACTGCAAAGGATCTGCATTGGTGGTTGCGAGACCGTGAAGGTCCGCAGCAGACCCCTGTCCCTCCTCCACCTAGAGCTTGCAGTGCAGATCGATGCATCACTTCTGTTTTGGAAAGGTTACTTGGGAGAGATCTGGTGGAGGCCCAGCTCCACATCAACCTGCTTAAGCTGTAGGCCATCCGCTGGGCTTTGAAAGCCTTTGTATCATCAGAGGGAGGCTGGTACAAGTGCTCATGGACAACCGCACCACCGTGTGGTACTGCAACAACCGGGGACGAGATGGGGTCATGATGGACCCTGTGACAGGAGGTATTATGCTTCTGGCAGTGGATGTAACACCAGGAGATGTTTCTGGTGTTTCATCATCTGGCGGGAAAACTAAACGCCACAGCAGACAAACTCAGCAGCTGATGCCTAACTTATTACAAATGGTAGTTAAACCTGGAGGTGGCGCAAGCTCTCTTCTGCAGATTCAGAATATTTAAGCTCGATCTTTTACCCACCTTTTGCTAGTTGAAATTTGTAAAGTGTCTCTCTCTCCCTCACTTTCTCTCTCTTACCTTCTCTCTCTCTCCTTCTCCCCATCTCTATCTCCCCCTCTCCTGAACTAGCGGGCCCAACTCATCTTAGTGGTACCAGCTTTGGTCAAGGAGAGTGTGGTATCCGGGAATTCTGGGAAGAATTTGGTCCTTACTTTTCCTCCTGTACTCCTTTTGAGCCACTGCGGATATAGCAACTTAGGCTCTTGGCCATCAAGAAAGTTTTTCTTGTGGCCATAACTTGGGTATGGCGGGTGAGTGTGCCACAAGCCGTCTGTGTCAGGACGCCATACACCATGTTTTTTTGTGTGGTTTTTTTCAGACTAACTAGTCCTGAGAACGCAGGCCTTCTTTCTCCTGAAAGTGGTGACCACATTTCAAGTCGGGCAAGATATCACTCTGCCGATGTTCTTCACTCCACCTAACCCCTCTGAGTAGGAGAGTCTGCGTCAGCTGGATGCTAAATGAGCTCTTACCTTTTACATTGATCGTACCAGAGAACTTAGCGTGGATGACCATCTCTTTGCGGGTTATGCTTTAACCAAGATGGGCTAGGCAGCGCAGAAGTGAACTGTCTCCGTAGATCATGCTCTACATTAAATCCGCACGCATTGGCCAAGAAACAACCCTTTGAAGGTTTGCAGGCTTTTTTCCACAAGAGCCAAGGCTGCTTCCACTGTGCTGGCACAAGGAGTTCCTGTTCTGGATGTTTTCCAGGATGCTGTGTGGACATCACTCCATACATTCATGAAGTACTACTGTCTGGGCGGCCAGGTCTATCAGTTGACAATGGCATTTGGTCTGCTTTTTCCTGCTTTTTGTTTGAGATAGTTCAGACCCTCCACCTGGGAGATTGTGCTTTGGTATCTGTTGAAAAAGTGAGGAATTGAAAGTCAGAAATATCTATCAGAAGAACAATTCAATATGTTAATTCTCAGTATACTTCTTTGCTCACCATATAGCTCATACATCTGCACTTCACAAGATGAGTCTTGTCTCACAAACGTTTTTTAAAATAAGGAAATTTGTGACTCTCACATTGGCGAATGTTTGTAAACCGTGTCCAAAACTCAATCAGGGGTCAGTGCATTCTGGTCTTTTTCCTTCTATGGCTATATTCATTCAGAGTACCATACCAGTAAAAAAAAATTATCACACTGCTCTTTCTTTGCATGTTAGGTATGTTTGAGAGTCTGTCATCCATAATTTTCATCATTAGGTGTACATTCTGATTCTTTTTTTTATTTTTTCACTCAAAGCATACTGGGAGTTTTACATCCTTCATCTCTTATACCTATCTCCTTCCGACTTTGTTGTTTTGTTTGATTTTGACACAGGGTTTTTTGTAAGTTTTGCAAGGTATGCTAATGTTAAACCATTAGCCTGCTGATTGTGCAATCAAATTGCGTAATTTAAAAACGCTCTCATGAAAAGTGACTGCCTAGAATTTAACATACAAACACCCAAGATACTATTTGGTGCATTTCTGGTCAAAATTAAGACATTGAAAGCACTTTAAAATTTCAAGTTACTCTAAATATTTTTAAGAAGAAATTAGAAGTGAAAAAGAACATCACAAAAGTTTGAGTACTCGACACACTCAAAGGTCATGAAACTTTGGAAAGCTCAGGAATGTTTAACACCTGAGGGCACCTCTGCGTATTCAAGGGCTGACTTCCAACCAATAAATCAAAATCATACAGCTCATCAAGAGAAATCTGGGCTTCTTACTTAGAAGGGAGTGAATTAAACCAAAAAAAAACAAGGACGAGGTAGAGCACCCAAGAGTGAATACAAATACCACACACCTAGATATTGGCCCTGACTAATCAGCAATCCCTACTATGTCTGCCACACTTGTCAGAGCTCCAACCAACCTCGTATACCCCTCTACACCCAGAGAAGAACAGCGAGTTACAAGCAGTCCTAGACATCTTCAATCTAGCCAACAGTGTCATCACTAATAAATAGAAAGGGGTGTTTAACAAGGGTTTGGGATTTGTTCCCACCCCAAAACCTAACATATCCACTTGCCAACCAGAGATGTCCAAATCTATCAGGAATATCCACCTCAAACTCTCTTGGCCAATATGGAACTGCTAACAGAACACACCAAAGAAGCCCAAGAATGTGGCAAACTCAACTCCATCTGTCTATTCTCCACCCCCCACCCATCAAGTATTTCTGTGACCTATTGGCCTTAGCAATAACTAATAAAAGGTATCAGCTCTTTGAGTGAAAAAAACATGGGCTGTTTTACAATCTAAACCCGAACCAAGAGTTCTACAGGAATTGGCCAATTTGGACTCACTGGTTATAAAACCACCTGACAAAGAAGAAAGAATAGTCATCATGCCAACAGAGATGTACAAAACCGAATGCTTAAAATTATTGAACAACATGAATTACAAGCAATTAGAGAGCGATCCCACTACAGATATTGTGGAGTACATCTTATCACATGCATGATTGACTCAGCAAAGGAAAATATTGTGGATCACAAAATAGGAAGTGGACTTGTTATCTGAAAAAGAACCTCCGATTGCTTATTTGTATATTTTGCCTAAGATGTACAAAGGAGTATTTCCTCCCGGAAGACCAGTTGTCTCTGGTATTGGCTTTGACCATGAACCTCTATTGCAAATTTCTAGTTTGTCTTCATAGGTCAAGGACCTTAAGGACATATTGAACGTATTAGAAGGAACACCCTTTGACCCTCAGTCAGAGGTACTAGTGATGATGCATGTGGAAGCACTATGTAGCAGCATCTCCCAGGAAGAGTCACTTGGGGTCTTAGAAAACCTAAAAGCAGTTATTGAATAGAACTCAATCACAAATCTTTCTATAGACCCATAGAACTTAGATAGCATATTTGCCCCTATCAATTGTCTGCCTTTTGCATACATGAATTTGAGATTAATCTTGTACTGAACAACTCTTATCCTTTCAGGCAAAACATAACATGCTTGTAGGAGGTAAGTATTATACACAATATATACACTAGACACTAAAATAAGGTAGCTAATTAGACATAGCATAGTGCGAACAATAGGAAATGCTATAGAATGCAATGGGAGAAAATAGGTCTAGGGGCAACTCAAACCATATACTAAAAAAGTGAAATGTGAACCACGAATTCCCCTCCCCCCCCAGACAAAGTGTAGTGTGTAGAGAATCGCTGGGAGAGTAAGAATACCACAAAGGTGAGTAAAATTCCCCACCCCAGAGCCCAGGAAAGTAGGAGTAAAGTACTGCAAGTTTCCTTAGGACACACTACAAGTCGTGATTAGAGTTATTGCAAGAACCAATCAAGACTGCAAACAACAAATAGTGGATTCCTGTACCTGAAGACCTGCAAAGAGAGGAGACCAAGTCCAGAAGTCGGAGAAGGTTCCAGGAAGGACAGGAGTCCCTGCCAACCTAGAAGAGGGTGCAAAAGAAGAGTCCTCGTTGGACCAAGTCTGCAGAATTGCACCAAAGGAAGATGGCTGCGGGTTCCTGCGGGATGCAATGGACGTCTCACGTGGAGATGTTGGATGCAGGTGAGTTTCGACGCTGGATTCGTCCAGCAAGCCTTGGTTCAAGCAGTGTCATGGATTGTGTCAAAGTGGCGCTGCCTGGTGCCTGGACCCAGGAGGGACATGGGGGCCGCAACTCGAACTGAAGAAGCAGAGGGGGCTCCCAACACTGGAGGAAACCCACAGATGACCAGGCAGCACCCACAGAGGTCCCAGGACACGGGGACAAAGAAGGTGCAAATTGCAGTTGTTGCAGCACTACAAAAGAAGGTCCCACGCCGCCGGAGGACAGCTCAGCAAGTTGAGCGTCGCAGGATAGAGTGCTGGGGACCTTGGCCAGGCTGTGCACGAAGGATTCTTGCAAATAGTGCACAGAGGCCTCAGGGGGTGAAGATGACACGATGCACAGGGGTACTGTCGCAGACGGGGAAGGCAAGCTCTTACCTCCTCCAAATTTGGACAGCAGGACCTTAGGACAGTCTGTGTCGAAGGAGTCCACCACCTGTGTTCCAAGGAGCACGCTCGTCACCAGGAGAGGAGTCCAAGAGAACCGGTTGTCGTCATAGAGGGTGCCTGCTGGAGCAGGGAAGTGACTCTGTCACTTCACAGGAGATTTCTTCAGTCCTTCTGGTGCAGGGTGAAGACAAGGAGTCCCCAGGGCATGCACACCGTGGAAACTGTTGCAGTTGCTGGCTGGAGCTGAAGTTGCAGAGTAAAAGTAGCCCTTCTGGATACTTTGTTGCTGTTACAGCGGCTCCTGGAGCAGTCTGCGGTCGATCTGAGGTCAGAGGATGAAGTAGTAGTTGCAGAGGATTCCTGAAGGTAACTTGCAAGCAGAATCTGAAAAGAAACCCACAGGAGAGACTCTAAATAGCCCTGACGGGGATTGGCTACCTTATCAGGTATGGACCTATCAGGAGGGGTCTCTGACGTCACCTGCTGGCACTGGCCACTCAAAGCCCTCCAGAGTGCCCCCACACCTTGGAATACAAGAATGGCTGAAGTCTGGGACACACTGTAGGAGCTCTGGACACCACCCTTGGGTTGGTGATGGACAGGGGAGTGGTCACTTCCCTTTTCTTTGTCCAGTTTCGCGCCAGAGCAGGGACTGGGGGTCCCTGAACCGGTGTAGACTGGCTTATGCAAGGAGGGTACCATCTGTGCCCTTCAAAGCATTTCCAGAGGCTCTGGGAGGCTACCTCTCCAAAGCCTGTAACACCTATTTCCAAAGGGAGAGGATCGAACACCCTCCTCCCAAAGGAAATGCTTTGTTCTGCCTTCCTGGGGCTGAGCTGCTCAGACCCCAGGAGGGCAGAACACTGTGAGGTGGCAGCAGCTGTAGCTGCATTGCAAGCCTCGGAGAACTGGTTTGGCAGTACTGGGGGTCTATGGTGGAGCCCCGAGGATGCATGGAATTGGCTCCCTAATACCAGATTTGGAATGGAGGGACAATTCCATGATCTTAGACACCTTACATGGCCATATTCGGGGTTACCATTGTGAAGCTGCATATAGGTATTGACCTATATGTAGTGCACACGTGTAATAGTGTTCCAGCACTCACAAAGTCAGGGGAATTGGCCCTGGACTGCGTGGGGGAACCTTTACTAGTACAAGGGTGCCCTCACAATTAGTAACTTTGCACCTAGCCTTCAGCAAATGAAGGTTAGACATATAGGTGACTTATAAGTTGCTTTGGTGCAGTGAAAATGGCTGTGAAATAGTGTGTGCACTATTTCACGCAGGCTGCAGTAGCAGTCCTGTGAAAGGGTTTGCCCTGAGCTCCCTTTGGGTGGCAAAAGAAATGCTGCAGCCCATAAGGATCTCCTGGAACCCCAATGCCCTGGGTACCTAGGTACCATATACTAGGGGCTTTTAAGGGGGGTCCAGTATGCCAATTGAAATTATTAAATGAAGTCACTAGCCTGTAGTGACAAATTTATAAGGAGAGAGAGCATAAGCCCTGTGGTTCTGGTTAGCAGAGCCTCAGTGACACAGTTAAGCACTACTGACAACACACACATTAGGCCACAAACTACGAGGACTGGGGTCCTAGCTAGCAGGATCCCAGTGAGGCAGGCAAAACACATGGACATATAGGGTTTTCACTAAGAGCACTGGGGTACTGGCTAGCAGGATCCCAGTGACACTGTAAAACCACACTGACATACACTCCCAAACAGGCCAAAAGTGGGGGTAACCGTGCTAGAAAGAGGCTACTCTCTCACAATGCTGCAAATGCTATACAGACAAATTGTTTAGTATTTGGAGAAACAGCAAAGAGCAGGTAGAGGAGTTTACGAAGCAGTGCAATTCTTGACAGTTACTTGGGATTCACTATGACTAAGTCAGAAAGGACTAGCCTTCTTGGACCTGTAGCTCTCAGCATATACATCATTTAAGTGTGAAGTCTTCTACAAACCTACTGATTGAAACAACTTACTGAGTTACAATGCAATAGTTTCCTTCCAGGATCAGTAAGAGAACTTATCAGTGGGACAGTTTGAGGTTAAGACAAAAATGCACTGAGAAAAATGGATTACATGACACATGCAAACAAATTAATCCACCGATTTAAAAAAAAAAAAAAAAAAAAGGGATTATCCTGACACGATCATTACCCAAGCAAAGAAAAGGGCATCAAATAACCCTTGCAAATCATTACAAAAATTATTTGGCAAAAACAATAGAATTTCTGGGATCTGTCAGCTAACACTGATTCGTAGCAGAGCAATTGCCTGCCTTCTCACGAAAATAACAGGGTTAAGTTCTGGATCATCCTCTGACATCTCTGCATGTAAAGGCCTGGCTGCTGCACACTTAGGCCAGATTATGCAAATAGAAAGATCAGTTTTTAACAACTAGAACATTTTTCACTGAAATTAGAAGTGCCTTTGATTCTAGGCTGTTGAGAATCACATAGATGCATAGACAATTCTCTCAGATGACATCCTTAGATATTCTTGGATTAGAGTTTGCCTGGCTGCCACGTCCAGATAGTCAAGAATTCCTAGTTCACCACCTTCATTTTCCAAGAGGTGGTGAAAGATATAAACACCAAACTTTGATTTTTAGATAAAGTCCCTTCATATTTCTAGCTTAAGAAGAGGAATAATCTATCACATGTCCTCAACCCTCTTCTCCAGCTTTGAAGACTTTACACTTTTTGGACATTATGGGGTTTGAAATTTTACACAGCAAGACTTTCGACAGTCTGAGCAACCCTTTATTGTTTTTCAAACTCTGCAAATACCATCCTCTTTTGAAGCAAGGTATTGCCAAAATGGATCATGGCATGTGTACTCTTCCGCAGCTTGAGTGCCTTAATGGCTCCCTCCACCAGAGGCATTGCAGCCAGGGTATCTTTTTGTGGTAGTCCCCGGGTGTCTTTTTGTGATAGTGCACCTCAGCATCTGTAGGACAACAGCTTGGGCCTCTACACACAATTCCACAAAACATTACTGCCTCAAGCATCATTCAGTACCAGTGACAGTGGCTGGGCATGCAGTATTACATAATCTATTTAATCTGATAGAGACTTCTAGTTGCAGATTCCTTACCGTAGATTTTCCCCCAGGCGTCAGACTGGATCTGGCAATTTTTCTTCGAGCAATACCCTTGAGCGTCGGTAGGTGGCGTTGGTCGACTCCGCGGGCGTCATTGACATCGTAGTCGCCGTGATGACGTCGGGAGTAGTACATGGACACCTCCCTCACACAGTGACGTCAGTTCTTTTCTTTCCACGCCACGCGCTGATCCGAAAAAGAGCTACCCTGGTCTATTTTTTACCGAATTAGACCCTTTTGTCGAGTTTTTGTGTGAAATTTGGTGTGTCGAGAATGTCCTCGAAGACCGGTTTCAAGCCGTGCGAGGACTGTCATCGTACGATGTCGGTGACAGATCCTCATCAGGTTTGTCTGTGGTGTCTCAAGCACGACCACGACCTGAAGTCGTGCTCAGAGTGCCGGGCCATACACCCGAAAGCTTTGAGGGAGCGGTCCCTAAAGCTCCTGGCGGCCCGGCACTCGACTTTGCGTAGGTCCCAGTCTCGCTTGAGAGGAAGGTCTTGAGACTGGTCAGGGAGTCATCACCACTCGTCTTTTTCCAAATCCTCGGGTCGAGGTAAGAAGTCGTCGAAGAGAACCCATCGCTCTCTGACTTCGCCCTGTCGCTCACCCAACGCGACGCGGGAGGAGCGTTCACGCACAAGGCCTCTGTCCTCGGAGCCTGCATCTGGGTCGGCTCCGCACTTCCCCAAGTTTCCCGGAGCCAGAGCGACCCCCGCCCAGCTTAAAGAGTTTTATGAGGCCATGCACCTCATCTTTGGGCGGTCCGACCCCGATACGGTGCCTTCGGGCCCAAGGGATTCAGCTGAGGGGCTTTCAGGTTACGCAATGGCGGCTTCGCCCACTGAGGTCACCCCCGGATCCATGCGCGGATTTGCGCCAGTCGCACCCCTGAGACCTGCGCCGGGTTGATTGTCGACCACTCCTGAGGTTGGTAGTGCCCACTATAGACGTCGACCCAATTCTTATCCCCGATGATTGAGTCAGAGCGGCATCGGCCTACGCCACCTTCGACTTCGATGGGGCCTAATCGCCCCAGGTTGGTTTCTGACCCTTTTTCTTATGGGTGTGAATATAGGGAAGGGTTGGAGGGGCCCCTGGTCCCTTATGAATACCAGGATGACCCTTCTATGGACTGGGCTCCGGAATTGGGCGAAGCCAGTGGTCTGGATACTTTTCCTGACGCTGGCATGCTGTCTCCTACCGTGGCCACGGCAGAGGGAGCAACTTATGGTATGGTGGTCAGTAGGGCAGCTGAGGTCCTTGGTCTTGAGCTTCCCACTGTTGAGGTTAGGTCTAATCTTGTTTCAGCCTGGGGCTTCTACTTCAGAAACCCTTTTGCTGTTTAATGAGCCCTCACTGGTGTCCTTTTGGGTACCTGGTCCAAACCCAACACAGGGGCTCCTGTGAATAGGACTATCACACGCTGCCATCATCCCACTCCGAACGACCCTAAAATCCTGTCACAAACACCCCACGCCTGAGAGTCTTGTTATCCAGGCTTCCTCTTCTTCAGGCGCATTCCCTTCCACACCCCCGGACAGGGAATCCAAAAGGCTGGAACAGTTTAGCAAGAAGTTATTTTCTTCCTCCAGTTTTGCGCTGCGGTCTGTGAACACAGCATGCCTTTTGGGCTGCTATACCCCCTTATTGTGGGATACGATTGCGCAAGTCCTGCCACAAATACCAGAGAAGGCTCGTGCTATCGTCTCCCAAGGTGTGAATGATGGGAGAGAGGCAGCAAAGTTCACAATCCGTTGTGGGCTGGACACAACAGACTCTATGGGCGGATCGGTTGCTACATTGGCAGCCAGGCGTCCATCAACCAAAACTGTGTACACCTGTCATTGGAATAAATTTGTGGCATGGTGTACCAACAAATCTGTTGATCTCCTTTCTGAAGTTCTTCTGTTCATTCTTTCTTTGGCCCAGCAAGTCTCTGCTTTGGGCACCCTTAAAGGGTATTTATCTGCCATTTCTGCCTTTCTTAGGCTACCTGATCAGCCCTCACTCTTTAAATCTCCTATTGTGAGTAGATTCCTAAAAGGGCTCACCCATTTATTTCCTCCCACTCCGTTTATCATGCCTCAGTGAGACCTTAATCTTGTACTTACATATTTGATGTTTACTCCCTTTGAGCCAATGCATAATTGTCCCTTGCGGCTCCTCACCTTCAAAACTGTCTTTCTTGTTGCTATCACCTCTGCTCGCAGGGTGAGTGAGCTTCAGGCCCTTTCCTCAATACCTCCATACTTGTCTGTGCACCCTGACAAAGTAGTGTTGCTAACTAAGGCTTCCTTCCTTCCTAAGGTGGTTACACCCTTTCATGTAGGCCAGTCCAACACTCTGCCTACATTCTACCCACCCCCACATCCTTCCCATGATGAGGAGAGACTCCACCATCTGGACCCAAAAAGAGCATTGGCGTTCTACCTCAATCGTACTAAAGATTTCTGGGTGGATGATCAACTCTTCGTTGGGTATGTGGGTGCGCAAAAAGGGAAGGCGGTGCAAAAGCGTACCATCTCTCGATGGGTGCTTCTTTGCATCAAAATGTGCTACGCTTTGGCAAAGAAGCAACCTCCTGTGGGCTTGCGTGCTCATTCCACCAGAGCAACTGCTGCTTCCACAGCGTTAGCACGTGGAGTTTCTGTCCTGGATATCTGCCAGGCAGCTACGTGGGCGTCCCTGCACACATTTGTTAAGCACTACTGCCTGGACAGACCAGTCCGTCGGGACGGCTACTTTGGTCGTTCGGTCCTGCAGGACTTCCTAATTTGATCTTGGTACGCAACCAACCACTGAGGATGGCCTTGCTTGGCTATCTATTCTAAGGTAAGGAATCTGCAGCTAGAAGTCTCTATCAGATGTACAAATTACTTACCTTTGGTAACAAAATATCTGGTAGAGACACATTCTAGTTGCAGATTTCTTACCGCTCACCCATCCTTCCCACTTGGGAACTGCTTTCTAGGGACAGGGATTCTCCCTTTCAGGTCCTTAGCTCTGGCGCACCAATCTCAGTGTTCTTAGCGGCTCTGCGCTTTGGCATGGAAAGTCGTAAAAAGAAACTGACGCGTCTGCGCGAGGGCTGCGTCTTTGTACTACTCCTGACGTCATCACGGCGACTAAGACGCCAATGACGCCCGCAAAGTCGACCGATGTGCAAGGATATTGCTCGAAGTAAAATCTCCGGATCCAGTCTGACGCCTGGGGTAAATTCTAAGGTAAGAAATCTATAACTAGAATATGTCTCTGCCAGATATTTCGTTACCGCAGGAAAGTAACTTGTACATTAAGGTGAGCCTTGTTTCTGATGTTAGCATATATGCTGTTCGACTGATTTGGTTATCTGAATTGAAGCATGCAAATCCATGAAAGATCCAATGTATCAGGAGAAAAGGTTGCCTAAAATTACAGTTCTTCAGCATTGGTTTCTTTCATAGACTCGAATGGAAATTGCTCTAATTTACATGGTTACTAATTATTTATGTTTAGAAGCTTTAAACGTATGACAGTGACTCTGATGTAAAGCTCTGAATGTCTCCACCTTGTTGGTCTGAGTTCTACTTTTGTAATGGCATGAATAGAGTACGGATTGTTAGGATCACTTGAATTATGCAGTATAAGAGGGCCAAATTAGGTGGCAGAGTTTAGTAAATTATGCTACAAGAAAAGGCAAATTATGTGGCTTAATGTGGCAAAATTTGTAATAGTGTTACCTCATTATTTCAACATTTTTAAACTTGGTAACACTGGGCATTGGCTGCACCTCATTTGTACCATTTTAACACCTAAATATAGCAATAAGCAACAAAATGGTGACCAGTCCAGCTTTGTAAAGGGCGTTTCACTGCACTGCAACACTTTACTGCATTTTTAGGAACTTTTGAACTGTTTTAGCAAACACATTTTTTTTATTTAAATCTGCAGATTATTTAGCGGCTGCTCAAATACATAATTCCTGTGGCCTTGCATGTGGTCTGTAGCTGTATTAATGTTATTTTAGAGTATGCAATCACTGCTGCTTTAATATGAACAGTCTGACAACAGAGAATAGTAAAACCTGTAAATCTATGAAATATATGAATGCTGGAGAATTGTAGTTTACAGGTAAGTACATTTACTTTAGAAAATGTTTGCTTCCTGTGGAGATAACCAAAACTTTTTTGTCTGCTTTATTGATTCTCTCAATTCACTTGTTTGTTACAAGTTAGTCTCTTCTGAATGAATTCTGTCAGAAGGTATTGGCCTGTTTTATATTCTCTGTATACCTACCACCCGATCAGTTGATGCAAGTGAAAGGCAGAAATTGCTTCTTCCTTTTGAAGGAGATGCAACTTTGAGACCTCAAATATTTTGAGATTCTTGCTGTTCTAATCTTTATACTAAAATATGCCATGTTTTCATTAGTGGGAGAAGTCTAAGCTTGACAGACTTGCAGCTTATTCATCACCGTTGAGACCTCTGCCATTGTAAGAATCTGAATCTGACCTTTTATTTTAAACCTACTTAGAAACTAGAAGGCCATTATAGTGTGGCTGCTTAATGACTGGAGTTAATGTTATTACATTTGTTTAATGTGCTCTATGCTACTGTGGGGGACTGCCTCCACATTAGACTGCTTTCTGGATTTTATTAAAAAACTAGAGACACTCAGTCCTGCTTAGGTTTAAAAAATATTTCCATCCGCATTTTATTGAGTGATGTATATATTGGGTAGAAGCTAAGGTGAAGTGTGGATTGCAAGTAAGTATTAAGTGACGTGGCATTAGTCAAGCATCCTGTCCTGCCATATTTCTTGCCTATTGTGACTGGTTTATTTAGAAAATATTGAGTTTTTAATATGGTCAAACATATCTTTGGAGTATGTCTTACTTCAGAAAAGTGAGCCCTCGTCACAGGGGCCAGAACTACCCCTTCATAGTTATCTCACTCTTGCTATGCATAAAAAGTTCCTTTCTTGGCCTTGTCATTGTCATGTCTGCACAGAGGATTGTTTTGGGGAAGTGTGGGGAATTAGAATCTTCATGCTTTGTGGCTCTCCCCTCTCCTTTTTGTCAAGGAGCAGTGTGATCTCATTCTTCGGATAGCTCATTTTAGATGTGTTTTATGCGGAGTGCCTTTGTGTTGTCTGTGTACTCCTTACATCTTCTCCATGTGTTGGGAATTTGATAGCTACAGAAGGACCTATGAGATGTTGATCAAGCTTTGCAGTTTTATTCTCTCTAAGCAGTAAGGGTAAAGGAACTCATGAGTTCTCCTTCAGGGGATCTCCATTGATAATCATAAGCAATGAATAGTCCCACCCACATGCAGGATTTCTGAGCACTTATCCAAATTATACATTTTCTGTGTTACATCTTCCTTATTTCAGGAAGGCCAGTAATTGTTATGTAACACAATAAATAATTTAGTAGTCTGTATTGTAGGTTATATTGTCCTTTTACATTAATTTGCTGTAAAAATACATTTAAAAACAGATGCAGCTGGAACAGTGTGAGACATTTAAAATACCTTTCACAAACCTTTTTTTAATATATAAATTAAATGATAAGAAAGTAATCAGCCAGTGCAGCCCAATAGGCTGCAGCTATGTTAAGTTGAAACATGACACTGCATATGTAAGGGTTCTTAACCTTCCAGTTTGTCATCATGCCATGTTAGTGGCAGTTGGCTTAGTTATTTTTTCCATATGCTGGAGACATGAATCTGAAGCACTGAGCTCTGCCCCTACAAGCTTTTTTTTTCTCTTGGAAAACTTTCTGTATCAGTTTTTGCTCAAGGTTTTTCAGGGCTTAGAGTAGTTTTCTTGCTTTTCCTGACATGAAATATTTTTCCTTTGAGAAAAGCCATCCATTTTTGTAAAATGTCCTGCCCGTGGTAGTAAGATAGCTAAGCCAGATTCCTATGACTTGTGTTTTTTCTATGTTCTGGATTCTTGTATTCCAGGCAGATGCAAGCAAGGACTTACTTCAGACCAGCTTTAAAGGAGCACAATAAGATTCTCTTTCATGGGCAAAGGAAAGGAAAAGACATCTGGAAGTCCCTCTCTGGTGGCGCTGGAAGGTCTCAGGAGCGAGGAGAGTGCATTCCCTCTGCCAGTGTTCTTCTACCACTCCCACAGAGGGAGATCCAAGAAAACACAGGAAAAGAGGCAGCTGTTGTTCCTTGTCGACATCCAGGACTTTGATGTAGAGCAAAGATTATTTATTTAAATTTCACAAGGATTGACATTACTGCTGCCACACATCAAATCAGCTAGTGTGGAGGTGTGTAGGGTTGATGAACTTTATGAAACCTTTCATGTGCAGGTTCTTTGCAATGCCCTTTGCATTTCAGTCATAGCCTTTAGTTAAATTGGGACGAGGACTCACAAGTTTGATTGCCCAAGAGTGTATTGCTTTTTCAAGGTGTGGTAGTTTCCTAAGTAGGTTTTCTTTGCTACTTGGCTCTGATTTGCTCTTGTGAGTTTCCCCAACAGTGTGGTTTTTGGGGGTGCAAGAACCATAGTTGTCGGAACTTATCGAAACCATTCACTACTGCCTCTTTTGGTTGGTTCTGAGAAATTCGATTTATTTCATGGAACTGGTAAGGAGGCTTGAACTTTTCAGACCCTTTAGTTCTTAGTCAATATCTAATATTAAACAGGTTTTGTCATGAATAAATCTAGATGGTTTGAAACACCATGGCTGCACTTTTTTTTATTTTTTTTTATTTAGTTCACATTTCACATTTTAAAGGTCCACACTCCTCAAATAAGTCAATCACTGGGAAAAAACTGTACAATGATCAACTGCTGGCACTCCATTGTGGAGGATATAAGTCTCAATGCTTGTATATCTACAGACAAGGTTTCCTCTGGAAGGAGAAACCCTGCGTTCGATGGCATTTGTGGCTGTAGATATGTATGCTCTGCAAACGTTTGCCATCTAGTGTTTAGTCAGGAAGTGTGCAAGTTGTTTTTCTGCGAAAACCCTTTAGAGTCACGAGGTCACTCTTCCTCTTGCAGGTAGTGTGCATGGGCATCCATTCCATTGTTAGATTGTTTTCTTCCGCCGTCTGGACCATTTTTGTTGTACTTTTTCCAATCGGGATCCACTTCCCCCTTTGCCAATATTGTTATCAAACACGTTTCCCAGCTTCCACACTTCGAGATCAAGAAAGCATCACATCCGAACAAAGGCCCTCGGGGCCTTGCCATTTCAGGCCCACCATTTCTGTCCCTTTCAAAATATGGGTGCCTTTCCAATTCTGCCCAAGGTGCTAAGTACCGACCAACATTAGATCTGTAATGTCTGTCTCCCGACCACAGAGAAGAGGACTGCAAGGCCTGGCAATCGTTTCAGTTCAAAAAGACCTTATGGGACCGAAGAACTCATTGCAGTGAAATGCAGAGACCAAAGGTCAGCGGCACATCCTATATAATTGAGCCCCAGGATGTCAGTCAGGAGGAAGAAGAGCTCCACAAGGCCTCTGTGGCTAAAGAAGAGGCCTTTTCCATCGAGGACTCCAAGCTAGAGATAGACCATGAAATGCAGGATCTTCCATCGGGTCAGCGTACCATGAGTACTAATATCACCATCCTGCCACCTTAAAACATTCAACTTCATCTAAATTTAAGGCTTCCGGGCCACCACTGTCAACAGGCCATATGGTCTGCACCAAAAACTTGATTGGGATACTCCACCCTCAGGCTCTGCACCGAAACATAGGCCTAAGCCGACCACCTTGGTGCCTAGCCGATCAGCTCCGCCGTTGGCACCGACCCCCTTCAGCTCCGTCTCACCACTGACCCCTTCAGCTCCGCCTTCACCACCAACCACTACAGCTCCATCTTCGGCACTGACCACTTGGTACCAAAAGATTCAGTTCAAGCAGCTTTGGCATTGATCACTTAAGCACCGAAACATAAAACCACTTCGGCTCCAGACGTTCTCAGACCAGCACCGAAATCTGACTCTAGTGCTTAGGTCGAACAGATTCTCCATAAAATGCAGGAGAAGCTTGAGGCCCATCAGAAGCAAATACATTTTCAGCCTCATACAGGCCATATTTTGGCAAAGACTGTTGTTACAATGCCTCCTTCATTAAAGCAACAACTTTATTTGAAGAGGCCATTGATTTGCCAGTGCCTATCCCTAAGAAGAAGAGTTAAAGCTACCAGTCCTTTACATCCTCCTATACTATCTTCTCCGTTCCTAGCACCGCCTCCACCACCCTCACCCTCTCCCTCTCATTCTCAGGGTGACCCATTAGATATAATGAGGTTCCTACACTTACACTGGTGAGCATTGGGCAGGGGATGACACTTTTGATGCACCACAGCCCTGTGATCCTTGGTCAGCCTATGATATTGGCCCGAAACCTGATGCTGAGCCATACCTTTACCCTGATAGGCTGTCTCCTCCAGATGACACCACCTCCTTTCAGGAGCTTATTGGAAGGACAGCAACATTCCACCAGGTTCCTTTACATAAAGAACCCACTTTTTATTTGCAACCCTTTCTACGTCACATTGGGTAACACAATAAATCTCTATGCTCAAGGGTATGTTAAGACATGCAGATGACCTCTTTAAAGAAACTGCAAGGACCCATATTATCACGCCAAGGGTGGATAAAAAAAATCTAAGGCCTCACCCTCAGACCCTAATTTTATTAGAGGGAAAATTCCACCTGTTTCTTGGTTGTCTGTAATGCCTGTAAAAGGGCTAATTCGCAAGCTGCCAGTGACACTCAAATTTCTGACAAGGAAAGCAAGCTTATTGATGCTTCTGGCAAGCTAGTCGCAACGCAGTCAGCCAGTCACTGGCATATAGCCTATTCTATGGGGTTATTAGCCAGATATGATTGTGCCCATGGGTACAAAATGGAGGAACTCTTCCAATACCACACAGAAGAGCAATGGAAGAGAGGGCTGTAGACCGTAACTGAGGGACAACCAATTTCCAATGACTACATTAGACTCTGCATACACAGCTGCCAGTGCAATAAACACAAGTGTTTTGCTACACCATCATGTCTAGCTACGTATGTCTTGCTTTCAGTCTCTTGACTTTCTCTTTTGATTAGGGACACCTCTTTGGCCCCCAGACACTGAGGGTGCCAAGTCCAGGGGTGCACTTCAAACACCAAATCTCCTTGGTTCCTGTAGCCGCCTATGCTACAAATCAGGCTCCAAGACAGCCTCTTTAGATACCTTATCTTCATCCCCCATACCACCAGGGACAGAGTCATCAGTCCTGTCCCTGAGGCTACTACAGGAGCACATACAGGGGCCATGACACAAAGGGAAGAGGCAAAGCTGCTTTCCCATGGTGCAACTCTTGCCACAAAGCAGTGACTCCCTTCTCCTTCCCCTCGATTATTCCACACCTTTCTGGGGACAATTGCAACAGTTCCTCACTACTTGGCAATCCAGAACATCAGACCAGTGGGTATTGGACATTATTCAGCATGGTTTCTGGGTGGAGCTCATTTCCACCCCTCCAAACATTCCATCTCACACTCAAACATTTGCTGGAACATCTACCACTGCTCAAACAGGAAGTTCAGGCTCTTTTGCTCAAAGGAGCTATAGAACCCCCATCCCTACACAGCATCAAGGGTCAAGAGTATAGTCCCTATACTTCCTAATCCCAAAAAAAGATGTGTCCTTACGGCCAATCTTAGATCTACAGCTAATAAATCACTGCATCCTGTCAGAGTATTTCTAGGTGTTCACCCTCCAAGACATGATCCCACTTCTCCAACACGGTAGATTCCTCTCAGCCCTTCACTTAAAAGATGCTTATTTTCACACTCTTATACAGCCAGCACATCATAAATACCTCAGATCAACCATGCCAGTTCCAGGTACTTCCATTCGGGTTCACTACTACACCTTGCATATTCACAAAGTGCCTAGTGTAAGTAGTAGCACATTTGCACAAACAAAACATTCATGTATTTCCATATCTAGATGCCTGGCTCATCAAAGCCAGCGCACTCCCACTCTGTCTCCATCACACCCAACCTACCATAGACTTACTAAATCAACTGGACTTCAACTTCAGTTTCCAAAAATCTCACTTTCAGCCCCTACAGACTCAACAGTACCTAGGGGCTGTTTTAAACACAGAGCTCGGATTAGCCTATCCCAATGCAGCACAAATACATAATTTTCCAGCACAAATATCCTGTTTACACCCAAA
Source organism: Pleurodeles waltl (assembly GCF_031143425.1). Lineage (NCBI taxonomy): Eukaryota > Metazoa > Chordata > Amphibia > Caudata > Salamandridae > Pleurodeles > Pleurodeles waltl. The sequence continues at coordinate 294,552,163 of NC_090443.1, read as the reverse complement.
TCATCAAGTCAGAACAGTCACGAGAATTCTTGGTATGATGGCTTTGTGCATCGCCATAGTGTTGAATGCACGACTACACAAGTCCACTGCAGGAATGTGTGGCACAACAATGGTCTCAGTCACAGGGTCAGTTCAAGGATCTAGTGTTGGTAGACGGCCAAACATCATTTTCTGCAGTGGTAGTACAAAAGCAACCTATTAAAAGGGCGGCCTTTCCTCTACCCTGTTCCTCAAATGATACAACAGACTCATTACAGACTGGGTGGTTTGCTCACCTTCGCAGCCTCACTTTCCAGGGTCTCTGGGATACCAAACACAAGGGTCTGCATATCAATTACCTAGAGCTTCTGGTTGTTCACCTTGCGTTGAAAGCATTCACTCTTCATCTGATAGGCAAGGTTGTCTTCATCCGGACAGACAATATGATAACTGTTTACTATTTACAAAAACGGGGAGGGGACATACTCTACAGTTATCTTGACAATTGCAGACAGTCTGGTGTTGGGCGCTACGTCACAACATCTATCTCTTAGTGGAACATCTTCCAGGAATGCACAACTATTTTGCCGACCTTCTCAGCAAGATGCGGCAACAAATCCACAAGTGGGAACTCCACCAATAAGTTCTACTTCCCTTCTTCCAAAAGTGGGGGTTTCCAGACATAGACCTGTTAGCAACAGTGGACAACGCAAAATGCCCAAACTTCGCCTCCAAGGTTCCATACCCCAACCCAAAGGCAATTCTCTATGGATGAGCTGGTCAGGGATATTTGCCTCCGTTTTTCCGCCTTTCCCTCTTCTTCAGTTTTTTTTATTGGAAAGCTCAGACAAACATCCCTCACACTAATACCAGTGGCTCCCACATGGGCCCGACAGCCCTGGTTCATCACTCTCCTTAAACTGTCAGTAGTTCATCACAAGAAGCTTCCCCTCAACCCAGACCTTCTCCCTCAGAACCATGGAGAGATCAGGCACCCAAATCCAAAGAATCTAAATCTAGCGATTTTGCTTCTGGGGTCATAGTTTGGTTACCTTCACTTGCCACAAGAAGGTAGGGACATTCTTAAGGAAGCCTGCAAACCCACCACTAGAGCATGATATGCAGCAAAATGGAAATATTTTGTTTGCTATTGCAGTTCAAAACAGATTGATCCTTTCAAAGCTGCAATGCAATACATTGTCTCCTACCTGCTTCACTTCCAGAAGGTGGACATAGCCCACACATCTGTAAGGTTGCATCTTGCTGCAATAGTTGCTTACCTACAAAATAGGCATCACCTGTCTTTTTTTTTTTTTTTTTTTTTTAATTCCGGTCATCAAAGCCTTCATGGAAGGGTTTAAACAAATGATTCCACCAGGGACTCCTCCCGTGCCCTCATGGAATATTAATGTAATACTTACAAGACTTGTGAGCCCCCCATTTGAACCTCTACACTCATGCCCTCTTCAATTTTTGACTTGGAAACTGGCATTCTTGGTCGCCATCACTTCACTTAGTCGTGCTAGTGAGCTCCAGGCTTTAACCTTACAAGAAAACTTTTTCCAAATACACAGATGTATGGTGGTCCTTTGTACCAATCCTAAATTCCTACCTAAGGTTATATCTCAATTCCATCTCAACCAGTCCATTGAATTGCCAGTCTTTTTCCCTCGACCAGACTCTGTTGCAGAGATAGCTCTTCATACAATAGATGTTAAGAGTGCTTATGTTCTACTTCAGAACTAAAACATTTAGAAAGACTAAACAACTTGTTGTTATCTTGTCACCACCCCACTAAGGCAATCCCATAACCAAATCCGGCATGCCAGATGTATAGTAAATTGTATCTGAACTTGCTATGTTAAAGCCAAAAGCCCATTACCTATTCCTCACAGAGCAAGTTCCACTCCCAAAAATGAGCAACCATGGCCTTTTTAGGAAATATTCCCATAGCTGACATATGTAAGGCAGCTACATGGTCTGCACCCCACACCTTCACCAAACATTGTGTGGATGTATTAGCATGGCAACAAGCCAATGTAGGCCAGGCAGTGCTATGTACACTTTTCCAAGCAATTACAAAAACCACAGGTTAGCCACCGCTTTTAGAGGGCACTGCTTTACAGTCTATGCAGAGCATATATAGCTACACCCACACATGCCATGAAACAGAAAATGTTACTTACCCATTAAGCATTTGTTTGTGGTATGTAGTGCTATAGATTCACATGTGCCTGCCCTCCTCTCTGGACACCTGTGGCCGTTGTAGTTCATTTGCTTTTCATTTCTATTTTCTTTTGCATGGACAGCTCTTTATTTACACTTATTCTCCCTCCATTCACATCCGCCTGTAGGAAAACAGTCTAACAATTGAGTCAATGCCCATGCGCATTACCAGCAAGAGGTGGAGTCACTATACCTCAGGACTCGAAAGACTTTTAGCTGATAAACAAATTGCACACTTCCAGACCCAACACTAGATGAGAGGAGTTTGCAGGGCATGTAAATCTACAGCTCTACATGCCACAAACAAATGGTTACTGGGTAAGTAACGTTTTTCCTAACTGCTCCACATTGAAAGCAATCGAGATACAGTTAAACCATAGATAAGACAGTCCATGCAACTTAAGAGTACCACAAGGAGTAATGCTGACCATAACCTTAATGTACTTAACTCTTAAATAGGAGTCTTTGACGTATTTAATATTCTTGTATTATCACAGTAATAGGGTGCCTGGGACAAAGAGCAAGGAATCAGGGTATTGTATTGAAAGTGCATGTGGCTGTAATTAATGTTGCATATAAAAAAGTGTTAGAGGATAAAGTGTTTTAACCATTTCTTCATTGACAATTATTAACCTGTGTCTGAGTTTGAAGAAAGGGGAAACAGTGCTTTCATTTTTGCTCCGAAAACGTTTAAGTTTGATATATTTTGGAAATGAGTTTTGAATTAGGATGCCCTTCTGAGACAGTGGTTGACTGTCAAAGATAGGATGGCATGGTTTTCTAGTATGTTGTCATTGTATAATTGGACTTCTTCTCTTACTTTGTGGTACTAACAAATTGTTTATATTTAGTGTCCTCTTTGTGTGTATTACTGTAATTCATAACTTAGAAAGATTCTCTGCCCAACATTAAGAGTTTTTACATTTTTCCTTCCACTGCCCCATTCCCCACTTGTTTTCAGACGGAGGACAAAATAAAGGAGACAAATTACAGCGGAAACCCCAGTGACTTCATCTTAATTAGGAAAGATGACTGAGACAATTGGCTTGTCATTGGAACTTGCCCTTGTGCTGCACAATGTTGCTGTCAATGTTTACAGACTCCAATCTCAAGCACTGTGGATACTGGGATAAATACTTGATCAACAGAAGAGGAAAGACCAGTCCCATGCACGATTACCAACTACCCACCAGGTGGAGGCACCCTCATTAGCCGGTTGTGCCGGGCACCAATGATGAATGCGTGACTGGCTTCAGGAGAGCAAGGTTTTTGAGTGTTGGGAGAGTGGCCCGCTGTAGAATGTTCTTAATGGGAGTTCCCTCCCATCCAGACTCTGAGGAAATATCTTAAAACGCCATGTCCTAATCATCCAGTACTCTGATGCTGGTTATTTAGATATTCTGAGTATGTGCTGTCCGCTTCTGGATCTTTAGTAGCTTGTGTCCTTCTGTGGTTGTGAATGCTAAGAGTCCAGAATAGTGCAACAACTTCCCAGGACAGCAGAGGGTATGATGAGTGATTTGTTGGCTAATGGCTTCTTACTTGCAGAGCTGCCACTGCTTACCTAGCCAACATGACTGTACTGGCCTCTGCTACATGATCTGAAATCTGTATGAACACTTGCTCTCTTGAGAGACATAAGGGGGAGAGCTCTTTCCACAGATAAATAGAACTAGCTTCCAGTGAAAGGTGTTATACATTTATATATCTGTACATATGTACGTATCTGTATATATAATATGGGATTGCTTACTTAGCTATTCCTTAGGTTAGACTGCAGTTTCTATGCTAAATAAATAAATATATATATATATATATATTAAATGAAATTACTTAGTATTTCTTATGTTGTGTGTTTGTCTGTTATGATCCTGTCATTACAATCAGAAAAATGTAAGTGTAAGCAATTGATTTTGAAAGGTATACAGATCAAGCAATTTTCTGAGTTTTACGCATGTGGTTCTGAGCTGTGAAGGTTGTGCAAAGGTTGCTCATAATCTGCTTCTTTCAGTTTCTTCCAGGTTAGCGAGGTTACTGAGCCACACAATAGTTTATCATAAAATGTTGGAAATGTCTCCTTTGGGGGAATCTTGATTTATAATCATCAGTACACGTGATTCCAGATTTTTTTTTTTACAAAATACTTATTTAATACACTTTTTCTCTGCAAAAGTGTTTTTTATTTGTTTTTAAAAGAAAGCGAGCAATTTTGACAACCTTTTGGTTGCTATATTGGCCAGTCTTCTTTTGTCTTTAAAGAAGAAACCTGTAAAAAACGCCATTGTGTCAACAAAATTGACAAACACAAAAAAAATTTAAGGAAAATTAGAGTAAGGAAGGGCAATGTGGCTAGATTGGCTGCAGTCTGGAAGAAAGGGACACTTCTTTAAGGAAACGCATTCCACCAATATCCCATTGTGCCCCTCATTGGTAGTTGCTCAATGTTTTTTTTTTTTTTGTAAGTTTTTTTTTTTAGGTTTTTTTTAGCCCTCTTGTGTACTATCATTAAAAACCCTCAAACCCTACCATGGAAAATACGAGAAAGAAGTGTGGATTTAGGTAGATAGACATTTTCTTTCTTGGATAGGTGTGGTATCGAGGCTGTGGTATCAAGGCTTGGGGTCAGTCGGCTTCTATAGAAACCTACCAACCCAAGACATTTAGGAAAGGTAGACATCTAGGGATGTTATTTGTAATGTGGTTTGCATGGATGCCGCCATTTTGTCTTACTGCGAATGCCCTGCAAAACTGAAACTGGTTCAAAAAACAGAATTTATTCATATTTATGTGATGGAAAATGTTGTAATTTGTAAACCACTGCAAAGGTACCACTGCCCAGTGTCCCCAGCCTTCTACTGGTAAAAGTAGTATTGTGTGTGTGGGGCGGGGGTGAAGTGGCCACAACTCTGGCAGTGGGATTAAGGCAGGCTGCAAGCCTAGCCAGGCAGTTAAGAAAATAGCTACATAAGGTGCATGCTTGCAAATATTAGACTTAGAGTGAGTAGACAAAGTGCATTCTTTAGAACCTGTGCTTAGAAAGTGCCTCAGATTCTGGCTTAAAAATAGAGAACAACCAAAATCTAGCAAAGTTCGGGAATCCATCAGCTTGGCAAGGCTTGTGGACACTATCAGAAGGTGAGAAGGAACACAGATGCTCCCAAGAAAAGTGGCAGCAGTGGAGCCTACAGATGAGTCACCCTCAAATAATTTGCTCACTACACACTGGCTCAGAGAAGGGCAAGTAGGTGATTGGGGCAGGGTGACTGTGGTTTAAACACCCAAAGCAGTCTAGATGTAACAGGCAGTTAAGAATGAGGCTGAAGTCATCCAGGGGTATTCAAAACCTGTCTGCGACAATAAGATCTAATAAATAGAAGGCTGAAAGCATGTGGGAAGAAACTAAAATCCCAGTTGATAACTGAGCGCTATGAAGCCTCAGAGAAGACTCAAGAGGTAGCAGAAAAGTGAGAGGGGGTTGCCGGCCAATGACAAAATAGCAGCTTCCTGCAGCCAAACAGAGAAGCACTGCGAAAGCTCCAGACTAACAGGCTGTTAAAAGGGGGGTGGGTAGGGCACAATACAGAAGAGGGACGAAGATGGACACCTGGGAGGTGTGGCAGGCCATGGTTGGTCCCATAGACAAGAATTCTGGCCCACTAATAAAAATGGCAAATGGACAAACTTGCCACCAGGTGGCAGCTTAAAACAGCACCCAAACAGTTGCCTTGGAATGGGACACCCTGTTCCTGAGAGACAGCAAGGAATCGTGGAAATCCTTGAGTGCAACACTATCGAGGGCCGAAAAGAGAAGGTGCAACAGTAAAAAGAAACTTGACAAAACCTACACAGCCCAAATAATATTTCCTAAAAACTGTGCTTGGTAACCGCTGGGTGCCTCGACTGGAGGAAGATCGTGGAAATTGTTTCCCCTCTGTGGAGTAGGGAGCAGGGTAGTTTATTTTTTAGTGTTGGAAGGTTTTAGGGCTCAGGGCTAAGGGGGTGGGTCTGTTGGGGTAGTTTATTATTTAAGGGCAGGAGTTATAGTGTTTTTTTTTTTTTTTTTTTAGTGTTTAGGGTGGTTGGGGTCGGGGTAGTTTAGTAATTAGGGCTGGGGGAAGGTTTTAGGGCTCATCGGGTTAGTTTTTATATACATATATATATATATGTGTGTGTGTGTTTGATGGAATGTATAGCTGCAGATACACATGCCAAGCATAGTCTGCCATCTAGTGTTGGGCTCGGAGTGTTACAAGTTGTTTTTCTTTGAAGAAGTGTTTTCGAGTCACGGGATCGAGTGACTCCTCCTCGGCTACATTGCACATGGGCATGGACTCCATGTTAGATTGTTTTCTTTCCGCCATTGGGTTCGGACGTGTTTCTTTTCGCTCCGATAGTTCGAGTCGGAAAAGTTCTAAAACTCTCTAATTCTCATTGGTATTGTTTTGATCGCGTACCATCTTCCATTGACACTTCGGTGCCGTCGGGTGCGCGTGCCCAACTCTCGCCTGGTCGGGCCGACTGCGTGGAAGCCTCATGGACTTGACCCCATTCCACTTTTGTCCTCGGTGCCACGTAATCTCTGTCTTTCCCCAGACCATCAGGAAGAGAATTGCGAGGCCTGCCGATCCTTCCGTTCGAAGAAAACGCTCCGAGACAGAAGAGCACGGAGACTCGAGATGGCATCCAAGAGCACTGAATGTCTCGACGTTGAGGAGGAGGAGGAGATCATGCACACGGCACGAGGGTCCAAATCCGAACAGGAGTCCAAGGAGGACAGACCGGTCACGGCAGGACAGCACGTTAGTATGCCTGCCCCTGCCCCACCCAAGCCCAAACACAAGGCCTTGGAAAACGCCACTGCCGGAAGGCCATGGCTCGACCCGTAGAAAGACCTTCTGTGACAAACCAACAACTTCGCACCGAAAAAGGCCATGCCACCTAAGCCTTCGAACTCGAGCCAAAGCTCTGTCTCCGAGACAACCAAACATCGATCCTTTGAGTCGAAACCTCAAAAATCGTTTTTGGAGCCGAGGCCATCATCCACTCCCAGCCTTTCGATACCAAAAAAAACAGCTTTGGAGCCGAAAAGGCCAATTTATACGGAGGAACATGGGCTTTCACAAGCACTCAAAGAAAGACATAAAACCACTGAGGAACATTCACAAATGGAGGCTATAGATGAAAGGCAAGCCAGGATTCACATCCACAAGGACAGTGACAGAATTAAAACAGCACCTCCTCTGAAGCCTAAGAGGAAATTAGCCTTTCAAGAAGAATTGGACACTGATCAGCCACCAGCTAAAGTGCCAAAGTCTAAAGAGAATCCTCCTCAATTTTCTCCTCCTCAGTCTTCGCCTCACTCTCCTCATTTGCTTATCTCTCCCCCTACTAGTCCCACACCTGTGCAATCTCCTGTACATTCATTTGATTCACAGCACGACAGTGTGGATCCATGGGATCTTTATGATCCAGATCCCATTCCAGATAACAACCCAAACTGCTATCCCTCTAAGCCATCACCACCAGAGGATAGTACAGGATATACTCCGGTCATAGCTAGGGCGGCATCCTATCACAATGTCGCCATGCACACTGTGCTGTTAGAGGATGACTTCCTTTTTAACACATTCTCCTCTACACATAGCACCTATCAGTTGCTTCCAGTGCTCCCAGGTATGTTAAAGCATGCTGATCAAATATTCCAGGAACCAGTGAAAGCCAGAATAATTACTCCTAGAGTGGAGAAAAAGTATAAGCCACCACTCTCTGATCCTGCCTTTATTACACAACAATTGCCTCCGGACTCTGTAGTGGTAAGCGCAGCTAAGAAAAGAGCAAACTCGCAGTCATCAGGGGATGCAGCCCCCACCAGAAAAGGAGAGCAGAAAGTTTGATGCTGTGGGCAAAAGGGTGGTATCTCAGGCAGCCAACCAGTGGATAATAGCCAACTCCCAGGCATTGTTGGGTAGATATGATAGAGCCCACTGAGATGAGGTGAAGGCTATCACAAACAATCAGATCAGGCCAGCCCTAGACTCTGCAGACATGGCAACTAGAACAATCAACACTGCTGTCACCATATGAAGACACGCATGGCTTAGGTCTTCAGGATTTAAGCCTGAAATTCAACAGGCGGTCCTCAATATGCCATTTAACTAAAAACAGATTTTTGGCCCCGAGGTTGACACAGCTATTGAAAAAATAAAAAAGATTCGGACACAGCTAAAGCCATGGGTGCTTTGTATGCAACGCAAAACAGGGGATCCTTTTGTAAGCCCCAATATAGAGGTGGATTTAAAACCCAAACTCCTGAGGCATCCACCTCACAAACAAAGTCCACCTACCAACATCAATATCAAAGAGTTGGGTTCAAAAGCACTTACAGAGGCCAGCACCCCAGAGGCAGGGGAAAATATCAGTCAACAAAGCAAGCCTCACAACAGCCAAAGCAGTGACTTAAACCATCCCTTCCCAACTCACACCTCACCTGTGGGAGGAAGACTGCAAAGGTTCCACACCAATTGGCTACCCATCACAACAGACAACTGGGTACTATCAATCATCCGCAGTGGCTATTGCATAGAATTGGCACAAACTCCACCAAATATCCCACCAAAACCACACAACCTCTCCACACAACATATCGCCCTGTTGCAAGAGGAAGTAAAATCTCTATTTCTCAAACAAGCAATAGAGCCAGTGCCACAAAATCAACTGGGAACAGGAGTTTACTCACTGTATTTCCTCATTCCCAAAAAGGAGGGAACCTTAAGGCCAATATTAGATCTCAGCACCCTCAATCTTTACATCCTGTCAGAACACTTTCACATGGTAACACTACAGGATGTGGTCCCTCTACTTCAACAGCGCGATTTCATTTCAACATTAGACCTCAAAGATGTGTATTTTCACATACCCATCCATCCAGCACACAAAAAATATCTCAGGTTTATAATTCAGGGAAAGCATTATCAGTTCAAAGTGTTACCCTTTCGGAATAACAACAGCTCCCAGAGTATTCACAAAATGCCTAGCGGTAGTTGCAGCCTATCTAAGACGGCAACACATTCATGTCTTCCCATATCTCGACGATTGGCTAATAAAATCCAGCAGTCATACAGTGTCAAAAACATACGCATTATGTAATCCACACCCTACACAACCTAGGATTCTCCATAAACTACCAAAAATCACACCTACAATCTGCGCAAATTCAACAGTATTTAGGGGCCACACTAAATACGCAAACAGCGCTTGCAAGCCCAAGTCCACAAAGAATACAAGCATTTCGCAATATATTGTCACAAATACAGCCAGCCCGACAGCACACTGTCAAATTCGTCATGAAACTGTTGGGCATGATGGCATCCTGTATCGCCATTGTCCCACATGCAAGACTAAACATGCGGCCTTTACAACAGTACCTTTCACAGCAATGGTCACAGGCACAGGGTCAGCTTTACGATCTAGTGTTGATAGACCGCCAAACATGCATATCACTTCAGTGGTGGAATTCCACAAACCTAAACAAAGGGCGGCCATTTCAAGACCATGCCTCAGACCATACTTACAACAGATGCATCAATGATTGGCTGGGAGGCACACCTCAACAATCACAACATTCAAGGACAATGGGACGCCAAACACAAACAGTTAAACATAAATCACCTAGAATTGCTAGCCGTATTCCTAGCACTCAAAGCTTTTCAGCCTCTTCTAACTCATAAGAACATCTTTATCAAAACAGACAACATGACAACAATGTATTACCTAAACAAGCAAGGAGGGGCCCATTCATCCCAACTCTCCCTCCTAGCCCAAAAGACTGGCAATGGGCAATCCACAACAACATTCACCTGGTAGCACAGTACATACCAGGGATACACAACCAATTAGCAGATGTTCTCAGCCGAGATCATCAACAAACACACGAGTGGGAGATTCATCCTCAAGTACTTCAGCTATACTTTCAACAAAATCATTTAGGAAAACCAAACAGTTATTTGTGGCGTTCCAAAAACCACATACTGGTAACCCTATTTCAGAACAAGGTTTAGCAAGATGGATAGTAAAATGCATCCAAACATGTTACCTTAAAGCTAAAAGGCAGCTCTTCGTTACACCTAAGGCACATTCCTCACGGAAAAAAGGGGCTACAATGGCTTTCTTAGGAAATATACCAATGGCCGAAATTTGTAAAGCAGCCACTTGGTCAACACTGCATACATTTACCAAGCATTACTGTGTAGATGTGTTAGCAACACAGCAAGCCACAGTAGGTCAAGCTGTACTAAGAATACTATTTCAAACAACTTCAACTCCTACAGGCTAACCACTGCTTTTATGGGAGGTAAAACTGCTTTGTAGTCCATGCATAGCATGTGTAACTGCAGCTACACATGCCATCGAACGGAAAATGTCACTTACCCAGTGTACATCTGTTTGTGGCATGTCACGCTTCAGATTCACATGCACCCTCCCAGGGAGCCTGCAGCCGCTTAAGTTCAACATTCATTTGTACATAGGTATATATATTTATATTCCATTTGCATGGACATCTCTTTTCTTTATATTCTGTCACTCCTACCTTACCCTCTGTGGGAAAACAATCTAACATGGAGTCGTTGCCCATGCACAGTGGAGCCGAAGAGGAGTCACTCGATCCAGTGACTCAAACAATTCTTCGAAGAAAAACCACATGTAACACTCCAAGCCCATCACTAGATGGCAGACTATGCATGGCATGTGTATCTTCACCTACATAGCATGTGAATCTGCAGTGGAACATGCCACGAACAGACGTACACTGGGTAAGTGACATTTTTATATATATATATATATATATATATATATATATATATATATATATGTATATATATATATATATATGTATATATATATATATATGTTCGATGGCATGTGTAGCTGCAGATACACATGCTGTGCACATCCCGCCATCTGGTGTTGGGCTCGGAGTGTTACAAGTTGTTTTTCTTCGAAGAAGTCTTTTTTCGAGTCACGAGACCGACAGTACCTTTCACAGCAATGGCCACAGGCACAGGGTCAGCTTCACGATCTAGTGTTGATAGCCCGCCAAACATGCATATCACTTCAGTGGTGGAATTCCACAAACCTAAACAAAGGGCGGCCATTTCAAGACCATGCCTCAGACCATACTTACAACAGATGCATCAATGATTGGCTGGGAGGCACACCTCAACAATCACAACATTCAAGGACAATGGGACGCCAAACACAAACAGTTAAACATAAATCACCTAGAATTGCTAGCCGTATTCCTAGCACTCAAAGCTTTTCAGCCTCTTCTAACTCATAAGAACATCTTTATCAAAACAGACAACATGACAACAATGTATTACCTAAACAAGCAAGGAGGGGCCCATTCATCCCAACTCTCCCTCCTAGCCCAAAAGACTGGCAATGGGCAATCCACAACAACATTCACCTGGTAGCACAGTACATACCAGGGATACACAACCAATTAGCAGATGTTCTCAGCCGAGATCATCAACAAACACACGAGTGGGAGATTCATCCTCAAGTACTTCAGCTATACTTTCAACAATGAGGAACACCAGACATAGATCTATTCGCCACCAGCGAAAACTCCAAACCTTCACATCCAGGTACCCACATCCCCTATCCAAGGGCAATGCTCTATTTGTGAATTGGTCAGGGATATTTGCTTATGATTTTCCCCCTCAGTCAACAAACTACGTCAAAACAAACTCAGACTCATACTCCTAGCGCCAACGTGGGCACGTCAACCCTGGTACACAACACTATTAGATAGGTCAGTAGTACCACATATCAAACTCCCAAACAGACCAGATCTGTTAACACAAAACAAACAACTGATCAGGCATCCAAATCCCAACCTACTCAATCTAGCGATTTGGCTCCTGAAGTCATAGAGTTTGGGTATCTACAACTACCAACTGAATGTATGGAAGTAATTAAACAAGCAAGGAAACCCACTACCAGGCAGTGCTATGCAAACAAATGGAAAAGATTTGTGTATTACTGTCAATCTAAATAAATTCCCCCTCTTTCAGCATCAATACAAGACATTTTTCATCCATACAAATACATCTCACCGCAATCTCTGCGTATTAGCAAAATATACAACACAGCTCTTTATTTAGAGTTCCTGTTATCAAAGCCTTCTTGGAAGGATTAAAATGCATCATTCCACCTAGAACGCCTCCAGTACCTTTGTGGAATCTAAACACAGTACTCACACGACTTATGGGTCCACCATTTGAACCTATGCATTCATGCCCAATTCAATACCTAACATGGAAAGTTGCCTTCCTAGTCGCTATCACTTCATTAAGAAGAGTTAGTGAAATCCAAGCTTTCACAATTCAAGAACCGTTCATACAAGTACACAAACTTAAAGTTGTACTTCAAACAAACTTAAAATTTCTCCCAAAAGTTATAGCACCATTTCATATCAATCAAACAGTGGAACTAGCAGTCTTCTTCCCACAGCCAGACTCTGTAGCAGAAAGAGCCCCGCATACATTAGATATTAAAAGAGCCTTAATGTATTACATAGATAGAACAAAATCATTTAGGAAAACCAAACAGTTATTTGTGGCGTTCCAAAAACCACATTCTGGTAACCCTATTTCAGAACAAGGTTTAGCAAGATGGATAGTAAAATGCATCCAAACATGTTACCTTAAAGCTAAAAGGCAGCTCTTCGTTACACCTAAGGCACATTCCCCCGGAAAAAAGGGGCTACAATGGCTTTCTTAGGAAATATACCAATGGCCGAAATTTGTAAAGCAGCCACTTGGTCAACACTCCATACATTTACCAAGCATTACTGTGTAGATGTGTTAGCCACACACCAAGCCACAGTAGGTCAAGCTGTACTAGGAATACTATTTCAAACAACTTCAACTCCTACAGGCTAACCACTGCTTTTATGGGAGATAAAACTGCTTTGTAGTCCATGCATAGCATGTGTAACTGCAGCTACACATGCCATCGAACGGAAAATGTCACTTACCCAGTGTACATCTGTTTGTGGCATGTCCCGCTTCAGATTCACATGCACCCTCCCAGGGAGCCTGCAGCCGCTTAAGTTCAACATTCATTTGTACATAGGTATATATATGTTCGGTGGCATGTGTAGCTGCAGATACACATGCTGTGCATAGTCCGCCGTCTGGTGTTGGGTCGGAGTGTTACAAGTTGTTTTTCTTCAAAGAAGTCTTTTCGAGTCACGAGACCGAGGGACTCCTCCTCCTTTGTTTCCATTGCGCATGGGCGTCGACTCCATCTTAGATTGTTTTTTTTCCGCCATCGGGTTCGGACGTGTTCCTTTTCGCTTCGTGTTTCGGGACGGAAAGATAGTCATAACTTCGGAAAACTAAGTCGGTATTGTTTCGTTCGGTATCGGTTAGATTAGAATCGACACCGAATCCTGAAGAGCTCCGGTAGCCCTTCGGGGTAATTTCGATCCCCCGTCGGAGCCTGGTCGGCCCGACCGCGTGCAACATCGAGACTGATGGAACAGACCCCGTTCCGATTCTGTCCTAAATGCCACAGTAAATATCCCTATACAGACCAGCATTTGGTCTGCAACTTGTGCCTGTCACCCGAGCACAAGGAAGAAACGTGTGAGGCCTGTCGAGCGTTTCGGTCGAGAAAAACGCTCCGTGACCGAAGAGCCAGACTGTTGCAGATGGCGTCCACGCCGACAGGACAACGAGGGTTCGAGGAACAGGGAGAAGAAGAAGAAGCCTTCTCCATCCATGAATCGGACTCGGAAGAATTCGACGTCGAAGAAACCGTGAGTAAGACGTCGAAGCAAGCACCACACAGGGAAAACAGACAAAGCCCAGGGGACGCCACTGCCAACAGGCCATGGCTCAACCCATAAAGTAGGTGACCGTCCATCGGTACCGAAAAAAGGCGAACTGGTGCCGAGGTCGTCCGACTCGGGTCGAGACACAGGCATGCAGCAATCTCGGGCCCGAGAAAGTGCTGCAGAAAAGGGTCGACACCGAGACAGCACCACCGAGGCTGCTCGGCACAGAGACAGCGGCACCGAAGATGGCCGACGCCGAAAAAGAGAAAAATCTCGTCGGAGCCGAAAACAACAAAAGACACGGTTTCGGTGCCTAAACGACCAGCAACTGAACCGACAGCCAGTTCGTACTCAGAAGAACAATCACTGTCCTCCCAAATGCGCAAACACAGGTTTGAGGAAGATTTACAAACCACAGATGTAGACCACACCCAAAAGCGGATCTTCATACAAAGTGGTACAGGGAAGATCAGCACTCTTCCCCCAATCAGGAGGAAAAGGAAACTCGATTTCCAACCACAAGAAAAGACACCACAAGCAAAAGTGGTAAAGAAGGTAACTCCACCACCCTCTCCACCACCGGTAACTCATACATCACAGGCACAGACTCCGTCACATTCACCAGCTCATACCACTATGAGCCAAGATGACCAGGATGCGTGGGATCTCTATGACGCCCCAGTATCAGACAATAGCCCTGAGTCATACCCTACTAAGCCCTCACCACCTGAAGACAGTACAGCGTATACACAGGTGGTAGCTAGGGCAGCAGAGTTCCATAACGTGTCTTTATACTCAGAGCCTGTCGAGGATGACTTCCTTTTCAACACCCTCTCCTCCACCCATAGCAATTATCAAAGCCTCCCTATGCTCCCGGGAATGCTAAGGCACGCTAAACAGATCTTTAAAGAACCTGTCAAAAGCAGAGCAATAACTCCAAGGGTGGAGAAGAAATATAAAGCACCGCCCACGGACCCTGCTTTTATCACATCACAACTGCCACCAGATTCAGTTGTCGTAGGAGCAGCTCGTAAAAGAGCCAACTCGCACACATCAGGCGACGCACCACCTCCAGACAAGGAGAGCCGCAAGTTCGACACAGCTGGGAAAAGGGTTGCAGTACAAGCTGCAAACCAGTGGCGCATCGCTAACTCGCAGGCGCTCCTAGCGCGATATGACAGAGCCCATTGGGACGAGATGCAGCATCTCATCGAGCATCTACCCAAAGAATTCCAGAAACGGGCAAAACAAGTGGTTGAGGAGGGACAAAATATCTCCAACAACCAAATACGTTCCTCTATGGATGCAGCGGATACAGCTGCAAGAACAATAAATACCGCGGTAACCATAAGGAGGCACGCATGGTTGCGCACATCCGGCTTCAAACCCGAGATACAACAGGCAGTGCTCAATATGCCGTTCAATGAACAACAATTGTTTGGACCCGAAGTGGACACGGCAATTGAAAAATTGAAAAAAGATACTGACACAGCTAAGGCCATGGGCGCACTCTATTCCCCGCAGGGCAGAGGCACTTTTGGCACGTTTCGCAAAACAACCTTCAGAGGGGGGTTTCGAGGTCAAACCACACAAGCTAGTACCTCACAAACAACACCGTCTACCTACCAGGGACAGTACCAAAGGGGAGGCTTTCGGGGCCAATACAGAGGGGGACAATTCCCTAGAAACCGGGGAAAATTTCAGGGTCCCAAGACCCCACCAACCAAACAGTGACTCACAAGTCACTCAACCCCTTCACACAACACCAGTGGGGGGAAGACTAAGCCAGTTCTACAAATTTTGGGAGGAGATAACAACAGACACTTGGGTCTTAGCAATTATCCGGCATGGTTATTGCATTGAATTTCTCCAACACCCTCCAAAAGTCCCACCAAAAACACAGAATATGTCAAAACAGCATTTAGACCTTCTAGAACTAGAAGTTCAAGCATTACTGCAAAAAGACGCAATAGAATTAGTACCAGGTCCACAAAAGAACACAGGAGTTTACTCACTGTACTTTCTAATACCAAAAAAAGACAAAACACTGAGACCAATCTTAGATCTCAGAACACTAAACACCTACATCAAATCGGAACACTTTCACATGGTCACGCTACAGGACGTATTACCACTGTTGAGACAACAAGACTACATGACAACCTTAGATCTAAAAGACGCGTATTTCCACATACCGATACATCCCTCGCACAGGAAATACCGAAGGTTCGTATTCAAGGGAATACATTACCAATTCAAAGTGTTGCCGTTCGGTATAACAACCGCACCGAGAGTCTTTACAAAATGCCTAGCAGTAGTAGCTGCACATATCAGAAGGCAGCAAATACACGTGTTCCCCTACCTAGACGATTGGCTAATCAAGACCAACTCCCTAACAAAGTGTTCACACCACACAGATTATGTCATACAAACCCTCTACAAACTAGGGTTCTCCATCAACTATACAAAGTCACACATTCTGCCGTGCCAAACACAGCAATACTTGGGAGCGACAATCAACGCAACAAAAGGGATAGCCACTCCAAGTCCACAAAGGGTTCAAAATTTTTACAAAGTCATACAAGCCATGTATCCAACACAAAAAAATACATGCAAAGATGGTGTTAAAACTCCTAGGCATGATGTCCTCATGCATAGCCATTGTCCCAAACGCAAGATTGCACATGAGGCCCTTACAACAGTGCCTAGCATCACAATGGTCACATGCACAGGGTCACCTTCTAGATCTGGTGTTGATAGACCGCCAAACATACATCTCGCTTCTATGGTGGAACAGTATAAATTTAAACAAAGGGCGGCCTTTCCAAGACCCAGTGCCACAATACGTGATAACTACAGATGCTTCCATGACAGGGTGGGGAGCACACCTCAATCAACACAGCATCCAAGAACAATGGGACGTACATCAAAGAAGGTTTCATATAAATCACCTCGAATTGTTAGCAGTATTCCTAGCGTTGAAAGCATTTCAACCCATCATAATC
The DNA here is from genome assembly GCF_031143425.1 of Pleurodeles waltl. Lineage (NCBI taxonomy): Eukaryota > Metazoa > Chordata > Amphibia > Caudata > Salamandridae > Pleurodeles > Pleurodeles waltl. The sequence goes on along the minus strand of NC_090443.1, from coordinate 294,535,108 downwards.
CACAAATACATTCTTGTCAAAACAGACAACATGACAACAATGTATTATCTAAACAAACGGGGGAACACACTCGACACAGCTGTGTCTCCTAGCACAAAGGATATGGCAGTGGGCAATTCACAACCACATTCGCCTAATAGCACAGTTTATTCCAGGGATCCAGAACCAGCTAGCAGACAATCTCTCTCGGGATCACCAACAAGTACACGAATGGGAGATTCACCCCCAAATTCTAAAATCTTACTTCCAAATTTGGGGAACACCTCAAATAGACCTATTTGCAACAAAAGAGAACGCAAAATGCCAAAACTTCGCATCCAGGTACCCACACCAGCAGTCTCAAGGCAATGCTCTATGGATGAATTGGTCAGGGATATTTGCGTACGCTTTTCCCCCTCTCCCTCTTCTTCCATATCTAGTAAACAGATTGAGTCAAAACAAACTCAAACTCATACTAATAGCACCTACATGGGCAAGACAACCTTGGTATACAACACTACTAGACCTGTCAGTAGTGCCTCATGTCAAACTACCCAACAGACCAGATCTGTTAACACAGCACAAACAACAGATCAGGCATCCAAACCCAGCATCGCTGAATCTAGCAATTTGGCTCCTGAAATCCTAGAATTTGGACACTTAAACCTCACACAAGAATGTATGGAGGTCATAAAACAAGCTATAAGGCCATCCACTAGACACTGCTATGCAAGTAAATGGAAAAGATTTGTTTGCTACTGCCATAATAATCAAGTTCAACCATTACATGCATCTCCAACAGATATAGTAGGATACTTACTACATTTGCAGAAATCAAATCTGGCCTTCTCTTCCATAAAGATACATCTCGCAGCAATATCTGCATACCTGCAGATTACTCATTCAACTTCACTGTTTAGAATACCCGTCATTAAAGCATTTATGGAAGGCCTAAAAAGAATTATACCACCAAGAACACCACCTGTTCCTTCATGGAACCTCAACATTGTCTTAACAAGACTCATGGGTCCACCTTTCGAACCCATGCATTCTTGCGAAATACAATACCTAACGTGGAAAGTTGCATTTCTCATTGCCATTACATCTCTAAGAAGAGTAAGTGAAATTCAGGCGTTTACTATACAGGAACCATTTATTCAAATACACAAAAATAAGGTAGTTCTAAGAACCAATCCAAAATTCTTACCAAAAGTTATCTCACCGTTTCACTTAAATCAAACAGTAGAACTACCAGTGTTCTTTCCACAGCCAGACTCAATAGCTGAAAGGGCACTACATACATTAGACATCAAAAGAGCACTAATGTACTACATTGACAGAACAAAACTAATTAGGAAAAGAAAACAACTATTTATTGCATTTCAAAAACCTCATACAGGAAACCCAATATCAAAACAAGGTATAGCCAGATGGATAGTTAAGTGCATCCAAACCTGCTACCTTAAAGCAAAGAGAGAGCTGCCTATTACTCCAAAGGCACACTCAACCAGAAAGAAAGGCGCTACAATGGCCTTCCTAGGAAATATTCCAATGAACGAAATATGTAAGGCAGCAACATGGTCTACGCCTCACACATTTACTAAGCACTACTGTGTAGACGTGCTATCTGCACAACAAGCCACAGTAGGTCAAGCTGTACTAAGAACTTTATTTCAAACTACTTCCACTCCTACAGGCTGAACCACCGCTTTTGGGGAGATAACTGCTTACTAGTCTATGCACAGCATGTGTATCTGCAGCTACACATGCCACCGAACGGAAAATGTCACTTACCCAGTGTACATCTGTTCGTGGCATTAGTCGCTGCAGATTCACATGCGCCCACCCGCCTCCCCGGGAGCCTGTAGCCGTTTGGAAGTAATCTCCAACATTTGTACATTTGTAAATATATTACCTTAACCTTTATTTTGTACATACTTATTCATTCCATTGCATGGGCACTATTACTAACATACACAACTCCTACCTCACCCTCTGCGGGGAAAACAATCTAAGATGGAGTCGACGCCCATGCGCAATGGAAACAAAGGAGGAGGAGTCCCTCGGTCTCGTGACTCGAAAAGACTTCTTCGAAGAAAAACAACTTGTAACACTCCGACCCAACACCAGACGGCGGACTATGCACAGCATGTGAATCTGCAGCGACTAATGCCACGAACAGATGTACACTGGGTAAGTGACATTTTCCTTATATTCCATTTGCATGGACATCTCTTTTCTTTATATTCTGTCACTCCTACCTTACCCTCTGCGGGAAAACAATCTAACATGGAGTCGTTGCCCATGCACAGTGGAGCCGAAGAGGAGTCACTCGATCCAGTGACTCAAACAATTCTTCGAAGAAAAACCACATGTAACACTCCAAGCCCAACACTAGATGGCAGACTATGCATGGAATGTGTATCTTCACCTACATAGCGTGTGAATCTGCAGTGGAACATGCCACGAACAGACGTACACTGGGTAAGTGACATTTTCTCTCTATATATATACATATATATATATATATATATATATATATATATATATATATATATATATATATATATATATATATGTTTGATGGCATGTGTAGCTGCAGATACACATGCTGTGCACATCCCGCCATCTGGTGTTGGGCTCGGAGTGTTACAAGTTGTTTTTCTTCGAAGAAGTCTTTTTTCGAGTCACGAGACCGAGGGACTCCTCCCATTTCGACTCCATTGCGCATGGGCGTCGACTCCATCTTAGATTGTTTTTTTTCCGCCATCGGGTTCGGACGTGTTCCTTTTTCGCTCCGTGTTTCGGGTCGGAAAGTTAGTTAGAATCTCGGGAAAATCGTCTGTATTGTTTGCGTTCGGTATCGGGTTAGTTACAACAGATCGACACAGAATTAAGAAGAGCTCCGGTGGCCCTTCGGGGTTTTTTTCCATCCCCGTCGGGGCTGGTCGGCCCGGCCACGTGTCTCTTCAAGGCTGTTGGAACGGACCCCATTCCGCCCAAAATGACATAACAAGTATCCATATACAGATCAACATCTGGTCTGTAACTTGTGTTTGTCACCAGAACACAAGGAGGATACTTGTGAGGCCTGTCGAGCGTTTCGGTCCAGGAAGAAACTCAGGGACCGAAGAGCAAGAAGACTGCAAATGGCGTCTGCGCCGACAGGACAAGAGCGTTTCGAGGAGGAGGAAGAAACATTCTCCACCCAGGAGTCGGACTCTGAGGAGATCGATCCCGAGGAAACGCCTAAAACCGTGAGTAAGACGTCGAAACCAAGAACTCACAAGAAAAGCGCTAAAGCCCAGGGGACGCCACCGCCAACAGGCCATGGCTTAACCCGAAAAGTAGGTGACCGTTCATCGGCACCGAAAAAGGGCGAGCTGGTGTCGAAGTCATCCGACTCCGGTCGAGATACTGGCACACAGCAATCTTGGGCCAGAGATAGTGGCTCAGAGAAGATTCAGCACCGAGACAGCGGCACCGAAACGGGTTGGCACCGAGAGAGCACGACGCCGAAAGTAAAAAAGGTTTCGTCGGAGCCGAAAAAAGCAGCCGAAAAGGTTTCGGTACCGAAATATCCGGCCTCGGAACCGAAAACAAGTTCCTACACTGAGGAACAAGGACTGTCCACAGAAATGAAGACACATAGATTTGGACAGGAATTACAGGCAATAGAGCCAGATCACACACAAAGACGGCTCTTTATTCAAAAAGATACTGGGAAGATCAGCACTCTTCCTCCAGTCAAAATGAAACGCAAGCTTGCCTTCCAAGACAAGGACAAACAGCCACACGCAAAGGTGGCTAAACAAGTAACACCGCCACCATCCCCACATCACTCTCCGCAACCATCACCGGTAGCCACTCCACCAATGATGCAATCCCCAACTCATACAGGAATGAGTCAAGATGACCCTGACGCATGGGACCTTTATGACGCACCAGTGTCAGATAATAGTCCAGAATGCTATCCAGCTAAACCATCGCCACCAGAGGATAGTACAGGCTACGCACAGGTGGTGTCAAGAGCAGCGGCATTTCATAATGTCAGCCTTCATTCAGAGCCCATTGAAGACGACTTTCTTTTTAATACACTGTCGTCCACACACAGCCAATATCAGAGTCTTCCTATGCTACCCGGAATGCTAAAACACTCCAAACAAGTGTTTGAGGAGCCTGTTAAAGGGAGAGCCATTACTCCAAGAGTAGATAAAAAATATAAACCACCACCAACAGACCCAGTGTACATTACACAACAGCTAACACCAGACTCTGTTGTAGTGGGAGCAGCGCGCAAAAGAGCCAACTCTCATACTTCAGGAGATGCACCACCTCCAGATAAAGAAAGTCGAAAATTCGATGCTGCAGGCAAAAGGGTGGCGGCACAGGCAGCAAACCAGTGGCGTATTGCAAATTCGCAAGCTTTGCTAGCCAGATATGATAGGGCCCATTGGGATGAGATGCAACACCTTATTGAACATTTACCCAAGGAGTTCCAAAAAAGAGCGCAGCAAGTAGTAGAAGAAGGACAGGGTATCTCCAATAATCAGATACGGTCAGCAATGGATGGTGCAGACACAGCTGCTAGAACTGTCAACACAGCAGTAACAATAAGGAGACATGCATGGCTGCGTACATCAGGATTTAAACCAGAGATACATCAAGCTGTGCTGAATATGCCATTCAACGGACAGCAGTTGTTTGGGCCGGAGGTGGACACTGCGATCGAAAAACTTAAGAAAGACACTAACACGGCCAAAGCCATGGGCGCACTCTACTCCCCACAGAGCAGAGGCACATTTCGAAAGACACAATTTTGAGGGGGGTTTCGAGGGCAAACCACAGAAGCCACAACCTCACAAACAAAGCCCACTTACCAGAGCCAGTATCAGCGGGGAGGTTTTCGGGGACAATATAGAGGGGGACAATTTCAAAGGAATAGAGGAAAGTTCCAAAGTCCCAAAACTCCTCCAAACAAGCAGTGACTTCAAGGTCACAAATCCCCAACACATAACACCTGGGGGGGGGAGACTAACCAAGTTTTACAAACATTGGGAGGAAATAACAACAGACCCTTGGGTCTTAGCAATTATCCAGCATGGTTATTGCATAGAATTTCTCAAATTCCCTCCAAACATCCCACCGAAAACACACAATATGTCAAAACAACATATAGATCTTCTAGGACTAGAAGTTCAGGCATTGCTACAAAAAGAAGCAATAGAGTTAGTACCAAAACAACAAATAAACACAGGAGTGTACATCTGTTCGTGGCATTAGTCGCTGCAGATTCACATGCGCCCACCCGCCTCCCCGGGAGCCTGTAGCCGTTTAGAAGTTGATCTTGAACATTTGTAAATTTGTAAATATATTACTTTAAACTTCATTATGTACATACGTATTTACTCCATTGCATGGGCACTATTACTAGCATACACAACTCCTACCTCACCCTCTGCGGGGAAAACAATCTAAGATGGAGTCGACGCCCATGCGCAATGGAGTCGAAATGGGAGGAGTCCCTCGGTCTCGTGACTCGAAAAAAGACTTCTTCGAAGAAAAACAACTTGTAACACTCCCAGCCCAACACCAGATGGCGGGATGTGCACAGCATGTGAATCTGCAGCGACTAATGCCACGAACAGATGTACACTGGGTAAGTGATATTTTCCATATATATACAGGGCCAGGGTTTTTGGGGGTGGGGGTTTAGGGTTGAAGGTAGTTTTGGCCTCCAGGGCGGGGTTGGGGTAGTTTTTTTAGTTTGAGGGGGCTTGAATGACATATTCACGCATGCTGTTTCCAAATATGCCTTTACTAAGTCTGCTTTTACAACGAAATTCTTTAAGGCATGTGTGGAAAAGTCGTAGTTTTGGTTCTGACCACTTTAAGGCATGAATGGTTCCGACATGCATGGTTGTCATATAACCAAATCTTAGGGCTGACCGTACAAAATTTCAGGTCTGGTGGGAAAGATGGAACATCCATCTTCTGAAACTGCAGTTGAAGGAAACTAAATTGTTATCGGTTTTTCTAGAGATTGGTGTCTGAAGTAGACATTGAAAGCCGCTCAAGGTGGAGTAACACACACACATATACACACATATATATATATATATGTATATATATATCCATCCATTCATCCATAGAGAGCTGAGGGATGAAGTGTTAATCTGTTTCTCAAATAGTTAATACTGAAGGAACTCTTTGGTTTAAAAAACAAACAAAAAATGTGGCGATACCCATGCCAAAATGCAAAGTGCCCCCTAAGACGATTATTGCATGGATCCTCAACTATCTATAGATAGGGACTTGATCCTGTAGGAGGCACAGGTACATGTCCTCCCATAATGGAAGGAGCCAAGAAAACTGATGTTTTCTGGCTTCACTCAGGCAGTGCAACAACAAAGACTTGGGCTTTAAAAGATAACCTTGGAAAAGAGAACTTCATTGCATGATGCCATACTTGGCCTTTGGCACCAAAGGCAATGCCTGGCATCTCTTTTCACAGGAGGCGGTCTGGGGGTGTTTCAGGGGAAATGGAGCCATTTCCAAAAGTCTAGTAATTGAAGGCCATAAAAATCATAATGGAAGCAATATGATGATGTAGGACCAGCACAATGATGACCTGACAGAGGGAAAGCGGATGACCAGACAGTTGCAAGAAATGGCTTAGCTTGGCAGTCAAACAAGCTAGATGTGATCAAGAAGAGGGAAAGGAGACAAAGGTATTGGCCACAACAATCACTGAAAGTAAATCAGTTGGACAAAGGACACATTTCACAATAGACCAGAGAACAGAAGTGGAAAGTCATCCCAAATGAGGAAAAGGATAAGAGTTGAACTGAACAATAACTAATGGATTGGGGGTAAAGTGCAGTCATTAAATACTCAAACACTTAACTTCATAAAGAAGAGGAAGTAGTACCACACCATATCCAGCAACTGTATTATTGTTGACTTGTTAGTTAGCTATTGCATACTGATTACCAGAGTAATCAAAAAGTTAACTTTGTAATGACAGTTTGTGAATAAGCAGGTGGCTACTAAAACCTGCATCACAACATGGAAATGTGGTTTTGACAGTTACTACTATGAGAGTCTTATCTATACAAGTTGAAAGGGAAAATACAAAGGTGAACGAAAGGAGGATTTAGCTACAAAATGTATGGCAAGTAAAGGTGGTAGACTGAAAATTCTATCCTGGAATTAAACGGGGTTGAGTAACAAAATCAAAGGGGATGTGTAGGAAGTTGGCTCTCTATATACAATCTCAAAGTGAGAGATAGTGTGCACAGAGTCATAGGGATCCCCATAGAGGTTGATAGTGGCAACATTTAATAATTCTAATGCTCTATTTTGTGGTAGTGTGGTCGATCAGTAGGCTTATTAGAGGGTAGTGTTAAGCATTTGTTGTCACACACAGGCATTAAATGAGGAACACACACTCAAAGACTTAACTCCAGGCCAATAGTTTTTATATAGAAAAATATTTTTTCTTAATTTATTTTAGAACCACAAGATTCAAGATTTGAGGGAGGTACATAAAATGCAAGGTACTTCACACAGGTAAGTATAGAACTTTGATTTAAAACAGTAGTACACACAGTTTAGGTAAAAATGGCAATGAGCTATTTTAAAAGTGGACACAGAGCAAAAATCAACAGTTCCTGGTGGAGGTAAGTTTGGTTAAGTTTCTCAGGTAAGTAAAGCACTTACACAGTCAGTCTCCTGGGCATAGGCAGCCCACCGTTGGGGGCTCAAGGCAGTTCCAAAGCCACCGCACCGGCAACACAGGGCCAGTCAGGTGCAGAGGTCAAAGGAGGGCCCAAAACACATAGGCGTCTATGAAGAACAGGGGTGCTCCGGTCCTAGTCTGCTTACAGGTAGGTACCTGCGTCCTCGGGGAGCAGACCAGGGGGGTTTTGTAGAGCACTCGGGGGGTGGACACAAGCCCACAAAACACATCCTCAGCGGCACAGGGGCAGCCGGGTGCTGTAGGCAAAGTAGGTGTCTGGTTTGCTATTGAAAGCAATGGAGGGACCCGGGGGGTGGGGGGGGGTCACTTACGCGATGCAGGCAGGGCACAGGAGGGCTTCCTGGGCCATCCACCGACTGGGCTAGGAAGAGGGCCACCTGCTGGTCACTCCTGCACTGGAGTTCGGTTCCTCTCGGTCCTGGGGGCTGCGGGTGCAGTGCTTGGTCCAGACGTCTGGTTCCTTGTTACCAGGCAGTCGCGGTCAGGGGGAGCCTCTGGATACTCTCTGTAGGAGTCGCTGTGGTGGTGCAGGAGGGTCAACTCAGGTTACCCACGTCGTCGTCGTTGTTTCCTGGGAGCCCTCTCTGCAGTGTTTGTTCTCTTGAACTTGAGCCGGGGTCGTCGGGTGCAGAGTGTGAAGTCTCACGCTTCCGGCAGGAAGAGAGAGTTCTTTGTAAGTTGTTTTTGTTGCAAAGTTGTTGCAGGTTTTGAACAGTGCTGAGTTTCTTGGTCCTTCAGGTTCAGGGCAGTCCTCTGAGTCCTCAGAGGTCGCTGGTCCTGAAGGACAGGCCTCTGAGTCCTCAGAGGTCGCTGGTCCTGAAGGACAGGCCTCTGAGCCCTCAGAGGTCGCTGGTCCCTGTCGGACGCGTCACTGTGTAGGTTCTTTGAGTCTGGAGACGGGCCGGTAGGGCTGGGGCCAAGTCAGTTGTCGTCTCCATCGTCTCTGCTGGGCTTTCAGGTCAGCAGTCCTCCTTGTTGTAGGATGCAGGAATCTGATTTCCTTGGTTCAGGGTTGCCCCTAAATACTAAAATTAGGGGTGTGTTTAGGTCAGAGGGGCAGTAGCCAATGGCTACTGTCCTGGAGGGTGGCTACACCCTCTTTGTGCCGCCTCCCTGAGACAATGGGGGCCTATTCCTATTGGGGGAATCATCCAAACTCAAGATAAAGGCTTTCTAAAGGCAGGGGTGACCTCAGCTCAGGGCACCTTAGGGGCTGTCCTGACTGGTGAGTGACTCCTCCTGTTTTTCCTGTTGATCTCTTCCACCCTTGCCGCCAAAGGTGGGGGCAGTAGCCAGAGGGGCGGGCATCTCCACTAGCTGGGATGCACTGGGGTGCTGTAACAAAAGGCATGAGCCTTTGAGGCTCACCACCAGGTGTTACAGTTCCTGCAGGGGGAGGTGAGAAGCACCTCCACCCAGTACAGGCTTTGTTCCTGGCCACAGAGTGACAAAGGCACTCACCCCATGTGGCCAGAAACTCGTCTGGTTGTGGCAGGCTGGCAGAAACTGGTCAGCCTAGCACTAGGAGTCAGACTGGTATTCAGGGGGCTTCTCTAAGATGCCCTATGGGTGTATTTTACAATAAATCCCTCACTGGCATCAGTGTGCATTTACTGTGCTGAGAAGTTTGATACCAAACTTCCCAGATTTCAGTGTAGCCATTATGGAACTGAGGAGTTCGTAATTGACAGACTCCCAGACCATATACTCTTTATGGCTACCCTGCACTTACAATGTCTAAGGTTTTGCTTATACACTGTTGGGGCATAGTGCTCATGCAACTATGCCCTCACGTGTGGTATAGTGCACCCTGCCTTAGGGCTGTAAGGCCTGCTAGAGGGGTGACTTGCCTATGCCACAGTCAGTGGGTTGTGGGCATGGCACTCTGCAGGGAGTGCCATGTCGACTTAGTCATTTTCTCCCCACCAGCACACACAAGCTGTGAGGCAGTGTGCATGTGCTGAGTGAGGGGTCCCCAGGGTGGTAGAAGATATGCTGCAGCCCTTAGAGACCTTCCCTGGCCACAGGGCCCTTGGTACCAGGGGTACCATTTACAAGGGATTATCTGTGTGCCAGGGCTGTGCCAATTGTGGGAACAAAGGTACAGTTTAGGGAAAGAACACTGGGGCTGGAGCCTGGTTAGCAGGGTCCCATCACACTTTCGATCATAACTGGCATCAACAAAAGGCAAAAAGTCGGGGGGTAACCATGCCAAGGAAGGCATTTCCTTACAGGATAGCATTAAAAATACTATCAAGGCACAAACCTGGCATTGTTATACTGCAAGAAACTCACATAATCTGCGTCCATATCCCTACATCTAATACAGAATTCTAGTTACAGATTCCTTACCTTAGAATATCCCCCAGGTGTCAGACTGGATCCAGAGATTTTTTTCTTCAAGCAGTACCCTTGCACGCTGTCAGGTGGCGTCCGTCAACTCCATATTCGTTGTTGGCGTTGTGGTCGCCACTGTGATGTCGCTGGTGTAAATAGGTGCCACCTCGGCGCGCTGAGGTCATCATCATCATTGTTAGCTTTATTTCGGTAAGACACAAATACCATAAAAGCACATCACAAAAATCTCAATTTTACAAAAAATAGACTGTGGATAAAAGTCCTAAAATATAAAAAAAAAATCCCTTTAAGATCATGCCGTATAAAATCGTAAAAACTAAATGTCAAATTTTCCCTAATAAATATCGTAAAGCAAATGTTTTCCTAGTTTAGCAACGACAGATAGAATAAAAGTACAAAGCATTCCCAATTATGGGCTCCTATTAATGCGATGACTTTAACATTTTTGTTCTAGCACGCCAAATTTCATCTAATTAGCTTGCTAAGGCAAATGCCACCATGCCCTCGGTATTAGACCTAAAAATTCTAAGGGCAGTAAATCGATTCTGGAAGCCCATGATTCTACAAAGAGGTACAATCCATTTGATTCGCTGTTTATCATAAGCAGGACAATGTAATAGTATATGTGCACTATATTCAGGAAGGCAGCAGCCCATCGGACAGAGATTGGCATAAGGATCATCTTTAGACCAAGTACAGGTGAAAGAACGTAGCGGTAGCGAGCCTAGCCTGATTCTGATGTAAAGGGCGCGGGATCGAGGGAATGTAATCCGATCCATATATGATTCAAACTTGTAGAGACATTTGACTGATGTAAACTTATCTGTCAAACTACCTAAAGGGACCTCTGCTAGTTTTCCCAATTTTAGCCACCGCCAATATACATCCTTTACAACATGTGCCGCATTTTTGGGTAAATCATTAGGGACCATCCAAAAATGGGCCAACCCCCGTTTAGTCAGACTAGCCCTAACGTACTTGCACCAAGGGATTTTTTCCGTGTAATTTTCACTAATCAGAGCTTTCAGCCATGTCCTATATGGGCTAAGTGTATCCAAGGACCATATTCTGATCCAGTATAATATTGGTTTCAGCGCTGCTATATGTGCAATAGAGTCTAAGTTCACGTCCATGCGGACAGGCAACGTAGAGGAACTAGTGGGTATTCTGAGAATGGACTTTATAAAGGAGTTTTCAGCAATCTCCAAATCCTTTAGGTTACCATGTCCCCATAGCTCTGCTCCATAAAGAGCATTCCCTCTTGCTTGTAGCTTGTATATTTCCATTGCTGGAGTAATTGCGAACCTAGGGGACCTATTTGCAAATCTCAGTACACCACCCAGGTTCTGCTTCAGTGACATATGTGCCCTTGTTATCTGAGCCTGCCATCTATGCGTAGCCTCCAGTCTAACCCCCAAGTACACAAATTCAGCAACTCTCTGCAACTCTACCCCTTTCGTAAAGATGCTCTTTCTTACTTTGTGTTTATTATCACCAAAGATCATATACTTTGTTTTCGTAGAATTAACTTCAAGACCGTGGTCTTTACAGAAGGACGTGAATTTTTGGAGTAAGCTTGTTAAACGGAAGCAGTTTGGGATAACAATAATGTATCGTCCGCAAAGAGCAGGCATGGTGTCTTCACCCCCCCCGTTATCACAAGCAAATAGATAAGGAATACAAGCGTTTATAAATATTAAGAAGAGGGTTGGTGCCAAAACACACCCTTTTCTCACTCCCCTTTTAATTGGGATCTCTCTTGACACTTCCCCATGTGCTCCCCATCTAACTTTAGCAAAGGTCTAATTGTACAAACTTTTGAGGTCATTTATTTTCTTTCTGTCCCACCCGTAGATCCGGAGAAGAGCTACTCTTATTCATTTCCCTGGACTTGTGCAAATTGGTTAATGCAAGGCGGGCACTAAATGTGCCCTTTAAAGCATACCAGTGGCTTTGAGAGGCTACCCCTCCTAAGTCATGTAACAACTATTTCCAAAGGGAGGGGCTGTTACCTCCCTCTCCCACAGAAAATCCTTTGTTTTGCCTTCCTCTGCTTGAGCTGGTAAAGCAGCAGGAGGGCAGAAACCTGTCAGAGGTGGCATCAGCGTGGGCTGCCCGGAAAACACCAGAAGATTGGTAGGAGAAATGCTGGGGATCCTTTAAGGAGCTCCCAGAGTGCATTGAATCATATAGCCAATACTGGCAACAGTATTGGTGAATGATTCTGACATGTTTGATACCAAACATGCCCAGGTTCAGAGTTACCATTACGTAGCTGGACACTGGTAGTAACCTGTGTCCAGTACACAGTAAAATGACTTTCCCCGCACCTACAAAGTCCGGAAAAATAGGGTTGGAGTTTGTAGTGGCACCTTTGCTCATGCAGGGGTTCCCTCACACACAGGTATCTGCACCCTGCCCTCTGGGAGGGGTGACTTACAGTGACCTGGTGCAGTGACCTGTAGTGATTTTACGCAGGCTGCAAAGGCAGGCTTGCAGACACATTTTGCATGGGCTCCTATGGGTGGCATAATACATGCTGCAGCCCATGGGGAACCCCTAGTGCCCCAGTGTCCTGGGTACCTAAGTACCATATACTAGCGACTTATATGGGGGCACCAGTATGTCATTTGTGTGGAGTGCCAAGTCCTAAGCAACCAAATTTAGAGGGAGAGACCACAGTCACTAGGGTCCTGATCTGCAGGATCCCAGTTTACACAGTCAAAACACTGACAGGCAAAAAGTGGGTGTAACCATGCCTAAAATAGTGTACTTTCCTACAGACACGACCAGATCAGTTGAGTCGACGTTGGCCTTAAGGCACCACAGCTGGTTTAGGACGTCTGGCTTTTCAGGGGATGTCCAGCAGTCTCTCATGGACATGCCCTTCGATGGCACCCATCTCTTCGGAGACAAAGCAGACTGTGCTTGAACGTTTTTAAGGAGTCCAGGTTTACGTCTCAGTCCCTTGGCCTCACAGCAGCCCCTGGCCCAGCACAGTCCACTTTTCACCCCTTTTGTTGCCACAGAAGGGCTTCCCTCCCCTGTCCTTTTCCTTCCAGCCACCGAGTCGTGCATGCTACTCAGCCACCTCATGGCTGTGCATGCAGAATCCCACAGGCTTGTGGGTCAAGGAGCCAGAGGTCTTCCCAGTCCACCCCTGCTGCAGCCTCCAGACCCTCCTAGTCAGTCACAGCATCCCAGACCAGTTGGTGGCAGGATCCGCCATGACCTACCCTACTGGGAATCCATCACAACGGACAGGTCAGTTTTGCAAATAGTCCGGAGGGGTTACTCCCTCCCATTCAAGACTACACCTCCTCCATGCCACCATCTTACGACCACTTTATTGAGGATCATATGGCACTTCTCTGCAAAGAAGTCGCAGCTCTCTTGACCAAGAGCCATAGAGAGGGTCCCTGCATCACAAGTAGGTTTTGTGGTAGTTGTTTCCGCTACTTTCTGGTGCCTTAGAAGGAGAAGGACCTTTGCCCTATGGTAGACCTCCGGGCCTTCAATCTTCCTCAGGACGGAGAAGTTCAAAATGCTCACTGTGGCTAAGGCCTGTCTGCCTTGGACCCTGGAGACTGGATGGTAACGTTGGACTTGCAGGACACCTACTTCCCCATACCCATCCTGCCTGCCCACAGACATTACTTGGGATTCGTGGTAGGTAATGAGCACTTTCAATTTACTGTGCTGCCCTTCTGCCTTACCTGCACCCCTTGGGTGTTAACGAAAGTGATGGCAGTGGTCACAGCTCATCTGTGCAGGTTAGGGGTTTCGGTCTTTCCCTACCTCGATGACTGGCTGTTGAAGTTTGGCACGCCCCAGACTGTCGTCTCCCACCTGCATACTATGGCGAACCTTCTGCATTTACTGGGTTTCATTGTAAACATGCCGAAGTCACACCTGACTCCCTTTCGGCTGCTTCCCTTCATCAGAGCTGTTCTGGACACAGTGCAATTTCAGGCTTATCTTCCAAAAAAGCGAGTCCAGGATATTCAGGCTATGATACCGATGTTTCAGCCTGTAACCTAGATTTTGGTGAGAATGGCTCTCCTGCATCCTGTTAGTGACATGGCAGATGGCTCATGTGGGTTCTGAAGTGAAACCTGAAGTCCCAGTGGGTGCAGCATCAGGGGAATCTTTCTGACATGGGCTAGATCTCAGAGGGAACTTTACAAGATCTTCAGTGGTGGCTTTCGTATCAGGATTGGATCAACAGCAGTTTCCTCTACCTTCCCCAGCCAGATCTTACTGTAGTGACAGATGCGTTGCTCTTAGGATGGGTAGGCCACATGGGAGAGGTAGAGACCAGAGGCCTCTGATCTCTGGCGGAGTCCAGACTCCACAACAATCTATTGTAGCTACGAGAGATCAGGCTTGCATTGAACATATTCCTTTCCTCTCTCAAATGGAAAGTGGTGGAGGTGTTCACGGACAACACCACCTCCATGTAGTACTACAACAAGAAGGGCAGTGTGGGGTTGTGGACCCTTTGTCAGGAGGCTCTGCACCGCTGGATGTGGTGGGAACACCAGGGCATAACCCTGATCGTTCAGCATCTGGCAGGCTCTCCGAACTTCAGAGCAGACGAACTAAGCCATCGATGCATGGTCAATCACAAATGACATGTCCATCCGGAGGTGGCGCAAGGTCTCTTTCAGAAGTGGGGAGAACCTTGGTTAGATCTGTTCGCTTCCACAGAGAACGCGCAATGTCAGCTGTTTTGCACGTTAGAGTTTCCAAGTTGCACTCGCTCTGCAACGCTGTTCGTCTCGAGTGGAACAAAGGACTCCTTTATGCCTTACCGCCAATACCACTTCTGCCCATAGTTCTGAAGAAGATCAAGTACGACCGGGCCCAAGTAATAATTGTAGGTCTGGACTGGGCTCGAAGAGTATGGTATCCCAAGCATGGCCACGGATTCTTCAATCAGACTGCCCTTCGGGAGCATCTTCTGTCACAGCAGCAGGAGACGGTTCTCCGCCCGAACCTGTCTAATCTCCGCTTTCTTGCATGGAGATTGAGCGGCGGCAGTTGAATGCTTTCAACCTTCCGCCCAAAGTCTGTAATGTAATTGGCAGCCAGGCGTCCCTCCACCAAACGATGTACATCTGTTGTTGGCACAAATTTGTGGCATGGTGGCCCAACAAATCTATTGATCCCCTTTCTGCAACTCTCTCTCTGAGGTTCTACTGTTCATCCTGTCTTGCCCAGCAAGGCCCTGACTTGGGCACTCTTTAAGGCTACTTATCGCCATCTCGGCCTTTCTCAGATTACCAGATCAAACTTCTTTATTTAAGTCTCTCATTGTTGGAAGATTCCATAAGGGACTCATCCATTTGTACCCACCTACCTCATTCATAATGCCCAAGTGGTATTTGAGCCTGGTCCTTACCTACCTTAAGTGTTATCCTTTTGAGCCACTCCATAATTGTCCCTTGCGGTTTCTCACACTAAAAACTGCTTTCCTGATTGCCATCACCTCTGCTCGCAGAGTGAGCTTCAAGCTCTTTTAGCAAAGCCACCTTTTGTATCTGTCCATCCTTCCGAAGATTGTTACACCTTTTCATGTAGGCCAATCCATCACTTTGCCTACTTTTTATGCACCCACTCACCCTCTCACGAAGAGGAGAGACTTCACCTTATGGAACCAAAAAGAGCGTTGGTGTTCTACCTCAATCATTCCAAAGATTTCCGGGTGGACGATCAACTGTTTGTGGGATATGTTGGTGCAAAGAAAGGACGAGTGGTGCAGAAGCAAACCATCTAGCAATGGATGGTGCTCTGTGTAGGAAGCTGGCTCTGTATATACTGTACCAAAATGAGGTATAGTGTGCAGAGTCCAGGGGTTCCCCAGAGGCTTAACAGAGGCTAAAGTAGATAATACTAATGCTCTCTTTTGTGGTAGTGTGGTCGAGCAGTTAAGCTTATCAGAAGGTAGTGCAAAGCATTTGTTGGACACACGCAGTCAAGAAATGAGGCACACACTCAATGACTAACTCCAGGCCAGTTGTTCTTAAATAGCAAGAATATGTTTTGTTACTTTATTACCAGAAGAACTTTGTTGCAGGTAAGTACAGTTGTCAATAGGTACCAATCATATGTATCAAATGTACTTTGTTTTTTTGCAGGTAAAACAGTTTACAAGTAACACTTTTCTATCTCAAAAGTTGACATGCTGTTTTTCATATGAGTCAATAGAGTCGGGGGGCGGCTAAGTGTTAGCACAGATAACAGGTAAGTTCTGCAGTCTTCAGGGGTTATGATTTCCACAGGTTGAAGTTTAGGCTGACCCCAAAAGTGCACCACCAGCAACACAGGGCCAGCTGGGTGCAGAGATAAAAGTTGGCATCAGGTTTACAAAGGAATCCTATGAGGACTGGGGGTGCTCAGTAGAAAGCAAACTGCATGTAAGTACATGTGGTTCCAGGACACAGGCCTGAGGGTTTTGGTCAGCACCACCTGGGGGGAGGACAGGATCACACCCAAACATACACCCTTAGCGACAGAGGTGCGGACGAGAGCAGGGTGTACAAACATTTCTGGACGCCCAATGCTTTTCAATGGGTGGGCCCCGGTGTCACAAAAGATGCTGCTGGCTAGGTCCAGGGGGTCTGTTCCGGGAAACCAAAGCCTGGACAGCCAGGGAAGGCACTCGCTGGAAATTGCATTCCCCAAGGCCAGGGAGCTACAGGTGCAGGGGTCTCCTTGGGCGTCTGGAATCTTTTGTCAGATACAGCTGCGGTCAGGGGGGGTCCTCTGGATTCAGGCTGCAGGTGTCGTGTTGGCCAGAAGTGGTCAACCCAGTGTGTACTCTAAGTCAGAACCGCCTGGGGACCTTCTCTGGACCGGTGGACCACCTGTACTCTGGCTGTGGCATCTGGTGCAGAGTGGACGGGGCTCGCAGATCCTGGGCGGTTCTGGAGTCCCTTTGGAGATTTCGTCTGGATACGCTTGTTTCCTCAGGAGTTCATGGACCTTTACTGGGCATCCAGTCCTCTGGGGGTTTGTAGAGGTCTCTGGTCCTGCAGGATGCATCGCCTTTTTGGAGCAGGAGTCTTTGAAGCTGCAGACAGGCCAGTAGGATTGGGGCTAAGTCAGTTGTCATCTAGAGTCTTCTCCACTGGGGTCGGCTAAGCAGTCTTTCTTCTTTTTGAGGTTGCCAGGAATCTGGTGAGTAAGGTTCAGGTGAGCCCCTAAATACTAGATTTAGGGGTGTTAAAGGGGTCAGGGGGCAGTAGCCAATGGCTACTGTCCCTGAGGGTGTCTACACCCTTCCTGTGCTCACTCCCTTTGGGGAGGGGGGCACATTCCTAACCCTATTGGTCCCTATCCTCCAAACCAAGTTGGAGGATTCTGCAAGGAGGGGTTCACTTCAGCTCTGGTCACCTTAGGGGTGGTCCCAGCTGAGGTGGTCACACCTTGTTTCTCATAATTTTCCCGCCTGACTTGCCGCCAAAAGTGGGGCTTGCTCCATGGGACGGGCATCTCCACTGGCTGGAGTGCCCTGGGGCACTATAACAGGAGGCCTGAGCCTTTGAGGCTCACTGTCAAGTGTTACAGTTCCTGCAGGGGGAAGGTGTGAAGCACTTCCACCCAGAGCAGGCTTTGTTCTTGACCACAGAGCGCACAAAGGCTCTCACCCCATGGGGTCAGAAACTTGTCTGTCAGTGGCAGGCTGGCACAGATTGGTCAGCCTTACACTAAAGGGTTGGGGTAAAATACAGGGGGCATCTTTAAGATACCCTCTGTGTGCATTTTACAATAATTCAACACTTGCATCAGTGTGGGTTTATTGCGCTGAGAGGTTTGATACCAAACTTCCCATTCTTTAGTGAAGCCATCATGGAGCTGTGGTGTTCCTAATGACAAACTCCCAACATATGTACTTAATATGGCCACACTGCACTTACAGTGCCTAAGAATGGACTTAGACACTGTAGCAATGTATTGCTCTTGCAGCTATGCTCTCACCTGGTGTATAGTGCACCCTGCCTTAGGGCTGTAAGGCCTGCTAGAGGAGTAACTTACCTATGCCACAGGCAGTGGTTTTTGGCCATGGCAACCTGGAAGGGGTGCCATGTCGACGTTGCCTTTTTCTCCCCACCAGCACACACAATCTGCAATGGCAGTGTGCATGTACTTGGTGAGGGGTCCCTTATGGTGGGAAAATACATGCTGCAGCCCTTAGGGACCCTCCCTGGTCAGAGTCCGTGGTACACCTTGTACCTTTTACAAGGGACAGGGGTGTGCCAGTTGTGGAAACTGTGGAACAGTGGTACAGTTTACAGAAAGAACACTGGTGCTGGGGCCTGGTTAGCAGGATCCCAGCACACTCAGTCAAGTTTGCATCAATACAAGGCAAAAAGTGTGGGGGAAGGGATAACCGTGCCAAAAGGGGCACTTTCCTACTCACGCATCAAAGTTTGCGACGCTTTAGCAAAGAAGTACCCACCAGAGCAACTGCTGTCACCACAGCTTTTGCATGCAGAGTTCCTGCACTGAACATCTGCCTGGCAGCAATGTTGGCATCCCTGCACACGTTCACAAGACATTACTGCCTGGACAGTCAGGTCTGCAGAGATGGCTACTTTGGTCGTTGGGTCCTGCAGGACTTTCTAGTATTACCTTGGTTAGCTGCCCACCACCGAGGGTGGTATTGCTTGGGTATCTATTCTGAGGGAAGGAATCTGCAACTAGAAGTATCTATCAGATGAACAAGTTACATTCCTTCGGTAACGATTTATCTGGTAGAGACATATTCTCGTTGCAGATTACTTACCCATCCTCTCATCCTACCCGCACCGCAAACTGATTTCTAGGGACAGGGATTCCTTTTTCAGGGCTGTAGTTCTGGTGCACCTTTCTTAGTGTTCTTTATGGCTCCGCGCTACTGGTGTGGAAAGTTTTGAAAAGAACCTGATGTTGGCGCTCCGGGGTAGTGCCTATATACGACCGTGGCATCATCACAGCGACCACAACACCAATGATGCACGCGGAGTCGATTGACTCCACATGACTGCACTCAAGGGCACTGCTTATAGAAAAAAATCTCCAGATCCAGTCTGACACCTGCAGGGAAATTCTAAGGTAAGGAATCTGCAACTAGAATATCGGATAAATCGGTTCCAAAGGTAAGTAATTTGATCTTTGTGAGGTACAAGTCTAGGCTGATTGTCCTTGCAAGATTCACTGTGTGGTTTAGAGGTTTCCATGCTGATCAAAAAAATACATTTAATTTCAGATTCATAAGACTTGGATGGATACATGGGGAGGTGCCTGTGCAGCTACTCTGTGGGCATGTGAAGGGAAACAGAACAGTGGTGTTGGTGTGTCTACCCCCTAGGTGGTTCCAAATACACCACCATTGAAAGACTGGAAGAGTTCTCATGGAGTCCCTAGAAGTAGTCCTAATTTTAGGAGGTGATTTATATCTAGTGAGCCCAAATGTTGATAGGTCAACAGGAAAGGGAGGTTGGGAATGTAACAAAGCACACCTAACTGGGTATATGGAGACTTTGGGCTTGGCCAACATATGGAGGGATACAAGGAGGGAACAGACAACGCTTATTTTACTTGCTATGCATAGTTTGTTCTCTAGATTGACTACATATTCACCCCCTAATTCTACTACTCCAGGCTTAGAGATTCAAAGCGTGAGGCAAGGGGCATATCGGACTACACTTGTATAGGGGATGTCGGAACCTAGTAAGCAAAAGGCAGCAAAAGTAGATACCTGTCAGTTGAGAGGCAGGGAGGTACTAGAGTAATTCCCTGATTACATAGAGAAGTGCTTCACAGAAAATGTGGTTGATTTAGTCTGCTATATGCGTATGGGAAACATTAAAATAGCACTGAAAAAATTCACAATATTTAGAAAAGCAGGTAAAAATGTCTGGAGATACAGGAAATGCAAGGAAATGAAACTCCACTTTTAAAACTAAAAGGAGAATTCCTTACTGAATAGGATATAAAAACATGGAGAAGGACTTAAATCCTAAGGGCGGAGTACCACTGTCACGAAGCTTGGGCATACTTTTGTGATGTCCAGCATTACCTTCATGAGATGAGCAATAAAGCTAACAAATAACTGCCATGGCTGTGTAGAAGAAATAGAGCGAGATGGGTATTACAGATTAAAATAAACAGGTGTTCTTTAGAGATTGAGAAATTACAAGTAAACTGTTGAACTACTCATCGTTCCCTCTGTAGTTCAAATGCAGTTAAAGGAGTTTAAAAAAAGCTCTCTCCCATTTGAATTGGCGAGGGCTAGTATCAGTTTCAAACAGATTACTTATGAAATTCTATAAATGCTTGTCTAAGCGGGATGTATTCCTCAAGACATATGGGTGACTTGTAACACAAGAGGATAGTGCCTCATACAGACCTTTATGTTTGTTAAATGTGGAAGTGACGGTCCTTTCAAAGTTCTAGGCAACAGATAGTGGGGGATAATTGATGGAATGATCCACCCAAATCAGCCTGGCTTTGTCACATGCAGCAAACAAGACTTAGGCCCTCATTACAACCCTGGCGGACGGTGGTAAAGCAGCGGTAATATCGCCAACAGGCCGGCAGAAAAATAATGGAATCACAACTACGGTGGAAACCGCCAACATACAGCCGCTTTAACACTGACCTCTGTGGCGGTAGAAACAAACACCGCGGCGGTAACCGCCAGCAGACAGGCGGAGGACAAAGTACCGCCCACCGTATAACAGGCCTATATGCCACCTTTTCCGGGGCGGAACTAACTCTATCAAAAGCACAGCAGAAACAGTACACAGAAGGGAAAACACTCGCCTCTCGACACCCAACGAGGAACCAGGACGCCATGGAGCCCAAACTACATGTCCTGCCCATGCTGGTCTTCCTTCTGCTCTATCAGGAGCAGGACAGACGCCGTCAACGACCACTGTGAGTACTGCACCTACAACACGGGACAGGGGAGGGAAGAGAGTGACATGCACATGCAACACGCAATACCCCCACCCACACCACCATACACACACATACATGCAGCAACATTACATACAGTATACACCCCCTCAACCCCTGGAAGAACGCAAGGACAAAAGGAAATGATTGTAACCATGAAAAATCTGATAGTGAAAGTTTAAAATTCCGTAAATACAAATATGTACACCAACTACACAAGTCCGGATAGTGTACCAATCATTGTCCGTGGACCAGTGGTCCCAAAATGCATGGGCAAAGCCCACACAAGATACCTTACTCAAAACTGAGAGAACACTGCGGGGGCATCAGATCGAAAATAAACAGGCAGCTCAGGGAGAAGGGAAGGGGGGGCACCGCAGCCGGATGAACGCACGACGACACTGCTGAATGAGGGGGCTCCATGCCCACTGCTTTATCCTGGGGAGTGCAAAGCCACAGTCTCAAGTCTTTCCAGTGGGTGGTTTGCCCACTGCTTTATCCTGGGGAGTGCAAAGCCACAGTCTCAAGTCTTTCCAGTGGGTGGTTTGCCCACTGCTGAATCCTGGGGAGTGCAAAGCCACAGTCTCTCAAGTGGATAACAGTCTCCACTGGTGCTGGAGGGGGCCTTGTGCCCAGAGTGCTTCATCCTGCCAAGGACTGAGGTAGTGGATGCCTTTCTCCACTGGTTCTGGAGGAATACTTGTGCCCAGAGTGCTTCATCCTACCAAGGACTGAGGTAGTGGATGCCTTTCTCCACTGGTTCTGGAGGGGGTCTTGTACCCAGAGTGCTTCATCCTGCCAAGGACTGAGGTAGTGGATGCGATTCTCCACTGGTTCTGGAGGGGGCCTTGTGCCCAGAGTGCATGATCCTGCCAAGGACTGAGGTAGTGGATGTGAGTCTCCACTGGTTCTGGAGGGGGCCTTGTGCCTAAAGTGCTTCATCCTGCCAAGGACTGAGGTAGTGGATGTGATTCTCCACTGGTTCTGGAGTGGGCATTGTGCCCAGAGTGCTCCACATGCAGTGTGGCTGGTCCTATTCCCTCACCTGGTTGTGTGTGCCACATAGGGCACGTCTGCTGGGGCAGGTGATCAGATGGCGTCATACTCCGGTGTACAGACCCCTGGTGGACCTGTCGACAATGAAAGAGAGAAGACGACATAATCACATACAGACTTGATTGTGCAACAATCATGGAACTGTGTGCCCAGTCGGAGCCAGACCTGATTTCAGCTATCCGCCATCTCACAGGAATCCCCCCTCTAGTGCAGGTTCTGTCTGTACTCCAGTTCCTGGCTAGTGGGTCTTTTCAAACAGTGGCCATGGCATCAGGTATGTCCCAGCCAATGTTCTCTAACGTGTTGTCCAGAGTGTTATCTGCCCTGGTGAAAGGTGGAGGATTTGCCCACATTGAAAGGTGACTTCTGTGCCCTGGGACATATCCCCAACATCATTGGTGCCATTGATGGTACACATGTGGCATTTGTACCCCCCCCCCCCGCAGGAATGAACAGGTGTATAGAAACCGGAAAAGCTACCATTCTATGAATGTGCAGATGGTGTGTTTGGCAGACCAGTACATCTCCCATGTGAATGCCAAGTATCCTGGCTCAGTGCATGATGCTTACATATTGAGGAATAGCAGCATCCCTTTGTGATGGGGCAACTCCTGAAGCACCGTGAGTGGCTAATAGGTGAGGCCAAGGTCCCAACACAGTTGACATAGGTGTCTGGGTTTGGCGTTGTCCGTAAGGGTTCGTGTGTGTCTAACAGTTGTCCCTCGACATTTGCAGGGGGCTCTGGTTACCCCAACCTGTCATGGCTACTGACCCCAGCGAGGAATCCCAGGACAAGGTCAGAGGAACGCTACAATGAGGCACATGGGCAAACTAGGAGGATTATAGAACGCACCTTCGGCCTTCTGAAGGCCAGATTCTGGTGCCTCCATCTGACAGGTGGATCCCTATACTACTCACCGAAGAAGGTGTGCTAGATAATTGTGGCCTGCTGTATGCTACACAACCTGGCTTTGTGACGCCAGGTGACTTTTCTGCAGGAGGATGGGCCAGATGGTGGTCTTGTGGCAGCTGTGGAGCCTGTGGACAGTGAAGAAGAGGAGGCAGAAGAAGATGTCGACAACCGAAACAACATCATCATGCAATACTTCCAGTGAGAGACGGGTAAGAAGATGGAACTGCTTCCCACATCTCATACTATTGTTGGAGCTAGCATAAGTCTGTCATTTTCACTCAGTGTATGGACCCTGACTTGTTACTTTGCCTTTCCATGTCACAGATCTGGGTCCCTCTGCTGTTTACTGCTGGCCTACAGCTGTGTTACATTGGTATGTGAACAAGGACATTGACATTGCTATATTCCAGAGCTTTTGCAATTACACATTTGTGAAAGCACAGACTGACTCCAGATTGTTTTGTGATTCAAGTGTGTTTATTTCTGTGCAAATAAGTAGAGGGGGTTGTAAAATGGGCTGGGGTGTTGGTGGAGGAATGTCCATTGAGGAGTCCAGTCTATTTGTATCACAGGTGCATTGTCCAATGGGGCATAGGAAGTGGAGCAGTGGCAGTTTAAGGTGGACAGGGTGTCAAAGCGAGACAGAAGGGTGACATTCAGGGGGGTCTTATTTCCTGGTTGGGGTCTTGGCAATGTTCTCTGTCTTGTTCCTGGATCTCAGGGACCGTTTGCGGGGTGGTTCTCCTTCTGCAGGGGGTGGGGTGCTGGTGGCTTGTTGTTCCTGTGGTGGTGCCTCCTGTACAGTAGTGCCGGTGGAGGTGGAGGGCTGTTCATCGTCCAGGCTAGTGTCAGGGGCCCGTTGGTGTGCCACTATGTCCCTCTTGGTGTTGAGAAGGTCTGCCAGCACACCTGCAATGGTGACCAGGGTGGTGTTGATGGACTTCAAGTCCTCCCTTATCCTCAGGTAGTGTTCCTCCTGCAGCCGCTGGGTCACCTGAAACTTGGCCAGTACCGTGCCCATGGTCTCCTGGTAATGGTGGTAAGCTCCCATGATGCTGGAGAGGGTTCCTCGTGGAGAGTGGGTTCCCTGGGCCTGTCCTCCCCCTGTCGCACAGCAGTCCTCCCAGCTTCCCTGTTATCCTGTGCCTCTGTCCCCTGAACCGTGTGCCCACTGCCCCCAGGTCCCTGATCGTCTTGTGTTAGTGGGGTTGCCTGGGTTCCCTGTAGTGGTGGGCACACTGCTGATTGATGTGTCCTGGGGACAGAGGGATGGACCCGCTGGATGGGTGCTTTGGCGGTGTTTCCTGAGGGGGAGGTTCAGTGGTGGTTTGTGACTGTGTCAGGGGAAACGACTGTCCTGAGGTCCCTGATGGGCCGGGCTGGTCATCTTGATCCAGGCGTGCAGAGCTGCTGTCATCACTGTGGGCCTCTTCTGTAGGGGGACTGTATGTCTGGCACCTCCTGTCCGGTGACGTTGGGTAGGGGTCCTGTTGGGGTGTAAATGCCTAGTTATTGTATCTGTGTGTGCCATCTTGTGCAATGGGTGAGTTGCCCTCTACTTCTGTGCTTGCATTATTGCCGTGGCCCTTGTGTGATTGGTGATTTTGGGACATGAGTGAGCCTCTCTACTGGGCATGCTTTGATGATGGGTGTCCATGCATTGGTGTTACATGCAGGGCTTGATTTCGGGATGTGTGGGTTGTGTTAGTGGGGTATCTGTGGGTTGTTGGGGTGAGGGTGGGAGTATGTGATGGCATGCAGGTGGGGTGGGGGGGGATAAAGTAGTAAAGATTTGCCTTTCCAGAGTCTAGTCCTCCTGCTACTCCTGCGAGGCCCTCAGGATGCATGATTGCCAAGACTTGCTCCTCCCATGTTGTTAGTTGTGGGGAAGGAGGTGGGGGTCCACCGCCAGTCCTCTGTATAGCAATCTGCTGTTTGGATACCACAGAACGTACCTTCCCCCGTAGGTCGTTTCACCTCTTCCTGATGTCATCCTGTGTTCTTGGATGCTGTCCCACTGCGTTAACCCTGTCGGCAATTCTGCGCCATAACTCCATCTTCCTTGCAATGGATGTCTGCTGCACCTGTGATCCGAATAGCTGTGGATCTACCCAGACGATTTCCTCCACCATGACCTTGAGCTCCTCCTCAGAGAACCTGGGGTGTCTTTGAGGTGCTGTGATGTGATGTGGTGTGGGTGATGTGTGAGGTGCTGTCTGTTGTGATGTGTGACAGGATGTGTTGGTGTGTGTTTGAGGTGCGTGGATGTTGTATGAGTGATGGTGTTGTGTGTCTGTGGATGCTGGTGTTGTGTTCGGTAGTCTCTCTCTCTGGCCTTCTTACTGAATTTTTTTGTAAGGGTTTGTGGGTGTGTGGGTGTGATGTGTGTATGTGTATCGGGTGTGTGTATTTTGAGCGCACAATGTAAATGTGTGTGTATTTTGAGCGCGACGGTGTGTACTGCCAATGGAATACCGCGGTTGAAAGACCGCCGCATTGATTCGTGGGTCGTGATAGTGTGGGTGTATTCCTGTTGGCGTGAATGTAGGTTTTGGTATCGCCAGTTTATCACTGACCTTTGGTGTGGTGGACTTGTGTGGGTGTCTGTAATGCGGCAGATTCCGAGCTGTCAGTCGTAATACCTGTAGCGGAATTGCACTGCCGCAACGGTATGTTGGCGGTCTTCTGCACAGCGGAAAGCGGGATTTACCGCCAGGGTTGTAATGAGGGCCTTGATCTTGAAAGACAGCAACATTTAAGAATATACTGAGCGTTCAGGAACCACTTTCACTTGAAGCAGGAATGTCGAATGGCACTTTATGATTGCAATCTTAAAGAAAATAGGACTAAGTCTCCAATGTCTGTTGTGAATAAAGATCCTTTACCCTGCCT
Source organism: Pleurodeles waltl (assembly GCF_031143425.1). Taxonomy (NCBI): domain Eukaryota; kingdom Metazoa; phylum Chordata; class Amphibia; order Caudata; family Salamandridae; genus Pleurodeles; species Pleurodeles waltl. Next base: position 294,509,201 of record NC_090443.1, on the reverse strand, counting down.
CAGTGGCAGGAGTAAGGGTTAATAGCACACTATCACCCATCTTTGAGTCAGAACGTATAGGAAGTCGGTCTTTCTGCATGCAGATATAACACAAGCTGTACATACTGCCATCTACTCTTGGGTCCAAATATGTGCACGTTGTTTTTCTTCGAAGAATTCTTGAGTCACAAAGTAGTGTGACTACACCCCTTAGGCGTGTTTATTGGCCCAATTGCTAGTTTATCTTTCCGTTGCTGGGTTTGGACGTTTGTTACTGAGCTCTGAATCGGTGCTGTTGCAGTGTCCTTTTCATTCTTCTTCAGTTCCTTTCCCTTCTGTCGGTATTGTTTTGTTAACGCGACTTCACTTTCTTACATCGCCTCAACACACACATCTTCAATCGAATGGGCATCAGGCCAACTTTGACCCCCAAAGGGGTCTCGTCCTTCCGGGCCTCTCCTGCCTGTTTCATTCCATCATCACCATGTCTCATCTGTAATGGGATGGACACCTTTCCAATACTGCCCCTGGTGTTGCGCAAAATACCCTTGGGCCTATATCTGTCAGGTCTGCAACCTCTGTCTCTCACACAAGCATGACAAGGCCTCCTGCAATGCCTGCTGCACACTCCTGTTAAAGAAGACTTTTCAAGACCATTGGACTCATCGCTTGGAAATGTCATGCAGAGGTGGAAACAAGATCCCAGACTTTTTCTGCACCAAGGACCCTGAGGGGGAAAATCAGCTGGAGCCATCCACAGCCGAGGAGGAGGCCTTCTCACCTGAAGCAAGTTCTGGCTCCAACTTGAAGATCGAAGATTTCCTGCCCACTCAACTGGTATTGATCATGGTTCTTCCTACCATACCCCCTCGACACTGCTCGTACTCCCCTCCAAGAGCCATACAACTGCGCTCGAGGCTCAGAAAGGCTTCCGGGCTGCCACTGCTTTTGGGCCATGGTCAGCACTGAACTTCCGCTTTTAATACATGGCTCAGCGTCAGAGAAAATCCTAAAGCTGATGTACTATACACCAACCACCTCAACCTCAGCACCAAAACTCCCTTCGGCAAAATCCCGCTTGGTGTCACATGGTGATCCACATGCACACAGAGTAGATTCTCACCCAGCCACCAGTGCCTGCGTGCAGTTGTATGTGGGCATCTAACAGCTTTGAGGTGGCTCTAGACACTTCACCACCACCCAAGCAGAGGAAGCAGCACAACAAGGCTACCAGCCCTCTTCCACAGCCACTTGTCCAATTCCACCTTCTCCCCAGTCTCAAACCACACCTTTCCCACCGTCTCTCCCCACCGAACCCCTTCTTTATCTACCACAGAGGTCACCACACTGATTTTGGGGATCCACACCCAGGGGATCTTTATGACATGCCCTCCCCACCAGTAGATGCTTGAGATTCTTTTGATATGGACCTTCCAGGGTACTCTGACCCTGATATTAATCCCTCACCACTAGATGACACTACCTCCTACCATGCAGTAGGGCTAATAACCTCAACATGCATAGGGATGCCATCAAAGAGTATTTTCTGCTGGAAACTGTCCTCCTCACAATGTTCTATGGAGTGCCCCCAAAGCTGAAGGACATGCTCAAACCAGCCACAGAATCTTTAAGGACCCTGTTAATGCCTGTGTAGTCACCCCTAGGGTAGACAAGAAATACAAGGCCTCCCCTTCAGACTCGCTCCACATCTGATTTCAGCTCCCTCTGACTCCTTAGTGGTGCGTACAGCTCACACATGAGCCAGTGCACAGGGCACCAGAAAACCACTGGTGCATAGTCAACTCCATTATCCTCCTTTCTAGATACAACTAGGCCTACTAGGATGAGATGATGGAGGTCTTCCAACATCTACCAGTGGAGTACCTCGAGCGGGCATGAGCTAGTCTCAGAAGGCAAGCTTATTTCAAACACTACCATCAGATGTGCATTGATGCTGCTGACACAGCAGTTTGTGTCAATTTCAGTGTGCTCCTACACAGACACACTTTGTAGGAAGCTGGGCTGGTGTGTGGTGAGCGGCTAGGGTGTTATCACCTTATACCAGGTCCAAGTATCCCATATTAGTGAGGTGTAGTCAGTGTCTAGGAAGCCAGGCTCTGTAGAGGTAGCTGTCGATGAGCAGCCAGGATTTATCTAGGAGACATCCAAAGCCTATGCAGTACCACTGTAGTTACACAGCACTTACACACGTGAAAGAACCACACAGTGTTACAAAAATAAAGGTACTTTATTATGGTAACACAGTTACCAAAATACTATAAAGGCAATACCCCAACTGGAGGTGAGGAAACACACTATTATATACACATTAGGAGGCAGGAATTAGCATAAAAGGCAATAGAAAACAATGAAAGCATTAGTAAGTACTGAAGGCCTGGGGGGAGGGGGCAGGGGAGGGACCAAACCATATACTAAGAAAGTGGAATGCGAAAGTCGGGCCCCCACCCAAGGAAGTGGAATCGGTAGAGGGGAGGTGGGGGAACTAGGAACCCCAAAAGGTAAGTACCAGAGTGCCCCTCAGCGACCAGAAGAGAAGAGGTAAGTACCTGGTTCTCCCCAGACCCACCAAAAGGACTTCAGAAAAGGAGAATGCAAGACCCAGACAAGACTGCAAAAAACCAATGGTGGATCCTGGTAGAGGAAGACCAGGAAAGGAATGGGACCAAGTCCAGTTCTTGTTGGAGTGTCCGGTGGTGGCAGGAGCCACTACCCACCCGTCTGTGGAAAAAGGACCAGGTCGACGGTGGACAATGGCAGTGAGCAGTGCAACACTGGAGCAGCTGAAGAGTTCCCAAAGTGATGCAGTCTATGTCCCACGCCGGAAGAAGGATTGCAGTCCGTCAGTGGTGTGAAGAAAAACACCAACAAGCCTTCACAAAGGCAAATATAATTGGAGAAGAAATGTGGAGCTGCTGGGGACCAGCAAGGTCCAGGAGGACTCAACATATGGAGGGGAGTCCCGGGTGACCCTCAGCAGTGAGGAAAGTCACAGGAAGAGGAGGCAGCCCCCACAGGCAGCAAGCACACGAGGGGAGGCCCATGCAACACACCTAGAAAGGAGGTCCCACATCACTGAAGAAGCACACAGAGGGCTGTGTGTGGCAGTGCAGAGTGCTGGGGGCCGGGGCTACACGGAGCCCGAAGATCCCTTGGAGGAGATGCCGACAAGCCTTGGTAGCTGCAAGACACGCTGTGCACAGGGGTACTGTCCTTTGTGGAGAGGCAAGGGCTTATCGTCTCCCAAGTTGGACAGCTGTTAGATAGAACCAAGGGGACCACTCCAGACCACCACCTATGATGGTGGATCCATGCAGCTCTTGAGGGAGGAGATCCACACAGCCGGTCGTTGCAGTTGATGCCTGCAGATGCAGGGGAGTGACTCCTTCACTCCAAGGGAGATTCCTTCTTGCTTCTCGTGCAGACAGAGGACTTGTCGCCCTCAGGATGCACATCTGGGGAAATGTAGCAATTGCTGGAAGGAGCCATGGAAACGGAGTTGCAAGCAGAGTCGTTGCTGTGAATGCAGATTGTCGGTTCCTGGAGGGTCCAGTTCCAGTTCCAGTGGCCAGAAGACAAAGTAAGCGAAGGCAGAGGAGTCCTGCTTCAATCTTGCTAGTCGAATCTGAGCACCCAACCAAGAGGGAGACCCTAAATGGCTCTAAAAGGGGGATTGGTCACCTAGCAGGGTGACCACCTATTAGGAGGGGGCTGTGACGTCATCTACCTAACCTGGCCACTCAGATACTTCCAAGGGCCTCTGCCCATCTTTGATTCAAGATGGCAGAATCAAGTGGCCACCTGGAGGAGCTCTGGGGACTACCCCAGGGGTGGTGATAGACAGGGAGTGGTTACTCCCCTTTCTGTTGTCCATTTTCACACCAGAGCAGGGACTGGGGGTCCCTGGACTGGTGCAAACCGGTTCATGTAGGAAGGGCATCAAGTGTGCCCTTCAAAGCATGCCAGTGGCTTGGGGTGGGTACCCCTCCCATGTAACACCCATTTCCAAAGGGAGAGGGTGTTGCCTCCTTCTCCCAAAGAAAATCCTTTGTTCTGCCTTCCTGGGCTTGAGCTGGTCAAGAAGCAGAAGGGCAGAAACCTGTCTGTAGGATGGCAGCAGCGCGGGCTGCTCGGGAAAACCCTGCAGTTTAGTGGGAACAAAGCTTGGGGGTCTTCTAAGGAGCCCCCAGAGTGCATGGAATCACACAACCAATACTGGCAACAGTATTTGTGGTATGATTCCAACATGCTTGATACCAAACATGGCCAGGTTCGGGGTTACCATTATGTAGCTGGACACAGGTAGAGCCTGTGTCCAATACACACGTAAAATTGTGTCTCTGCACTTAAGAAGTCCAGGAAAATGGGGCTGGAGTTCATAGGGGCACCTCTGCTCATGCCGGGCTGCCCTCACACACAGGTACCTGCACCCTGCCCTCTGGGCTAGGAGGGCCTACCATAGGGGTGACTTACAGTGACCTGGTGCAGTGACCTGTAGTGGAAGGGTGCATGCACACTTTCATGCAGGCTGCAAGGGCAGGCCTGCAGACATATTTTACATGTGCTCCCATGGGTGGAATAATACATGCTGGAGCCCATGGGAAACCCCTGGTGCCTCAATGCCCTGGGTACTTGGGTACCATATACCAGGGACTTATGTGGGGTACCAGTATGCCAAATGTGGGGTGTGTGAAGTCCCAAGCAACCAAATTTAGAGAGAGAGCACAGTCACTGGAGTCCTGTTTAGCTTGATTCCAGTTTAGCTTGATTCCAGTGAACACAGTCAAAACACTGACAGGCAAAAAGTGGGGGTAACCATGCCAAAAAGAGGGTACTTTCCTACACACTTGGCCCGTGTCTCCGGCTTCAAGCCAGGCATCTAACAGCATCTCTTCAACTTGCTCTTTGATGGGGAGCATCTATTTGGGCCCAGGTTGATGAGATGCTAAAATAAAAAACAGAATCCGCAAAAGCTATGGGTGCCCTCCAGACCCATATCCCCTCATGGGTCCTTTTGCGGGTCAGCATACTGAGGTGGCTCTAAGACTACATGCCCAAATGCCACCACTTCGTTCCAGTGTCAGCAGGCCCAGCAACCCTCCACAAGTGGTTACTTACTGAGGGGCATAGCGCAGTAACAGCTCCAGAGGCAAAGGAGCTCCCACAAAGGAACTGCCCTGCCATGTAGTGACTTGCTCCCCCTCTCCCCAACTCCCCCCACCTCCTGACCACTCAAGTCCTGTTGAGGGACAACTTCAGAGGTTCTTCCCCCACCTTGAAAAACCTCACCTCAGACCAGTGGGTATTAGATCTCATTTAACATGTTTACTGTTTGGGGCTCATTTCTAGACTTCCCAACATGCCTCCTTGCACACATGTCCTTTCTCCAGAATACCAACACCTGCTTCTAGAAGAGGTTCAAGCACTCCTCAAAGGGGCCATAGAGCTTGTGCCACATCACCTATTGGGCTCAGGGTTGTATTCCTTTCCCTACTCTATTCCCTACTTCATTCCCAAGAAAGGATGTGTCCTTCAGGCCCCTCAACGAACACATCCTGCCAGAACATTTCCACATGGTGACTCTTCAGGATGTTATTCCACTGCTACAGCAAGGCAACTTCATGGCTGTACTCAACCTCAAAGAAGCCTACTTCGACATCCTGATTTATCCAGCGCATTGACGGTTTGTGGTAAACACTAGCAGTTCAAGGTGCTGCTGTTCAGTCACCACTGCATCTCAAGTGTTTACAAAATACCTTGCAGTAGTAGCCGTGCACCTGCAAAGGGAGGGCTTCCATGTACTTCCATACCTAGAAGATTAGCTGATAAAGAGCGCAACACAGCAGCAGTGTTGCAAACACTAACAGGCCACCACAAACCTCTTACATGATCTAGGGTTTACCAGCAACCCTGTGAAGTCCCATCTCAAACCTCTTTGAATTCAGCCCTTTTTAGGAGCAGTACTTAATGCAGAAGTTGGCAAGACCTAGGGTCCAGCTCTTCTATGCATTGCTCCCTCTTTTTCAGCCAAATCAACAGGTCACAGACCACATGGTCATGCACATTTTCGGCATGATGGCCTCCTCTATCGCTGTAGATCCCCATGCTAGGTTAAGTATGCGCTCATTTCAAGAAAGCCTAATGCATCAATGGTCCCAGGCTGGGGGTCAATGAGCCACTCTAGTGTTGATCAGCTGCTGTACCCATCACTCTCTGCAGTGGTGGAACACCACAATTTGTTGCAAAGATGGCCTTTTCTCAACCCAGTTCCACAGATTACCATTACAACATACACATCTCTCATGGGGAAGGAAGCACAATTACCAAATCAAGACTAGTAGAATTCCAGTCACCGGGGTGTAGGCCTGCCTTCCCCACATTGTGGGCAAGGTGGTCTACCTCTGAATGGACATGTCCACCTTATATTTACTACTGAAACAGAGAGGCACTCTCTCTCCCCAGCTTCCTCCGTTATCCTAGGCCATCTAGAGGTGGGCTCTCCACCACAGCATTCATCTGTTGAAGTACCTTCTGTGGGTGAACAATGTATTTGCTGACAGCAGCAGGATGTAGCAACAAGTCCACGAGTGGGACCACCACCCTTGTGTCCTCCTTTCATACTTCCAGTGCTGGGGGTTTCCTGACATGGGCCTTTTCACCATGGCAGAAAACAAAAAAATCCCCAACTTCGCCTCTAGGCTCCCACAGTCATTGGGCAATTCCCTATGAATGAACTGGCCAGGGATATGTCCCTATGTTTTTTTGGCTTTCTCCCTCCTACCGTTTGTAGTTTGTAGCCTTCTGCAAATCTTTCATTCACCACTCTCATTGAGCTCTTGCTGGTTCTGCATGAGAAGGTCCCCAACAGACTGGACCTTCTCATGCAGAACCATGGAGAAATCGGGCACCCTTACTCCATGATTCTGAACCGTGTGATCTGGTCCTGAAGTCTTAGGAGTTTGATTGCCTTAACCTACCTCCTGAATGCATGAACATACTCTAGGAGGCATGCAAGCCTAATGCTGATGCCTGTTATACTGCCAAATGGAAGTTTGTCTTACTGCCCCCCAAAACTAGGCCTAAGCTTAGAACTCCGCTCTGTCGATGGAGTTTGTGGAATTTGAGCACTTTGCGCTGTACAGAGTTCCCAAATTCTCCAATCCAGAGTGGAGTTTGGCCGTGTGAGGTTGGGTTTTGGTACTCTCTCGCAAGCGCCACAATACTCCCGGACGCCTTGCCCATGCAAGACTGTTTATTCGCGCTGTTTCCAGTTGCGCGCAAGATCGCTTTCACTCAACCTGCTTCCAGCTGTCATCTGCCAAAACAGTCCCACGAGTGAGCACAGCTGCACCTGGAGTAGATTTTCTACTCTAGATTCATCTAAATCTAGTCAAAAAGTGTTTTTTGAGTGGATTTTCTTCTCCAGTGGACCCTTCAAGTTGTTTTTCAGATTGAAAAGCCTTTTTTTTCTTCAAACGGGAAGGAAGTGTCCCAGAGACTCCAACTTCCTGTTCCTGTCCAGCGGTCTCCTCCCAATGCTTTGTCCATCCCATGGTCACTTTTCACTTGGATTTCGTCATTGAAGGAACACTGTCTCCTGGATATACCTTTGGGTTTAATGACTTTGTTTTTATGAAATCACACAAGTTCCAAAACTATTGAATAAGGTTGTTTTGTTGTTTGCTTGGGCATGCACCAGAATTTCTTTGTACTATAATTTGATTTTTCAGTTTTTATAGTGGTGGGTGGCCTTTAGTTTAAGTATGGGCCTAGTTATTGTTTTTCATTTCATTGATTTTTCATCTTTTGTAAAGGAAAATTGTTGCACAGCTCAGTCCCCTTTCTACATGTTTGTAACATTTGCACTATTATTTTACTGTGTCCTAGATATCCAAAGGGCAGTCTAGCCATTAAGCCCAGTACTAGTAGTCATCAGTGCATGGAATAAATATTTCTGTGGTATACGTTTTTAAAACTTCATTCAGGGCAGGGATGGCATTGGATTGAAATTAAAATGTTGGCTATTGTTTTCATTTCAGTTTTTTTGCAAAAAGTGTATATATTATGTGGTTATTTTTGATGGCTTAGGAGGATGTGTTTTTACTGTTGTGAAATTTTTATAGCTCAGTTAATTTTTGTGTTTTGCATTGCTGAATTAATGTTAGTGTTTTCTTCATTGTTTTCACCATGCCTCCTTATGACGTGTTGTGTTTGTCATCGTCCACTATTTGTCTTTGTTCTCCATGCCATTTTGTGTAATCTATGTCCATAGGCTTGCATGTGTTCTTTGTTGTCCATGCCGCCTTGTTCGCTGTTGTTGTTTGACCATGTAGATGGCAGCCATTTTGTGAATGCAGCCAGTGTCCCTTTTCTGTAGGCTTGCATGTGTTCTTTTTGTTCCCCATGCCTCCTTGCTCCTTGTTGTTTGACCATGTGACTAGTGGCCAATTTGTGCACACAGCCAATGTTCCTTTGCCACAGGCTTTACTATGTTCTCTTTGTTCCCCGTGCCTCCTTGCTCCTTGTTGTTGCCGGACCATGCGACTGGCAGCTATTTTGTTCAGCCAGCCAGTGTCGCTTTGCCATAGGTTTGCACATGTTCTTTGTTTGCCATTCCTTTTTGCTCCTTGTTGTTTGACCATGTGGCTGGCAGCCATTTTGTGCATCCAATCAGTGTGTCTGCCATAGGCTTGCAAACATTGTTAATTATTGATAATGTGTTTATTTTAAGTTTGTTTAATTATATTTTTATTTAACTTTATTTTATTTGTAAATTTTTTGAGAATTTTTAATTATTATTTTTTTTACATTTTTAATTTTGTTTTATTTAATACTGCATTTTGCCTTGATCCATCCACCTAAGGTACACAGCCGCACTACAGCATTCGGTTTCTTTTGGTGTATAATAATTCAATTTCCTCCAAAACACCTTGGCTGCAGCACGCTGCAACACACTGCAGGCAAACCACTGCAGCATAATTTGTTTAATGATTATTCCATTTCCCGTGGACCACCTTGCCGCCATAGGTTTTTAAGGATTATTCCATTTACAAATGCACCTCTCTCTGAGTACCAAAGGAGTCTCCTTTAAAACAGGTGGCGATAAAACAAAGGGCTATATCTGCATGTTGTGCTGCCTGATTTGAAATGTCATTTTATGGTGTGGTTTGACTTTACAGTGTTTGATTAAATTGGTATTTATAACATAAGTAACTAACTGCACTAAGATTGCATTTGTCTGTACCATTTAAACCTGCAATAATACCACGTTTCTCAAACTACATGTTTGTCTTGCTTGGTTGCTTTTACGTTCACAAGAGAAGGTGTCACATCACCTGCAGTACTGCCTAAGAGATGGCCTGACAGTTAAGTCCTCAAATCTCTCCTGCTTTTGCAGCTTAGTGCCACTGCCGACTGAGAGCTTTAAGATGGCCCCAAAGAAAGTTGCTCCCAAGAAAGTGGTCAGTGAGAAGAAGCAGCTTTCCACCAATGGTGTGTCGACTTCAACCTTTTTTTGGAAAATGTGTGCCTGTCACACCGGCCTCTGGGGAGAAACCTGGGAACAGCACTTCCACATCTGCAGCACCACCCCAACCTAAGCCCAAGACCATGTCTGTCAGTGAGGCAGCCACTCCAATCATGGGGACACCAACAAGCAGTGATGTTGAATTGGATTTGACCCTTTCGCAAAGTAGTGCCTGATTGTTTCAGGAAATGTAGGAGGCTGGCCTGGTTTGTAATGGGTACCTTGGATACTTACATCTTATACCAGGTCCAGTTATCCATTATTAGTGAAGTAGTAGTGTTCTAGCAGCTTAGGCTGATAGAGGTAGCTATAGCAGAGCAGCTTAGGCTGAACTAGGAGACATGCAAAGCTCATGCAATACCACTTATAGTTACACAGTACTTATACACAAGTAAAGACAAGCCTCAGTGTTACCAAACATAAAGGTATTTATTTGGGTGACACAGTACCAAAAATATCTTAGAGACAATACTCCTTCTGGAGGTATTATACACAATATATACACACTAGACACCAAAATTAGACAAGTAAATAATCATAGAACAATGCAAACAGTAGGAAATCCTAATGAGTGCAATGGGAGAAAATAGGTCTAGGGCAAAACAAACCATATACTAAAAGTGGAATGTGAATCACAAATTCCCCCCTAGACAAGTGTAGTGTGGGCAGAACTGCTGGGAGAGTAAGAATACAGTAAAGGTAAGTAAATTATCCAAGCCCAGAAAAGCTGGAGTAAAGTTTTCTTAGGACACACTACACCTAATTTTGGGGATTTTTCAGCAGCCAACCAAGTCTGCAAAGAACAACTAATGGATTATTGGACCTGAAGACCTGCAAAGGAAGGGGACCAAGTCCAGAAGTCGAAAGAAGTTCCAGGAAGGACAGGAGCCCCTGCCAACCCAGAAGAGGGTGCAAAAGAAGAGTCCCCAGTTAGTCGAAGACTGCAGAAATGCACCCTAGGAAGATGCCAGCAGGTTCCTGTGTGATGCAAAAGATGTCCCACGGCATGAAGATCGTTGCAGACAAGATTTAGTGTTGGAAGGTGCCAACAAGCCTTGGCTACGACAAAAGTGCATTTGCGTCAGATGGCGCTGGATGGACCCAAGAGGGACATGGGGGCCTTAACTCTGTGGGAGGAGGAAGAGGGGGCTCTCAGCTCTTTAGAGAGCCCTCAGGATGCCAGCCAGCACCCCCAGGAGCCGCAGGACCCGGGTTCAAAGAAGGTGCAAAACTCAGTTGATGCAGCACAACAAAAGAAGGTCCCACACCGCCGGAGAACAACTCAGCGAGTTGAGCGTCGCAAGGAGGAGTGCTGGGGACCTGGGTCAGGCTATGCACCAAGGAATTTAGCAAAGAGTGTACAGAGGCCTCAGGAGGCGAAGAAGACACAGTACACAGGGGTACCTTCGTTCTCGGAGAAGGCAAGGTCTTACCACCTCCAAATTGCATCAGCAGGACCTCAGGACAGTTTGTAGATGATGTCCACCCTCTGTGTCCTTCGGAAGATGCTCGTCGCTGTGAGAGGAGTCCCAGGGTGCCGTTCGTCGCCTTGGAAGGTGCCTGCTTGGAGCAGGGGAGTGACTCTCACTCCATCGGAGATTTCTTTGGTCCTTCTGGTGCAGGATGAAGACAGGGAGTCTCCAGAGCATGCATACTGTGGAAACTGTTGCAGTTACTGACTTGGAGCTGAGGTTGCAGAAGAATAGTCTCTTGTAAACACTTTGTTGCAGTTACAGAGTTTCTGGGAGCAGGCTGCGGTTGATCTGAGGTCAGAAGAGTCTGAAGTTGTTGCAGAGGATTCCTGAAGGAAACTTGCAAGCAGAATCTGAAGAGAACCCACAGGAGAGACCCTGAATAGCCCGAAGAGGGGGATTGGCTACCTTATTAGCTAAGGACCTATCAGGAGGGGTTTCTGACATCACCTGCTGGCACTGGCCACTCGGAGCCCTCCAGAGTGCCCACACACCTTGCAAAGCAAGATAGCTGCAGTCTGGGACACACTGGAGGAGCTCTGGGCACCACCCCTGGGGTGGTGATGGACAAGGGAGTGGTCATTCCCCTTTCCTTTGTTTGTCCAGTTTTCCGCCAGAGCAGGGAGGAAGGGTTCCCTTAACCGGTGTAGACTGGTTTATGCAAGGAGGGCACCATCTGTGCCCTTCCAATACCTGTAATACCTATTTCCAAAGGGAGAGGGTGTAACACCCTGCTCTCAGAGGAAATTCTTTGTTCTGCCTTCTTGGGACTGGGCTGCCCAGACCCCAGGAGGGCAGAACCCTGTCTGTGAGGTGGCAGCAGCTGCAGTGCAAGCCTCAGAGAGCTGGTTTGGCAGTACTGGGGGTCCATGGTGGAGCCCCCAGGATGCAGGGAATTGGCTCCCCAATACCAAATTTGGAATGGGGGAGGGGGGGCAATTCCATGATCTTAGACATATTACATGGCCATATTCGGAGTTACCATTGTGAAGCTACATATAGGTATTGACCTATATGTAGTGCACGCGAGTAATGGCTTCCCCGCACTCACAAAGTTCGGGGAAATGGCCCTGAACTATGTGGGGTGACCTTTGCTAGTGCAGGGGTGCCCTCACACTTAGTAACGTTGCACCTAACCTTCAGCAATTGAAGGTTAGACATATAGGTGACTTCTAAGTTACTTAAGTGCAGTGAAAATGGCTTTGAAATAGTGTGTGCACTATTTCACGCAGGCTGCAATGGCAGGCCTGTGTAAGGATTTGTCTGAGCTCCCTATGGGTGGCAAAAGAAATGCTGCAGCCCATATGGATCTCCTGGAACCCAAATGCCCTGGGTACCTTGGTACCATATACTAGGAACCTCTAGGGGCATTGGGGGGTCCATTGTGCCATTTGAAATTGGTAAATGAAGTCACTGGCCAACAGTGACAAATTTAAAAGCAGAGAGAGCATAGGCACTGAGGTTCTGATTAGCAGAGCCTCAGTGACACAGTTAGGCACTACACAGGCATACACAATAGGCCATAAATTATGAGCACTGGTGTCCTGACCAGCAGGATCCTAGTGAGACAGGCAAACAAAACTGACATATAGGTTTTTATCTATGAGCACTGGGGTCCTGGCTAGCAGGATCCCAGTGACACAGTAAAAACACACTGGCACACACATAGGAAAATGGACAGGAGCCACAGCCAGCAATAGTAGATCTTCCCGAAGTTGGAGCAAAGCAGGAGGTCGAGCTTCCTGCCGAGCAAGAAACTCCTCTTTAAGAATTAATCACTCCCAGATCTCCATCAAGAAAAAGGAAGGGCAGTACTCCACCGTCGTCTTCAAGCACCACTTCTGATGACTATGATAGGGACATGGTTTGAACACCAGCAGAGTCCAGGAGACGCCAGGAGAGGCAAGGGAAAAGAAAAGTTTCAGAAAGCCTTAGAATCGTGGGTGGGAATGATTGTGAGGAGGATGATGACGAGCCAGCCATTTTGGGAATCTGGCACAGAGGAGTCCAACATTACTATACAACTTGCTCCGAGGGATGTGGCACAGGCAGCAGCACCAGCTCCATACTTGAGGCCTCAGCAGAGACCTGCACCAACCTGTATCTCATTAAACGTATGCACTGCAGCGAGGCAATCAACACACCCACCTACCTCCAGTTCTTCGGCATTGGCAGTAGCCCAGTAAGAAAGTACTCCTCCCCGTTTGGGACTTTTTTACGATTAGCAAACAGGAGGAGAATATTGCAATATGCTCCATTTGGTCTCTCAAGTGTTCATCATGGGAAGACTGGTTCACATTATGGTACTGGAGACCAGATGACCCATTTGAAAAAACAACACGCAATCTGGTGGGAAGACCACCTAAAACATTGCGGAACGTGGTCGCAGTGGTGAAGGTGAGGAGGGCCGGGAAACGTCAGCTCTAGCTGGTCAAATCACGGTGCAAGGTGAGGAAGAAGAGGGTGATATCCTCACGCAAAGCAGCCTTGTCCCCAGCAGTGGACCAGAATCACCTGCCCTCAGAGACCTCACCATGGCACAGGAAGACTCGGAGTCAGATGGAGGCACCACGGCATACGGTGACTGCACAACGACACACATTGAGTCTACCACCAGCAACATCTCAAAAGTTGCCTGCATTTGTGGCTCCGGAAAAGAAGACAATCCAGCCTACAATTACAGGCATGTTTAGGTAGGAGATGGCCGTACAACCCTAACCACCCAATGGCACGTTTGTACAATGGGAATCTGACAAAAATGTTAGTGCTGGACCCTGCTCCCTTTTTTCTTTTTTGAAAGGAGTGGGAATCTTAGAGTTTGTGGCAGCCATCTGCCCAAAATTGAAGATTCCAAGTCTGACCTATTTTGCCCAAGTTGCTATTCCAGCACTGCATCACAATGTACTGCAATTGGTTGGGCATGCTTTACAGCAAAGTGTTGTCCACACTATCTACCTGACGGCAGACCTGTGGACCAATTATCAGGCTCCTGATTACATGTGCATCACTGCGCGCCAGATGTCTTTTGCAAGAATAAAACAAAAGCTATCTACAGGTCTTGTCTCTGAAGAAACCTTTAAGAGCGTTCGGCAGCGTGCAGTAGCCATGTTTCCCATGGAGAACTCATATACAGCTGTAAACATCTTGGACAAATTTAATAGAAAGGTGTCTGAATGGCTGCTACCCAGAGGTCTCAGAATTTGATTTGGTCCACGGACAATGGCAGTAAAATAGTCAACGCCATGCCAGAAGGTGGCTATTTCAGGTTCCTGTGTTTGGTACATTGCATCAACCTGGTTGTGCAAGTCTGTCTTAAAAAAAAAAAAAAAAGACATAGCAGCATACTGACCACCTGTAGACAACTCTGCACTCATTTCAGCTATCCTTTTAAAGCCCGGAAACAGTTGCGGATTATTCAGTGTCGTAAGAGTACCAGTTAAAGCCCTGGAACTCAACCTATTATATGTTGCAACATCTGTTTGAGTAGTGCAAACAGATCAATGACTGTCATTCTAAGAGGGGATGCAATAGGAAAAGCTATGAGATGGATGCCGACAAATGGGGCCTAGTCAAATGCCTAACACAGATGCTGCTCCCTTTTGAAGTTTTCAAGTGGGAAGTTAGAAATGACAGTACAGTGGGCCAAGCTATCCCGTTGTTGCATCTGTTACAGGAGCAGGTAAAGAAGATGTCTAAAATGTTCGCACTCTGGTGTGAACGAAAACCCAGAAGCCCATGCCTTAATTGAGAGCTTAATCCTTTGATTGGCTTGTAATGCAAGGCTGCAAAGTGACATCTCACCCAAAGAGTACATGTGTGCCACCCTACTTGATCCATGCAACAAAAATTATTTACACTTTCATTCCTTTTTTTGACAGGGATGTTTCAAAATACAAGAGGTGGATGATTGAGCAAGCCGAAGAACTGGAAGAACAACGGCTAGAACTTAGTCCCACTCCGCACCTCTGGGGTGCTGCTTTCGACTTACAGAGAGGGCAGTCTTGTCTTAAAACAGCCAAAACCGGCAACAACAGCATCAGAAGAATTAGGCTCAACCTCTGCATTGGCTTGGTTTCAAGTGGCAGGTCTTAAGTCCAGTGCAGAGGCTAAGGCAAAAGAGGTTGAGCAAGTGGCAGTACCAGTGACACTTCAGAGGATGTTCCAGGAGTATCTAGATGACCCAAAAGAGGTATATGTGGATCAAAACCCATTGGTGTATTGGCTTGCTAAGATGTGATAATGAGCAGAGCTCAGCAGGTTGGCAATAAAGTATCAGGCTTGTCCTGCAGCCAGCGTGTCTGCTGAACGTTTGTTCTGTGCAGTTGATGCAGTTGTAACAGTGAGAAGGGCCAGTCTCTCACCACAAAACGTGGAGAGATTAACCATGATCAAAATTAACCAGCATTTTATACCACCTGATTGCACTGTTAACGAAATGCCACAGAAGGAGGAAGAGGATGATTGGTCAGAATCAAGTGTGCTTGTTGACCAACTTCTGGGTGAATCACCTGAGTTTAGGGACAAACTCTACTTTCCGGACTCAGGGTGCCAGTGCCTCCATAGAACTTCTTGATTATTTCATGTTGAAATTCTTTCTTTCTTTGCAAATATTTTTAAATAATTGCTAGTGCAACAATGTTTTTATTTTTATTTTTTCCATTTTTTAAAAAAAATATTTTTATTTATTAACATTTTGTTGTTTTACAGACAGTATCTTGGTTACGGCGTAATCGTGTATACATCTTGTTTATGCTTAACAGTGTTAATATCACAGCTGTCTGCTCTTGTTTTGGTTGTTTCACCTCATTGTACATTAAGTATATAATTCAGTCTTATGCTGGAACAGAATATGTGTGCTAATTCTTCTTGTTCGGGCTGTTCCACCTACTGGGCGCTATATCACAGTGTTATTATTGGTACTATACAACAAGTTTAACTTGTATCAAACAATAATTAAACTAAACTTTGAACACAATGGCATTGTGTGGGATGGTAGTTGCTTACGCAGGGGTAGGCCACATTCTGGCTTTTCCAATGTATGGGGCGACGATATTCATAGACTTTGTCTGATTTCCGGTGGATGGGGTGCCTTCCGCATCCAACCTGACTATTACTCAATGCCCAAGGCAACATCCACTATTGACCCCGCCCCTTGTTCAATCCCGGTCTCGTTAATGTCCAATTTAGCCACCTCCTAGTAGGTGTGGTAACATCCCTCCCTTCCTATTGTCTACCTAGGTTCCACTTCTGTTGGCGTGTCCATACCTGTCCCCACTCCCCTCGCCATATTGTCCCAGCTTGCCACTGCTACTTCCCATTATGGTGCAATAGGGTGGCGGCGCAGTCCCCTCCCCTCCCCTCCTCGCTCTTCAGAACCTGCAGCTCTGCTCTGGTCCATGTTGTTACGTCTTGTCTCCACTTAACCCGAGGGGGACGACCCTGCGCCTTCCAGCCCTTCGCAATCTGTCTCCTGTACAGGACCAGGGCCAGATCCAGGAAGTGGCCCCCCCACCGTACCCCGCGGCAGGCCAGCCCCAAGGCCCAGTAAACATACGTCGGGGTCGGAGTCAGGTTCATGTAAAAAAATCTCGATAGGTCGGACATCACCTTGACCCACCCCAGCTGGATCTCCGGACAGTTCTATACCATGTGGTCGAAGTCTACGTCTACATTCTTACATCTAGGGCACGTCCTGGGGGCTCCCCCATAAATTAATGTTAGCCGGTGTGGGGTGAGGTACGTTCTGTGAAGATAATTGTATTGTATGTATCGCAGCCGTGTGCTGCGAGTGACCGTCCGAGGATAAGCCAGAACTCTGTTCCACTCTGTATCAGTCAGTTCCCTACCGACTATCCTTCCCCATCTCTCTCTGAGGCCGCAGGGAGTCTAGTGCATCCTCAATTTGAACTCGATATAGTTTAGTGATTAGATGGGTCTCCTCTTCTGATGTCATTAGGAGATGCAACACTCTGTGGGTGACCGCCTCTGCATTGACCGTAACCCAGTGCACTTTCAGTGTATGCACCAGTTTACAAAACAGAAGGAACTGCCCCCACAGGACTCCACCATTAACAAGGTCAGTGAAGGATCTCAGCACTCCCTCATGGAACAGGTCTCCAACCGTTTCTATTACTGCTCTCTTCCATGGCCCGAGGCTCGTGCCCCCCTGGTTCCTCCCTTCCGCTTCAATCGTAAGGACCGCTAATGGCAATGCCGGGGAGTATGGGGGGCCCACTCCAACCCTTCTCGCACATCTCCTCCAACATGCCATTGCCACTCTTGTCATCAGGCTGTCCATGTGGGGAGTGAGCTTCCTATTTGTCATTCCCGCGATGATCCGATTTATATCCTCATCTGCATGGATGGTGCATGGATGATATCTAGCTGTAGTGCAACATTGTTTGTGTCAGATTTATGCTGCCCCACTATTTTTTTAGTCAAACATATATGTGACCGGATTGGAGTTGGACCTGTGGGCAGTGAAGAAGCCCCCACATTCCCTTCAGGAAGTTTGAGACAATGCCTGCCTATTTCACATGCCATTGCCTATTTTTATTTTTTTTGTTTGTTTACACCACCCAGGAGGGCTGCCCCAGAAGATCATTGATTAAAAGACTGCCAATGCCAAATTCCAATGTGTTGCTACCATCAAAAAAGAGAATACTTTGTTCAACCACCATACTTGGATTGGAAGAGGTAACTACTGACTATTGCACCAATGACTGGTGATATATTGAGTGACTGTCATGATTGCTGATGGTGGTGGGAGACAGTGAGGTAGGGAGTTGCATTCCTGTTTCCAACGATTTACAGTGTTTTGGGGCTGATAGGTGATCTTTTCTTTTAAATGATTGGCCTTTCAAACTTAGTCATATTTACCTGCAGGGTCCACTCCTTTTTTCGGTTCCTCACACCAGACCAGTCATTTTGGTTACCAAACACAATCCACACAAATTAGTTTTGTTTCTCGGTTTGTTCTTCAACAGCAGTGCCCTACACAGCTCTACCTCGATCAGTTTGGGAATGGGATGGAGTTACTCAGAATCAGGAGGCGGAAGATGGAAGGTCTCAGGGCGGGATTACCTCAACAGCTAGAAGGAGGAAGTTATTGACTTCAAAGAGTAACCATGATGATGGCAAAGACTCTGAGACCTAGGCCTCACTCATTTCTTTGGACTGGAGAAAATTTACATTGATTTGTGAAATGCTGCTGAGTATGTGTTTGCTGCATTGCTGGCTCAAGCGTGAAACTCCTCTTATATTCTTGCTCTGCCTCTGTCTTCTTGGTACACTCCTGACTCATTAAGCTTAGCTTGCTTCCTTTTGTTCTTCTTCTTATACTTTATAATACAGTTACTGTGTGTTTTCAGTACGCAGGCATTCTCCTAGTCCTCTCCTGCACGAACAAAACTTGGTGAAAGTTCAACACTCCAGCCAGGCACCCAGGAGTGACTGCCATTCCAAGATAAATCAGATGCACCGCCCAATTTAGCAATACAGTATAATTTTCCTTATAACAATCATAATTTTCAGAACTGTGTGGGTTAACTTCAATCCTCCCTATTTGTATTTTTCAACCCTAGAAGACATAAGATTTCCAGGGTCTCTCTGGGGTAGAAAGACTGTAATTCATTTAACTCAAGTATGTCGTACTTATCCCTTCATCCTTTCCTTCCACAACAGATTGATGAGGGTGTGCTGCTCAGTGCCCCAATGAATAATGTAATGGTTTCTTTTGTGTAGTGTTTGTCTTTGTCACACCTTTCTCCAAATCCCCTTTCCCATCCATTGCGCTCCTAACCCTCTTCCCCCGGGCTGTATGATAAATTGAGGTGTGACTTCATTTTACACCATAAATGGATCACTCACTTGATTAAGTGAAGTGATTAATATTTAATGACTACCATAACAGATTCCTGCCTGTTCAAATTTTTCCATTTATGACATTCCTCAACTACATTGAGGCATGTGTGGGTAAAAACAAAATGGCCCTGTGACTTTCTGTAATCGGCCACATCAATTTCCAATGGCCCTAGGTAACCACCAATTTACTGCTACTGTGCCACTCTTTTTAAAAAAATGTTTGCACAGAGCACTGTTTATTATCTGTCATTTTCCTTGTTTTTTTTCCTGCTTTAGCTAGTCCTGGTGGAAATCTAACTCGCCAGGACATAGCAGCCTGACTGCAGAGGCTTGAGGACATCTGCAGTAAATATTGGTGGCCCTTCGGGAGGAGGGCGACTATGAGGTGCAGGCAGCAGTCAACATGCCCAGTGGCACCTCCAGCCTCCCTGTGGCACCGTCATCGCAGCCGCCAGCTGGCATCAGGCTAATCCCACCACTGCTGCCCCCACCACCCCAGACCCACCCCCCTCGTGCTCAGACCGTAACTTCCAACAACGCTTCCTGTAGCACTTTGCTCGCCTGGACACATCGAGGCAACCCTGGCCGATCTCCGGACCCACAGGGAGAACGCCTTCTTCTGACTCTTTTTTTATTTTTTTGGTGGGAGGGACTTGTTGAGTGTGGGAGAGGGAGTATGGAGCAGGTATTGCATTTTCGAGTTTCGCTGTGGACTTTTGTTTCTTTAGTTGTGGACTTTTGGGAACAGGGCCATTTGTTTGGGTATAGGGGTGGGCCAGTTGTGGGTGGAAAGGGTGGGGTTTCTATTTGTAAAAAATAAAGGGGAATAAAGTATTATACTTCATTTGTGCCTCAAATCTATTTTGGTGTTTTAGTTTGCACTGCTGTCTTGTAGTGTAGCCTGTTGTTTTTTAAATCTGTTAAAAACTGTGTGTCATTTACTTATACCCTTGATCTATTGCCCTCTGGAACTATATTGACCCAACTAGAGGATGACCTCATTGCCCTCCAAAACCTAGATAGACAAACATCTTCTTCAGTGGAAGTTAATTACTAAACAAGTTCACTTCAATCCATAGTTCTTCTCTTACCTGAGTAGATGAAGTGAGGGTTTATACCTCATTCTTCTTACTGCAGGGTTTTCACAAGGTGGTATCTTATCTGAACTTGAGGCGGTATTAGCACTACCAGGCTAGTGCTCTAACAGGGAAGACACAAGGTGGCACTCCCACCTATTCAAACTCCGCCTGCAGAATTAATCAAAGGGTTATCCACCACTGTCCACTAGATTGAAATAAAGCAGAATTAGTGGGTCATATATTATATCATAACTTTAGGAAGACTGAGGCCAGACTACCACAATGGCAGTATTTGAAACACAGCAAGGAAGCCCTGATAAGATAATAGAAACAAGCAATATCAATTTTTTCCAAGCAATGGAGAGCTAGTATGTAATTAAAACTAAACCACTTGTACATAAAGGTGGTGCGTGCCTTAAATAATTTTTCTATTTTATTTTTGGGTGGCTGGGACAGAACTTTGGAAAGAATAAAGGACTAAAGTACAAGGAGATGACAGAGTGGGCACTGGGGGGTGTCGGGGGTTGGAGGGGGGGGGGGCGGCACTTTCCACATGGGTGGAAGATAGCATTTAGATATCTTACCTGTCTGCAAATTTCACAGCTAGCAGTTCATCACTACGCAAGGCACTGCGCTGTCCAGTCTCGTGGAATCCCTACCAGTGTACACCTTGAAATTATAGACCTACCCAGTACTATTCTCAGACAGTATGTCCATCTTAATTCCATAATGTGCCCTCTTGCTAGGAATGTACTGCCTAAAAAACAAACAGCTCTTCAACAGGAATGAAGACTCATTCACAGCTATTCCTTTCCCTGGAACATAGATCTCTAAAAATCAATCTGCAAAGTGATCAAGAACAGGCTGAATCGTTAAGTCAGTCAGAATCGGGGTGATCTTGTGACAATGCTGAAGCATTATCAACAAAATGCAACATCCAAAGCAGAAGCAAATACTGATCATGACTCATGATTGCAGGAAATGTGACCGTTGCCATCAAAGGACTGGTAGACCAATATGAAGACAGCTATGGCTTCCTGATCAAGTCCATCAACAAAGTTAAACCCAAGAACAGCTTCAACTCATCCAGATTTGTGGGAGTCCACCGGTTAGCTCTAGAGTGGCGCTTAAGTCTGGCACTGTTGCCCCTCAAATACTGTTCAGCATGCAAATGAGTCTGTTAAACAATCTTATCCAAAAATACATTGTCCCTAAACACTTGAAAGAAAATTATAGACAGAAAGTTTTCAGTATTCACTCCACATCCTGCGACACCAGTAAAGGTAGACAAAACTGGCTGCACCATGTTTGGGGCAACCCACAGTTCTTTTCCAATGGAAAGCCTTTCAGCCCCAGGAAGCAGTCCAGATGCCTCTTGCTGCACTATCGGCGCATCAGTGAACACCTCTAAAAGAGGCACTTCATCCGCTGTGAGAGTGATTTATCATCAGATGGTTCCTCCTCTGAAATTCACTGCCAGAATCTTGCACTTCCTCCTCTACCTCAGATGCAGAGTCAGTCTCATAATCGTGGTCAGAGGAAGATTTGAAAAGCATACTAACAACCCGCTGAGTGGTAATCCTGTGGCTAGCCATAATCCTTACTAATAAAAGTAACTTGACAAATAAGCCAACAGTACCCAACAGTGTGTCAAAGAAGTAATTAACAAAGTGTTCCTTTATCAAACAGAAAGTAAATCTACTGGCATATAGTAACCTGGAAGGAAAAGTCAATACAAAGCACACAAAAACCCATATACCCGAACACAATATCACTCACTTGCCAGAGACAGCTAGACTCTGGGTCACCTGCACCTAGTCTGCACAGACACAGCATGCACTAGTGATATCCCACTAGAAAAGAAAAACTAAAGAAAATACACACAATAACACAATACACATAGTGCACAAATCCAAGGGAATTTCACGCGTAATAAAAAAAGAAGCTAAATATATCACTATTCTGCCATTTACAAAAAAAACTCATTCATGGCAATGATACTCATTTGGAGTAAACAGTACAAAAACGTTTTTCCTACCAAACACACACAACTACAGAAACTGTCTATCTGTGCTGAAACTACAAGCAGGAGTCCCAGCAAAGGAAATCAGAAGTTTTGCACCAGAATAAAAAGGAGAAGTAAAACATTAGGATCACAAATACAAATGGTGAAGAAATAAAACAGTTAACTTGTATTTAATAAAAGTCCCTGGTGTCTAGTGGCTTTTGCCCCCCATTGGCTAAATGGGCCTAAAACATATGGCCATTCTGCCCCCAAGGGGGGCCGAAACGTCCATAATATGATCCCCCCAAAAGGGGAGCAATCCTTGCCCGAGGGGACTGCTCCCAAAATAATATAATCATTATAAAACAAAAATCCCTGGTGTCTAGCAGCATCTGCCCCCCTTGGGGGAACATGGACCTAAATCATATGGCCGATCTGTCCCCAAGGGGGGCAGAAATGGCAAAATATTGTGACCCCCAAAAGGGCCGCTCCCCAAAAAAAAAAAATGCCAAGAAAGACTAATCCCTGGTGTCTAGTGGGCCTTCCTGCTGCACGATTGTGGCCCCATGGGCAATTGTGCAGCAGGTATGCACTCCAAAGAGACATTTGGGGAAAGAAAAAACATTTGCTTTCCCCAGATGCCTTTGTTCTCTCCTAACCCTCTCCCTTGTAGAAACTCATCTCTTCCCCTACAATGCGCTGGAAGCAAGTGGCTTAAAGGCACAGTGTTCTATTCTTGTTTCAGTGCTTCAGCCTATGCACTTAAATTACCATGATAGTCTCTTTAAAATAAATTACATTTGTGAAGGATGTTTTAAAGTCAATTTTACTCATTTTAAGTGGCCTTTATTGGCTGCATGCTTTTTCCCTTCTTTTAAAGTAAATGAATTGATTTGGCAATATAGCCTGTCTTAAGGCTGCAAAAAACCTTTTGTCACTTCTAACCTTTCTGAAGTAAGGTGACAATACTGTTAAAATTGTGACTGTGAAAGAAGTGCTCTGGGGTCACTGCATACGGACAGGACTATTTAGTATTTTCAGTGGAGATTCTTCTGAGCAAGAAGTGTGATTACAGTTGAGAAACCATTACATATAGCAGAACATAGTCTGACAATCCCAACACCACAACAGAGGTTCAGGGTGTGCACCTAGTAAAACCTTGGAAAAACATTCTAAAATCATGCAATTCACTGATGTTAGACCTGGCATCATTGGCATGGTTCTCCCATAACTTTCTACCTTTAACTCTCCTGTTTTGCTGACTATGTTTTTGCTGGCTAGGATTCTGTGCACTTTACCACTGCTAACCAATGTTAAAGTGTGTGTGCTCTTTCCTTAAAAAATGCTGAACATGCCTTACACGTAATTCACCTATTTAATTTACTTGTAAGTCCTTAGTAAAGTGGTACTACATGTGGCCAGGGCCTGTAGATTAAATGCTACCCGTGTGTCTGCTGCACTGATTGTGCCACCCACTTAAGCAGCCCTTTAAACATGTCTCAGGCCTTCCATTGCAGTCTGTGCCTGCAGTTTTAAACTGACATTTCGACCTGGCATATAAACCTTTTGCCAGGCCCAAACCTTCCTTTTAATACATATTAGTCATCCCTAGGGTAGACTCTGAACAGCCCAGAGGGCAGGGTGCAGTGTATGTAAAACGTAAGACATGTACTTTTCAGCTTTACATGTCCTGCTAGTCAAACTCCTGAATTCATTTTTCACTACTGCAAGGCCTACCCCTCTAAAAGGATAACATTGGAGTTACTTGTTGCGTCCAATGAGCTGTAACTTCCAATAGGGAGCAAGTAAACGGGTCAAGTTTGCTTTCTAAAGAATTGTAATTAAAAGCCCTCCTTAATGGTAAAGTCAGATTTTTAATTACAATTCTTAAAATGCCACTTTTAGAAAGTTGGCATTTTCGTGCCCTAAACATTTAGGGGGCTTGCAGTCGGATTCTGGGTCATATGACTTGGTGTAGCTCGCAGTTTGTCTTTGTGTATTGCTCTCACAGTGAGACAAAGGGGAGGTAGGTATTGGGAGGATGGGCCACTCTAAGTTAGAGGGTGGGAAGCTGTCATCTATCACACTTGTACATCACAAAGGTTCTGCCTAAGCATTCTCACACATTAGTCTTTTGTGACCCCAAACAAGCTGGGGGCCAGGGCAGGGAGGAGGGTGATGCCTGATACCTCAAGGGGGTGGAAACCTTTAGACGTTTCCGCTGCTTCAGAGTGGAGTCTAGATATAAATGTTGGACCTCGGACCTCAACACTTTAGTACACTTACGGACCTGTGGACTCTGCCAGTAAGAAAGACTGCTGTTTTGCTGAAAGGACTTCTACGCTGAATGACTGCAGTGCTGACCTGTTGTCCTCTTACCTGAGTGGAAGGGCTGGACGGCTGGTCACCTGATCAGACGCCTGAAGGACAGAACAGGCTTCCAGCAGTCCTGAGCATAGAACCAGGGCTCTGCCATCTGTGAGTCCTGCCCTCCAAAATGGTGTCAGCCCTTGGAAGTGGGCTGAAGGGGAACCAGTGCATCTCTGACACAGTGCATCTCCTGCAGAACCCATGAGTCACCTCTGCTGCCCAATGCATCACACTAAGAACCAACTCATCACTAAGCTGCACCAACTTCACCCACATAAGGAAATCTGCTTGCCCAACACAGCTCCCAGGAACCGCCGCTGTGTGAAGCATCTCCCCACCCGGACCTCATAGCCTCTGCTGTGCTACGGATCCTCAATGCAGGACTCCTCTTCTCTTCATAACCAGGATTATGGTGCCAGTCAAAGGGGTCCCTGTAGCCAGCCCATGCTCCATTGCGGTGGGCTTGAACTTGTGACTTTGAGCCAGTCCAGCGTGGCCAAATAACTACAGTTGGTGCTTTATGCATCTTGTACAGACTACTAGCTGCAGATTCCTTACCTTAGAATTATCCCCAGGCGTCACACTTGATATGGAAATTATTCTTGAGCAGTACCCCTGCGCGCCAGTAGTTGATGTTGTTCAGCTATGCGCAGCATCAGTAATTTCTACACTGGAAGTGACTTGCATGGTGCCTATATAGGTGCCACCCCAGCGTGCTCGCATCAGTTCTTTTCGCACCAGTCAGCACAGTTCAGGAGAGAGCTACTCCAGCCACTTTTTGACTGACTTTTTATTTATTTTTGCCCTGCAGCGCCTGTCGCCAATAGATGTCAGTGACCGAGCCGCACCTTGTTGGCCTCTGGTGCCTGGAGCATGACCAATAAATGAAGACCTGCATCAACTGATGTTCCATGCACCCCAAAGCCTTGAGGGAGTGGTCCCTCAAGCTCCTTGCCGCTTGAAGTGTGATGCCATGACAGTCTCTATTCTGGTCAAAAGGTCCTAGGATGAGTTGTGGAGTCATCGGTGTTCGTCACAGTCGAAGTTGTTTGGGCGTTCGGTAACTATCACAAGAAAAAAAAAGTACGAAGTTGAAGAGGTCTTTGAATTCACCCCATCTGTCAAAGTCATCTGACGACACAAGGGAGCATTGTCGTTCAAGGCCTGGCTCCGCCATTGAGCCTGGGCCGGCTCTGCACCTCTCTGAGTTTCTGGGAGCCAGAGTGACCTCCACCCAACTCAGTGAATTTTATGAGGGCATGCAACTCATATTTGAGCTGCCCGTCCACGCTGGTGTGCCTTTGGGCCCCACTGGTTCAGGAGGGACCCCTACTGGTTCCCTGCTGACTGGTCCACCCTGGCACCAGTGAGGCCCCTTGGATCCACGGGTGGATCTGAACTGGCACTGGTCGTACCACCTCAACCTTTCTGGATGTCGATGATCCCAGCTGTGCCATCCCCTTTCTCATCCCTGACACAGAGCCACAGGGGCGTCACGTGACAGACTCCAGCACTGACGGGGGCCTTGTTTTCCAGGCCAGACCCTAAGCCTTATACCTATGGGCTAGGACTTTGGGAAAATTGGGAGGGATCTCTGGACCCTGAGGAATCCCAGCCCATGGACCCCAACATGGACTGGTGGGAGGACTTGTCAAATGGCAGTTGACTCAACACTTCCTCAGATAACTGGCATGGTTTCTTCCCCTTGCTTAGCTACAGAGGAGGGAGCTTCTTTTGGTGGTGAGAAGGATCGCGGAGGTCCTTGATATCAGCCTGCCCTTAGTAGCATTCAAAACTAATGTCTTGACAGAAGTGTTTTAGCCAGGAGTGACTCCCACAGAACAGTTTCACCCTTTTAATGAAGTCCTTATAGATGTCCTTCTTGGCACCTGGTCCAAGCCCAGCATAGCGGCTCCTTCAAGTGGGACAACTGCCTGCAGCCCTCGCTCCTCAGTAGGGTACCCCAATTTCCTCACACAACACCCCACCTTAGAAGGTTTTGTGGTCTAAGCCTCCACTTCCTGTGTAAACCCTGTCGCTTTCCCTAACCCACACCGGATAAGGAATCCAAGAGGCTGGACACTTTGAGCTATAAACCCTGCATGCCTTTTGGGTTGTTATTCCCCTGCACGGTTTGGTTGCACAGGTGTTGCCCAAGTTCTTGGAGGAGGTCCGGGCCATACTCTCCCAAGCTATGCAGACGGACAGATGCAGCCAAGTTCACAACCAGATGTGGTCTGAATACGACCAACTCTGTAGGCAGAGTGGTTTCTTTATTGGTGACCCTGGCTGAGAACAACTCACTTTTCAGGGGATGTCTAAGCCTTGCGTATGGACATGCACTTTAATGGCTCCTATCTATTTGGAGAGAAGGCAGACTCAGTGCTGGAGTGCTTCAAGGATAGCAGAGCTGCAGAGCCAAGTCCTTGGGCATTTCCTTGTCCACTTGCCAAACCCAGCCTGCCTTTCGCGGCCACGGAAGGGTGTTCCAGCTGTGTTCTTACCTGCCCAGTTAACCCGGCCTGCAAGGTCCCTAGCCTCTGCGTGACATTTTACCCACAGGCCTGGGGGGTCAAGCAGCCAGAGATAAGGCCAGTCCACCACCCCTCGAGCAGCCGCCAAATCTCTTTAGTTTGCCCAAAAACTGTCATTGGAAACAAGTGGGAGGTAGGATATGCCATCCACCTACACCATGGGAGGTTGATAACTTCAGACCTCTGGGTTCTCTAGATTGTCCAAAGGGGCAACTCCCTCCCCTTCATGATGACTACTCCACCCATGCCACCTACTTGGGACAGGCTGACGCAGGACCATCACTCTTTACTCTGCCAGAAAGTGATGGATCTCTTGGCCAAGGCTGCCCCAGAGAGGGTACTTTGTCCATTCAGTCCTGCAGAACTTTCTAATGTGAATTTATTCCTCACACCCACCTCCAGGGAGGTATTGCTTGGCTATCTATTCTATGGTAAGGAATTTGCAGCCAAAAGTCTCTTTAAGATGAACAAGTTATTTACTATTGGTAATGCCTTATCTGGTAGAGAAGATCTAGCTGGAGATTCCGAACCGACCCACCCATCCTCTCTGCTTTGTAGACCGATTTCTAGGGTCAAGGCTTTACTCTTTCAGGGCCCTAGTTTTCCACACCATTGGTCAGGGTTCTTGGCGACTTTCCACTCGTGGTGTGGAAAATCGCAAAAAGAAACTGACGTCAGCGCTCTGGGGTGGCGCCTATAGGCACTGCACACATTACTTCTGGTACCAAACGAAGCTGAACGACTCACCCCACTGGCGCACAGGGGTACTACTCAAGAAAAATGTACTGGTCCAGTCTGACACCTGGGGTTAATTCTAAGATAAGGAATCTGTGGCTTGATAGTCTGTAACAGATAAGGTGTTACCAAAGGTTAGTAACTTGTTCTTTTGGGCACTGTATTCACTGAAATCTTTAAATGTGCATATCTCCGGTTCTACTGATTGGATTGTTGTCATTTTGGTATTGATTTTTTATTTAAAATATACTCTTTTTCTAAATTGGTGTGGGTTATTCTTGTCTTGTTTTCACTTCATTACTGTTTGAGGTGCTGCTTAAATACTTTACACAATGCCTCTAAGTTAAGCCTGACTGTTCTGTGTCAAGCTGCCAGAGGGTTAAGAACAGATTAATTTGGAGTTTGCTTGTAACTTCACCCTGACAATGATTGTTGCTGCTTGAGTAGGGTTTCACCCCCTCTCAACGAGTAACCCAGTTTCTTACAACTGGAGACTGTCACTTCTAGTCCGAGCTGCATTGTACAAAATGATCTCCCTACAGAGATTTTGTTTGTTTAATGTAAAATTCTCTTATTATACAGGAGGAATTTTGTTTTAAAGGGTCGAGTCCATCTTCGCTCTAAATTATGGAATGGTGGACTGGCTAGAGTTGCCTTAAACATACTATGCAGACGCATTTATGTTGGCAGTATTGTCGGCACTGATCTTAGAAAATACTATTAAGCAGCGTAGTAGGTAAAGGTCAATGAATGTGTATTTTCACAGCAGCAAGATCCAGCTCTGTAGATGGACAGAAACTTGATCAATCATCAGTCAATCAGGATTTATAAAGCATGGCTAATCGCCCATTAATGTATGCAGGCTCTTTGCAGGTCCCAGAGGCCTATTCAAACAGCCAGGTCTTGAGGGCTATTCAGAATTCCGGAAGAGGTGTTGGTCCGGAGGTGCGTGGGGAGGCTGTTCCAGGTTTTTGCTGCGATGTGAGAGAAAGAGCGTCCTCCATTTGTGCTTTGGTAGATGCAGGGAGTATGGGCAAGTGAAAGGGATGCAGCGTAGTCTCAACTGTTTTTGGAAGTTCAGGTGTTTGTTAATGTACGCGGGTCCTTAGTTGTGTAGAGCCTTGGGTGCATGGGTCTGCAGCTTGAATTGGCATCTCTTTTGTACGGCGAGCCAGTGGATTTGCCTGAGATGGGGTGTATTGTGGGCTCATCGGGGAAGGCCGAGGGTGAATCTGGTTGTTGCGTTCTGTATGGCCTGAAGTATCTGTAGGAGGTTTGCAGTGATTCCTACACAGAGAGCATTGCCGTAGTCCAGTCAGGTGGTGATGAGGGCCTGTGACACAGTGTGTCTCGTGTGTAGGGGTAGCCACTTGAAGATCTTATGTAGCATGCGCACAGTGAGGAAACATGGGAGGCGACAGCATAGATCTCGGATTTTATGGTGAGCTTGTTTTCCATGATGATTCCGAGGTGTCAGGCATGCTCGGAGGGAGTGGGTGCGGGTTAAAGGTTTGATGGCCACCAGGAAATAGTCCATGTGTTGCTGCTATTGCCAAAGATCAGTACAGTGTTCAGCTGCAGGCAGTTGTTTTTTTATCCAGTCAACGACCCTTGTCATGCATCTGTGGAAGTTGGTTCTGGTGGTGGAGGGGGTCGTCTGTGAGTGAGAAGATGAGCTGGGTGTCTGCATAGAAAATTATGTTAAGCCCGTGGGATCTGACGATGTTGGCCAGCGAGGTAATAAATGCGTTGAGCGTGGGACTGAGGGATGAGCCCTGAGGGACACCGCAGGTGATTTTCTTGGGTTTGGGTGAAAGGTGGGAGGTGGATCCTTTGGGTTCTGGTGACGAAGGAAATGATCCATCTGAGTGTGTCCCCTTAGATGCCGATGTGGTGGAGTCTTTTGATCAGCATGTGGTGGGACACTGTGTTGAAGGCTGCCTTGAGGTCGAGGCGGATCAAAGTTGCTGTTTCTCCTCGGTTGAGGAGGGGTCAGATGTTGGCTGTGAGCAAGGCAATTTTGGTACTGTGATTGCTGCAGAAGAGGGATTGGGAGGCTTTGAGTAGCTGGTTCTGCTCCAGGTTGTGTCATGAGTTGCTTGTTGATGATCTTTTCCAGTATTCTTGCTGGGAATGGGAGCAGGGAGATTAGCCGGTAGTTTTGGGGTTCGCTGGGGTCGGTGGAGGGCTTTTTTTGATTGATTGAGGTGGTGAGGGAGGTGTTGAGCTGGAAGATGAGTTCCTGTCTAATCGTTTGGTTTCCAAGGTTGAAGATATAGTGCAATCATAGGTCTGTGGGAGCTCCGGAGTGGATGTATTTCATGGTGGACGTGATGTCCTGGGTGGAGAGGATATTACAGGTGGTCAGCGAGTGATTCGTGTCAGTTATGAAGGTGGCGTATCTCCAGCAATCACATCACCTTTACCCACACCACCGAACTCCACTCGACTGACCACCACTGTGTCCACTTCTCCTTCATTAAACCCGACAACACAACGCACCCTACCGAATGTGGGACAAGGTCTCCAACGAACACCTGAGTGCCAAACTCACACAAGCTCCACCCCCCATCACCAACGACCCCAACATTGCTGCCCACAACCTCACACAATGGTTAACAACTTGCACAGACTCCCTCGCCCCACTGAAAAGAAACAACAACACCCGCACCATCAAGACCGCCCCCTGGTTCACCACAGAACTCCAAGCCTCCAAACATGAATGCTGCAAAATCTAGAAAGCATGGCGCCAAGAACCCTCAAAGAGCAATTTCTCCACCCTCAAAACAACCATACGCAAACACCACCAACTCATCCGGACTATCAAACGGTCATTCTACAAAGAACGCATAGATAATAACGCACACAACAGCAAGGAACTCTTTACCATCATCAAAGAGCTCACCAAACCCAAATCCAGCACCATTGAACCCCCTCACACCCAAAACCTTTGGAACTCCGTCTCCAACTACTTTTACCTCAAAATCATAGACCTACACAACAGTTTCACAGCATCTGCACCCACCGTCACCACCAGCGACATGACTGACAGCACAACACCAACCAACTACACACCTGGTCCCCAACCAACGACGAAGAAACCAAAAAAAACATGAACTCCATCCACTCAGGCTCCCCCTCAGACCCTGCCCCCACCACATATTCAACAAGGCCAGCCAAATCATCCCTCCCCAGCTCCGCGCCGTAATCAACAGCTCCTTCGACACCGCAACTTTCCCAGACACATGGAAGCACGCCAAAGTCAACACGCTCCTCAAAAAACCCAAAGCAGACCCGGAAGACCTCACGAACTACCGTCCCATCTCTCTTCTCCCCTTCCCCGCCAAGGTCACTGAGAAGATAGTGAACGCCCAACTGTCTCACTTACTAGAGGAAAACAACGCACTCCATGCCTCCCAGTCTGGATTCCGCAAGAACCACAGCACTGAAACTGCCCTCATAGCCTGCACAGACATCAGAACCAGAGTGGACAAGGGCGAGACTGTCGCTCTCATCCTTCTGGACCTCTCCACAGTGTTCGACACTGTATGCCACCAAATCCTCCGTGCACGCCTTTTTGACACAGAAATCCGACACAAGGCCCTAGACTGGCTCACCGCTTTCCTCGCCAAAAGAACCTAAAGAGTTCGCCTCCCTCCCTTCCGGTCCCCAGCCACCAAGATCATCTGCGGGGTCTCCCAAGGATCCTCCCTCAGCCCCACCCTCTTCAACATATACATTGCCCCCCTCGCCAACATCCTCCGCCCCCACGGAATCACCATCATCTCTTACGCAGACGACACCCAGCTCATTATCTCCCTCACCTGGAACCCTTCCACCGCCAAGACAAACCTACAAGCCAGATTCCTCGACATCGCCAAATGGATGACAGCAAGCCACCTCAAACTTAACTCCAACAAAACAGAAATCATCACCTTCGGCCCCAATAAGTCAGTATGGGACGACTCCTGGTGGCCCACCGCCCTTGGACCACCCCCAACACCCACCACCCATGCATGCAACCTCGACATAGTCTTAGACTCATCTCTCTCCATGGACCTGCAAATCAACACCATATCGTCCTCTGGCTTCAACACCCTTCGCATGCTACGGAAGACTTTCAAATGGATTCCCTTAGAAACAAGAAAAATTCACCCATGCCCTCATCATCAGCAGACTGGACTACAGCAACGCCCTCTAAGCTGGTACAACAGCCAAGCTTCAGCAAAAAATCCAATTAATCCAGAACGCAGCCGCACGTCTCATCCTCAACCTCACCCGCCACAAACACATCTCCACTCACCTCAGGTCCCTACACTGGCTGCCCATCAGAAAAAGTATCATCTTCACAGTCCTTAGCCATGCTCACAAATCCATCCACAACACTGGACCAGCCTACCTTAACGAACGTGTTAACTTCCACACACCTACTCGACTTCTCCGCCTCGCTGACATCGCCCTCGCCACAGTCCCCCACATCCGACGCACCACCTCCGGCGACAGATCCTTCTCCCACCTCGCATCCAAGAACTGGAACTCCCTCCCTACCAACCTACGCAAGACCCAGGACCTCCTAACTTTCAGAAAGCACCTCAAGGCATGGCTTTTTGAGCAGTAAACAGCAACCCTTCCAACCCCCTGCGCCTTGAGACCCTAACAGGGCAGTAGTGCGCTTAATACATTTTTTGATTGATTGATCGAGGAAGTCCATAGGTGTGGGTTGAAGTTTATGTATCTGGTTGTGCTCTAGTCTCGGAAGAAGAAGGTGAGTTTGTTGCACAGCTTCTGTAAGGGTGTGATGTTGTTTTCACTGGCAGCCACGATGGAGAATCCTTTAACGATGTTGAAAAGTTCCTTGGTGGTGTTGGTGCTAGTTTTGATGTGTGCGGCAAGGGTGTTCTTTGTTGCCCTCTGCAAGCGATGGTACAGGTTGAGGGAGGACTTGATAGCTGCACTGTCAGAGGCATCCTTGCTGGCGCACCTCTCCTGTCGAGCTGTATCTCGTTTTGCTGTTCTGAGTTCTTGGGTGTACCAGCTGGCTTTTTTGGAGGATTTTCTCTGTTTGTTGCTTTTGATGGGCACAATGCTGTCGGCTCAATTGGTGATCCACTAGGTGAAGTTTTTCAGTCCCTGTTCTAGGTTGGTGGGGGTAGCGGCATTGGAAGTGCTGAGCGCATCTGCCAAGGTGGTATCTGAGAATTTTAGGTCACAGAGGAAGATATAATTGTTGAAGCTTAAGGCTAGGGGTGCAATGAAATCTGCGATGGTGTTGCAGAGCTGGAGCGCAGGCCTGGGGGTCGGGATGCGAGGGTGCCTTGGATGGTTGTTTTGTCGTCCATGTGGAGCTTGAAGTTGAGATGTTCCATGGGGGTGGTGATGGTGGTGGTGGTGCACTGTATGGTCTCTTTGTGGATGATGGCTGTTCCTCCTCCCGGCTTGTTGGTGGGGTCCTGGTGATTGATTTTATATCCTTGGGGTATCACTGTAGCAATGTCTGGGGTGGGTGTGGGGTTGAGCCTTGTCTCTGTGAGGAAGGCTGTCGGGTGCAATGGTACCATCATTCGGTGGAATGCTTGCTTAGTGAGCAAATGTTGAGAAGGGCACATGCAAGTTGGTGTTTTTGTTCAGGTAGTGTCTGTCGTGTGTTCGGTGTGGGATTGGTCGGTGGCTTGGTGTGGGTGCTGTGGCAGGTGAAAAGGCAGTGGGTGCAGGTGAAAGATCCGAACGTGGAGCGTGGGTCAGCATGGTGGTAGTGTTTGTTCCAGCATTCGGGTTTTGGGGATGGTTTATCTTTTGGGGATTGAGGGGGCCAGCGATCATGGTCTGGCACAGATGTTCTTGCTGCGTGTGTCAGCTGCGGTCTACATTAAATAGGTCCTGGGGTGGGCAAGGCTTCTGTTAGTGGAAAGAACTGTAGTGGTAAAACTCAGTCGGGAAAACCCCAGCAGGAAAACCCAAGCAGCTGCAGTGGCACTGGATCAGTCTGGAACAAGCAGGAACTGGAAGCCACAGGAAAGTGGCAAGCTAGGTGTCCAGGTACCTACTGATGGGGTCGCGCTGTGGCCTGCATTAAGTAGGTCCTGGAGTGGGTGGAGCGTCTGTTAGAAAGAATGGTGAACGGGAAAACCATGTCGGGAAACCCCAAATGGGAAAAAACCAAGCAGCTATGGTGTCACTGGATCTCTCTGGAGCAAGCAGAAACTGAAAGCCACAGCAAGTGGCGGGCTAGGTTAGGTGTCCAGGTGCCTACTGATGGGGACAGGATGATACACAAGGTGAATGTGCGGGGATTCCAGGAATATAATGGGGGAACAAGAGAGCTGTATCAAAAGCTGGAGTGATACGGTTGATTTATTATTGAATGTGAAGCACAATGCAACGTACACATATGTAACAATGTTTCATATTGGTTTGTTTATTCAAAAATAAATGTTTTGAAGAAAAAAAGTGATCGTCTAAAGATAATATGGTTTTCACCACTTTTACTTCACAGAAGACTACACAACCACACCTGCTGGTAGTGATAAGTAAGTGCAACTACTGCGGATGTTGTGCGAGCAGCACTTTCCTCACACCAGCAGTTGCTTGGCAACGCAAATTATTCCGTGCAATAAACATGTGTTGAAAAATGGGTTATTGGTAAGGGCAGGTAAGTACCTACACTTAGCAATAGGCCACTAACCTCCACTTAGGTCCAGTTAGGTCTCAGTAAATTAAACCCAGCTCAACCCTTGGTAGCGTGGCAACGAGCGACAAGGCTGAACTTAGGAGACAGAGTGTAAAGCATTAAAATATCACAAAACAGTAATTAAATAAAACACAGGAAACAGTTTTAAAATCCAAAACCAATTTATAAAAAAAGATAAAATTTTAACTGTAAAATGAGACAAAAATGAATAAAATCGGATAAGGGGAACCGGAGCTATCAATTTTTAAAGAATTATTGTTTTCTAACGCCTAGAAACAAAAAGTGCCAATCTTGTCATCTGGTCGCACTTCGACTGGGGCAAAGACAAAGTTTAAGGCTGACAGCGATGGAGCCTGGCTCGGCTACAGCCTGCTGGAGGCCTGGGTCAAAAGTTTACCTTCGGACTTAGTCGTTTTTCTGAAGATTTTCTTCAGCAGGACGAACCTGACAGTCCAATCCGACCTCCTGGAACTCTTCTTCGGATACACGTCGTGGGAACCCTTGGTGGAGATTTTTACCTTCGGACTTACTTGTTTTTTGGAGGTGAAAATCCTTCGACTGGGGCAAACCTGGATCTTGATCTGATGTCCTTGGAGCCCTCCTCGGATACGCTGGCTGGGAGGTCCCGGTCAACTTCCTACGTTCGGACTTAGTCTCTTTTTTTGGAGATTTTCTTCACCGGGACGAACCTGCAATTCAGGCCGGGTCGCGGTTGAGGCAATCCGGCTAGAGTTGCCGCGGTGGGTCGGTCCCACTATGGAGCTTTTTTTCAAAAGTTCTCCAAACGTCTAGATCTTCTTCCAGATGTTCCTTTAAGGTTCTTTTGGGGTCCACAGCTCACCCCAAGGTTCCAGAAGCTCTGAGATGATCCTTGGGGGTGTGGACTACAACTCCTAGAATGCTCCTGGCGCAAACTCCTTTTTGGCCACTGGGCAGTGGTCAGCTGGTTGGTTTCTTCAGGAGTTGGTGCAGGGGACTCTGGCTAGCAATTTTTCACCTCTAGAAAACAGGGAGTCCCTCCTTGAACCAGTTGAAGCCAGGCAAAGTCCTTCTTGTGGTGAAGCCAAAGTGTGCAACTGGTGCAGTCCTTCAGAGTGCAGGGTCCAGGTGCAGGCCAGGGGTCCAGTAGGGCAGTCCTTCTTCTGTAGTTCTTCCCGGTAGGGATCTGGTAGGGAACTGAGGTATGGGTGCAGGTCTACCAGTTTTATCCTTGCTCCTGGGTGAAAAACAGGGGGGTCCTGGTTCTCCAATCAGGGGCAGGGTCCTTTCCCCCTGTGATGACCACTTCCTGGGAAGTGTGGCAAAAATCAATCCCAGGAGGCAACATTCCTCAAAAATCCATCATGGCTGAAAGTGATTTTTGGAGGTTACATCTGGCTGAGCCCACCCACTGGTGTGGCTAAAAATCATAAACACACCCCTCTCCTGCCCTCTCCTAATCTAATCAAGAGGGCATCTAGTTGTCTGGGGTTGCAGGATGTGGGGGTGTTGCTGGGTTGCTCCAAATGTCCTTCTCCGCCTTTGAAGACCAGTTTGGCAGCCCTCCCCCCCTTCCTGCCTCACCATCTGTTGAGGGGCGATCCCCTCCCACAGGCACATCTCTTTGTGTGAAGCCAGGCCACGTCACACCTCATCAAGCAGCCTGGCCTGGCTGCCAGAGGCTGGCCAATCAGAGCTTAGCAGCAAAAACAATGCAGGGCTGAAGTTGGCAACTTTTCAGGTAAAGTTTAAAACTCTTTACCTGACCAAGTTATATTAAATCCCACAACTGGAAGTTGTGGGATTTATTATAACAATTAATTTGATACCAAACTCTGTGTATTGGTCACTTAAGGGGACTTTTAAAATTAAAATAAAGTCTCCCCATTCTAGCCTATGAAGGCCATTCACTACAATGAGGGAAAAACTAATTTGGCTGTTTTTACCTCACCAGGGCTTATAAAACTATTTTATAAGGTCCCTGCTTATAGTTACATGGCACCCAGCCCTAGGGGCACATAGGGAACACCTTTGAGGGTGACTTATATGTAAAAATAAGGTAGTTTAAGACTTTAGAACTACTTTTAATTCCAAAGTCGAATTTGCATATAACTTTAATTTAAAAGCAGCCAGCAAGGCAGGCCTGC
The DNA here is from genome assembly GCF_031143425.1 of Pleurodeles waltl. Classification (NCBI taxonomy): domain Eukaryota; kingdom Metazoa; phylum Chordata; class Amphibia; order Caudata; family Salamandridae; genus Pleurodeles; species Pleurodeles waltl. The sequence goes on along the minus strand of NC_090443.1, from coordinate 294,472,806 downwards.
CTTTAAAATGACACTGGGCACCTCAGCAGTGCACCTATGGGTGCACTACCTGTGCTGGGGTCCCTAAACCTACATGCCCTACCATATACTAGGGACTTATAGGTAGGTTGACTTAGCCAATTATAATTAGCTTAATTTGCATACTGATTTTACACAGAGCACAGGCCCTGGGACTGGTTAGCAGTACCCAGGGCACCATCAGAGTCAGGAAAACACCAGCAAAAAGTGGAAAATGGGGGCAAAATGTTAGGGGGCCTCTGCAATCAGCCCTGTTCTCTCACAACATGTATGTACTCTGTGCTCTATGCCACTGCTCTCTACACCACTGCACTCTGACACTCTATTCTCCTACGCTTCACGCTCCGTTACTATACTCTAATCCACTCTGCTACTCTACTCCACCTCGCCCTATGCCAGGTGAGTCTACACCACTGTCCTGCATCACTCAACTCTACGCTATTCCACATCACTACATTCTACCATGCACCACTCCAATCGACACCACTGAATTCTACTAAGCTGCATTGTACGTTGCTGAATTCAGTGCTACTGCACTCTGTGCCACTATATCCTGCAACACTATACCAATGTACTCTACACCAGTCCACTCTACACTACTCCAGTGAATGCCACTCTACCCGACTTCACACTATGCCACTCCAATACACAACACTCTGCCACTCCAATACACAACTTTCTGGCACTCCGTTCTACGGCACTCTTATCCACTCTTTGCCATTCCATTCCACTCCACACCACTCTCCTCTATGCCACTAACTTTTAGCCATGCTGTACAGCAGCCACATGAATAACATGACTAAAACACATTGGCAAACCCAGTAGCTCTTGCGTAGGCGAGACCTGTTGGCTTTGTCATTGCTTGTCATAAGTTGGTGTAAATCTGTTCAGTAGTTTTGAAGTTATTAAAGAAAAAAGATTTATGTATATCAAGAGATGTGGATCCACCGCGGTGGATCAGCAGACTCACATGCCAACAGCAGTGCTGTGGTTGGATGACCATAACCTGGAAGGAAAGTTGTGGCCACCATTTTGTATATTGGGACTCTGTCCCAGTGGGGCTAAAAATAAAAGTTCAAATTTATAGAGGAGTCAGAGTAGAGGCATTTCTTTTTTTGGAGGAATGGGAGTGTGAGGATCCATTAATCCACCGCAGTGCTCAGCACAGTCCCCGTGTCAGTCCGCAGTGGATTCACAGAGCCAGACCTCATTTAAAAAAAAGAAATAAAATAACCCATTCACTGACCCATTCTCACACATACTTATAAAATCACGACCATGGCGACTCAGATCCACATAGCCACTCACGCACCCACACAGCCACCCACTCACCCAGACCCAGAAAACCACTCACACCCACTCACAGACCCACAAAACCATTCACACGCCCATTCACAAACCCACACAGCCACTCACACACCCATAAAACCACTCATACACCTTCTCACAGACCCACACACCCATTGACACACTCACATTGACACTTCCATTGACACACTTACATATCCACTCACACCCCCACAATTTTACTACCACACCTACTCAGACCCACACACCTACTCACAGACCCACAAAACCACTCACACCCACTCAGACACAGCCACTCACACACCCATTCACCAGCAGCTGCTTGACAATGCATTTTATTTCTGAACAAGAAATGTATGTACTCTGCATCACTGTACTATACCACTGCTCTCTACACCATGCTACACCATTGTACTCTGACACTGTATTCGCTGCCACACTATACTTTACTGTGCACTGTATGCCACTACACTCTTTCCCAGTCAACTCTAGTCTGCACACTACGCCACTGCACTGTGCCACTCAACTCTGTGCCACTGTCCTCTGCATCACTCAACCCTATGCCATTCCAAACCACTGCATTCTACTATGCACCACTCCAGTTGACACCACTGAATTCTACAGTGCTGCATTGGACACTGCTGAATTCAGTACCACTGCACTCTATGCCACTATACTCTGCAACACTACGCCAGTGCATTCTACCCTAGTCCACTCCACGCCACTTCAGTGTATGCCACTCTCCTTGACTTCACACTACGCCACTCCAATACACTATGCCACTCCAGTACACGACACCGGTGAATAACATGGCTAAAACACATTAGCAAAGCCAATAGCTCTTGCATAGGCGAGATCTGTTGGCTTTGAGAATGCTTGTTATAGTTTGGTGTAAATCCATTCAGTAGTTTTGAAGTTAACGAAAAAAGATTTGTGTGTATCTAGAGATACACACACCCACTCACAAACCCACACACCCATTCACACAACCATTTACACACTTACATGTCCACCCACCTATCTGATAGAGACTTTTAGTTGCAGATTCCTTACCTTAGAATTTTCCCAGACGTCAGACTGGATCTGGAGATTTTTCTTAGAGCGGTACCCCTGCATGCCGTTAGGTGACGTTGGTCGACTCTGTGAGCGTTGTGGTCACCGTGATGAAATCGCGGTCATATATAGGCGCCACCCTGGCACACTGACGTCAGTTCTTTCCTCGAGGGATGTCCCGTAAAACCTGATTCAAGCCCTGCGACTCCTGTCACCACCTGATGTCGGTGACAGATCCACACCTCATGTGCCTCTGGTGTTTGGAGCCTGACAACGACCTGAAGTCGTGCTCTGAGTGCCTGGCCATGAACCAGAAAGCTTTGAGGGAGCGGTCCCTGAAGCTCATGGTGGCCCCACACTCAACTCCGTGTCGTGCCTGGTCCCGTTCAAGAGGAAGGTCAGGAGACCGGTTGCAGAGTAACCACCATTCATCTTCATCCAATTCATCTGGACATTCGGGCAAGAAGAAGAAGAAGAAGTCGAAGAAGGCAAAACGTTCTTCGTCTTTGCCCCGTCGCTCGCACAACGTGATGTGGGAAGAGCTTTGACGCTGTAGGCCTCTGTCTTCGGAGCTTCAGTCTGGGTCCGCTCTGCGCCTCCCTGACCTTTCAGGAGCCAGTGCTACCTCTGCCCAACTTAAAGAGTTCTATGAGGCCATGCACCTCGTATTTGGCAAGCCCGACCCTCCCTTGGCACCTTCGGGCTCAGGGGAGTCGATAAGGGCCCCCTCCGGTTCCAAGTCTGCGACTTTGGTCCCGACTCCGGAGGGCACCTCAGGATCCACTTCTGGATCCGTCCCGCCTCCAGTCGTGCCAACGTGACCTTTCCCATCGTCAGGTGAGACGTTGACGCTCCTGGCGCCGATTGGGCCCACAATCAACGTCGACTCTATACTGATTCCCGACACCCTGGAGCCGGAATGACCTCGCTCAACGCCAACTTAATTTTCCATGGGCTCTGCTGTGCCCAGGGTTGATCCTGAACCATATTGCTATGGGTATGGATACTGGGATAGTAGAGGGGTCGCTGAACCCTTTGGAAGACCAGCTTGACCCTGACATGGACTTGGGTACAGGATTTGAGTGATACCAATGGTTTGGACACCTCCCCTGACACTGGCATGTTTTCTCCCCGTACCGAGGCTAGGGAGGAGGGAGAGTCATATTCTATGGTGGTGAGAAGGGCTGCTGAGGTTTTGAGCCTCAAGTTTACTTCTGTGGAGGTCAGGCCTAACCTCCTGACCAAAGTGCTTCAGCCTGGGGCCTCTAACTTGGAACCCCTTCTTCCCTTCAAAAAGGCACTCACGGACGTCCCATTGGGGACCTAATCCAAACCCAGCACAGGGGCTCCTTCAAATAGGACAGTTGCCCGCGCCATCGGACTGCGGCAAATGACTAAAATTTCCTTACCAAACACCCTACGCCTGAGAGCCTTGTCATCCAGGCTTCATCATCCTCTGGTGCATTCCCTACCACTCCCCCGGACAGGGAATCATAAAGAATGGACAATTTGGGGAAGAAGATGTTTTCTTCTGCCAGGCTATCGCTGTGGTCCTTGAACACCGCATGCCTTTTGTGCTGCTATTTCCATATTCTCTGGGATACGGTCGCGCAATTGCTGCCTCAAGTTCCGAAGAGGCCTGGAACGTTCTCTCCCAAGCCATGACAGATGAGAGAGATGCAGCCAAGTTCATGATACGTTGTGGACTGGATACGACCGACTCACTGGGCAGAGCGGTTACATCGACGGTGGCCTAGTTGAGGACGTCTGGCTTTTCGGGGGATGTCTAGCAATCTTTGATGGACAAGCCCTTTGATGGCACCCGTCTCTTAGGAGACCATGCGGACTCAGTCTTGGAGCGCGTTAAGGATTCCTGGGCTAAGACTCAATCCCTTGGCCTCGCAGCTGCTCCTCGCCCCCCTCAGCCCACCTCTCGCTCCTTTCGTGGCTACCGAAGGGGCACCCAACTGCATTCATTTCCACCAGGCCACCGACCCACGCATGCTGTACAGCCCCTACGCGGACACAGGATCCACCAAGCTCATGGATCAGGGAGTCAGCAGGCCGCCCAGTCCAGCCCCGCCCCCCTCCTCTGCCTATAACCCTTCCCAGTCTCTTGGGACATCCAGGACCAGTTGGCGGCAGGATTCGCCATGACCTGCAGGTGGGTTTTACAGATCGTCCGAAGGGACTGCTTCCTCCCCTTTGAGACTTCTACTCCAGCCATGCCACCATCATTCGATCATCTACCGCAGAATCATTTGGCACTTCTCCGCAAGGAAATCAAGGCTCTCCTGGCCAAGGGAGCCATAGAGAGGGTCCCTGTGACAAAAGTAGGTCGTAGTTGCTATTCCCGCTACTTTCTGGTGCCTAAAAAGGGCAAGGGTCTTCACCCTATCCTAGACCTCCAGTCCCTCAATCTCTTCCTCAAGAAGAAGTTCAGTATGCTATCCCTAGCTCAGGTCCTTTCTGTCCTGGACCCTGGATACTGGATGGTAGCGTTGGACTTGCAGGACTCCTATTTCCTTATTCCTCTCCTGCCAGCCCACAGATGTTACCTAAGATTCGACGTAGGTCACAAGCACTTTCAGTCCACCGTGCTCCCCTTTGGCCTTACCAGTGCCCCTCGGCTGTTCAAGAAAGGGATGGTAGTGGTTGTAGTTCATCTGCACAGATTAGGGGTTCCAGTCTTCCGCTTCCTCAACGACTGGCTGTTGAAGGCAAACACGCCCCTGAAAGTCATCTCCCATCACCAGATGGCGGTGAACCTCCTGCATTCGCTGGGATTCACTATAAATGTGCCGAAGTCGCACCTGACTCCCCCTCAGATGCTCCCTTTCATCTGAGCTGTTCTGGACACAGTGCAGTTTTGGGCTTAGCCTCCTGAAAAGCGAGTCCAGGATATTCGGGCTATGATACTGATGTTTCAGCCTCTATCCTGGATTTCGGTGAGAATGACTCTGAGGCTACTGGGCCTCATGGCCTCCTGCATTCTGCTGGTCCAACATGCCAGATGGCATATGCAGGCTCTGCAGTGGAGCCTGAAGTTCCAGTGGGCGTAGCTTCAGGTGAATCTCTCTGACATGGTTCAAATATCTGAGGGAACTGCGAAAGACCTGCAGTGGTTGTTGTCAAATCCAGATTGGGTCAACGGCAGATCCCTCTCCCTTCCCCACCAGATCTCAATAGCTGGGATGGGGCGGCTACATGGGAGAGGCAGAGATCAGAGGCCTCTGGTCTCTGGCGAAGTCTGGACTCCACATCAACCTTTTGGAGCTCCGGGTGATCCGACTTGCATAGAAAGCATTCCTTCCCTCGGTTACAGGGAAAGTGGTGCAGGTGCTCACCGAAAACACCACTGCCATGTGGTATTGCAACAAGCAGGGCAGAGTGGGGTCATAGACTCTTTGTCAAGAGGCTCTTCACCCCAAGACATGGCTGGAATGCCAGGGCATTTCCCTGGTGGTTCAACATCTGGCAGGCACTCTGAACATCAGAGCAGATGAGCTCAGCCTTCGATGCATAGTCGATCACAAATGGTTTGCAAGGCTTCTTTCCGCAGTGGGGAGAGCCTTGGTTAGATCTGTTCGCCTCCGCAGAGAGCGCGCAATGTCGGCTGTTTTGCACGTTGGAGTTTCCAAGGCGGCATTCACTCTGCGATTCTTTTAGTTTCGAGTGGAACTCAGGCCTCCTGTACGCCTTCCCGCCAGTACCATATCTGCCCAGAGTTCTGAAGAAGATCAAGCAGAACAGGGCCCAAGTAATGTTGGTGGCTCCAGACTGGGCACAAAGAGTCTAGTATCCCAAGCTATTGAGCTTGGCCATTGATTCTCCAATCAGACTACCCCTTCGGGAGGATCTTCTGTTACAGCAGCAGAGGATGGTTACCCACCTCAACCTGTCCAGTCTCCGCCTCCTTGTGTGGAGATTGAGCGGAGACAGTTGACTGCTTTTGACCTATCACCCGAAGTCTGTAATGTCATCATGGCAGCCAGGCGTCCCTGCACCAAAACGGTATACGCCTGTTGTTGGAAGAAGATTGTGGCATGGTGTATCAACAAATCTGTTGATTTCCCTCTCTGCACATCTCTCAGAGGTTCTCCTCTTTATTCTCGCTCTTGCCTAGCAGGGCTGTGCTCTAGGCACCCTCAAGGGATATGTCTGCCATCTCTGCCTTCTTAAGGTTACCAGACCAACCTTCTCTTTTCAAATCTTCCATTGCTGGGAGGTTTCCTAAAGGCTTCACTCATATGTTTCTGTCCTGTTCATCATGCCCCAGTGGGATTTGAACTTGTTCCTCACATACCTCATGTGTGCCCCTTTTGAGCTGCTCCACAACTGTCCTCTACAGCTCTTGGCCCTTAAAACAGCTTTTTTGATTGCCATCACCTCTGCTCACAGAGTGAGTGAGCTTCAGGCTCTTTCTTCGAAGCCACCATTTCTAGCAGTGCATCCTTACAAAGTGGTGCTTCATACCAGGGCTTTCTTTCTTCCCAAAGCGGTAACGCCTTTTCACGTAGGCCAATCTATCACCTTGCCTACTTTTTACGCACCCCACACATCCCTCTCATGAGGAGAAAAGACTCCACCGTTTGGATCCAAAAAGAGCGTTGGTGTTATACCTATATTGTACCAAAGATTTCCAAGTGGACGATCAACTCTTTGTGGGTTAGGTGGGTGCAAAGAAAGGGAAGGCGGTGCAGAAGAGGACCATCTTGCGATGGGTAGTCCTCTGCATCAAGATGTGCTACGCTTTGGCATAAAAGCAAACCCCTGAGGGTTTGCTTGCTCATTCAACCAGAGCAACTGCTGCTACTGCAATGTTAGCATGTGGCGGTCCAGTCCTGGATATCTGCCAAGCCGCAACGTGGGTGTCCTTACATACGTTCAGCAAGCATTACTGCCTGGACAGTCAGGTCCGCAGAGACAGCTGTTTTGGCCGTTCGGTCCTACATGACTTTTTGGTGTGATCTTAGTTCGCAGCCCACCACCGGGGATGGTATTGCTTGGGTATCTATTCAAAGGTAAGGAATCTGCAACTAGAAGTCTCTATCAGATGTACAAGTTACTTACCTTCGGTAACTATATATCTGACAGAGACATATTCTAGTTGCAGACAACCAGTCACGTCCACTCAAACAATCACAAAACCACTACCACACCTACTCACAGGCCTACACAGCCACGCACACACCAACACAACCACTTACACACCCATACAGCTGGTCACACACCCACTCAGTCCCAGAAAACAACTCACACACCCAGTTACACAGCCACTCATACAACCACTCACATAGCCACTTACTCACCCATACAGTCGGTCATACACCCACTCGGTTGCAGAAAAGCAGTCACACACACCAAAAACCACTCACTTAATCACTCACACAGCCACACACCCCCCAATACACCCACTCACAGACCCACTCATACACTCTCGCACACTGTTACACAGCCATACAACTACTCATACACCTACTCACACGCACTGTCAGTCACCCATATACAGCCACTCACACCCATTTAGCCATTCACACACACACACACACACACACACACCAATACACCCACTCACACACCCACTGTGTTTAATGTATTGTTATTTAGATTGAATTCTTTTGGTTGGGAACAGATCCACGGATCTGCCATGGATACTAATTATGTTGCTGGTTTATATTGAATGCGTGGTTTTGGTTGTGGATTTTAAAAAAAATGGATTTGGAAACAAAAGTGTTTGGGAGAAGGGTTGGCTCTGAAAAGAGCTGTTAAGTTTATGATGTGTAGATGATAATTACACATAGAACAGGATGAAGTCTTTTAGGTTGATGAGGAACACCCTGTTGCCTCTGTCTGTGAAATGCACTCCATCTTTTCGATATATTCCATCCATATCGAAGTGTAATTTGTTGTGTTATATATAGCCCATGTTGTGGTCTAGGAGAAATGCAGAAACAGTTTTATTAACATATTTCTAAGATTTCTCTCTCTGTGGACAAACCTAGGTTGACCACTGCCACTTTTGTCTTTGGCAAATGTTGGAGAATACCAAGGCAGTATGTGGGAAAGATGTCATTAACTTATCTTTGTTTAGGATTTCCAGTCCTACCACAGTAATTGTGCCTAGGTCATTGCCACCACAGTACACAATCATGAGGTCTCGATGTTGGCAATCCGCAATGCTTTCAACCAAAGGAAGCAATTGATTCCACTTTAACCCTCTCTGGCCAACTCAAGTAATGTCTAAATTAGGTAAACCTAGGCCCCGCAGCGTTTTATTGGAGCCTTCCCAAATAAATACAAAATTGTGCAGGAAACACGGTCAAGGTTAAAAAAATAGTGACCATTTAAAAGTGCTATAACAAAAATAAAAGATGAAAGGAACACTGTGATTTGCTAAGTATGGGAGTATGAGTGAGAGAACAGGGGGGAGGGAAGCCATTATTGGCACATTTGTACTGAGTGGAAGAGTATTGAGAGATTTCTGACTTGAGATTTACAGTGCAAAACAGATATTAAACGAAATTACATTTAAAGCTGACAGCTACATAGAAAAATTACAGATATGTTAATTAGGTTCCACTATGAAGAGTATATTTGAAAAAATACTACGACTGTATATAAGCTGAAAGAAAATATGCATCTTCTAGACACTACAGGAAAAGGCAAAATACGGGGGAAGTTAGATGAGAACATAAGACAAACATAATAGTGAGCAGCAAAGGAAGAAGAATTGGTATATTAATAACACTTTTATGAAGGCAGTATGAATGTGTTTGAAATTAGATGTAGGTACTTGCTATAGTATGTATTTGAATAGTATACTATTTGCACACAGTCAGGCAGGCATTTAACACACCCAGTTACACTCCCAGAAAAGCAATTGTGTACCCATCGCTTATATAGCCAGATGGTGACTAACACATTCAGTCACATATCCATAAAACCATTCAGACACCCATTTACTCACATAGAAATCCACTTACATAGTTATTCACACACCCATACAGGCGCTGTCACACATCCCTTCACAAAATATCGAATCATGTACCCAACAGTCAGTTACACATGCACTTAAACACCCATACACCCAGTCACCCACCTATCCAGGCACTCACATCTATTTACAAAACCATACACCCACACACATACCTAGGCAGCAACAGAGGTACTTACACATCCACTCACACACCCCTTATGTATCCACCACTAACAGACACACGTGTGCGTGTGCGCTCACACACACCCAAACACCCTCTAACATAGCCCGTTACCAATCCAGACGCCCACTTACATAGCCATTTAGACACCACTAACATAGCCATTTAGATACCCATACAGTCACTAACACAACCAGCCACACACCTACACAGCTAGCTAAACATCCACTTATTCACATTTCCATTCCACCACTCACACACCATCAGCCACCTGTACAGCAACTTATATTCCCATTTATACACCTATACGTAGACACTTAGCATTTATGTTGCTACTGATTGCATATATTATGTAATCTAATTGTATATAATGTGAAGTTAAATACATTCTATATTTGGTTTTCAGATATTTACTTCTGTTTAAAGAGGAGGATTTACAATGCAGAGAAAGATACAAAGGAGAAAAGAACTCAAGACAGAGTATTATCTGCTTAAAATAGAGAGTGAAAAGGGACAATGTAGAGAATGTATTGGGGGAAAAAGCTGCTGGTAAGAGAATTAAGGAATTAATTAAAACAGTATATGGGAAAATAAAACATGTTGAAAACGTGTCAAACAAAAAGCGAGGTTTACAATCGATTCATAGCGGAGAAGGAGTAAGTCAGATTGAAAGTGAAAAATGTTATTTAAAAAAACTAATTTGACAAGGAGGCAGAAACAATTTAAAGAAATACAAGTGAAAATGTTTAGAACTAGGTTAATACAGAATTTGGTACAAAACATGAAGCAGTATAAGAGAAGTGTAGCCCTGAAACAAATACAATATATTGAGCGTGTGGTTGATACAGTGTTAGCACTGAAGCACAAACTATTTATCTTTATACTAAACAGAATGAGAACACTCAATAAAACAGTGTTGTCCATGAAGAAAAGAAGCCCAAAACAGTCACTAATAGAAGTTATTTTTGCAAAATGTTCAAAGTAGAATGGAACCATACATCTTGTACTGAGGCTTTCTTCGATGAAGAAAGCTACTTACAACAGAACCCATTAGTGCATGCAGTTGAAACAACTGGTTGATGTTGTAAGCCAAAAGATGGTAATTCCATTGCAAAATAAATGGTTCCTAGAAATGTAGAGGAAAAGAAAGCTGAAGAGGTAGAAGGAAGACATAAACATGCCCATGTGTATAATTGGCAGTGCAGTAGTATTTGTATTATTCTACAGGAATCTATTGATACATTAAGAACTTTTCTACATCAATTTCATTCTAAAAGAGTGAAGTGCAAAATTGCAATATTACAAGCATTAGACCTGTGCAAAGTGAGGAAATATTCTAATTTACAGGGCCTAATTGAAATAAACTAATAACACCACGTAATGGGTTAGGTTTCTTTCATGGAAAATTGCAGTCCTAATGAAAAAGTTAGATCTCCCTGATTGGCGGGAGATGTTAGCAAGTTATAACTTCATTTGTCTACAGGAAACCTGGGGGGAAATTCACATTGATGGGTATATATGGTCTATTACAGCCCAGCCCGAGCATCTGCTGCAGGCAGGGCCAAGGTTTTTTTTGCCACTTATGTCTTGAATTCCTTCCTGGGGCAGGTGGTTACGCTTCTTAATGACTCAGCCATTTTTCACTTGCTGGTGTGATATGTCAGTGAGGAATGGGATTTACTAATAATCAACTTCTATAATAACTGTTTTGACAGACCTAGATCTCTTGTGTTAGATGCCCTAGCTATGTCCTTTCAGACTTTGTGCACCAATTACTTTAAACGCTTTCAGATGTTTTGGGTAGATTAATTTAACTCACACCACTGTTCCCTGTATGCAAAGTCAGTTTGCTGAATTTTGGTTCAAAGGGGGAAACAAACCTAAGTGCATATCAGACACGGTGATAATGGAAATTTTTTAAACAACTTTTGGTAAAAATAAATCTCAGGATGTTAAATGACTTGGAGGATGATGAGGTAGACCTAGCGTCCCCTTCTATGAGAACTGCATGCACTTCAACAATTGATTATATTATGATTTCTGAATTTTTCAATACTCGTGTGGAGGGCTTGGAGATTCAATTTATGGGGTACAGTGATTATGTAGGGCTTGACATGTGGGGTTGGTCTATGGGTGAAGAGTAAAACCCATCTTAAAATAGGATTCAAGCCGATTTTGGTGATGAAAATGTTTTTTTTTAATCAAATGGAATAAGGTGGACCATTCAACTTTACCATCTTCCACTCTGCACTGTACTAAGAAAGAGGTGGCATTATGTTTAGACCCTCAAGCTGACACTGAACTGGTAAGTGTGGCCTTTTCTGCTATTATAAACAATATTAAGCAGTCTTTGTGGCATAGTAGTCACCTGCCTAACACCCAACTAGGGGACTGGTTTGACTCTAACTGTACTAAAGCCCGGGCAGAGCTCAATAAAGCCTTACATATTAAGCCAAGAGTGGCTTCATTAATTAATTAAGAATGAATGAACAACCACACTGTAAGAAGTCACTTGTAGCTAGAAAGAAACAGATAAAAGAGGAAGTATGGGAAGCACTTCACCAGGCTAGCACACAAAAAGATACCACGTCCTTCTGGAGGGTAAGTAATGCATCCTACTTTAGAGAGTCCTCAGACCCCGCCATGGAAGTCCATATACAAGATGCTAAGTGGATTGGATACTTCTCTGGTATGTATTCAAGCCAGGTTTTTCATGCTGCCCAAATGTGAAAGAGGACTATGGGAGTCCCAGGACCTGAGTAAAACATTGGTATTTCAATTAGAGGAGGTGCAAAAGTCACTGAAGGAAAGCAGTAGGTGGCAAGGCTCCAGGCCCAGATGGGGTCCCTCGAGATCTGTTTTGAGTCTGTCAAGAGTTATGGGCCCCAGTACTTACCATTGTTTTTAATGCTATTGCAAGGGTCGGTCTACCTTCATGGAAGAGCTCCGTGATAATCCCGATTTTTGAAAAAAGGAGATAAATCACTGCCAAAAAATTATAGGCCTATATCCCTCCTTGACTCCACGGTGAAGGTCATGGTGTGAACCTTACTACGTAGATTGGAGGATTTGGCCAGTACGAATAATATCTTATCAGATACCCAATATCTTTAAAAAAAAAATGGGTTGAGTACGATTGATCAATGCCTGAGCTTGAGCATATTGACAGGTAAATATACTATTGCTTAAAGGGTTACATTTTTCTCTCCTTTATGGATCCATCAGCAGCTTTTGACTGCATATCCAACTTGAAACTTTGGCTCATTATGGCCTAATTAGGATTAGAAGAGGGCATTATTAATTTTATCAGACAATTATATAGTGACGCTAATGCCTGTGTTAGATATAGCAGAAATGGTGAATGCACTAAATATTTCAGAAACAGAAGGGGTGTCAGGCAAGGGTGTGTATGCGCCCTTTCATACAGAGCGGTGACAGTTTTAAAGTTAAGAGCACGGGATACCATATACATCAGATCGCACCCTCTCCCTATTCTACTATATGCGGATGATGTAGTTTTAATTGCTAGAACCAGGGAGAGGGTTGCAAGGGCTATTCAATGATTATAAAGTATTTATGAAGGATCTGGATCTAAAGGTTAATGAAAAACGTATCAGCAGTCCCCTTAAGTTGTTATAACAGCATTTGCCATGACGAATTGGTTGCCCCATATATTATGGACATAATTTAAGCTTTGGTTCTGTGATTATTTGTATACCTTGTACGTGTTATATTTATATGTACATTGAATGTAATCAAATGTCATTTGTGAGATGTGAAGCCTTTATTTTGCTATTTTCTTTTGTGCTTTTATGCTACAGAAATGTAGTTAATAAAGAACCTTTGAACCTTGAACCTACAAGGACACTCATTGGCATGTCTGTCCATAAAAGTGTGCAAAAGTACATTTCATCATTTTCAAATGTTGGCTGTTAATCATTCAAAAATGCAAAATTTGATATTGACCTGTTTTGTGGTCAGGAGACGCTCCCCACGCCGCGCAGCTCCATCTGACTGCGCCAGTGTCCTTTTCCCCACCCTCGCTGCTGTTGCGAGTTCGAGGCCTGCCTGCGCCTCATCCCTGGTGGCCAGTGGTGAACCGTAAGTATTTGGTGTCTGCCTTTGCGTCTGCTTTTGCCTTTTTCTGCCTTTTTGTTACTTTTTTCTCTGTTTTCACCTTTGTGTTTTTTGCCCTTTCACGCTCTGTTTTGCCCTTTCACGCTCTCTGTACCCCCTCGTGATTCCCACTGCTGTGTCCCCTGCGGCCCTGCTTCCCTCGCGTACCCATTCGCGCTCCGCTCCCGCCTCCCAGTTGCTCCTCCCTCCCACCTCCCCTTCTTAATGGCTGCGCAGCCAAGAGGCAAGCCCATCTGCGTCCGTCTGCGCCTGGACCGTACCCCTCGCTAGACCCCCTGGCCCCCGTAACTGCCACGTCGCCCGACACTACTACGACACCAACACTCAACGCCGTCCGATCAGCCTCCTGCTTCCAGGCCTCAACAAAGATCCACCACGGACCCTTCTCAGCCAGAGCTGCAGCTTCATCAGCCCCCTAGCCGCCGCCCTGCCCGCCAGAGATGCATGCTCAGATGCATGCTCCTCAACACCCGCTCAGTCCACAAGCACGCCATCGAACTCTGGGAGCTTCTCGACTCATCCTCCCCGGACATCGCCTTCCTGACGGAGACCTGGATGAACCCATCCTCCACACCCAACATTGCCATAGCCATCCCGGACGGCTACAAGATCACACGCCGAGACCGCACCAACAGACCGGGAGGAGGGATCACCATCGTCCACAGGAACACCATCAGAATCTCGACCAACACCGAAGACACCCTCAGCACCGCCAAACACATGCACTTCCAAATCCACATTGAGTTTTTTCTTATTCTTCTTGTTCCCTTTTTTTCCCATGTTTCAGAGTTTCGCTGTTTCACGTTTTAACAGGGCAGGTCTAATTCTGTTTGTTTGTTATGTTTTTCGCTGGGTGTAAGGGATGTTTGTAGTCTAAGGGGGGGGTGAAGAAGGGGTCTTTTGTTATTTCATTGCCGCTGAGAGTCAGGTCTGGTATGGGTAGGGTAGTTTATATAATTTTCCTGTGTGGCCTTTCGGGGGGGAAGGGGTAGATCAGAAAGATGAGAGGGCAGGGAATTTGCACAGACAAGGGTAACTGGAGAAGGTGACTGCAGGACAGATGGGTTAATGGGTTGGTCGGGTCAAGGTGGGGATGGGACAAGGGGTAGTGCGGTGGGGTCAGTTTAGAGGGAGGGGGAGGGGTTAGGTGATGATTTTGTATTAGTGAGGTTTGGGTAGTTTTGTGAGGCTATCATGCCAAGGTTGTATTTTGCCAGACCTGTTCTATTAAAGTGGCCTTTTACCCCTTAAGTGAGTGTTGTGGTCATTTCACTTTTCAGCCCGATTGCCACATCCAAAACAAACCAACTTATCTCCTCTGCAGTGTGGTCCATTGTACAACAGTGTTCAATGAAAGGTGCGTTAGGGATGTTGTATCTGGTGCATGATTGATGCTGTAAGATCTGTTCTCATTCTTCCTGTGTGTTTTCTTCAACGTTATTTAAATTACGTGGGCACTTTATGCAATAGAGAACATTTTTGTAGCACTGTTCAAAAAGTGTTTAAATGCCCAGTATTTGCCATTTAGTATACAGCATTCATAGAACAAGTGTAGTTACTGACAATGCAATTTCCACATTTATGGTGTCCAACAAATGGATTTAATCCCCAAAGTTGTGTCAGCGATTGTTTATTAGGTTCAAAGTATGCCTTCATTAATTCGTCTCTCAGGTTTCACTCTCTTAAATGCAAAAATGCGTTTTGCTAAACCAAATGTTTCTGAGTTTGTTAAATGACAATTTTTAGGATTATTCTCGAACTGCTGTTGGATTCAGTTCCAGTGGTAGTCACACGTGCTAACAGTTTGTCTGTTATTTGTGTTTCATTTTTAATAATGATTCACGGTCATTAATCCATTCTCTCTTATAGGATTTTTTAACAAGCCTATATGGATAATCTCTTGCTGTTAATTTAGGGTCCAGTATTTTAGCTTCCTTGAAATAATCTTTAATTGAACAGTTATGCCTTATCTGCATCATTTACGTCTTATCTGCAATAATTGGGGAGTTATCTTTCAAGTTTCTCAGATGACAGCTATTGTATCTGAGTAAGGTGTTTCATGCAGTGGTCTTAGTGTAAAAGAATGTATATTAAGTTCTTCAGTCACCCTTGATAGTGAGACCTAAAAAGTAGATTTGTGTGTTAAGATATTCCATACTAAATCGTAAATGGGCGCATTGTGGGTTCAATCAATTGAGAAATTGGGTCTCTTCCTCTTTGGACCCTTTTCATTTCAAGAATATGCTATTTATATAACTAAATCCATTTCTGGATGTTAGTCCTGAAAGAATTAGATTCACTATTAATCTTACTGGTCTAAAAAATCAGTCAGAAACAGGTTTGCTATATCAGGGGCAAAAATTGATCCCCATCATTACCCTTTTCACTTGTTCATAGAAATCAGTGTTGAAAATCAAATAATTAGTTTCACAGTAATAGTGATATAATCAACAATGAATTAGGCAGAAACCGTATGTGATCTCATACATGTCTCAAATACACTTTCAATAATCTGTACAGCCTTATTCTTTGGGATACTTGTATAAAGATTTTTGATGTCTAATGCTACCAAATTATCTTGTAACATATCAAATGCTAAACCATTCAGTTAATTTTGAAATGTCTTGCTGACTTTTCTGTATGATCTCACGAACGGCACAAAAGGTTTGCCAAATAAATGTATATATTCTGCTAATGGCTGAATTACGCATTGACATCCAGCTACAATTGGATGACATGGAGGAGTGGTACTGTTTTATGTATGTTTGGCAACGTACAAAATGCTGAAATGTTTTTTGTTCAAATATGGGAATTCTTTTGTGCTAAGTCTCAAGTCATTCAGACCTGTGAGTGTAAAATAGTCTATCGCTTTCCTTATTGAAGCGGTGGGACCTTTTATAATGAGTCTGGTGATTAAATTGATGTCGTTTTTCATTGTCATCATTTTTTTTAAATTATGCAGCACCGTTCCTCCACCTTTGCCTGCTGGTTTTATTGCAAGATCAGTTTGAGATGCGAGAGCATGAATGGCTACATATTGTGCTTTAGTCATGTTATACTTTATATATCTTTTTTTCAGACCGTCTAGAGGGAAAAAGAGCATGGTACAGAAGCCAGTATACACCGGGCCAATGATAAACTTGGAATCAACATTCCAAGTGGTATATGTCCCGACCATCATAGATGCTATATAATTCTTTAATCTTTCCAATCACACTTTAAGTAGTTGCAAAATTTAAGTTTTAAGTGTAGGTCTATGCTTCGTCCTGACTCATAAAAATTACTTTCTCCACACTGATGGAATCGTTTCATTTTTTAAGATCAGTTCACTTAAAATACTACTTTGCCACCCATGAATCTGAACATACCAGAAGTGTGACAGGTTTACGCTGTTCATCTACATTTTACCCCCGTGTCATACAGTATTTAAGGCAATATTTACTTTGGAAAATGTAATAATATCTGACTTCTGATAGAGGCTTCTAGCTGTAGATTCCCTACCTTTGAATATTCTCCAGGTGTCGGACTGTATCCAGAAATATTTTCGAACAGCACTCCTGTTCACAGGTAGGTGGCATCGTTTGGCACCGGATGTGTCTTATGCAGTGCCATGTAGGTACCATACAGTGCACTGACAACAGTTCTCTTCTTTCCATGCCAGTCAGTGCAGATCTGGAGAGAGATGTCCTCAGTCTCTTATGACTGACTGTTGTCTTGACTTTTGTTGAGACTTTCTTTACGCGATTCTATCACCTGGTGTGCTAGGGATTTCTCCCAAGACACCCACAGGCTTCACACCATGTGGTGCCTGTCACAGGCAGATGTCTGTGACAGACCCACATATTGTTTGTCTCTGGTGTTTGGGGCAGGGTGACGACTCCAAGATCTGTGAAAATTGCCGTGCCTTGGATCCTGAAACACTGAGCAACGGTTCCTAAAGCTCCTTGTTGGACGATCCTGCAAGGCTCTTGATCCCAATCACAGAGGACCCGGGAGCGGACCTTGCAGAGCTCCTCCTGATGGTGGTCGTCTCTATCTTGGTCACCGGAAAAGTCACATAAAAAGAAGTTGAATCGTGCTTTGACTTTTCCCCGCCAGTCCAAGTGAGGGGACCTGGCACAGGAGCGTTGGCCCTCCCCTAGGCCTCACTCTGCTAGTCTGTGGCAAGGTCAATACCATGCTTTTATGGAGCAACCCCAACCAACTTCAAGGAGTTTTGAGGCTACGCACCTCATATTGGAGCAGCCTGACCCCTCTGGAGCACCTAGGGGCCCCATGGGTACAGGAGGGGGACCTGCTAGTTCTCCGTCAGCAGGTTCGCTCTGTGTGCCCGTTGGGTCCCTTGGATCTGGTGCTGCATCTGGAGCAGTGCTGCCTGCGAGACGTGACCTCCCCAGTGCTCATTCCTAACACCAATGACTCCCTGCAGGGCCACAGGCTCAGTTGTTATACCTGACTCTGACACTTCTCTGAGACATTTGAGTGGAGGCCAGTGGCCAGGAGTGATCCTCAGTTACTCCCTCTCCCCACGTTGTGGATCAGTCTAATTTGCAAATGCTCCTGACATGGTAGACTGCCCCTTTGACAAATGACAGGACAGAAGAAAGGGAACTTCAAAGGATTCAACACCCACAACCTGAATTTCAAAGGACCATACACTAAATCACATCGGAATTTGAATATGGTCTGTAATCGTGAGAGCATGAATCAAATAAGCTGTTCATCAGTATGGAAAGAAAGTCACAAAACTTCGAGCTGCTGCAACCAGGACTTTGGGGCAAGGTCTGCTATTCTCCCTACTAGGTGAGGGCCATCATCCTGGAAGTTAAGACTACTTACCCTGGGTACCAACCTTCTGCATGCCGGCCAAGACCACAGCGGACCATGTGAGGAGGAGAAGTGCCTGGAGGGAGGGAGGTCCAGCAGTGGTCATGTTGAGTAGATCCAGGAGAGCAAAGTGTGAGAACACTAGTGGGTGGGACCACTGCAAGCGTGCAGGCAATTCGCCACTCTCATGGAATGTCAGTGACCCCTGTATGGCAGTTCTGGGCTGCAGTAAAGTTTAGGGCTATCGCCCTTGCTGGAGTAAGTCAGTGACCCCATATGCCAGATGGTGACCACTGTGAAGATGAGGGTTGTTGGCCTTTTGGCGGTGTAAGTCTGCAACCCCTCATATGCTGGGGGCCTACCATGAAGCTTAGAACTGTCGCCCTGAACATCATGATTCCTGCTGAAGGTTCAACCAACAGTGACCTGACCTAGAGACCACACTGCCAGTGATAACACATGCTGAATGCCGAGGAAGCTGCAGAGGAGTGCATTGACACCTCTGTAGGTTGTCCTGAGGCTGTGGTAGCCCCAAAGCATCATTCAGAAGAGACCACGAGACCCCATCACCCTCCCACATCAAGAGGCTGGAGCCCAAGAAGACATGCATTGGTCCTCCCTTAACTCTATTAGACCACTCTAGGCCGTTAGGGACTTGTATAAACTTTGTAAATAGCGCTGATGAAATGAACTCTTAAGGCAAAACAAGACTTTATCACCTGATGACTGGTGTGGGGGCATACCTGAAAGTCAATTTCACCATCAAATGAGGAATAATCAGCCCAGCAAGAAGTGTAGGGATCCCTAGGACACTGCCAGGACGATGCTAGTGCTGCGATCCTAAAAGAGACTAGAATTTGTTTAGTGTGCTATTGTTTTAAATATTGGTTTTATCACAAACGCAAGTATTTGACTGGATCTGAAGACACAACTCGGGTACACTTGTCAGTTAATGAGAGACAGCTGTAAAACACAAATGGAGAATAGCTGATCAATATCATATTTATGCTCCCACAAGCCACCCTTTGAAAAACTGTTCAACATGTTATAATTTTGCTATTATTTATCTGCATAATACGGACCCTTCTTACTTTATCATGATGCTTGAAACATGAACATTACTTTGTGGGTAAATGCACAATTTGGTACATGTCTGACAGCAAACAGAAAAAATATTTACACATAAACCAACAGCTAATATTGCAATAACTATAACTATTATTACCTTTAATATAGTCCAACCCCGGGCTCCAAATAGTAAAGAAATATCATCCCTAGGATGAATTATTTCTATAATTTACTCATGACACCATCATCGAAGGCTTCCCTGTAGGGCAAACCTTCCCCTCTGGTGGAACAACCAAATGGTACCACTGTTTCATTTCTTTATTTGTGTCTGACATCAGTACCGTTCTGGTAAGAAAACCAGGTGATCAATGCTTTAAATCGAATATAACAGGGCGTGGCCAAGATGGCAGCGTGAGCAGACATGCTGGTCCGATCTCCGCCGCCCAGGCCTCTAAATCGCCTCGGGACTCCCGACCTAGAGGGCCCAGCCGTGTTGCCCGATGTGGGGGGGGGGGGGAGACCCCGGGGCGCCCTAAGGAACCGAAAGCGCCCGCGGCTGGATTGCTGCGCGCGAGGTGCGGCGTGCCCGGGGCTGGTGCCGGCGCACGAGGTGCGCAGCGGGCCCTGCTGTGACGCGTGCCCGAGATCCAGCGGCCAGCGGCTCGGCCGCGGAAGAGGTGTCGCTCAGGGCCAAGAGCTTTTGGGGAGAAAGACTTGCACTGGGAGCCCAGCGCTATACTGGGTGCTGGACCTGGAAGTGGATGTGCCTGCCTGCTGGGCCTATCCGAAAGGGGCCCGAGAAGACGGAGGGGACGGAGGTACGGCTGTACTCCAGGGCGCGGTGCTAGAGGAGCTGGCGGGCATTTGATGGGTTCGGGCCTCTGGTCGGCGGTGCAGTCGGCCCGCGAAGGCCCTAGGCAAAGCTAAGCTGGACTGCTGCATGAAGACACACGGCCACTGGCTGAATTGCGCGGCTAGGAGCACTCAATCCCTGGGAGCGAAGCGCAGAGGTCCGTCTGATATACCTGTGCTTCCATAGTTTGAGGTCGGTGGTGATGGCGACCTCCAAGGCAAAGCGGGACCGGACTGTGAGGGACATGCTCACGGGGGGACGTCCAGTTCTGGGTGAGACTCATGAGGTGCCGCCGTCCACGAAAGGTCCTGAGACTCGGAGGGAGACAGCAGAGGAGGAAGCAGCACCAGTTACAAAGGCTGTTCTTACCTCCCTGTTTGAATCTCTCCGTAGCGACTTACAGGAACTCCCCAAGGACATATCTCAGGAGGTGAAGGAGGTACGGGTTGAGCTTACCTCCCTGGGCGAGCGGATAACACAGGTTGAAGATGAGGAAACGGCCCGGGGTGAGGAGGTGGTAGACAGCAGGAGGTGATTGGTTTGCGGGAGCAGCAGGACCTCCTCCAGATGGCGGTGAAGGACCTGGAGAATCGGTCACGCAGGTATAACATCCGAATTAGAGGGGTGCCGATCGGGGCCGAGAAGGAGGACATTGGTGACTTTGTGGTGGCGTTGTTCCGCTCTGTCCTCGACCTGGAGGAACCTCGAGAGATCGTCCTGGACAGAGTTCATCATGTGCGTCGCCCTGTTGGAGCAGGGGACCGCCTGCCGGATATTTTGGCGTGTGTCCACAACTTTGGGCTGAAAGAAAGCATTCTGCAGCGAACGCGCAACCTTCTGCAGGTCCACTTTAGAGGTCATCAGCTCCAATTATTTCAGGACCTTTCGGTTTGGACTCTGCAGTGGTGGCGTGAGTTTAAACCTATTACAGAGCACCTGCGATGTCGTACTCGTGGGGTCACCCGTTTTGCCTTGTCTTCCGCTGGGAGGAGCAGCTTTGTCAGGTGAAATCATTGACGGAGGCGAACCGGATCCTGGGTTTGGAGGAGGATACCAAGGGCTCGGCCTTGAGGCTGGGGGCGGTCGACGGGTCCCGCCCGCAGTGGCGGAGGAGGGAGAGATGGAGAAATCGACGGCGTCCTACTGTGTCGGAGCAGATCTCGGAACGTCAATCGGCAGTCAGCAGTGTGGCGGCTGGGACAAGTGCCTAGGTGATGGGAGCAGAGGAGCTGTTGGTCGGCTGGGGGCCGCTCTTGCGAGCCTACGACCCTTTGAGCGAGGCCTGGGCGGTGGAGTCGATGGACTTGGTGGACGATTCGGTGTGGTTCTACGGCCTTGTTGGGACTTTTCCTCTTCGTGATGTGTGTGAAAGGACTTTATTGCTATGAGCACTTGTGGTGTGTTATAGGTTTATGTTGGTATGCTTCCCTGCGAGTCTTGTGTTTATGGGTTACAATGGGTTGGCCATGCGACCTAGAGCGGCTGAGGTACTGTGTTAAGCCTAGGCCCTGGCTGCCCTGCAGATCCCCTCCCCCTCATGGCAAATTCTTCCCTGAGATGTATGGCAGTTAAGTGCTTGAGTCTGAATGTCCGAGGGCTTAGCAGCCCGACCAAGCGGTTGGCGATATTGTCAGGTCTAGAGAAATCTGGGAGCCATATCTGTTTATTACAGGAGACACACCTGCTGCACAAAGACACATTTCGCATGCGCTCGCGCTGGTTCCCTAGACAACTTTGGTCCTCAGCAGCCTCGAAGCATGCGGGGTGGCAATACTGCTCTCAAAGGCCTTCCCCCGGGAAAAAGTGGGGAAAGTACACGAAGTGCAAGGTAGGTTCCTGGCTATTAGAGTAAGACTGGGGCCCTTTTTCTTCACCGTTGCCTCTCTCTATGCTCCAAATGTCCAGCAGGAGGCATTCCTGAGACAGGTGGTTTCCCCAACACTTAGTACGCTGGATAGTGCCATTTTGGTGGGTGGAGATATTAATCTAGTGATGGACAACGAGCTTGACCGCTCGGGCCAACACTTTGGGCAGGGAGGGGCGTTATCGGAGGCCGGACGACAGTGGCTGGCTGAATGTGGGTTGGAGGATGTGTGGAGGAAGCTACACCCTATGCAGCAAGATTATTCCTACTATTCAGCAGCGTCCAAGACCTATGCACGGCTTGGTCTTTTCCTGGCCTCACACAAGTTTATGCCCTGAGTCAGGGAGGCCGCGATTGAACCGAGGGCCTTGACTGATCATGCTCTGGTTACCGTAGAGCTTACCTTGGAAGTTGGCCGAGTGGGTACACCGACCTGGCGTTTTAAGGATTCCTTGCTGCAGAGTGAGACAGTGGTAGAGTCGCTCCGGCGCGTGATCGTGGACTACATTAGCTTCAATGATGATGGCAATACTTCTGTGGAGATGGTTTGGGAGGCTCTGAAGGCTGTGGTGGGGGGCGAGGTGATGGCACTGTCCGCAAGAGACAATAAGGCACAGAGGGAGATAAGGGAGCAGCTGGAGCAGAGGGTGGCCACACTGGAGCGTGCCCACAAATCCACGGGCGCACCGAGAACTTGGTGGGAGTTAGAGAAGGTGAGACAGCAACTGAAACGACTGGACTGGGACAGGACGGAGTACGCAGTAGTGCAACTTAAGCATAAATATTATATTGGCAGCAACAGGTGCAGAAAACTCTTAGCGCACCGGCTACGAGCGCAACGGGCGGCGACGGCGATTAAAACGAATTCGTCCCCCTTCAGGGAGGGAGGCCCACTTGAGCGACCAGATTGCTGAAGCTTTTGCAGACTTTTACCGGGGGTTGTATGCGGTGGATGTGCGGGATGACACGGCTCTGGAATCTTATTTAGAGGACATAGCAGTCACCCCTCTTGGGGAGAGGGAGGCGTCCCTGCTGGACCAGCCGATAAGAGCAGAGGCGGTTACATCGGCTATCTCGCGCCTAAAGGCTGGGAAATCCCCGGCTCCCGACGGGTACACAGCGTTATTCTATAAGACCTTCTGTGAGGAGCTCGCCCCGCTCCTTGTGCGTCTTTTTAATTCCTTTCAGACGATGGGAGCTCTGACGCCTAGTATGTTAGATGCTACCATTGCTGTTATACATAAGCTGGGTAAAGACCCAGAAGAGTGCGCTTCATACAGACCGATTTCACTCCTGAATATCGACGCCAAGCTGTTCACCGGGATTCTTGCATGTCGGCTCAATCCTTATATGCCGGGTCTAATTGATCCGGATCAGTCAGATTTTATCCCACATCGACAATGTGGCGATAACATGAAGCGGCTTCTGCATTTGTTAGATAAAATAGATCGATGTCGTAGGGACGCGCTCCTCTTAGTTATAGATGCCGAAAAGGCATTCGACAGAGTTCACTGGCCATAACTTTTTCAGGTGCTGAAGCGTTTTGGTCTGGGCCCGGGTTTAGATCTTGGATACGATGCGCCTATCAATCCCCTAGGGCAGCGGTTTGGGTTAACGGCTTGCTTTCTCTACCATTCCCAGTTAGGCGCAGGACTAGACAGGGATGCCCGCTCTCCTCCCTCCTGTTTGCGCTATATATGGAGCCCCTCGCGCAGCGCTTGCGGGACAGTCCTCTGGTCTCCGGTGTGAAATTCGGTGGGGACCACCATCTCATTACTCTTTACGCAGACAATGTTATCCTTACAGTGGCGGAGCCTATGACCTCGTTGCCCGCGCTCTTGGAGATACTAGATGAGTTTAGCCAGGTTTTGGGATTTAAGGTGAACATGCAGAAATCGCAGAACCTGAGTTTATCGGTGAACCCGGATCACGAGGAAGACTTGAGAGCTAGATACCCCTTCCTGTGGTCGTCTTCATGCTATTCCTACTTGGGGGTAGAACTGGTGACCTCTGCTGCGAAGACAGCAAGCGTGAATTATACGAAGTTGGTCCGCGAGGTACAGCGAGATTTGGAGTTGTGGGGGAGACATAGGCTGTCATGGCTGGGTAGAGTGGCGGCGGTTAACATGACTGTTTTACCGCGCATACTTTATGTATTCCAAGCGCTCCCGCTGACCCCACCTCCCCGAACAATTGCCACTCTTCAATCAGCGGTTCTGAGGTTTATCTGGGAGGGCCGACCGGTGCGTCTGCCGTGACAGGTTTTGTACCGCCCTAAGAGTGGGGGGGAGGAGGGGGATTAGCGATTTCGTGTCTTCTGCGTTATTTCCAGGCAACGCAGCTGCAATTTCTTTTAGAGTGGAGTCGCCCGCTCACGGAGAAACATTGGTGCTTTATGGACAAAGCGGTAGCGGGCTCCTATATATGGAAGGAGCCTTGGCTCCTATGTGGGCACAGAGCTAGGGGACTTTATTCTTCTCCGGTCACGGGAGCAACCTTGCGAATATGGGATACTGTGGCTTGTCGTTCTGGGTTAACGTCTTTTCCGCCCCCGATGACCCCCATTGGCGAGAATCCGGACTTTGAGCCTGGACTTAATCTAGAGGGACTGAGACGCTGGTACGAGGGGGGCTGTAGGAGAGTGGGAAGCCTCTTTGATGAACAGGGGGTACTGTCCTTTGACCAGATGAAGGAGATGTACGGCTTACGGGAAGCTGATAGGCTGATTTATTATCAGGTCTGGCATTGGGCCCTACTGCCGGTTAATAGAGCATTAATAGATAGGCCCCTTACACCATTCGAGAAATGGCTGCTGCTAAAGAAGGACAATAAGGGTGTCATCTCCGAGCTATATCGACTCCTGCAGGGGGAGAAGCGACTGCCCAAGTCAAAGGGGCAGCTGAGATGGGAGAGAGAACTGGAGAAGGAATTTACGGAGGAGGAGTGGAACAGCATATTCTATAGAACGCACCACACAGCCTATAATGCAGCAGGGACCGAGACATCATATAAAGTGGCCTCCTACTGGTATTATACGCCAGCGCGCATCCACGCATGGAGCCCTGGTAAGTCGGATCTGTGCTGGAGGGGTTGTGGAGCCACAGGTACCCTGGTGCATTTACTATGGCAATGTCCCAAGCTACATCGTTATTGGGAAAGCATCCTAGATGATATAGATACTGCATTTCACACTGAGATCCCAAGGTTCCCATTGTATATAGTGCTGGGGTTACCCAATCCCCTTACTTTCCCCCTAAGATCGCTAAAGGCGAGGCAGATGGCTCTGGCGCTTAATGCTGCGTTACAGCAGATTCTAGCTTTCTGGGGTACGGACAGAGTTCCGACGCGGGCGGCATGGTTACAGAAGCTGTGGTTTATCCTGGCTATGGAGACACTCTCTTTGGCCTCCCAGCAGCGAATGAGTGATTTGAATGTACTATGGAAGCCATTTCTTCAGATCCTATCCTCAGAGTTTACGGAATTGACATGCCCGACCTATCTGAGGGTTTTGAGATTGACTTGAACTGGGTGCAGGTTACCGGGAGGGGAGACCTTGGAAAACTGAAGTTGGAGGGGGGAGGGGGGAGGGGGGAGGGGCAGAGAGAGACACGAAGAGGACTTGGACTCTAGAGGGGAAGAATTGTTAGTATGTTTATTTATCTGTTTGGGTGGTTCACATTAGCAGGTCCCGCAATCTGGAAGCGTATTGGTGCTGCTAGCCTACTCTTTGGGTTACGATATGGGGGAAAGTGGGAGGCTGCCTTTGGTGCGGCCCGGAGAGTGGGAGTTTAACGGGAGGATCTTCTGTTGTCAGTGTTGTGGTCTTTGCTGGAGCGAAATATTTTATTTACTGCCCTGAGTTGTATTGTGTTGTATTCTGCATGTTTATACTTGCAAAATAATAATAAACAGATTTGATCCATAAATAGAATATAACAAAAATCAAGCATCAATTTCCAAGACATCCAGTATTGTGTTACAGAAGGAAGTTGTAGAGAAATCCAACAATTTGAGGTATTTAATTCCTTTCATGCGTTTCTTTGTTTGGCATGTTTTTGAATGGGTGTCATGCAGATCTCCAGTAGCAAAGTTGTGTTGTTTTAACCCAGTAATATTGGGAAGTATAGCTCAAACAAGCAGATGATGACAGCTGCTAGGGTAGTAATGATGACCAGGGCAAATGGTATGCACAATTATTTTTGTCATTATGGTTCCTTTCCATCCTGATATTCTTAACCATCACTAGGCTGTGGGAGGACACCAGTACATCCCCGCTCTGGTCATTGAAGTCATATGCACTTTCTTTCTCTTCAATAAACATTCAAGAAGAAACATATGTTAATGACATGACATTCTGTGCAGTCTCTTTCTCATCAGCAAAAGCAATCCATTTCCCTCTCTCATCTATCTTTTTGTGTGCATTACATTTAATGACAGCTACCCCTTTTAGCACTTGATAAAGCATTCAATAAGATAACAATCAATGGACCATGTTATGTTTTTATTCCTTAAGATGTGAGGAAACCTCTTTCTGCCCAAAGCCTCCCACAATTATGTGCAACTCCAAATGCATATTGGCTATTCTTATATATACTCACAGTTACCCAGCGTTAACCTCACAGACTCTTCTTAATGCTATTAATTCAGCTGTTTGCGTGGTAATTCCAAAGGTCTACAACAGTGATATTACATAAGACCTCTTGGTCAAAAGCAGTGCTGGGCTGGTGTTTACTTTACTGAGCATTAACATTCAGAAAGATTTTAAATAGACGGGCAACCATTTATTTACATGTTACTTAAAGATAAAGAAAGGAGACTAATTAGGGTGTCCAGACCACTTAACTTTAGATACTCCTTAATTTTCAAGACATCTTAGAACAAACTTGTAAAAATAAGAGTCTCTTCAAAATGTAAAATAAAGTCTATTTCATTAACATGTAGAAGCGTTTCACCTTAGTAAATCAGATCATAGTTCTAAAACATGTATTTAGCAATATTCTTACTTCCATCCACCTAGACAACAATGCCAGTAGTTAACTAAGAGGCAAGTCAGTTGTCATGTGCATCCTTTGGGTGGCCTCAGTTGCTATTAAACATGGACAACTTTATAAACCTGATATGGACTTCTAGTTGCAGATTCCTTACCTTAGAATTTCCCCCAGGCGTCAATCTGGATCTGCAGATTTTTCTCGAACAGTACCCCTGAACGCTGTTAGGTGGTGTTGGTCAGCTCCACGTCCGGCATCGTGTGCAGCAGATATGATGTCACGGACCTATATAGGCGCCAGCCCGCCATGCTGACGTCAGCTCTTTTTTCCACACCAGCCAGCACAGATCCGAAGAAGAGCTACCCCTCAGCCACTTTTTGACTAGTCTTTTGTCCATGTTTTGTCAAAGATTGAGTGTCTACACTCCTGTTGCATTAAGGATGTCGTCATGCAAAACTGGAATCAAGCCCTGCGTATCCTGTCATCAGGCCACGTCCGTGGCAGATCTGCACCTCATGGGCTTGTGGTGTTTGGAGTGCGACCACGACCCAAAGTCATCCTTCGAATCTTGAGCCATGAATCAGAAAGCTTTAAGGGAGTGGTCCCTAAACCTTATTGCAGCCCGGTGCTTGGCTCCACGTCACTCCCGATCTCGGTTGAGAGGAAGGTCCAGAGAACGATCAAGGGGGGCCCCCATTCTTCATCATCCCTGTCCTGGGGATGGTTGGGTAAGTCAAGGCACAAAAAGTGATTGAAGAAGAACAAGTGTTCTTTGACTTCACTCCATCCATCGGCTGATGCGACGAGGGAAAAGGAACATCATCATTCCAGGCCTCCATCTTCAGAGCTTTCTTCCGTGTTGACTCTGCGCCTCCCCGATTTTCCAGGAGCCTAAGTGACCTAGGCCCATCTCTGTGAGTTCTTTGAGGCCATGCACCTCATATTTGGGCAGTCCAACTCCGCTGGAGCACCTTTGGGCCCTACGGAGCTGGCAGGGCCCCCCCCCACAGGCTCTGATCCGGATGCTTTGGCCTCGGCTTTCGGGAATACCCATGGATCCATTCCTGGCGTCAGTCATACCAACTCGACCTTCCCTGACAATGGTTCCAACATTGACGATCCTGACACTGCCCGTGCCCAAGGTCAGCGTCGACCCCATCCTCATTGCCGACATAGAGCTGGACCAGTATTGCACGATGCTGATTCCAACTTCGACAGGGACCTTGTCAGATCCTTACCCTTATTCTTTTGGGTTGGGATACGGTGAGAATCAGGAGGGGTTACTGGACCCTTTGGAATACCAGCTAGAAGATTGCATGGACTGGAGGACGGACCTGGGTGAGGCCTGTTGTCTGGACACTTCCCCTGACACTGGCATGCTTTCTTCCCGTACTGTGGCTACGGAGGGAGCGTCTTACTTCATGGTGGTGCAGAGAGTGGCCGAGGACCTGTTCCCCAACCTGCCTTCAATGGCAGTCAGGACTAACCTCCTGACTGAGATGCTTCAGCCTGGGGCTTCCACTTCTGAGCCCCTCCTGCCCTTTAATGAAGCCTTCACTGATATCCTGCTGGAGACCTAGTCCAAACCCAGCACAGGGGCTCCTGTGAACAGGACAATTGCCTGCCGCCATAGTCCAGCTCCTGAAAGCTTGGTTATCCAAGTATCCACGTCCCCAGGCATTCTCTTCCATGGATACTGGTCAACACGAGTTTCCCAGCTACATGATGGCCACTCTGAACCCTGGGTTGTTTGGTATCAAACAACTCAGAATGATAAATCCAAACTGGTACCAGCATTGGATTTATCCCTAAATGTACCCAGGTGCCCCCTGCAAAAGCTAACTACTCTGGCATGGGTGCTGACTAGTCCTATTCAACCTGTCACCTCCAGACAGCCAGTATACAAACCTTGGGGGAGAGCCCTGTCTCTCTGGTTTGTAAAACAATACCCTTCCTGGGTGGAGGAGCGAGCACGGCCTCCCTCACGAATATGCACTGCCCTGGTGGTGAGCTTCAAAGGGCTTACAGCCCTTGAAACTCGACCCCCAGGCCTTCTGCTAGCAGCAGATGCCCCCCCCCCCCCCCTATGCAGTTTCATCATAGATGGAAGGAAAATAGCCAATCAGGGTTAGGGAAGTGACCCTTCCCACAGGAAGTGATCACTATAGTGGGTGAAGCCACCCAAAGGTAAGTGTTCCCTTGGACACCACCAGTTTCCCTCTAAAACGTCCACTAAATTCAGTATTTAGTGGGCATCCCTGGACCAGAAAACTAGATTCGAAGGACAAAAAGAAGACCAGCACAAAGGAGAACCAAGGCATGAGAACTGTGGACCTGCTGCATCAAGAAAAGGCACCACCAGTAACACAGGGCTGGTCGGGTGCAGAAGTCAAAGAGGAACCAAATAAATTTGGGCCCCTAGGAGACAGGGGGTACTCGGACTTAGGTAAGTACCCGCAGCTCAGAGGGAAGACCAGGGTGGATTAGAGGAGCATTGGAGGGGCCCAAAGTAGGCACCAATCCCACACCCTTAGCAGCACTGGGGCGGCCGGGTGTACGCTGCATTGGGTTTCCAATGAAACTCTATGAGGGGGCCCCGGGGGTCATTCAGGTGCTGCAGGCGAAGTCTGGGGGGGGGGGGGGGGGTCTTGGGCACACCACTGCTCGGACAGGGAAGAGGGCCACATGTTGATCGTTGCTGCACCCGGTGTTGATTTCTCCAAGGCCTGGGGGCTGTGGGTGCAGTGGGTACTTTAGCGTCGGATATCTTTGTCCAGGGCAGTTGCGGTCAGGGGGGTTCTCACGATTTCCTCTGCAGGCGTCGTCGTGGAGGTGTCAACCCTGGGTGGGCACTTGGGCGCCGTCGTCTGGGGATCTTCTGTGGTCAGTTGGGCCACCTGGACTCGGGCCATGGGTGTCAGGTGCAGAGTGGTTAGGACTCACGCTTCTGGAGCGAGGTGGGAGGCCTTCAGAAGAGGTTTCTTATTCTGTTCTTCTTTGGACAGGGCCGCTGTCCACAGGAGTTCTTGATCCTCTGTGATGCAGGCAGTCCTCTGGAGGTTTTTCAGAGGTCGCTGGATCAGCAGCACGTGTCGCTTTTTCTTCTGCAGGTTCTTTGAAGCAGGAGACAGGCCAGTAGGGCTGGGGCCAAGTCAGTTGTTGTCTCCTTTCCTTCTCTGCTGGGGTTTCCGCTAAGCAGTCCTTCTACTTCTTGTGAGGTCATCAGGAATCTGATTAGCTTGGTTCAGGGATCCCTTAAATACAAGATTTATGGGTGTTTTTAGGGATCAGCGGGCAGTAGCCATTGGCTCCTGTCCTTGAGGGTGGCTATACCCTCTTTGTGCTTACTCCCTTTGGGGAGGGGAGAACATTCCTATCCCTATTGGCCCTGATCCTCCACACCAAGATGGAGGATTCTGCAAGGAGGGGGTCACTTCAGCTCTGGACACCTTAGGGGTGGTCCTGGCTGAGGTGGTGACTCCTCCTTGTTTTTCTTAATTATCCTTCTGGACTTGTCGCCAAATGTGGGGGCTTTGTCCGGGGGCTGGGCATCTCCACTAGCAGGAGTGCCCTGGGGAATTGTAACACAAAGCCTGAGTGTAGGAAGTTGGCTCTGTATGTGCTATTTCAAAGTAAGGAATAGCATGCACAGAGTCCAAGGGTTCCCCTTAGAGGTAAGATAGTGGCAAAAAGAGATAATACTAATGCTCTATTTTGTGGTAGTGTGGTCGAGCAGTAGGCTTATCCAAGGAGTAGTGTTAAGCATTTGTTGTACATACACACAGGCAATGAATGAGGAA
Source organism: Pleurodeles waltl (assembly GCF_031143425.1). Lineage (NCBI taxonomy): Eukaryota > Metazoa > Chordata > Amphibia > Caudata > Salamandridae > Pleurodeles > Pleurodeles waltl. The sequence goes on along the minus strand of NC_090443.1, from coordinate 294,441,730 downwards.
CACACACTCAGAGACAAATCCAGCCAATAGGTTTTGTTATAGAAAAATATATTTTCTTAGTTTATTTTAAGAACCACAGGTTCAAATTCTACATGTAATATCTCATTTGAAAGGTATTGCAGGTAAGTACTTTTGGAACTTTGAATAATTACAATAGCATATATACTTTTCACATAAAACACAAATAGCTGTTTTAAAAGTGGACACACTGCAATTTTCACAGTTCCTGGGGGAGGTAAGTTATTGTTAGATTTAGCAGGTAAGTAAATCACTTACAAGTCTCAGGTTTGGGTCCAAGGTAGCCCACTGTTGGGGGTTCAGAGCAACCCCAAAGTTACCACACCAGCAGCTCAGGGCCGGTCAGGTGCAGAGGTCAAAGAGGTGCCCAAAACACATAGGCTTCAATGGAGAGAAGGGGGTGCCCCGGGTCCAGTCTGCCAGCAGGTAAGTACCCGCGTCTTCGGAGGGCAGACCAGGGGGGTTTTGTAGGGCACCGGGGGGGACACAAGTCAGCACAAAAAGTACACCCTCAGCAGCGCGGGGGCGGCCGGGTGCAGTGTGCAAACACGCGTCGGGTTTTCAATGATGTTCAATGAGAGACCAAGGGATCTCTTCAGCGGTGCAGGCAGGCAAGGGGGGGGCTCCTCGGGGTAGCCACCACCTGGGCAAGGGAGAGGGCCTCCTGGGGGTCACTCCTGCACAGAAGTTCCGTTCCTTCAGGTGCTGGGGGCTGCGGGTGCAGGGTCTTTTCCAGCCTTCGGGACTTTAGGTTCAGGCAGTCGCGGTCAGGGGGAGCCTCGGGATTCCCTCTGCAGGCGTCGCTGTGGGGGTTCAGGGGGAACAACTTTGGTTACTCACGGACTCGGAGTCGCCGGAGGGTCCTCCCTGAGGTGTTGGTTCTCCACCAGTCGAGTCGGGGTCGCCGGGTGCAGTGTTGCAAGTCTCACGCTTCTTGCGGGGATTTGCAGGGGTCTTTAAATCTGCTCCTCTGTAACAAAGTTGCAGTTCTTTTGGAGCAGTGCCGCTGTCCTCGGGAGTTTCTTGTCTTTCTTGAAGCAGGGCAGTCCTCAGAGAATTCAGAGGTCGCTGGTCCCTTGGAAAGCGTCGCTGGAGCAGGTTTCTTTGGAAGGCAGGAGACAGGCCGGTAAGTCTGGGGCCAAAGCAGTTGGTGTCTTCTGTTCTTCCTCTGCAGGGGTTTTTCAGCTCAGCAGTCTTCTTCTTCTTGTAGTTTCAGGAATCTAAAGTTTTAGGTTCAGGGAAGCCCTTAAATACTAAATTTAAGGGCGTGTTTAGGTCTGGGGGGTTAGTAGCCAATGGCTACTAGCCCTGAGGGTGAGTACACCCTCCTTGTGCCTCCTCCCAAGGGGAGGGGGGCATATCCCTAATCCTATTGGGGGAATCCTCCATCTGCAAGATGGAGGATTTCTAAAAGTTAGAGTCACTTCAGCTCAGGACACCTTAGGGGCTGTCCTGACTGGCCAGTGACTCCTCCTTGTTGTTCTCATTATTTTCCTCGGCCTTGCCGCCAAAAGTGGGGCCGTGGCCGGAGGGGGCGGGCAACTCCACTAGCTGGAGTGCCCTGTGGTGCTGGAACAAAGGGGGTGAGCCTTTGAGGCTCACCGCCAGGTGTTACAGCTCCTGCCTGGGGGAGGTGTTAGCTTCTCCACCCAGTGCAGGCTTTGTTACTGGCCTCAGAGTGACAAAGGCACTCTCCCCATGGGGCCAGCAACATGTCTCGGTTGTGGCAGGCTGCTGGAACCAGTCAGCCTACACAGATAGTCGGTTAAGGTTTCAGGGGGCACCTCTAAGGTGCCCTCTGGGGTGTATTTTACAATAAAATGTACACTGGCATCAGTGTGCATTTATTGTGCTGAGAAGTTTGATACCAAACTTCCCAGTTTTCAGTGTAGCCATTATGGTGCTGTGGAGTTCGTGTAACACAGACTCCCAGACCATATACTCTTATGGCTACCCTGCACTTACAATGTCTAAGGTTTTGCTTAGACACTGTAGGGGCACAGTGCTCATGCACTGGTGCCCTCACATAGGGTATAGTGCACCCTGCCTTAGGGCTGTAAGGCCTGCTAGAGGGGTGACTTATCTATACTTGCATAGGCAGTGAGAGGCTGGCATGGCACCCTGACGGGAGTGCCATGTCGACTTACTCGTTTTGTTCTCACCAGCAAACACAAGCTGGCAAGCAGTGTGTCTGTGCTGAGTGAGGGGTCTCCAGGGTGGCATAAGACATGCTGCAGCCCTTAGAGACCTTCCTTGGCATCAGGGCCCTTGGTACCAGGGGTACCATTTACAAGGGACTTATCTGGATGCCAGGGTGTGCCAATTGTGGATACAAAAGTACAGGTAAGGGAAAGAACCCTGGTGCTGGGGCCTGGTTAGCAGGCCTCAGCACACTTTCAATTCAAAACATAGCATCAGCAAAGGCAAAAAGTCAGGGGGTAACCATGCCAAGGAGGCATTTCCTTACACTGAGCCTTAGAGGTTCACCGCTAGGTGTTACAGTTCCTGCAGGGGGGAAGGTGTGAAGCGCCTCCACCCAGTGCAGGCTTTGTTTCTGGCCCCAGAGAGCCAAAGGCTCTTACCCCATGGGGTCAGAAACTCATCTCTTAGTGGCAGGCTGGCACAGACCAGTCAGTCCTGCACTGAAGGATTGGGTAAAATACAGGGGGCATCTCTAAGATGCCCTCTGTGTGCATTTATTAATAAATCCAACACTGGCAATAGTGTGGGTATATAATTCTGAGAAGTTTGATACCAAACTTCCCCGTATTCGGTGTAGCCATTATGGAACTGTGGCGTTAATTTTGACAAACTCCCAGACCATATACTTAATATGGCCACACTGTACTTACAATGCCTAAGAATGGACTTAGACACTGTAGGGGCATAGTGCTCATGCAGCTATGCCCTCACCTGTGGTATAGTGCACCCTGCCTTAGGGCTTTAAGGCCTGCTAGAGGGGTGACTTAGCTATGCAACAGGCAGTGTTTTGTGTACATGGCACCCCGAGGGGGTTGTCATGTCGACTTTGCCTTTTTCTCCTCACCAACACACACAATCTGCAATGGCAGTGGGCATGTGTTTGGTGGGGGGTCTTTTAGGGTGGCACAACACATGCTGCAGCCCTTAGGGACCTTTCCTGGTCACAGGGCCCTTGGTGCCACTGATACCTTTTACAAGGGGCTTTTCTGTGTGCCAGGGGTGTGCCAATTGTGGAAACAATGGTAATTTTTTAGTGAAAGAACACTGGTGCTGGGGCCTGGTTATCAGGGTCCCAGCAGGCTCTCATTCAGCATCAATATCATAAAAAGTGGGGGGGTAACTGCAACAAGGGCCATTTTCATACAGTAGGCTTCTGTTAAGCTCCCTGTAGCCTTGGAATGCAGGTTTGCAGGTCATCCTGTTGGTTGGGGTGTGTAAACACCTCTTCCAGAGCAGGCTTGGTTTAGGACTCTCACCCTTGGAGGGTCAGACTCATGTCTGGTGATGGTAGGCTGGATGAAACTGGTCTGCGTCTGCACACAGGCAGATGGTAGGTTTTCAGGGGGCACCTATAAGGTCCCCTCTAGATGCATGTATCAATAAATCCATCAATTGCATCACTGAGGGTTTATTAATATAGGATGTTTGATACCAAACACCCCTATTTTCAGTGAAGCAATCATGTAGCTGGGGAGCTTGTAGTGACCACTGTTGAACACATGTACTAAAAATAGCTTCTCTGTTCACTCACTATATCTAAGAATCGACAGACATAGCAGGTGCATATCTGTGCTTGCAAATATGTCCTCACATGTAATATAATGCACCCTGCCTTAGGGCTATAAGGCCTGAGGAAGGGTTGACTTACATATATTGCATGCAGTGTTAGGGGACATGGCACACAGGCTGTGTCTCATGTCATGTTTTCACTTTTAGTGGTACCAAGACACACAGTCTGCAGTGGCAGTCTTCATGTGCTAGGTGAGGGGTCTCTAAGTGTGGAACAATACATGCTTCAGCCCATGGGGATCCTCTATGTAACCCAGTCCTTAGGTACCAGGGTACCATTTACTAGGGACTTATAGGGGGTGCAAAGGTATTGCCAATTGGGGAACAATTTCACAGTATAGAAAAAGGGATCTGGCACTGGGTACCTGGATAGAAGGAACCCAGTGCACTTCAGTCACAATTGCATTGAATAGCAATCAAGAAAATCTAGGGTGACAATGTCAAAAAGGGGCACTTTCGTACATCCAGGAAATGGGCCGAAATTAAAAGTTCACAGTGCACCAACTCGGCACATCTCACATTCCAGATATCACCTGCCAAGATAAAACACCTCTGAGTTGCACTAAAAAAACCTCCTTCCCCGCACAAGCCACCATATAACTATGAGGACAGGCAGACCAAACTTTTCATTTAACCGGAACACACCACCAAAGGTCACCATGACATCCTCAACAGCGGAAACATCATAATGTTACTTGGAGAGATTCTAAAACTTAAATGCATAACATCAGCTTAACCATTAACAGTCAATTTCCTGTCCACCAACACTCGTCATCAACCTGAATCCACCATAACTACCAGGAAAACAAACAAATTGTGAATTTGATTTTGACCTTCTTCTCTGTCCTTAGAAGCTGGGGGATTACAATAAAACGGCACTAGCCCAACAGATAGCCCATGCCACTGATGCAAAAAAAAGGCTGTTGTCCCAACCAGCAAGAGCTGCCCAGCCAGTACTGAATAGTGCAAGAAGTAACTCCTGCGATCATCTAGAAGATCAAAGTCCAAACAGACCTTAGCCTAAACTTACCGAGTCATGTTGGGACTGGTTTCTCCTAGCCTTAAACGCATCACGCACCTCGTGAATCAAAGGAGCAAGTGGATCATCACACCCCCTCAAAGTCTTGGGCAAACGCAGATATATTAGTCCTTCAAGAAACCTGTCAGTGGTGGACCTTCCAGTAGTAGGTTATGGCCCTCATTATGATATTGGCAGTAAATCCCGCTTAACGCCATGCTGAGGGCCACCAACTTACCACTGCGCTGGCGAATATCCATTCACCATATTATGACACACACACACCCCAATCCGACAGATTACAGCCACATAACAAATCTGTCAGCCCAAAGGTCAGTGATAAACTGGCGGTCCCAAAACCCACACATTACGCCAACAGAACAACGCCCATCACATTATGACCCACGAATCCCCACAGCGGACATTCAACGGTAATAAACCATTGGCGGTACACAACGCCGCGCTCAGAATGGACACCCATATACAAAACAACACTATGTTGGCCAATACCTGACACACACACACACACACACACCACACACCCACACCACTATAAAACACACCCCCACATCACCCACAACCCCTTACGTACAACAATTGTCACCAGGAGACTGAGAAGAAGAGCACAGAGACAACTAGACACACACACCACTCATACCCATACATCCCTCATGCACTCCACATCACACACCCCACAACATTACTCAACACACTCTCACCAAGACACATCACACAACACCCATGGCACCACAAAGGCACCCCCGTTTTACTGAGGAGGAGTTAAGGGTCATGGTGGAGGAAATTGTCAGGGTAGAGCCACAGCTCTTTGGAGCACAGGTACAGCAGATTTCCATTGCAAGGAAGATGGATCTGTGGCCGAGAATCGTGGACAGGGTCAACACCGTGGGACAGCACCCAGGAACAAGGGACAACATCAGGAAGAGGTGGAACGACCTACAGGGGAAGGTACGTTCCATAGCAGCAAGACACCAGCTCGCCATACAGAGGACTGGCAGTGGATCCCCACCTCTTCCCCCACAGCTCACAGCATGGGAGGAGCAGGTACTGGCAATACTGCTTCCTGAGGGACTCACCGGAGTTGGCGGAGGACTGGACACTGGTAAGTCAACTTTTAACAATTATCACCCCCCCATACCTGCATTCCATCACACATCCTCACCCTCACTCCACCACATCCCACACACTCCACAAACACATCCCACTAATCCCAATACCAGGCCCTGCATGCTGTACCAATGCATGGAAACCCCCTCCCAGCCATGCATGAACACTCATCACTAAAACATGCACAGCATAGGGAAACTAACAATCCCACAATACACCAGCATACACAAGCAAAAGCTGGCAGGGTAACAACAACCACAGAGTGGAAGCTACAGAAGTACAAATGTCATACACTTGAAGCATAATACATCATTTATGGCTTCTAGGGAGGAACATGGTGGCCGTGTGAGAGGGGGGTCGTAGACACCAGGAACCTCGGCCGCGTCAGCGTGTGCTCTTTGTGACTCCGCGCGGCATGCAGTAATTTTACTTCACCCTACCTTTCATGGGCTGTGGGTCCACGGTGAGGGGCGGTGGGACTGTACGGTGGGGGCGTGTCGCTTCCCGCGGTGCAGGGCTCTATGCTGTAGCGGTGTGGCGCGAGGCTGCAGCTCCCTGATTTTTGGCTTCCAGGGGAAGGGAGGCGACGTTCTCAGCTGCGCGCCCCCGGTCTTCGTTTCTCTGTCATGCCGGAGCTCCAGAGAAGGGACTCCAGTGGAGACTATGGTGGTGTGCCCCAGTCAGAAAGATTCAATGATGCCCAGCCGCATTCATCGGGAAAAGATTGTGGAGACAGGTACTGGTAAAGGGGCACATTTTCAAACCCCAAAAAATAAAGGAAAGGAAAGGGGGTAATCCTAAAACTACTCTGGGAGTGGGGATCGTTTGCTGAAATAGGGAAGCCATACTCACTTGATTGCCCAGAGGCAGGAGGACAGGCCCCCAGAGGAAAAGTCACCCCATACAGCGATACCTTTATTTTCACTTTTTAAGGTGGGGGTTGGAAATTTGGATATGGTACAAGCCGATAAAGCTTATTCCATTGGGGACAAGGATAAGGAGGTCAATCCTGACGACGGTGGAGGAGGGTATGTTGAAAGTATGATGGAACCCTCTATAGACATTTCTCCCCCACCGGCAGGGTCTGGAGATTACTCACAGTCCCCACTGCTAGAGCTGTTACCAAGTTCGACACTGTCTGGTACAAAGGCACAGATTCCCCCACTAGGGTTGCTACCAACCTTAATAACGCCTGGCGCAATGGCACATTCCAGGAGCTCTGAGACCCACAATATCACTGACCTCCTTACTATATTATCTGAAGAAATTAGAGGGAAATTTAAGATTTCTGAGCAGAATCAAGCACGAATCAGAACAACTTGTGAAACCATGGAGACTAAAATAAATAAACTAACAGACAAAATGGCATTCCTCGAAAGTGCAGTGAAGGAGATAGACTTACAAGTAACTCATAATTATCAAGAGATCCAGCAAATTAAGTTAAAAGATAAAGGGTTACAGGATCAGCTTGAGAGCTTAGAAAATAATATGAGATGGAATAATCTCAGACTTTTGAATGTCCCAGAGGATTTGCAGGGACAGGATGTTAAAGCTTTTGTTATTGCATTATTTAAGGATTTTTTTCCGGACCTGCAGCATGCAAACTTGGAGGAAGATATTCAACGTGTTCATTGAGATCCCTAGAGGAAAAACCTAAATAGAAAGAACCCCAGAATAATTTTGATTAATTTTAGGACATACTCTATAAAGGAAAGAATTTTAACGGCAGCGTTAAAAACAGATAGGTTTATTAAAGGGGATTGGTTCTTTCGCATCAGGTCAGACATCTCACGGGAAACCCAGGATAGGCAATGGGAGTTGGGGAAATATATGCAGGATCTTCGAGCATTAGGGGCTACTGTTCAGAAGAGATTCCCTGCGGCTCTCAGAATTATGTGGAAGAATAAAATGTACAATATAAGGGAGCAGGGTGAAGTATGTTCTTTTTTAGAGCAGATGCAGGGGACAGAGTAAATTTCTGAATTTGTTTGTAAGGTTGTGAGTTCCTGGAAGGGCCAAAAGGGAGTTCCCTTAACTCCAGTGGATGTAGAGAGGGTTCCTCAGGGTTTGGGGGGGAAGGGGTTACAGATTTTATAATTTTGGACGTTTTTTATTTTTCTCACAGGGTGCGGGAGCATACGGGAAAAAAATCATAAAAAGTTGTTAGTCCTCATAGTTTTGATAGACTGGGCCTTTGTGATTAGACTACTTCACAGTAGGTCAGGAGAAGTTGGGCTCTTTGGATATGTAGCATGTCTAGAGAGAAGTGTACCCAATTGAAGATTGTATCCTGGAATGTCAACTGCCTTAGGGTTAAGAGACCAAGGTGGAAGATCTTGGAACTTTTAAAAATTATGGAGAAAGAAGTAATCATTCTTCAGGAGACACATTTACTGAGGGAAGAGTGGCAGGATATTCTTAAACACACAAAATGGGTAGATCAGTGTGTGTGTACCACCCAATCCTGCGTAGTGAAAGGAGTTGCTGTTCTGTTTAAGAAGTCAACAAAGCTAGTACTGGGTAAGATCAAAGTAGACCCTAGAGGAAGATGGTGGTTGACGTGAGGTCATGGTTTACGATAGCTGGTTATTATGGCCCTAATATAGATGACCTGGAACCATTTCAAGTCTTGAATAACCAGTTACTAACTTCAAAATACCCAGGCCTAGTGGGAGGAGATTTTAATGTTTTAATGGATCCAGTTTTAGACAGGTCCACGAGGGGTACTGTGAATACATCCAAAACAAGAGCTAGGGTGAGACAAGCAATGGTAGACTTGGGTTTAGTTGATATATGACGTTTGAAGGGTGTGGATGGTTAGAGGGACACCTTTCACAATAAAAAATATGGCAACCGTTCCAGGATAGACTTCTTTTTAATACACAATATCCTGGGTGGGGTTTGGCTATGTAGGGCATGCCCCTGAACATTAATCAGATTATTCAGCAGTGAAACTACATCTGAATCTTAAGAAATATCCTTCCCATTCCAGGTGGATGGTCAATCGGGTCTTATTAACAGATGAGACGGTTGTGGAAGGATTAAAGCAAGATACCAAAAGCTTTTTTGATTTAAATTAAGGGTCAGACACTCTACAGGTGGTTTGGGATGCTTATAAGGCTTATATAAGAGGATGACTTATAAACGCAACCGCCTATAGATATAGAAAAGAGAAATCCTTATTAGAAAGTTTGAGCAGGACATAGCTACTATAGAAGGGCTCCATTTTAACGCTCAACAGCCCAGAGATGATTTCTTTTTTTTAATATCTTGGGTGTCCAGTTGAAAGAGAAAAGGGGTGAGCTGGAGGCTTTCCTAGAATATAGAAATAGGAAAATATGGGAGATTAGGAGATTTGCACATTATGAATATGGAGAAGGTTGTGGCAAACTTCGGGCATAGAAAACAAAGGTAGATCAGACAAGGAATAGTATCACTTCGATTAGAAACGAAGCTACAGGAGTGCTCTGGTCAGAAGAGCCTGAATTAGAAGGTGCTTGTATCTCCTTCTTTCAAAAACTATATACTGAAGACTCCGTGGCCTCAGAGACTCAGATTAGGGCCTTTTTAGCCGATTTATATCTCCCCGGCTTGGATATTGCACTAAGGCAGGAGCTGGAGGCCAAGATTAGCAGGGAAGAGGTACATAAGGCCATAAAGGGGTTGAAATTAGGGAAATGATTAGGTCCCGATAGCCTACCCAATGACCTCTATAGAGTACTATGGGAGGAGCTCGCCCCAGTTATGCTGGAACTTTTTCATAAAGTTTTTTTAATGAACAAGCGATCCCGAAATCATGGGATGAGGCCATAATTAGTTTGATCCTGAAATCTAATAAAGACCCAGCGAGTTGTGAGTCATATCAGCCCATCTCATTATTGAATTCTGATTCCAAAATGTATGCACATATTCTATCTAAGAGGCTCGAAAGAGTGATGGGTACTCTGGTGCATAATGATCAAAAGGGTTTTATTAAGGGGAGGCAACTCCATGAGTTAACTCATGATTTATTAGGTTCTATTGATCTGGCTCTGCAGGATGAGTCCCCCCTGGCAGTTCTTATATTCGACCGAGTCAGCTGGCTTTTTTTATGGTTGACTATGGAAGCCTTTAGGTTTGGGGACCTTTTTTCTACGGCTGTAAAATCTCTATATAAGAATCCAGCGGCTAGGATTTTGATCAATGGCAGCCTCTCATAGCCTTTTAAAATAGGCAGCAGCACTTGTTAGGGATGCCCACTCTCCCCGCTCCTTTTTAACCTGTATATCGAACTGTTGGCTACAGTGATTAGAAGGAAAGCAAGGACTGATCCATTTCTGTGTCGAGGTTGGAAAAAGAAAGTGGCTTTATATGCGGATGACCTAATGATATATACTCGGAATATAGATGGGTCATTGCCTACCATATTACTATCGTTAGAAGAGTTTGCGAGGGTATCCGGCTACTCCATAAATCAAGAGAAGACAGAAATTATGTGCTGGAATACCAGTTACACTGGTTCTCTAGTTAGGCAGGAGATAAGATATTTGGGGGTCCTGATAAGGAACAAGTTAGAAAAGGTTGCATGGACTAATTTTAACAAAGTATGGAAAGAGACAAGGAAACTTCTGAAGATATGGGGTGGTCTCCCGCTATCTCTAATTGGTAGATCAAATATAGTAAAAATTATCATTCTACCAAAATTCACTTTTCTTTCTAACACAATCCCTTTGGAGTGTAAGGTGGAATGGTTCATAAACTACAAGGGGATCTGTCTGCTTTTGTATGGGCATCCAGGGGAGTCCACACATTTTGTGGAGGAAGTTATGTAAGAAAAAAGAGAATGGAAGGATCGTAACACCTGATTTTTATAAATACTGTCTTGCTTTTCAGTTAAAGAATATAAGGGGTTTATTGAATGAATGGTTTAGTTTTACTCGCCTTTTTAAGGCTATGGTTGAATCTACCTTAAAGGTGGGGGACCATTTCTTGTTTAAGTTCGGCCACCCTAAATTTTTCACAAAAGTTTGGCTAAAGATTTTGACAGCAGCATGCAAAACCTAAATTAAGGTTCTGCGAGCCTTAGGGTTGCCATATTATAGTAGTATGGCCCCTATTTGGAACTCTCCTGGTACCCTGGAATGTCTTCAAAATAAACTTTCTGTCTCTGTGCAGGAAAATGGGATTGTGAGATGGGGGCAAATTATGGAAGACTATATGTTATTGCTCTGGTAACAAACGGGAGCTTCTATTTCTAAATTTAAGTATTATCAATTAGTCAGCTGGGTAGGCTCGCTCTCGAAGGAGGGGGAAGGGGAAAGTATTTGGGAGAAGAGGTTATTGCAGGGGTCTCCCTACTATGAGGAAATTGTGTTTTGTATTGGATGCTAATGGAAGAAGAAGAAGAGCGTTTCACCCTCCCAGGAAAAAAGTGGGGTCTGTCCTTACTGACTCTGGACGTTGCTCATCTTTGGAGTATCTCAGCATCAACATTTTGGCATATGGTTAAATCAGCCTCTTTGAAGAAGAACCATTTATTTACAGTGCTTAGGGTTTATTGGTCCCAGGCGAGATTAACAGCCTTGGGAAATGGCAGAATTTATTTTCCTTTTTGTGACACATATTCTGGTACTGTTCTAGCTGGATGAGTTTTGGCAAGAGGTGGGGAAGGTATTACTTGACGTGGTTGGCCCAATGGTGGAGGTAGGTCCGTCCTTGATCATCTCTGGGGCACCGTCAGATGTGAGGTTGGAGAAGAAGCTCACTAGATATCAAAGGAACCTGTTATTCTGGTCTCTCTGGTGGCTCCATCTGGACAAGAGTGGCTGATAGTGGTAAAAAAGTTGTATCAACTGGAAAAAATTGCCCCCCAGTAAGAGAATTACGTTTTGGGATATTTGGAAAACTGTCTCTAAAAACGTACCTCCTGAGCGTAATCACCCATTGAATTAACTTAATTTGGTTTATGGTCTTAAAACTGTCCAATGATTAAGAAGTCCTTTCCAAGGTCTTTCGAAGCTGCGGGATCTGAGGATGGCTGGCCTGCTAGGGTTATGAGTTATGTCTTGCATACGATGGCTAAGGCAGAACCTGCTGCCTTGGATTGAAGGGGCCTGAGGACGCCGAACGAGGCATGGGAGGGTGTCAAGCCCTTTGGTCTGGACTGCCCTGTCTCTGCTAGGTTCAGTACGTCCCCGTGCCTAAGTGGACCATTTATGAGGACAAAAAAAAAAAGAAAAGGCGCCAAAGTCTGCCTGCTGGTCTCAGGACCCGACAATTGCCGCTGTGGAGAAGCTGGACACTGGACTGACCTCAAGAAACCCAGAGGACCTCCAGGCTTCACCAATTTCCTAAAAACTCCCTCCAGAGTGGAGGTACCCCTCTGCAACAACAAAAAAACTAACAACCCAGTGAGGGTCACTTCACTGACCGGCCAATATCTCCCAAACCTGAAGTCACAGCTGGACCTGATAACATACCAACAAGCAGTTGGACAAACCCCACAAGTGTGCCAAGTTTGGTGGCACTGCACCCTCCAATGGCCAAATCGTAACAATAGCCTGGATAGTGGTCAGCTGACATCCGACACCAGGAAAACCAGCTTGCCCAGAGCTGAAAAAGGACCAGAAAGAAGCACTAGTCAAGAGACTTCAGGAACACCCTAGACCTCCAGCCAGAGTGCCCCTGTTGTCCTGTAAGCGACCTTCAAAGAGACCTACCTCCAGGTCTAAAAGGCATCTTTACGCACAGCCTCTGGCTCACCGATTCACTCTGCACCCATCCGCCCTGTGCCCTGCAACAAAGAACCAGCTGAGCCCCAAGGGTCCCTCACCCCTTGTGCCCTTGACCCTCCAAGGGGACCCCCAGGAAACACCCTTAACTTGCCCAGAGCAGACCTGTTCCAAGTGGTCACCCTCAGTGGCTTCACACCAGCTCCAAGAGAGTTTCCACCACTGCTCATGCTGGAACCGGGAGCAGTCTGAACTTATCCAGCTGGCACAGTGTGTCCTCGGATGACCTTGACCAACCTGCAAAAGCGGAACTTGGTAAACAACTGAGTGATTTAATATGAATTTTTAAAGCTGTCTTCCTACTGATTCCTTTGGTGCGTAATCACGCAAAGAAAGACTGCATTTATTAAAACTTCAAAAATCCATATCTTCAAAACTTTTTAACCAATTTTGATAACCTTGGTCTTTCAATTTATATAAAAAAACTGAAGTCTTTTTTATAAACTGGTCTTGAGTTATTACTTTGAATGTGTGAGTTGCATGATTGATACTGTGAGTACAACAAATGCTTTGCACTTCTCCAAGATTGGCCTAACTGCTTGACCAAGCTACCTCAAAAATTAGAGCATTAGGTGACCTGATTTTCACTTCTGGAAACCAATGTGTGGTACCTGGACCCCCTGCACAGTGTGCCTAGTTTTGCACACCACATAGAGGGCCAGCCTTCTACCCCACCCTTACGGACTTACCCTTTGATGGCACCCGCTTCTTCAGGGACAAAGCAAACTCAGCACTTAAGCACTTTAAGGAGTCCCAGGCTACAGCCAGATCCTTAGGCCCCAATGCTGCCCCAATGCTGCCCCTCGCCTCCCTCACTCTGCTTTTCACCCCTTTCATGGCTATACCAGGGGCATCCAACCACACCCGTTCCCCTCCAGCCACTGTGCCACGCATGCTGCCCAACCTCTGCATGGCCAGGGTCTTGGGATCGGTCCTCGTGGATCAGGGAGCCAGCAGTCTAGCCTTTCCACTGCTCTCCCTCCCTCCCAGTTGGAGGCAGAATTCACCATGACCTGCGCCACTGACAGTCCATCACATCAGACAGGTGAGTTTTGCAAAAATTCTGAATGTGCTACTCCCTCCATTTTGAGACTACCCCTCCATCTATGCCACCATTCTACCATCAGATAATGGAGGATCACTTTGCACATCTTCAAGAGGGAGCTAGGGCTCTTTTCTCCAAGGGAGCCATAGAGAAGGTCCCTGTGCCAGAAGTAGGTTGTGGTTGTTACTCCTGCGACTTTCTGGTACCCACAAAGGACAAGGGCTTCCCGCCTCTCCTAGACCTCTGTCCCTCAATCTCTTCCTTAGGAAGGAGAAGTTCAAAATGCTCACACTGGCTGTGGTTCTATTTGCATGGACCCAGGAGACTGAATGGTAGCGAAGGACTTGCAGGACGCCTATTTACCGTCCTGCCTGCCCACAGACATTACTTGTAATTCACAGTAGGCCACAAGTGTTTTCAATTCACTGTGCTCCCCTTTGGCTCTACCAGTGCCCCTGAGGTGTTCACCAAGGTGATGGCGGTGATCGCAGCTCATCTGTGCAGATCAGGGGTTTCAGTCTTCCCCTCTATTGATAACTGGCTGTTGAAGGTGGGCTTTCCCCAGGCTGTCGTCTGCCACCTCTAGACTATGACGGACCTCTTACATTTGCTGGGTTTCAAAATAAACATGTCAAGGTCACACCTGACTCCCTCTCAGATGCTCCTTTTCATCAGAGCTTTTCTGGACATGGTGCTATTTCAGGCTTATCCTCCCAAGTGGTGAGTCCAGGATATTCAGGCTATGATACCGATGATTCATCCTCTATCCTGGATTTCAGTGAGAATAACTTGGAGGCTGCTGGGCCTCATGGCCTCCTGCATCATGCTGGTGTCACATGCCAGATGGCATATGCTGGCTCCGCAGTGGGACCTGAAGTTCCAGTGTACACAGCATCAGGGGAATCTTTCCGACATGGTCCAGATTTCGGAGGAAACTGCACACGATCTGCAGTGGTGGCCCTTGAACTTCAATTGGGTCAGAGGCAGACCCCTCTCACTTCCCCAACCAGATCTGATAGTAGTGGCAGATGCGTCACTCTTAGGATGGGAAAGCCACATGGGAGAGGCGAAGATCAGAGGTGTCTGTTCTTGGGTGGGGAGCAGACTCCATTTCAATCTTTTGACACTCAGGACAGGGGTTTACTTCACAAGTGTGTCGAGTTTTCTTTCTGTTTACCACTGATATTATAGCCTATTAGTGGAGTGAGGATTAGGTAGGTGATTTATGGTCCTGATGAATCGCATCAGATCTTCATTGACTATTTGAGCGGGAAACATGTTGACCTACTTGATGGCAGTATAGAGGTGACCAATCCTGCCTCTACTACATCCCCAGAATATAGGGTTTGTGGTCACTACACATTGTATAGAAATAGGGTAGAATAGACATTACTCTATTTTCCCCTGACTCATTGTTTTTAACCATGACAGAGAGTTTCATTTTTTTCAATAAATTATTTCATTTTGACCTTTCCCTCTAGTCATTTTTAACAGTTTTCTTTACCAATCCCCACATTCTTGCATTCACTTACCGGCAAGCATTTTCAATAAAAGCTCTCCGGCAAAGAGCCCCCTTGAAGGGCCCGTCGGGCATTGCAGTGCCGGCCCGACGAGGAGCAAAGCCCGATGACGAAGCATGTTACCAATTGGTGAGTGAGGGCTCTTGTTCCAGAATTTGGATATTCACAGGGACTTGTTTTCTCTTTCCTTTTTCCCTCATTGGGTTTCTTCTTCTTTTTTTGTGGAACTGTGCATTTAGGAGTTTTGTGTTTTGTATATGGGAGTATTATGCACAGGACCAGTTTTTCACTCTCGTTAAAACCTCCCACGATAGTTGACTAATGACTGAAAATGCAACAGTCTGCTGTCTTTGGGATAATCTAACCCTACTCCTGGACCTTCTTCCTGACAAAATTCAAGCCAGACCCAGTCCGTACTCGGGAAGCAAGTAAACTTACGCATTGACACACTCCAAATGGATGCTGACAATACAAGTGTTCCCAGAAATGGGTAGTGGTGCAGTGCTATGTAGGTAATGCTTTCCTGGAAGCACAGTCTGAGGGAAAAACTATAGATATTGTCCCTAACACCTTTGCAGAGTAGGAAATTGTATTCTACGTGGCAGGCAATCATATAACACTGGAGATGCCATTTCATATGTGAATTTTCATTCCTAAACAGGATTTAGTGGATATGGATCCTCACAAATTGACTAACGAAACCAGCAGCAAAGGCCTCCAAGCATGAGGCTTACCAAGAAGTGATGGGCTGCCTATAACTCCTGAGTAAGAGACTAGTCAAGTATAATATGACCCCTTAAGTACTTTCAAACCCCCACCCTCATGCCTCTTCCCAATGTCTTGCAAGTTTGGATGCATGTCGTGTGGGAGATGTGTGGTTGAAAATCATTATATACAGACGTGGCAACAGGTTACTTCGGACAAGTGGGTTTTGCAAATAATATCTGGATCCCGTTCATTTATTCAAAACCATCCTTGGAGACCACCAAAAAAGGAATGCCACCAAAATCCTCAACAGCAAGAGAAAGTTTTGAAAATGATCCTAAAAAGAGCAATTCATACTGTGTTTGGGCTCAAAACGTGATCAGATGACAATTGCAGCTAGACCTCAGAAGCCTGAACATGTACTTTATTCTTTTAGTGCCTGAGCTACTGTGCATTTGATAACCTGCTTAGACATCATAAAAGCAGAGAAACGGCTACAAATGCTATTTCTGAATGATATCTACATTATATTATCTGGACCATGGATGTTAGAGATTTGAACACCATAAACCTCAAAGATGCTAATGTCTATATTGCTTTCTGCCCTAAACACAGTAATTATTTGATTAGGGCATTAGCAATTTATGGTGCTTCACTTTGGCCTAACATGAGTGCCACAAATGTTCTCAAAATGCATAGCTTTGGAGGCAGCCCATCTTCTGTGTACAGAGGTCCACCTAGGTCCCTATTGTGACAGTTGCCTCATCAGAGAACATTGACATCAAAGCAGTTTATCAGCCACATAAAACACCCTTCAAGTAGTTAATATCCTGGGCCTCAGTCTGAACAAGACAATTCCTTGCTAGCACTGAAAACATCCACTTTTTCTGTCTCTCTGGACTTTGATTTCCACTTCAACAGAATTAGTGAGACCTTTTGCAAAGAGGAGCCGCAAACCTATCTCTTTCATAATGGCCATAAGGGAAAGAAAGATATGCACAGAACGAAACAAGGCCATTCTGGGTTAGTGGTATTTGTGCAACCCTTTGTTCTAGGTTTCTGCATCCTGCATGCAAGTGACCTATGAGCTTGATGTTCAATGGCAGCAAGCAAAAGGCCACTGCAAAACGATCCATATAACACACCACACAAAGGAAGATGGCTCAGGTGGCAGTAAGAATAAAATCTTTGAGACAAGATTCTTAAATCCAGAAGAACCACTGCTTATCCTGTCAGTGGATGCTTCAATTGAGGACTGGGACACTCACTGGTAAGTCCTGGTGATAAGTATTTATAGGACTCAAGAGTTATTAGAATTGCACGCTAACCTTCTGAAAATCAGGGTGGTCGGTGAAAACTTGTATAAAAGGAAGAAGAATCATAATTCAAAGAGAATAGCGTAGTCTACATTTGGAAACTGGGCAGTACTAGGTGGTGCAACAACTTAGCACTGGGCAAACAGTCTGGCTGTGGAGTATATTCTGGAATGACACCAGAACGAAAGCACTATGCGGCAAATGTGAAATAGACAAAAGGCAGCTGGAACTTGTAGAATGAAGGCTGGAGTCATACCCACTGGCACTTATTCACTACCCTGCAATAAGCATAATGCTCTCTTTTTGCCAGCCAGTGGTGGAACTTGAGCAGTCAATGAGATGTCTTTTCAATCCTACTGACAGTTCTCTCCTTGTATGCTTTTCTGCTAATTCTACTGAGTGAGGCTAAGATGAAAGGTGAGGAAGGGATCATCCCTACTTCTCATCCATCTTTCTCATTCATCATTCCTACTCCTCATCCATCATCCCTACTCCTCATTCCTCATCCCTCAGTCATATCAACATATTTTCAGTGTTGTGAAACATCCCTTCACACTGACTGGTTGGCAACAGCCAATTGGAGTTAAGAGGGAGGGCTGCATCCTAGCCACTGAAAAAACAGCCTTCTTATTGCAGGTGCTGGATAAAGACGGAGGACTAGAAATCCGACTGTGTGTTTGTTTCCAGTGAATTCAAGGCTGTACAGCATTTCATTTTATTTGGATAAGTACTTTTCTGTATACACAGTTCACTGTAGAACAAATTGATGGTTTGGGAAAGAGAAAGGGCCTAGCTTGTGCCATAAATCAGCACTTGGAGTTGTTATTTTTATCTTATTTCAATTGCAACCATAATGTTAGTCACTTGCATTGTGGGAGTAGTTTATATGGTTTGCTAATAGAGTACATGTATTTAAAGTATACATTGGCATTGTGGAGAACGTTAACCAATTGGGGAAAATCTCTCTCCTTCACGTTGCCTTTTTCATGTAACTGCACTGCATCTGAAGGTGTTATGATCACTTCTTCCCTACTTGCTACATATATTGTGTGTTGTTTTTTAAATGCAACTTGTTGGTAGCTTAAGTACTTCAATAGTCTGCTAATCTGCAACGTCATCTGTGGGATGCATTTGAAGTCATCAGTACTTGCCTATATCGGTAGTCTAGGTCTCCATCTATATTCAATATTTAATTATTTTTGCTTCTCAATTTGTAATGTAATGATATAAGTACAATATACTGCTAGAGACTAAATCCTTCGTATAGAGGTGTACTTTGAATTTACTGTAAAAATCACTAGTGCATCCAGTGGTCCAGAACTCACTTGTTGAAGTTTTAGGACAGATGCATTATGCAGATGTTTTTTTATGCTTGTTAATTACTAGGTGGTTTAAAGCTTGGACACCTTTTTAGAATTAGGCTGTAAACCTTCCAGAATTTAACAGAGGACATATGCCTTGTAATTACCTGAACATATGGAGTTTGGTGTAAGAACTACCAAAATCTGCATGTTATTCCCCTTTATGATGAAATCTTGTAATATTTGCACCCTCCTCCTAGCCGCCCATAATCAGGGCATAGTGGAACTGGTGATTCTTACCTGGATTCAATACAAATTTAACTTTTGTGCCAATTTGTTTGCATTCAAAACATAGACTAGTGGGAGAGCAAGGGCAATCCTCTTTATTAAGTATACTTTTTGATATTTCTGAAGGCATGGGAATAGACAAAGAAGGTGTGATAGTTCTTGCCTGACTTTAGTCCCTGTTATTATTTAATAGACATGCATTGATTGTTAAATGAATAGTGCTGCAAATAAATGCCAGTGATTAGATTAAATATGGGCCTTACACTTATATTCATTTGTATACACACAAAAAAGTAGTACAATTAAATTCTAAAACCAAACATAGACCTGAAAATTTTAGTGAACACTGCCATTGAAGCTGAGTCCATGTCCTCCTCCACTTTGGATGTGGATCTTCCGCCTGCCTGATGTGAATAGCTGTGCCGTGGAGGTAGCTAGCTGGCGCTGACAGCACCTCCAGTTTGCCATGTGAGTGCCATGTTTAGTGCACCTGCTTGTCAAACATTTTTATTAGAGTTTGTTTTCTGTCGACAAAAATCAAATGGCACTGACACAAAGGGGATTTTCTGCTTGTGTACAGGCATTACGGTTTTACGTGGCACATGTTTGCCATCCATCCCATGCTTGACACAATTACAGGAAAATTAGTGACAACTCTTAATAAAACAGGGTGACTATCACTGACATGGCAGGCTTTGGTGGAGTGCTGCTGGGTCATACAATATACATTCCTGAACCTACTAGATGCTATGCCAGCATAAACATAGTGCTTTGGCAAATTTGGTGGGCCAAGGGCACTGCTGATTTATGGTGGTGTCCATTCATTGCCACATTCTAAATGATTCTCGTTGTGGTGGATTCACAAGCTTTCCATACAATCAAAAATTTTGACTTTTTATAATTTTAGGAGTACACACGTAGTAAGTGATGGGTAAATCACCCAAATGTGTTGATACCAGGTCTGTAAATAGATTTGATGGTGATGTATCTGGCATTACCCAGGCCAGGCTACATACCCACACAAACTCTTACAACAATTAACATCAGTTACACATTTATACTCTTCTCATTGCAGTATTACCCTTTGAGAATCAAAACTATTGGCATAGTCAATAATTGTTTTTTGAGGGACCATTGACTCTCAAACTAGTCTAATGAGTCTGCCAGGAGACCATTTTCTTTATTATAGGCTAAAAGCAAAGAGCAGAATAAAGCACAAATAGCTAGATGAGGGAAAGATAGACAGGGCACATATTTGTGTAGCACGATATAGTTCAAATGGACTTCTTACATAAGATGAATGCACATGCCCTGTAACATGCTAGCCTACGAATCAGGAAGACAGTAGCGATGTACCAATGAGAACTGAAAGAAAGTTGTATTTCACTTGCATTCCTGATAGCCATTTACATGTCATTCACCTTCCTTAGAGCCTTTGAATTAGTATTTTCTTTTATAGTATAGTGTTAAAGAATTGTTCCCATACCCTGACCTAGCCCGGTGAATATGCTACTATAAATTGCAGCAGTCGGACAACTTAGACTTTAATCCTAGAGGCAACACCTTCTGGGCAAAAAGGGGAATCTCCAGCTTGGTTGCACTACAAAATAGCGGTGAGACAGGCATGCAGAAGCGACAGAGCGACACGCTACGTGTAGCTGGACGAGCCTGGTGAAATCGCTGGAGAGTGCTGCCCACTGAGTCGCGACTGAGCCCTGACATCAGCAAGGGCCATTGGGGCAGGTCGCTCAAATGAAGCTCTGAGTGGCAGGTGAAGCAGCCCATCCGAAGGACTGGCCTGAAGAAGGCTGCTGCCAGGAGGAATAGACTGCTGTGTGGCCCTGACCAACGTGACTACCTCAGCAGAGGTGAGAACACTACCACCCCAATAGGCATTAGTGAGGCCCAGGGGGGCTCCTGCATCAATTAGTGGGAAGAGCAGCTCACTTGGGGGAATTGGAGACCTGATTGCAGAGAATGGGGGCCTGAGAACCAGCCCCAGTGGTGAAGTGACCCCAAACTGGACCAACCTGATGGCCTGAGGACTAATAAACCAGCACTGCAGGAGCCACGAGTGCTGCTTGTCCCCTGGGCGGTGCACATTCAGGGCGAAGCCCATAATCCAGTTATCCCACAGGAGAGCTTCAGCCCAACAGAGAGAAGTAATTCTGTGGAGTCCAACTCCTCAGAGAGGCCACTGGGGAAGTGTACAGAGCCTTGCTAACTGAGACACTGAGAAATCCAGGGAGTACATGCCCCAATAACTTACTGAAATAGCTGACTGGGGTGGGACCGAGGCCTGCGCCACACCAGGGGCACAGCGGCACAACCACCTGAGTTCACAGCAGGCGACCCCACGAAGACAGAGAGGCATGTAGAACGGACATCAAGCTACGTGGGGGAAAGTAGAGGACACCTCCTGGCTGCCACTAAAACCCACAGGAAAAACTGGCCTCCCACTACAAGAATAGGGGGAGGCTGTCCCTCCAACTACTGACCCCAGGTCCTGGAGTAGATGCTTTCCCATGCTGCACATCTTCGCCAGATGGTCCACCACATGGGGGATCTGTAGAACCCAACCTGATCCCCCCAGGGCATAGACAAGGACAGGGAAGAAACCATACATAGAGCAGTATACAAAACCATCAGACACATGGCGGTCCTACCAGGACTGCTGTCTGAGCACTTGCAAGTTTGTTTGGGGATATACGATTTAACTTGGATCTGACTGACTCCCCTGTCTTTCCACAACAACCCCCTATCTGGAAAGCTGCTAGACTCATAACTATGGGCAAATATAGTAAAAAATGAGACCCTGCTGATTCTACGAGGGACTAGCAAATACCACAGAGAAACAGCTCATTAACACTAGCCTGCCCTGGGTGAAACACCAAAGTTCAATCTTAGTCACAGTGCTGCAGGCCATCACAACCTCGCGCAAGGCACTCAAGCTCAAAATAGACACTGTGACAGTGAACATAAGACTCTTAGAGACGATCACAGACAGCTGGCCAATAGAGTCACGACTACAGAGCGATCACTCAACAGCATCACCCCCCCAATCTGGCATCTATAATGGATCAGATGTCAAACGAAACCTGGGAAAAAAAGTCAAGATATTAGAAAAAAAGAGCAGAAGACTCTGAAAATAGAGCTAGACATAATAATATCCAGATCATTGGCCTCCCTGAGGAAATAGAGGGCACCACCAAGGACATAGCCAGTGCTGCAGAAAGGTGACTCGGAGACAAAGTGGCTCAGGAAGGTCTGTCCCAATTGTATGCCCTCCAGCTTGCCTACCACGTGGCAGCGCACGTGCCCTTGCCTGACACACCTCCACAGCCAGTGGTGGCCAAACTCCTGTACTATCAGTATTATGATCATATCCTGGCCCAGGCAAGACTCAAAGGAGATATAATAGTGGACAATCAGAGGATGATGATCTTCCGAAAAGTCCCGAAAATGTGAGCCTCCTTCATCAAACCCAAGGAATGTCTTAGATCCCTGTACCTAAGCTACACCATGATGTTCCCTGCCAGGCTGTGGGTGGCCAATGGAGATGGAGTACAGTTCTTCACCCCACCTGCTGTGGTCTGGGACTGGATAAATGGACTTCCTTGGAGGGATGATCAACCTGCGATGGTTGCCCACAGAACAATTTGGAAACCGTCCAGGAAGAGACTGACTGGGAAAATGGGGGTAGCCCAGTCCCACTTCTAAGACATGCAGTTACACCAGAAGCGAGCAAGCATCAGAGGCTTCCCACAACACAGAATCAATTATGCCATGGATTATCCCAGCTACAGCTGATGAAATCATCTAGAGTACACCGCCCTGAACAATGGTGACCTGTGTTGTAATACCCAGTGACTCTGCTTAAATGTCGTGACTATATGAATCCTAGCCTGGGGCTGGGCCATGACTGGAATTGAATATCCTTTCTTCATTCTGGGTGGCGTGATGTGAGGCCAGGAGGCACTGAAGCTGGCAACCCCTCCTCCCCCGTTGAAGTTGTGCGGATGATGACTGCACGGACATTGAGTGTTGATTTTCAGTTTTGGATGAAGAGTCAGTTTCTTCTTGTCCTGGGGTTGGGAAGTGAGACATTGGTTACTTCATTCTCCCACACAGTCATGGCAGCCCCATTAACCTATACATTTATTAGCTGGAATGTGAGGGAATTTAATAACATGGCTAAACTGTATAATATACAGGTGCACCTAAAGAGAACGGTAGCTCATTTTGCCATATTGCAGGAAAATTACCTCACTGCAAAAGAAAGGGCGGTGTTACACAAGAGATAGTGGGACAAATATATGCCACATCCTACTCAGCCTTTGCCAGAGGGGTACAGCTTTGGATCCGTCCCGGAGTTCCCTTTCAAAAAACATATTAAATCATAGACCCCAATTGAAGGTTGTGGTGGTATCAGGACTGGCTGGTTGGCCAAGACCTGAATATAGTAGAGATCCTTGCCCCTAATACAGACCAGGAGGGATTCCTGACTGCACTATCCTAAATCCTGCCACCATACATGACTCATGATGTGTCCTACTAGGGGGTGACTACAACTGTGTGGCAGATCCAACACTGCACAGGTCCCATCCATCATTACCGGACTCCCCCGTCCATCGACTTGCCTGCGTGTTCATGAATTGGCAGCGAAGGTGGGGGTCTGATAGATACATAGACAGACACTCACCCAGACGTTAGGGACTATTAGTTTCACCCGGGGAATGCATGACTTACATGTCCGCTTAGAAACCTCCTTGTGTTATCAAGGAGTAAACAGAGCAATCTGGACTATAGAATACTTATTGCAGACAGTACCCAATCTCAACCCAGTTCTACAATCCCTAGACTGGCTCAGAGAACGCCCTTGCTTCCCAGACTGGCGTCTCCGCGTAGAAACACTGGAAGATCCAGTCTTCCTGGACACTATTAGGGAAGCCAACACACCTATTTCTTAGATAACGCGGCGTCAGCAATCTCTCCCTTGGTTAAGTGGGATGCCTTTATGGCTGTCATCAGAGGACACTGCATAATGGAGATATTGGGAGTTTGGTGCACCCTGATCAACGAAATCGAAACCCATGAGAAAACCCTAAGGGACGAAAATGAGCAGGTAGCAGTTCACACTGAGAAGCTCCTCTACTTTGACTACCATGAATATGAGACTTGTGCTCATGCAGAGCACAAATCAGGAACCCTGCTGGCCTGGTTGGCGAATCCTGCCTCCAGAGGATCTGTCATACTTGAGGTAGACTCAGAATAGGGTGAGCAACTCTACACACAGGGGGACATAAACAGTAGATTTGAGGAACACTACACAGCACTGTAGTCTCCCCCAATTAATGAGCGAGTTTGTGGGCCCAGTGGTGCTCCCAGGATTCATTTGAGAACAGGAGGAGGTACTAGGTGGAGATGTTACGATCCAAGAGGTGAGAGCAGTGGTTAAGGCTCTTGCTCAGGATAAGGCCTCTGGGACAGACGGGTTACCTGTAGAGTTCTACATGGCATACCTGTGAGACCTAGCCCCTAAACTGGTTGACCTTTTACGTGATTGCCAGTGAGTCAGGACATCTACTTGCAACCACTAGTGAAACATTAGTGATCTGACTACTGAACCCAGGCCGGCTGTAGGAGGCTGGACTGGCTTGTAGTGAGTACCAAGAGGTACTTACACCTTGCACCAGGCCCAGGTATCCCTTATTAGTGTATAGGGTGTCTAGCAGCTTAGGCTGATAGATAATGGTAGCTTAGCAGAGCAGCTTAGGCTGAACTAGGAGACGAGTGAAGCTCCTACAGTACCACTAGTGTCATATGCACAATATCATAAGAAAACACAATACACAGATATACTAAAAATAAAGGAACTTTATTTTTTATGACAATATGCCAAAGTATCTCAGTGAGTACCCTCAGTATGAGGATAGCAAATATACACAAGATATATGTACACAATACCAAAAATATGCAGTATAGTATTAGAAAATAGTGCAAACAATGTATAGTTACAATAGGATGCAATGGGGACACATAGGGATAGGGGCAACACAAACCATATACTCCAAAAGTGGAATGCGAACCACGAATGGACCCCAAACCTATGTGACCTTGTAGAGGGTCGCTGGGACTGTAAGAAAACAGTGAGGGTTAGAAAAATAGCCCACCCCAAGACCCTGAAAAGTGAGTGCAAAGTGCACTAAAGTTCCCCAAAGAGCACAGAAGTCGTGATAGGGGAATTCTGCAGGAAAGACACAAATCAGCAATGCAACAACGATGGATTTCCAAACGAGGGTACCTGTGGAACAAGGGGACCAAGTCCAAAAGTCACAAGCAAGTCGGAGATGGGCAGATGCCCAGGAAATGCCAGCTGTGGGTGCAAAGAAGCTGCTACTGGACAGTAGAAGCTGAAGATTCTGCAAGAACGACAAGGGCTAGAGACTTCCCCTTTGGAGGATGGATGCCCCACGCCGTGGAGAGTCGTGCAGAAGTGTTTTCCTGAAGAAAGACCGCAAACAAGCCTTGCTAGCTGCAAGTCATGCGGTTAGGGTTTTTGGATGCTGCTGTGGCCCAGGAGGGACCAGGATGTCGCCAATTGCGTCAGGGGACAGAGGGGGCGCCCAGCAAGACAAGGAGCCCTCTCAGAAGCAGGCAGCACCCGCAGAAGTGCCGAAACAGGCACTACAAAGAGGAGTGAAACGGTGCTCACCCGAAGTCGCACAAAGGAGTCCCATGTCGCCGGAGGACAACTTAGAAAGTCGTGCAATGCAGGTTAGAGTGCCGTGGACCCAGGCTTGGCTGTGCATGAAGGATTTCCGCCGGAAGTGCACAGAGGCCGGAGTAGATGCAAAAGTTGCGGTTCCCAGCAATGCAGTCTGGCGTGGGGAAGCAAGGACTTATCTCCACCCAACTTGGACTGAAGAGTCACTGGACTGTAGGAGTCACTTGGACAGAGTTGCTGGATTCAAGGGACCTCGCTCGTCGTGCTGAGAGGAGACCCAGGGTACCGGTGATGCAGTTCTTTGGTGCCTGCGGTTGCAGGGGGACGATTCCGTCGACCCACGGGAGATTTCTTCGGAGCTTCTAGTGCAGAGAGGAGGCAGACTACCCCCACTGCATGCACCACCAGGAAAGCAGTCGAGAAGGTGGCAGGATCAGCGTTACAGAGTTGCAGTAGTAGTCTTCGCTACTTTGTTGCAGTTTTGCAGGCTTCCAGCGCGGTCAGCAGTCGATTCCTTGGCAGAAGGTGAAGAGAGAGATGCAGAGGAACTCTGATGAGCTCTTGCATTTGTTATATAAGGAATTCCCAAAGACAGAGACCCTAAATAGCCAGAAAAGAGGGTTTGGCTACTTAGGAGAGAGGATAGGCTAGCAACACCTGAAGGAGCCTATCAGAAGGAGTCTCTGACGTCACCTTCTGGCACTGGCCACTCAGAGCAGTCCAGTGTGCCAGCAGCACCTCTGTTTCCAAGATGGCAGAGGTCTGGAGCACACTGGAGGAGCTCTGGGCACCTCCCAGGGGAGGTGCAGGTCAGGGGAGTGGTCACTCCCCTTTCCTTTGCCCAGTTTCGCACCAGAGCAGGGCTGAGGGGTCCCTGAACCGGTGTAGACTGGCTTATGCAGAAATGGGCACCATCTGTGACCATGAAAGCATTTCCAGAGGCTGGGGGAGGCTACTCCTCCCCAGCCCTAACACCATTTTCCAAAGGGAGAGGGTGTAACACCCTCTCTCTGAGGAAGTCCTTTGTTCTGCCTTCCTGGGCCAAGCCTGGCTGGACCCCAGGAGGGCAGAAACCTGTCTGAGGGGTTGGCAGCAGCAGCAGCTGCAGTGAAACCCCGGGAAAGGCAGTTTGGCAGTACCAGGGTCTGTGCTAGAGACCCGTGGGATCATGGGATTGTGCCAACTATGCCAGGATGGTATAGAGGGGGCAATTCCATGATCATAGCCATGTTACATGGCCATATTCGGAGTTACCATTGTGAAGCTACAAATAGGTAGTGACCTATATGTAGTGCACGCGTGTAATGGTGTTCCCGCACTCACAAAGTCCGGGGAATTGGCCCTGAACAATGTGGGGGCACCTTGGCTAGTGCCAGGGTGCCCACACACTAAGTAACTTAGCACCCAACCTTTACCAGGTAAAGGTTAGACATCTAGGTGACTTATAAGTTACTTAAGTGCAGTGTAAAATGGCTGTGAAATAACGTGGACGTTATTTCACTCAGGCTGCAGTGGCAGGCCTGTGTAAGAATTGTCAGAGCTCCCTATGGGTGGCAAAAGAAATGCTGCAGCCCATAGGGATCTCCTGGAACCCCAATCCCCTGGGTACCTCAGTACCATATTCTAGGGAATTATAAGGGTGTTCCAGTATGCCAATGTAAATTGGTAAAATTGGTCACTAGCCTGTTAGTGACAATTTGAAAGAAATGAGAGAGCATAACCACTGAGGTTCTGATTAGCAGAGCCTCAGTGAGACAGTTAGTCATAACACAGGTAACACATACAGGGCACACTTATGAGCACTGGGGCCCTGGCTGGCAGGGTCCCAGTGACACATACAACTAAACAACATGCATACAGTGAAATATGGGGGTAACATGCCAGGCAAGATGGTACTTTCCTACACCGGCCACCACAGGATGTGCGGGCATATTGGGGGTCATTCTGACCCCGGCCGGCGGCGGTAGCCGGCGGCCTGGCTGGGACCGCCAGAAGACCGTCCCGCGGTCAAAAGACCGCGGCGATCATTCTGGGTTTCCCACTGGGCTGGCGGGCGACCGCCAAAAGGCCGCCCGCCAGCCCAGTGGGAAACACCCTTCCACGAGGAAGCCGGCTCCGAATGGAGCCGGCGGAGTGGAAGGTGTGTGACGGGTGCAGTAGCACCCGTCGCGAATTTCAGTGTCTGCTAAGCAGACACTGAAATTCAAAGTGGGGCCCTCTTACGGGGGCCCCTGCAGTGCCCATGCCATCTTCCGACCACCATATTACGAGTATTGAAGGTTTTCTGCCACAATTTGGGCAGAAATCACTTGTAGGAAAGTACCATCTTTCTTGGCATGTTACCCCTATTTTTGCCTGTATGTTTTTTCCTGTCTCACTGGGGTCCTGCTGGTCAGGACCCCAGTGCTCATAGTTTATGTGTGTGTCTATATAGTGCTTAACTGTGTCACTGAGGCTCAATCAGAACCTCAGTGATTATGCTCTCTCTGCTTTTACATTTGTCACTATAGGCTAGTGACTTCATTTACCAATTTCAATTGGCACACTGGACCCCCCTTATAAGTCCCTAGTATATGGTATCTAGGTACCAAGGGCATTGGGGTTCCAGGAGATCCTTATGGGCTGCAGCATTTCTTTTGCCACCCATAAGGAGCTCAGACAAACCCTTTCACAGGATTGCCACTGCAGCCTGCGTGAAATAGTGCACACATTATTTCACAGCCATTTTCACTGCACTTAAGTAACTTATACGTCACCTATATGTTTAACCTTCATTTAATGAAAGCTAGGTGCAAAGTTACTAAGTGTGATGGCACCATTGCACTAGCAAAGGTTCCCCCACACAGTTCAGGGCCAATTCCTGGAACTTTGTGAGTGCAGGGATGCCATTACACGCTTGCACTACATATAGGTCAATACCTATATGTAGCTTCACAATGGTAACCCCGAATATGGCCATGTAAGGTGTCTACGATCATGGAATTGTCCCCCATTCCAAATCTGGTATTGGAGAGCCAATTCCATGCATCCTGGGGGCTCCACCATGGACCCCCGTATTGCCAAACCAGCTCTCTGAGGCTTGCAATGCAGCCACAGCTGCTGCCACCTCACAGATAGGGTTCTGCCCTGCTGGGGTCTGAGCAGCTCAGTCCCAGGAACGCAGAACAAAGCATTTCCTTAGGGAGCAGGGTGTTACACCCTCTCCCTTTTGGAAATAGCTGTTACAGACTGGGGAGGGGTAGCCTCCCCCAGCTTCTGGAAATGCTTTGAAGGGCACAGTTGGCACCCTCCTTGCATAAGCCAGTCCATACCAGTTCAGGGACACCTTGTCCCTGCTCTGGCACGAAACTGGACAAAGGAAAGTGGAGTGACCACTCCCCTGTCCATCACCACCCTAGGGGTGGTTCCCAGAGCTCCTCCAGTGTGTCCCAGACTTCAGCCATCTTGCTTTGCAAGGTGTGGGGGCACTCTGGAGGACTCTGAGTGGCCAGTGCCAGCAGGTGACATCAGAGATCCCTCCTGATAGGTCCATACGTGATAAGTTAGCCAATCCTCCTCTTAGGGCTATTTAAGGTATCTCCTGTGGGTTCTCTTCAGATTCTACTTGCAAATTTCCAGCAGGAATCCTCTGCAACTACTACTTCATCCTCTGACCTCGGATCAACCGCAGCCTGCTCCGGGAACCGCTGTAACAGCAACAAAGTACCCAGAAGGATATTTTAACTCTGCAACTTCAGCTCCAGCCAGCAACAGTTTCCATGGTGTGCACGCTGTGAGGACTCCCTGTCTTCACCCTGCGCCAGAAGGACTGAAGAAATCTCCCGTGGGGTTACGGAGTCATTCCCCTGCTGACGCAGGCACCTTCTAAGTCGACGACCAGTTCTCTAGGACTCCTCTCCTGGCGACGAGCGTGTTCCTTGGAACACAGAGTGTGGACCCCATCAACACAGACTGCCCTTAGGTCCTGCTGTCCCAATTTCGAGGAGGTAAGACCTTGCCTTTCCCGAGAATGACAGTACACCTGTGCACTGCATCTTCTTCACCTCCTGAGGGTTATGCGCACTAGCTGCAAAAATTAATTTGTGCACAGCCTGGCCCAGGTCCCCAGCACCCTATCCTGCGACGCTCAACTCGCTCAGTTGTTCTCCGGCGGTGTGGGACCTTCCTTTGTAGTTCTGCACCAACCGCATTTTGCACCTCCTTTGTCCCCGTGTCCTGGGACTCCCGTGGGTGCTATCTGGTGCTCTGAGGTCTCTGCGAGTTGAGGCCCCCAGGTCCTTCCTGGGTCCAGATAGCACCTACTTGATGCAAAATATGACTTTGCAGGAACCAGGGCTTGTTGGAGGAATCCAGTGCCAAAACACGCCTGCATCCAACTTCACGATGTCGGATATCCAGTGCATCACGCAGAAACCCACTGACATCTTCCTTGGGTGCATTTCTGCAGTCTTTGTCCAACCGGGGACTCTTCTTTTGCACCCTCTTTTGGATTGGTAGGGGCTCCTGTCCTTCCTGGAACTTCTTTTGACTTCTGGACTTGGTCTCCTTCCTTTGCAGGTATTCAGATCCAGGAATCCACCATTTGTTGTTTGCAGACTTGGTTGGTTCTTGCAATAACTCTAATCACAAGGTGTAGTGTGTCCTAAGGAAACTTACAGTACTTTACTTCTGCTTTTCTGGGCTCTGGGGTGGGGTAATTTACTTACCTTTACTCTATTCTGACTCTCCCAGCAATTCTGCACACACTACACTTGTCTAGGGAGGAATTTGTGATTCGCATTTCAATTTTTTTGTATATGTTTTGTGTTGCCCCTAGACCTATTTTCTCCCATTACATTCTATAGCATATCCTATTGTTTGCACTATCCTATGTCTAATTACTTGACTTATTTTGGTTTCTAGTGTATATATTGTGTATTATACCTATCTCCAGAAGGAGTATTGCCTCTAGGATATTTTTGGTACTGTGTTACCCAAATAAACTACCTTTACTTTTGGTAACACTGAGTATTGTCTTTACTTGTGTATAGGTACTGTGTAACTATAAGTGGTATTGCAGGAGCTTTGCATGTCTCCTAGTTCAGCCTAAGCTGCTCTGCTATAGCTACCTCTATCAGCCTAAGCTGCTAGAACACGACTACATTTTACTAATAAGGGATAACTGGACCTGGTATAAGGTGTAAGTACCCAAGGTACCCACTACAAACCAGGCCAGCCTCCTACAATCCTCCAGTAGTCGTGCTGGCGGTTGGAGGCACAGGGGTGGTTCCACCACCGGCCCTGCCCCGCCCGCCAAAAGAACTTCACTCGCCATCTTACGACCTGTAATACAGCCTGGCAGTGTCCTGATGTCCGGCCGCTGACGGCGGTGAAAGCACCTGTTCCCATTCCCTGCCGGACAAGGTAAGTCGATTGTCCAACAGAGGAGGTGGGTGGGAGGGTGGGTGGTATTGTGTGTGAGTGGATGTTGTCTGCGTGTGTGAATGGAACTGTGTATGCGTGTGTGTATGGGTGTGCGCATGTATGATTGTTGAAGTGAGTGTGTGTTGCAATGTATGTGCGAATGTGTGTATGGATGTGTGTGAGTGAATGTGTGTATGTAAGTGTTTGTGAATGAGTGTATGCTTGGGTGCGTGTGTGTGCATGTAAGTGGGGGAGTGGGGGGAGGGGGTGCAGGGCTCGAAGAGGGAGTGGGGGGGTTTTGGTATGAAGGGGGATTGGGGGGTATTGGGATTGCAGGGGGGTTAGGGGAGTCATCTGCAAGTGACAGGAAAGAAATTGTACTGCCGCAGAAACCCTAGTGGAAAGCCTACTCATTATACCACCGGCGGCCTTCAGTGGACCGCCGGGTAGGAGATGCTACTCTCCGGCACGGCTGTCCAACCGCACTGACGATACAGGCGGGGATGTGGCGGGTTGGCAGAGGCCAACCCGCCACACTCATATTGTGGCGGTCTTCACCACTGGCCTTTACCGCTAGCCCGCCGGCGACCGCAGAGTCATAATGAGGGCCATTGTCAGTGACCCGAAATGATCGATTTAAATTTTACTTTTTTGCACAGGGCCTACTCAACCCCTGGTAGAATCATCTGCATCTTTGGGGCTACTGGAGCAGCCTGCCTTTGATGTGGAGCACAAGGAGCAGAGATGCTCCATATGGCATAGTCATGCCCACACCTGACTGATTACTCAAAAGGGGTGGTGCACTGTATTAACAATGTCACTCAAAGATAAATTCTGCATACTCCCATAGCTTGTCTCCTGGGGGTCTTTTTTTGAGAACCACAAAATGAAAAATGAATACCCGGTTTATAGACCTGGAGTTGACCTTCACTAAGAGAGAGATCACAATGAATTGGAAGAACTCCAAGGCTCCTAGACTAAAATGAGGGAAGAACTGATTAGATGAGTGGGATATGAGGGGTGCCACCGTCCTTTGAGAGGGGAAACAGGGCGAGGCATATTACACAAGGTACGAGCATGGGAATATCTGGTTGACTGCCTAAAAAACCCCGATGCACACACCCCATCGGGCTACCCTGAGCAAAGCGACACGACTGGTAGCAAATTACCATGATTACCTTTGGTCAGCACTAGTAAATGGACAAGATACAGATAAAACTTTAATACACCAAAGTTTTGTACTTAAAATAATTATTTTGGTATTCACAGACCTGATAATATTAATTACTGTGTGATTTTCAATTTGGTTAGGAAGGGCCTGTCCTCCATCATCATAAACATTCCTACTCCAATAATTTGTTTAACGAAAATTTTCCATATTTAAAGTTAATTACCTTTAGCGATTTTGCCACCAATGCTGCATTCTTTACTATGCCTAGAAGTGACTTTGAACTATATATCTCCAATTGAAATTCCTCCAGTGTCCTTGTCCAGTGGTGTAATTTGTTTCACCAAAAGTGGATCCTGGCAATGTATCCCCAAAGTGAGAGCACATTGTAGAGCCTCTTTAGAAGTTCTCCCTAAAATACTGATGTATGTTTCTAAGCTAGGTAGGAACAAAGTATTGACCTTATAGTGAAACATCAGATATAGGGCCTGTGGTGTCTAAGGATGGGTCTAAGACCACATTCATATCCCCGCTGAGAAAGTTGGGGCCCACAGGCATCTGAGTCAGTAGTGTGGTAAGAGTGTGAAGAAATTTATCGAGTTCTGTTGGAGGGGCATATTGTGAGAAGGTAGCCTCTTTCTAGCCTTGTTACCCCCACTTTTGGCCTGTTTGTGAGTGTATGTCAGGGTGTTTGTCACTGTTTTCACTGTCTCACTGGGATCCTGATAGCCAGGCCTCAGTGCTCATAGTGAAAACACCACATTTTCAGTATGGTTGTTATGTGTCACTGGGATCCTGCTGGTCAGGACCCCAGTGCTCATAGGTTTGTGGCCTATATGTATGTGTCACTGGGACCCTGTCACACAGGGCCCCAGTGCTCATAGGTGTGCATGTATATATTCCCTGTGTGGTGCCTAACTGTCTCACTGAGGCTCTGCTAACCAGAACCTCAGTGGTTATGCTCTCTCATTACTTTCAAATTGTCACTAACAGGCTAGTGACCAATTTTACCAATTTACATTGGCTTACTGGAACACCCTTATAATTCCCTAGTATATGGTACTGAGGTACCCAGGGTATTGGGGTTCCAGGAGATCCCTATGGGCTGCAGCATTTCTTTTGCCACCCATAGGGAGCTCTGACAATTCTTACACAGGCCTGCCACTGCAGCCTGAGTGAAATAACGTCCACGTTATTTCACAGCCATTTTACACTGCACTTAAGTAACTTATAAGTCACCTATATGTCTAACCTTTACCTGGTAAAGGTTAGGTGCAAAGTTACTTAGTGTGAGGGCACCCTGGCACTAGCCAAGGTGCCCCCACATTGTTCAGAGCCAATTCCCTGAACTTTGTGAGTGCGGGGACACCATTACACGCGTGCACTACATATAGGTCACTACCTATATGTAGCTTCACCATGGTAACTCCGAATATGGCCATGTAACATGTCTATGATCATGGAATTGCCCCCTCTATACCATCCTGGCATAGTTGGCACAATCCCATGATCCCAGTGGTCTGTAGCACAGACCCTGGTACTGCCAAACTGCCCTTCCTGGGGTTTCACTGCAGCTGCTGCTGCTGCCAACCCCTCAGACAGGCAGCTGCCCTCCTGGGGTCCAGCCAGGCTTGGCCCAGGATGGCAGAACAAAGAACTTCCTCTGAGAGAGGGTGTGACACCCTCTCCCTTTGGAAAATGGTGTGAAGGCAGGGGAGGAGTAGCCTCCCCCAGCCTCTGGAAATGCTTTGTTGGGCACAGATGTGCCCAATTCTGCATAAGCCAGTCTACACCGGTTCAGGGACCCCTTAGCCCCTGCTCTGGCGCGAAACTGGACAAAGGAAAGGGGAGTGACCACTCCCCTGACCTGCACCTCCCCTGGGAGGTGTCCAGAGCTCCTCCAGTGTGCTCCAGACCTCTGCCATCTTGGAAACAGAGGTGCTGCTGGCACACTGGACTGCTCTGAGTGGCCAGTGCCACCAGGTGACGTCAGAGACTCCTGCTGATAGGCTCCTTCAGGTGTTAGTAGCCTATCCTCTCTCCTAGGTAGCCAAACCCTCTTTTATGGCTATTTAGGGTCTCTGTCTCTGGGGAAACTTTAGATAACGAATGCATGAGCTCAGCCGAGTTCCTCTGCATCTCCCTCTTCACCTTCTGATAAGGAATCGACCGCTGACCGTGCTGGAAGCCTGCAAACCTGCAACATAGTAGCAAAGACGACTACTGCAACTCTGTAACGCTGATCCTGCCGCCTTCTCGACTGTTTTCCTGCTTGTGCATGCTGTGGGGGTAGTCTGCCTCCTCTCTGCACCAGAAGCTCCGAAGAAATCTCCCGTGGGTCGACGGAATCTTCCCCCTGCAACCGCAGGCACCAAAAAGCTGCATTACCGGTCCCTTGGGTCTCCTCTCAGCACGACGAGCGAGGTCCCTCGAATCCAGCGACACCGTCCAAGTGACCCCCACAGTCCAGTGACTCTTCAGCCCAAGTTTGGTGGAGGTAAGTCCTTGCCTCACCTCGCTGGGCTGCATTGCTGGGAACCGCGACTTTGCAAGCTACTCCGGCCCCTGTGCACTTCCGGCGGAAATCCTTCGTGCACAGCCAAGCCTGGGTCCACGGCACTCTAACCTGCATTGCACGACTTTCTAAGTTGGTCTCCGGCGACGTGGGACTCCTTTGTGCAACTTCGGCGAGCACCGTTTCACGCATCCTCGTAGTGCCTGTTTCTGGCACTTCTCCGGGTGCTACCTGCTTCAGTGAGGGCTCTTTGTCTTGCTCGACGTCCCCTCTCTCTGCAGGTCCAATTTGCGACCTCCTGGTCCCTCCTGGGCCCCAGCAGCGTCCAAAAACGCCAAACGCACGATTTGCGTGTAGCAAGGCTTGTTGGCGTCCATCCGGCGGGAAAACACTTCTGCACGACTTTCCAAGGCGTGGGGGATCCATCCTCCAAAGGGGAAGTCTCTAGCCCTTGTCGTTCCTGCAGTATTCACAGTTCTTCAGCCTAGTAAGAGCTTCTTTGCACCAACCGCTGGCATTTCTTGGGCATCTGCCCATCTCCGAGCTGCTTGTGACTTTTGGACTTGGTCCCCTTGTTCCACAGGTACCTTCAGTCAGGAATCCATCGTTGTTGCATTGCTGATTTGTGTTTTCCTTGCATTTTCCCTCTAACACGACTATTTTGTCCTTAGGGGAACTTTGGTGCACTTTGCACTCACTTTTCAGGGTCTTGGGGAGGGTTATTTTTCTAACTCTCACTATTTTCTAATAGTCCCAGCGACCCTCTACAAGGTCACATAGGTTTGGGGTCCATTCGTGGTTCGCATTCCACTTTTGGAGTATATGGTTTGTGTTGCCCCTATCCCTATGTTTCCCCATTGCATCCTATTGTAACTATACATTGTTTGCACTGTTTTCTAAGACTATACTGCATATTTTTGCTATTGTGTATATATATCTTGTGTATATTTCCTATCCTCTCACTGAGGGTACACTCTAAGATACTTTGGCATATTGTCATAAAAATAAAGTACCTTTATTTTTAGTATAACTGTGTATTGTGTTTTCTTATGATATTGTGCATATGACACTAAGTGGTACTGTAGTAGCTTCACACGTCTCCTAGTTCAGCCTAAGCTGCTCTGCTAAGCTACCATTATCTATCAGCCTAAGCTGCTAGACACCCTATACACTAATAAGGGATAACTGGGCCTGGTGCAAGGTGCAAGTACCCCTTGGTACTCACTACAAGCCAGTCCAGCCTCCTACACATATACACTGAATAAATGAATATTGTGGCATAGACTCTGCCCTCCAGTGCCACGAACCTCCCCTGTGGGCCCAACCATTTCTGTTGCAGCACCAGGGGATAGTCGCGGTGCAGGAGTATCGCTACTCCCCTGGTGTATCCTGAGTGGTATACCAGGTCAAAACCATAACGGGCCAGGAATGGGCAGGTGGCTCCCATCAAGTGTGTCTCCAGAAGGACGGAGGCACTGCCTCTGTCGCAATACAGCTGTTTGTTTAATTTTATCCAGGAGACCAATGACGTTCCATCAGATTATGTTAGTGGGAGCTAAGTGGAACTGAGAAGGGAGGGAACCCCCACACTGGCTCCTGACATGGAGGGTTTGGGACGTTCACCCAGAGGGTCTATATAGATGGGGGTCTTGCATGTGCAAGTGTTTGGGGTATTCAAAGGCATCTTCCCGCTTGTGACATCAAGGTATAAAGGGCAATAAACAAACAAGAACATAACAATTCAATCACACAGTGATAAAACCCTCCCAATTCCCCCCTCCCTATATTTCTCCTCCCAACTTGAAGAAGCATTTGTCGCCCCAAAAACCCAGAGGAACCGAAAGGTAAAAAGAGTAGGAAAACAAGTGTCAGTTGGCATGGAGTGGTGGACCCCTCCAGTAGATCGGATCACATACAGATGCTGCTGGTGGGCCCAGGCAGTGCCTGTTAACCTCGTGTCAGATGGTCAGATGGGTGGGCTTTGGCTCAGCCTCTCCTGTTCCTCTGGAGGCAGCCATTGACTCCCAGGAGGTGTTCCGTCGCCTCGGGGGCGACGGGGAGAGAAGTCCCTCTCCATGGGATTGCGAGGTCCTCCGGGACCTGTGTCTCCTGTGACAGGAGCCGGCCTGAGTGTCTCCAGAGCGGCCAGGCTTCGACGCCGCCATCTTGGGTGCACTGGTAGGTGCTCGCTTAGGGTTAGGAGGAGCCCCTCCCGAGTCTCCTCAAAGTG
The DNA here is from genome assembly GCF_031143425.1 of Pleurodeles waltl. Lineage (NCBI taxonomy): Eukaryota > Metazoa > Chordata > Amphibia > Caudata > Salamandridae > Pleurodeles > Pleurodeles waltl. Next base: position 294,404,810 of record NC_090443.1, on the reverse strand, counting down.
GGCACTCCTCCGTGACCCACTGCCATGCCGCCTCCGGTGTATCGAAAAAGTAGGTTCTACCAGCATGCAGCACCTTAAGTTGAGCCGGGAAGAGAAGCATATATTTCAGTTGCAGCCCCCTTAGTTTCTGCTTGACCTGTTCATAGGAGCGCCTTTTGGATTGGACCTCCTGGGAGTAATCCGGAAATATAAAAATCTTCATGTTTTGATATTGGATCTCCAGCTGAGCTCTAGCCTAACGAAGGATGGCATCTCTGTCCCTATAGTTGATGAAGTGAGCAATGAACGCCTGCAGCGACATCCCAGGCGGGGGCCTGGTGGAGAGGGCCCTATGTGCACTCTTGATGGTGAACCAGGGGGACAGTTTGTCCTGGGGGATCCATGATTTAAGCCATTCTTTGAGAAAGACAGCAGGCCAGGGCACTCAGATGTTTCCAGGAACCCTCAAAGTGCAGGTTATTCCACCTTTAGCGGTTTTCGGCATCGTTGGTGTGTTTTTGCAGTTTGTGGGAGCACGTTAGGAGGCAGGACACCTTTCTCTTAAGGTCGCAAACCTCATCTTCCACTGTAGAAGCACGTGTTTCAGCTTCTGTAAGTTGAGCCGATGCATTTTTGAGGTCTTGCCTCAACAATGTCATGTCCATCTTTACCTCCTCTATTTTATTTTCAACCACTGCCTGGGAGGACTGTATGGCCCGAAGGATCTTATCTGTATCACCATTACTGCCATCTGCCTGGGTAGTGTCTCCAGAGGCGTCTCTCCCGCGACCCCCGTCGGGGCTGCAAACTTATCAATGCGAGGCTGGGAGGACAACAGCTTCACCTGTTTATCTCTTCTCATGGTGTTAGGATTGCCAGTAACAGGGACAGTAGTGTGTGCAGCACTTCTCTGCAATTCAATCTCTTGGCGGAAGGTCCCCGGTGCAACACCGCAATCACTTCCTGAGGAGGGAGCCGTCAGTAAGCAAAGAGCAGCCGGCAGACCCCACGAGCTCCGAACAGATACTCGCAGTCGTCGAGCGCCTCCAGGCGCAGGTGGGCCTGGGTGCTCTGTCCCTGGGGCACGGGGCACCTCTGGCGGTCACCAACAGCCCCATGCCCCCGATTGACCCTGGGTCCCAGTGGGACACTCGTCCGTGGCTGACCCAGGCCAGGGCCCCAGATCCCGGCAGTCCCCTTGTCTCCATGCTGCCACAAGTGAGGTGCAAACCGGGTGCCCAGCCTCACGCCGCCCCCACAGGCCCCCTCAGCTACCCCGGCCCAGCACCTCTCACTGGCCCTATGAAACTGTCAAAGAAGGGGAGATCCGGCAACCCCTCATGTCCATGCACCGCTCCGCTGCAGGCTTCACTACCCTTCCAGCTGTGCAGGGCAGGGGGCAACACCTCACACCAGCCTCAGCCCCACGCTCTGCAGGCCGGGCGGGCCCCAGTCACGGCCCGGGCCTAGCTCCACTCAGGGCCTCTGTGTCAACATCAGGACAGTGCGTGCTCTACGGACGACAAAAATGCAAAAACCCAGCCTTTATGCAAGAGCATAATTCATGCATTGTGTTTATATGCAGTATGTTAAACTTTTGCATTGCAGAGTTCAACCTTGAAAAACACTATTAATGATGTTTGCAATAACTGTTCATTTGTAATTTATTGCTGCAGGCTTACTGAGTGTGTTAGGGTGTGGTCCCTTTCTAGGACCTTCTAGAAGCTTTCCCTGCAGCATGACTGGGTGTGGTTTGTGGGGCGAGCGGGCCAGACTCTACATAAGGGAGCCAGCCCAGCTCCACATACTCACTATTCAGAGGTCCTGGTGCAGAGCAGCAGCAACTTCCTGAGCTCCTGTTACGGAGGCCTACCTTGATGTTCCAGGCCTGCCCCTCATTATATTGGTGATCCTTGAGCAGGGCGGTAAGGCGGAGGTTTGGCTGGGCCCCCGACCCTGTTCTCAAAGACTCTCGAGTTTTGGGCCTTCTTGTGAAACTTTCAGTGCACACAATTCATTTCCCGCATGTAAAACTTGATGTTCAGATCGGCAAGAGCTTGCGCGATCATTTCATGGCATTTGCATATACTTGTTCGAATCGGCTGTGTGCGCGATTCATTCCATGCATGTAAAACTTGATGTTCAGATCAGCAGCAGCTTGCGCGATCATTTCATGGCATTTGCATATTCTTGTACGAATCTGCTGTGTGCGCGATTCATTTCCCGCATGTAAAACTTGATCTTCAGATCGGCAACAGCTTGCGCGATCATTTCATGGCATTTGCATATACTTGTTCGAATCGGCAGCGTGCGCGATTCATTCCCCGCATGTAAAACTTGATGTTCAGACCAGCAACAGTGTGTGTGATCATTTCATGGCATTTGCATATTCTTGCTCGTATCAGCAGTGTGCGTGATTCATTTCCAGCATGTAAAACTTGATGTTCAGATCAACAACAGTGTGCGCGATAATTTCATGGCATTTGCATATTCATGTTTGAATCGGCAGTGTGCGCGATTCATTTCCAGCATGTAAAACATGATGTTCAGATCGGCAACAGTGTGCGCGCTCATTTTCTGGCATTTGCATATTCTTGTTCGAATCGGCAGTGTGCGCGATTCATTTCCCGCATGTGAAACTTGATGTTCAGATCAGCAACAGCTTGCGCGATCATTTCATGGAATTTGCCTATACTTGTTCAAATCGGCAGTGTGCGCGATTCATTCCCCGCATGTAAAACTGGATGTTCAGATCGGCAACAGCTTGCGCGATCATTTCATGGCATTTAAAACTTTGGTGTGTAGTGTTTGTTGAAGAGCACACATTTATCCCGAGCTTTTGGATTTTCTGTGAAGATGCTAAATTCAAAATGTGACATTCTTTCTGCATATTAAGTCCCTACTACAATTCCTATTGTTTTCCAGGGAATGTTTCAGATTGCCTTTTGTCCTCATGTAAAAACGCAATGTTTGTTCTGAAACATTATTCTAGAAGGTTCTTGTATTTCTAGACAGTATGTGATATTTCATGAGAAGCTCATATGAAACATTGTATTAACCATTCTTGATTTTTTTCCAGGTACCCAGATTTCTTGATGTCTAGTTAAAGTCACTTCTTAGGTTATCCATAGTTACAGTATGAGAACTCTTAGAATCATAGTCTAGTGAAAGTCAATGTGATTATATCTTGATATTGTGTTGTTTAACCTTTTGCTTCCTACAGGTCTCCTTCCCAGCTGTTCCCTACCTAATCCCCTTTCCCCCCACTTGGACTCTCTAAGGCTCTGTGATATTTCTATCGCAGCTTAGGAGCTGTCTAGTGGTGGACATGTTGGGAACGTGCGCAGACCCGAGGATCTGGTCTCCCTGACACTCTGCCACCTCCACTCCATCTCTAGGCCAAAGGGAATGGCAGCGGCCCTCCACTCAGTATGCTCGGCCGGCCGGCACCTCCACTCACAGCCTTGGGCCCGGTCCATTTGATTGTGGGCACCATTTTATGTATGTCTGCCGCCCGGGTCCCGTCTCCACTCAACTCCACGGCTCAAAGAGAAGCCGGAAAATATCTCTGCTTGCCTCACAGCATGCCCTACATTGGGCCAGGACTGCCCATACCAGTCCTGCGCGGCCTTATGCAGCATAGATGGTGGCCGAACCTCCATCTTGACGCCCAAAGCCACGCCCGCCCAAGCCAGGCCTATCTTTATGTGTGAAGTTCTACATAATTAACTGTAAGTGCCTTTCCTGGGAGAGTGTCAGTGGCTTACATTTTTTTGTTTTGTGTTATAAAGGGCCTGATAATGCGCAGTTAAAAACATTTTATGGTTTTTACTTCTTATGTTAGCATGTGTTTGTGATAGCTTTAATTTACATTTGCAATTTTGGTTTGGCATGTTTCGAACTGTTGAAGATCACCGGGCTAGCTTTTAAATCACTGCACTTGTTAGAGCTACTTTAAATATCACAAGGTTGATTTAGTGTTAAAACTGTGTGGCCTGTTAACACTGTTAGCCTGATTGCTGCAATGATTTTCTATCCTACTCTTTCATATTAGTGCAGAGTATTTGTATTTTCGTTTACGTGGGAATAATAATCTTGATGTCTTCTATAGTAAACCATATTAAATATTGATGTCTTCCTTAATGAGCTTAGGATGCAAATTTATTTTGTTCTGCTTTTACTCCTGATATTTTAATCCTGTTTGCCTTCAAATACTCAAAAATTAGGTCTTTCTGTGGTTTACCGTGCTTATTGTATCCTTTTGTGCAATGCATGGATGCCCCTATTTGCAAGGGCATTTCTGCATTATTAAAAATTAAACGTTAATGATTTTGGAAAACTCCTTATCATTTCACTCTCAACAGCGAGTTGAGGGGTTCTATTCAATTCTGAAAAAGACTTGGATTCAGATTTGGCAAGGGCACTTTGAGGTATAAGGTGCACATTTTTCCATTATATTAAAAAGGTCTTACTTTTGGTTATTGTCCCCCTGTGTCTTGCAAATGAAGGCAACTTCATTTATATTGGTAGCTATTGGTAGCAAAGCTATTAATTCAGTATATATAAACATTTTTACATTGTTACAATTTCTAGGAAACGTTTACTTTCAACACACTTTGGGGGTCATTCTGACCCTGGCGGTCAACGACCACGAGAGCACCGCCAACAGGCTGGCGGTGCTCTCAAGGGGATTCTGACCGCGGCGGTTTGGCCGCGGTCAGAAAGGGAAAACCGGTGGTCTCCCGCCGGTTTTCCGCTGCCCTCAGGAATCCTCCATGGCGGTGCAGCTTGCTGCGCCGCCATGGGGATTCCGACACCCCATACCGCCATCCTGATCCTGGCGGTTCGCCCGCCAGGAACAGGATGGCGTTATGGGGTGTCGTGGGGCCCCTGCAGTGCCCATGCCAATGGCATGGGAACTGCAGGGACCCCCGTAAGAGGGCCCCACAAAGAATTTCAGTGTCTGCTTAGCAGACACTGAAATTCGCGACGGGTGCAACTGCACCCGTCGCACCTTCCCACTCCGCCGGCTCCATTCGGAGCCGGCTTCCTCGTGGGAAGGAGTTTCCCGCTGGGCTGGCGGGCGGCCTTCTGGCGGTCGCCCGCCAGCCCAGCGGGAAACACAGAATCACTGCAGCGGTCTTCAGACCGCGGAGCGGTGTTCTGTCGGGGGAACTCTGGCGGGCGGCCTCTGCCACCCGCCAGAGTTAGAATGACCCCCTTTGCCTTTTCCATCAGTATAGTCACTTTTTTGACATATGCTAATTGCAGCATATGCATAGGTTAAAATCTCAGTAAGTTACTACAGCAAGCAATAGTTTCTAACCAGTGTGTAAATCTTAATAATTTATTACATCCAACTTTTAGAGCAATTTGGGTAGTATGATAAAATCACAATTCTAGACACCCTTCTTATTCATTTAATTTTGTATGTTTAAAAATTTGAAACATTATGTTTAGACCATTCATATCGGCATGGTTAAGATACTGGATTTAATTAAGTCTAAACTATGAAAAGCTTAAAGAGGTGAGTGAAAACACGACTCTTGTCCAGCTTTGCATTGCCAAGGGGGAGGTTAGAAGTAGCAACTTTAATCATACCTTATTGACATCTGTCATTTTCTGGCATACGAATAAACCTTGTTTGCTGTGGGTTCTCAGTATGTCATTTTTGGCGTCTTCATTGTTAGATATTGTAGACATACAAGAAAATCATAGATAAATGTATTTGTTTTTAAAGGACGTTGTTTATATTCAAGCATCCTGGTGCTAATAACCGGTATTGTACTTGTTATGCATGGCATTTTTGTCCTTATCTCACACACATAGTGTCATATTATATCTACATGCCATGGTTCTTTTGCAAGGATGTTTTTCTTTGACCATTTGCTTCATTTTACATCAAGACTGAATTTTGAATATTAGCTTGTTTCTTATATATGGCTTGTATCACATAAATTAAAGTAACAGATTTAAAGCATGTTTTGAAATAAAAGTAAAAGACTGTTGCTATTGTTATTGCTCAGTTTTGATCACCTTTTACTAACCAGCTTTGTATGGAAGGTCTTGTGATGCACTAATGGATACATTTTTTAATCAATTTATAATATAATATGATTCAAGTTCATTGGGCTGATTTACAACTGCTTGTTTAGAATGTTTAGAATCAATTATGAAATTAAGCACAATGTAATTTTAGAAATAGCTTGCTATTGCCACAGCATATAATGCTTTCAGATTTTCACTCTCATACTTTGTGTCACAAATATTAACCAACAGTCTGTCCATCCTCTGTGTAAATGTTTGTTTTATTATTTTGAGTTTTTTTCGTCCTGTCACAGGACTTTCACTAGAGGTTTAATCACAAAAATTGTATAGGACCGAGTGCTGACCATTTTTTCTACAATTAAATCATTGAGATTTAAGTGGGATATTTTGGTTTTGGTGCATGATGTCAAATATGGCATATGCACAATTGACCCAGCCACACATTAAGGTAATTTGTTTCATTGATTTTTGTTTCTGAAGTAGGCAACCTATGGTAGGTGGGTTGTCAAGACCGAGTAACCTCATGTCATGCATTTTAACTTGTGGCATTAATGGGAACACTTCTGGTACAAATTACCTGTAAAAATGACTTGCCTAACTTAAGATGGCCTAATTAGTCTAAGGGTCACTGTTGTTACCTCTGTGATGCTTGCTGTAATGTACTGATTGGTTTTGCTTGATATCTGTTGTGCTGTTGTACATTGAAATCTGATTAATTAATGATGTTTCAAGGCTATATGTATTACTGTTTGTTTTTAGTTGGAATGTTCCACTTTGTTTTTTTATTGTTCACACAGAGCATGGTGGCAGTTGACATCTTGGACCTATCTAACCATATTCACATGCAAGTTTAAATACTGCAAACCCATTCTGCTGTTGCTTTTTATTTTGTAGTATAGAAATTCACTTTTTCAGCTGCTTAATTTTGACCTTGTTTTTTGTCTTTTTATGAATAATTTAGCCAGTGCTTGCAGTACAGTTTATTGAAGCTAATTCAGAATGAGCTGAATTTGGAACGTGTTGAATCGAATGAACATAATATTAGGAAACAAAGAGGACTAGCAGGACCCTTTGGAAATTCAGATGTTTTGTTTTATTCACCACCACAAAGCACCATATAGGACAACATTACCCTCTTGGAGAAGTACAAGCTACTTCCTCTTTCCTTCACTTCCAGGCACTGTATTTACCATACTAAATTAAAAAAACAAGTTTCTCTACCTGCTTTAGATTTAGACATATTAATTCTGCCACTCTCTCATAATCGCCTTTAACTGCTCCAACACCCTGCCTGCTAGCATTTACAGTTTCTAATTCTTGTTTAGTCCTATCATGACTTTAACACACCCCATATGTTTCCTCATCAATCTTCTTATGTGGGGTTTGAACACTTCTCTGTAGTGTCCCTCACTCAGAAATTATTGCATTTTCCATTCTGTGTTCTTTCAACATTAATTTCTGTGCCTTTTATGGAATCACCTTCAACCCCATGTCAGGAAATTGGCCAACATTTTTAATTTCTGAATTTAATGTTAAAACATCATCTCTGTCTAGATTATATGTTGCTTTGTGTTCCTATTGTTTTAGTATTTTAGTATTTTATAGCCCTTTCTTACCCCTTGTGATGACGGCTCTTATCATAACATGTTCGCTACTAATCTGGCATGATCAGACATAAAAACATCCTTGATACAAGCCCCTTTTTTCTGAGCCACGTTCTTGCTACAAGCACAGCAGCAAGCCTATTTCTGTACAAGTTAAATTACCTGTCTGATGTGTCTCGACGCAGATGCCTGCCATTTTCAAAACCTAGTACCTTTTTTCTCATTAGCATCCTCTCTCTGCCCCATGGCCATTTCAAGCTCAAATACATCTTTACGCCCATTAATGTATTTACTGTTAGGTTGAGAAACACTCTTTCTACTCATACCCTTTAAGACAACTAGATTCTGCCTTCAACCAACAATCACATTTCTTATAGCATGGGGTCACTTACACTGTAATAATGCCCTTGTTTTTGTCTTTGTATCCTTAAGTCTGCTGTTCAAAAACCACTCTAAACTCCATAATATATCTCTGAATACATTTTCATATTCTTTAAGAGTAGAAACACGAAATATATGAATTTGTTCTGTATGACTCTCATAGAGAGCCACTAGCACAACTGAATTCTAAATGTAATTCATGGCTATGGTGTAGCAACTATTGGTAACAAAACCTGTTACCCACTGTTGTATGTTGTAATGGAATGCCAGGCTGATCTGACAGGTCTCTCCAAAGCCTGTCACAGAAACACTGGAAAGCAGAGAGTGCTGCTTCTGAAACGAAGGGAACAGAAGGCATAGACATTTGTAGGGTGGATGGCAGGAGTGAATTTCTTTTTATTTTGGAACTTGGAGAGTGCCTATTTTATGCATAATTCTCCCATTATTCCTCAGTCTCCCCTTAGCAGCAGAAAGCAAAGTCAGATGCTTTTTGGGAGCATATATAATATAAAATTATAGATGCATAAAGAGTGAAATCATAGACAACTTGATCTTCGCTCTTTATTATTTGATATCACTCAGAACCTCTCAATCAAAAACATCCACATATTTCACTGTTACCCATGTATAGTTCTATATATTAATTAATTTAAGTTATGTCTAACTGTAACTTGTTTTCTGTTGACCTCCTGAGGTGCCCATGAGATGTTTACAACGGATTAGTGGATGATAAGGGAGTAGGGCCTAGATGTACCACAACACTGGTTGCAAAATACTGCTTGCAATGTAAGCCCTTCCTGTTTGAGAATGGTTTCCACTACTTTTGTATAATCAGTAAAATATTAATGTTTTGTGACCAGATTTTGCTTGCAAAGTATTAATACATCACATTCTGAATTGCAATTTGTAACAAACGTCCCATATATGCCCCTTTCAAATATTGTTTTGGTATGTAGCCCCAAGCTAAAATTGTGTTACCAAATAACAGTTTATTTATGTTTGATATACAGGGTCAGAATCTAACCCTTTGTGCCTACAAAAACAAATTTGAAAACGAATTATTGAGGATGTGCCAACAGGCAAGGAAGGTGCAGGTATAATGGTATGAGCAAGACTGAAGGAAATATGAAGTTATTTCAAAGCATAGGGAGGAGGAGTGGGAGATTAGCAATGGAGTAGAATTCACAATAAGGATGGAAAGACATGACAATTGTGTTCTGATGTTGCTTGCAACTTGGATACCGAAATGTCACTTGTGTTTGGGACTGCAGTTATAGGACACATCAAAAATATAAAGTGTGATTAAAAAATCTCAGGTGTGTGTGTAACAACTGTAATTTAGAACTCAAGAGTTGATATTTACTTGGTGAAAATCCAGCCTCAGTGGTAGAATTGAACATACAAACAGGAATACTGTGAGGATCAATTAGAATTCTGGCACTGCAAGAGGTCTTTACAAGGATGTTTGTTAAAAAGGATTTTAACCTGAATTTTCCTTCCAAAAGATTAGATGATTTAACACTAATTGTTTCAAAACTATTTGTAGCCATAATTTACATTTGGATAAATCTAAAATTGTATTTGATGTTGTACACTTATGTTTAAATGATTAAACTATTTAATGGGATGTTTCCTCTACAAATGCATTTGCTGTTTCTTCTTGTGTCTAGTAAAATAAAATACTTGCTTTGTCAATCCACCAAATCGTACATTCAGAAAGATTTTATTATTAGTGACATAATATAAACTTAAATTTTCTGACCATTTTGAAAACCTAATTGAATTTTACTATGTAGTGGTTCGATTGACGTCGCCATGACAAGGTATTTAAAATAGACATTATAAACTAGAAATGTTACTAGAAATCAAATTATATTTTTATTATCGTCTAGGTGCAACAGATCTCTTGCTGAAACTTTATGCTGTGAACAGCATGTTCCACTGGAGATTGCAAATGCATTATTTAGAAAGTGACGCCATTTTATCCTTTAAAACACTTCTTTTAAAAGCTGCACAAACGTTTCAGATGCTACAGCTTCTCACGTGCACCTAACTTCTCACTTTATTTCAGCTGCAAAAGTATTAAGCTCAGTTATGCCATAGTCATTTGATGAAACATGCACTTTTTACAATGTTATATTTTGATAGAATTCTTGAATTATGCAACTAAACATAAAGGCATATTATGTTACCAATATATTAGCAGATGTGAGGAGGAATGACTGCTGTAATAATGCACTGACTGAAGTTCTTATTACATTATCAGTTACTTTTCCCTTCTGTTAGGTGCATTACATTTATGTGTTATATTCATCTATAGCATGCTAGAGCTAGTTTCGGAATACTTAAGGCTGCATTCCAACCAGGAATTGTCTGGAATGTATTTACTTTTAGTGAAAATTTTAACCTTGTTTTGTATTAACACACAATAACTAGCCAAAAACCAGGGCTAGTAAAATAGAAATATTTCAAGTGAGAATAACAATTATTTTAATTTGACACTGTCTGAGATGCTCTAATTGATTTGCAGGTTTGCACTGGCTTTCACAGGAGACAGATGGGTACCATAATGTGTATAAGGCATGTTTTCGAAAGCTAAAATTATTGTTTTAGTGTACCTATTGGTGTGAACAAAGGGGCTCATTTACAGTTTAGGAGTTGGTCTGTGAGGCTCAACAAGTCATCTGTGACCTTGGCCTCCATCCGCCATATCAGAAGATTCCTGCCTGCTTGAAGGGTACCTCTCTGGCTTCAGTGCATTCACCAGTATGCACAAAGGTGAAATGAGTGCAGAGCGGGCACCATGTGCTTCTTGTCTCAGCTCTATCTTTCTTTTTCCCAAAGTGAGGGTTTGTTTCAGAAAAACAGAAAAAAAAATATTGAAAGGCATCAGCCAGGGTGTCTGTATTCCCACTGTTTTGAGATCTCAAATCATACCAGAAAGGGGCAGGTGACAGATCATCACCTATACATCGATATAAATAATGGGCCAAATGCTTGTTTGCCTCTGACAGGCTAGCTATCTCTTGCTCAGGTGACCTGTCCCTCGCTCAGTCAAGACAGCACAGTTATCCCTCACTTGCAAGACGGTTCTGCTATCCCTAACTGATAACACACAGCAATCACAATTAAGGGACAGAGCCGTTTCACATGGGCCTTTGAAAAACAAACACAACATGGATGTTGCATCAAACAGCAACAAAAATATTGTTAAAAAAAAGGGAAAAAAAATATTAGGTGTATGTGTTTTAGCCAATTAATTTCCTTAGAAACAGGTGCCCAGCTCTGCACTGCGCTAGTATCCCTTTTCATGATGTGGCCCCAGATTGTAACAAAAGTTCCATAAACACTGGACTTGTATCACTTTGACAATCAACAGTATAAATAATTTTGAAAAAAGCAATATCCATTGTTCACACTGCAATTCCATAAACAATACTGCTTGGCCATAAGACCAGAAGCTCTGATTCACTTTGGTCTTCCTCACTTCCAAGGAACGAGGACTTGTTTATAAAAGGGAAGGGGTGAAATCTCCGCCCCTCTAAATAGAACTTTTAGCTCATAGAACAGGAAGCACCAACAGGCGAAGTAATTGGCAGTCAGTCCAATACACAGAAAATCCACTAAAATACCATAATCTATTATTTTAGTAGGGCTATCAAAAACAAGCATTGACGAATCCAAAGTATCTGGGATATTTTGAGGCAATGTGCTCATTCTTGTGACAGTTGCAATTTGGACGGAAATACGGCTATAAATAGACAGTGTTTTTGCCTCATGCTGAAGAAAAAGAGCACAAACAGCCTGGATTCATCTGATTGCATGAGGAAAAATCTGCATGTCTTAAAATCGAGTCATGAGATCTTCTTAGGAAAGAATTGTTACCTTGATTTTTTTAATTTGAACTAAATTGGCTGTGGAAAATTACCTATGGAATATCAATGTATCAATAAAAGGACTGTTAAGTATTATGCAAACTATATGTCGTAGGTTTAATCTACTTATCAATGGGAATTATTTTAGGATACACTTGGTGAAAGATACCAAATAGAGATAATTTGGAAGTGGATTTGGAGTTCGCAATCCCCAAATGACCAGCTTTGTGCAGAACACCTCAATACACACAGGGGAGGCGTGTTAGCATCACAATGTGAAAACCAATACATCTTCTCAAGAATAGCTGACACATACTTCTCCAGTTTTATTTGTAGACACCAATTATGGCAGACTTTGTGGTGTTAGAATTTGCCTCCTATCCTTCATTCTGTTTAAATACCTACTTTGTTTCTAACACACATTTTACACAGGATTAGTCAATATACTAAGATCTACTATTCCTCATGTCTGGCAAAGGGGTCTTCTGACCTTCAAACAGATCTCTTTAGTCTTGCAGGATGTCTTACCACTGGGGGTTCCGCAAAAAGTCTATTCTGTTTAGCCTTCTCTTTTGGTGTTTTATGTGTATGCACTCTGATCCCTACTATTCCTATTTGAACTTCCAAACAAAGATAAGTTTGTCTAACCTTTTCCGTGGATCTATGTTAAAAAAATGCACATTTATATTCATAGTATTTTTCAACATATTTGTCCATCAAGAATAGGTAGCGATACAGACTATTCTTTCTTCGGTGATCCTTTGTCTGGATTTCATTTGCGTATCCCAGTTTTGAAAACAGATTCAGCTTTACAGGCTGATGCACAACATTTTGGCGAACTCCTGAGTAATCAATCCTCCATGTGCACCAATTAGACATTAATACTACTGCAATTTCTCCTAGGGCAAAGGACAGTCCTCCTTGTTGACTCTATGGGTGATAGCTGGCAAAATGTACCCGTGTTTTACGACCATTAGGATTAACATACAATTATAATTGTAATCACCCAGATGCATGCAGTACTTTTTTTTTAGGTTGTATCCTTCCTCAGTGCTAACATTGGACCCAAACTTAAAATTGACATTCCGATAAATACAAACAGCTTATTAATTCTTTCAGTGTATCCTGTTTCACGTACAAAAGATGGCATTGATATATAATGTATCCAATATAGTGCATTCTCAAAAATGAAGCTATTTTGTTATAAATATGTTTTTTGTTAAAAGCAGCTACCAAAATATTTGCTATACAGTGGGGGAGAGTGGACAAGTGTAGGAAGCTGGCTCTCTATATAGTGCACTAAAATGAAGTACACTATACAGAGGGTCCAATGGGTCCCCAATTGGTATTGCTAGAGGCAAAAGTAGATAGGACTAATGCTCTATTTTGTGGTAGTGTGAGCGAGCAGTTAGGCTTATCAGAGGGTAGTGCTAAGCATCAGTTGTACTCACAGAGGCAATAAATGAGACACACACTCAAAGAATAAATCCGAGGCAAATTTAGAAAAATAACATTTATTTTTATATATGTATCATAACTAAAGAATTTCATAATCACGTAAGCATAAATACTTTGCAGTGTCAAAAATCAACACAGTGCAATTTTTCAGTTCAGCAATGTTAACCTGTAAGGAAATACCTTCTTGGCATGGTTACCCCCTAACCTTTTGCCTTTGCTGATGCTAAGGTTTGATAGAAAGTGTGCTGGGACCCTGCTAACCAGGCCCCAGCATCAGTGTTCTTTCCCTAAACTGTACCTTTGCTTACACAATTGGCGCAGCCTGGCACTCAGATAAGTCCTTTGTAACTGGTACCCCTGGTACCAAGGGTCCTGATACCAGGGAAGGTCTCTAAGGGCCGCAGCATGTCTTATGCCACCCTGGGGACCCCTCACACAGCACATGCACACTGCCTCACAGCTTATGTGTGCTGGTGGGGAGAAAAAGACTAAGTCGACATGGCACTCCCCTCAGAGTGCCGTGCCAACCTCACACTGCCAGTGGCATAGGTAAGTCACCCCTCTAGCAGGCCTTACAGCCCTAAGGCAGGGTGCACTATACCACAGGTGAGGGCATATGTGCATGAGCACTATGCCCCTACAGTGTCTAAGCAAAACCTTAGACATTGTAAGTGCAGGGTAGCCATAAGAGTATACGGTCTGGGAGTTTGTCAAACACGAACTCCATAGTTCCATAATGGCTACACTGAAAACTGCGAAGTTTGGTATCAAACGTCACAGCACAATAAATGCACACTGATGCCAATGGGCAATTTATTGTAACATACACCAAGAGGGCATCTTAGAGATACCCCCTGAATACCAATCCGACTTCTAATGTAGGCTGACCAGTTTCTGCCAGCCTGCCACACACCAGACATGTTGCTGGTCACATGGGGAGAGTGCCTTTGTCACTCTGTGGCCAGGAACAAAGCCTGTACTGGGTGGAGATGCTTCTCACCTCCCCCTTCAGGAACTGTAACACCTGGCGGTGAGTCTCAAAGGCTCACCCCTTTAGTTACAGCACCCCAGGGCATCCCAACTAGTGGAGATGCCCGCCCCTCCGGCCACTGCCCCACTTTTGGCGGCAAGGCTGGAGGAGATAATGAGAAAAACAAGGAGGTGACCTGAGCTGAGGTGACCCCTGCCTTTAGAAATCCTCCATTTTGAGTTTGGAGGATTCCCCCAATAGGATTAGGGATGTGCCCCCCCTCCCCGCAGGGAGGAGGCACAAAGAGGGTGTAGCCACCCTCAAGGACAGTAGCCATTGGCTATTGCCCTCCCAGACCTAAACACACCCCTACATTTAATATTTAGGGGCACCCCAGATCCCAGGAAATCAGATTCCTGCAACCTGAAGAAACAAGAAGGACTGCTGACCTACAAGCCTGCAGAGAAGACGGACGACGACAACTGCCTTGGCCCCAGCCCTATGGCCTGTCTCCAACTTCGAAAATCTGCAACCAGTGACGCATCTGACAGGGACCAGCGACCTCTGAAGCCTCAGAGGACTGCCCTGGACTAAAGGACCAAGAAACTCCTGTGAGCAGCAGCCATGCTCAAAACCAGCTACTTCCTTGTAACAAAGAAGCAACTTCCAAAGACTGCACGTTTCCCGCCGGAAGCGTGAGACTTCTCACTCTGCACCCGACGCCCCCGGCTCGAGATTCAAAGAACCAACACCACAGGGAGGACTCCCCGGCGACAGCGAGCCCGTGAGTAGCCAGAGACGACCCCCCCTGAACTCCCACAGCGACGCCTGCAGAGAGAATCCGGAGGCTCCCCCTGACCGTGACTGCCTGTAACAAGGGACCTGACGCCTGGAACCAGCACTGCACCCGCAGCCCCCAGGACCTGAAGGAACCAAACTTCAGTGCAGGAGTGACCCCCAGGTGATCCTCTGACTTTCCCAGGTGGTGGCTGTCCTGAGAAGCCACCCCGTGCCTGCTTGCACCGCTAAAGTGACCCCCGGGTCCCTCCATTGTTTTCTACCTGAAACCCGATGCCTGCTTTGCACACTGCACCCGGCCGCCCCTGTGCAGCTGAGGGTGTGTTTTGTGTGCCTACTTGTGTCCACCACAGTGCTCTACAAAATCCCCCTGGTCTGCCCCCCAAGGACGCAGGTACCTACCTGCTTGCAGACTGGAACTGGAGCACCCCTGTTCTCCATAGGTGCTTATGTGTTTTGGGCACCTCTTTGACCTCTGCACCTGACCGGCCCTGAGCTGCTGGTGTGGTAACTTTGGGGTTGCCTTGAACCCTCAATGGTGGGCTGCCTATGCCCCATGACTGAGACTTGTAAGTGTTTTACTTTACCTCACAAACTAACCTTTACTTACCTCCCCCAAGAACTGTTGATTTTTGCACTGTGTCCACTTTGAAAATAGGTTATTGCCATTCTTACAAAGACTGTATATGATATTGCTTTTATTCAAGGTTCCTAAAGTATCTAAGTGAAGTACCTTGCAGTTAAAGTGTATACTGCAAATCTTGAACCTGTGGTTCTTAAAATAAACTAAGAAAATATATTTTTCTATATAAAAACCTATTGGCCTGGAATAGGTCTTTGAGTGTGTGTTCCTCATTTATTGCCTGTGTGTGTACAACAAATGCTTAACACTACCATCTGATAAGCCTACTGCTTGACCACACTACCACAAAATAGAGCATTAGAATTATCTAATTTTGCCACTATCTTACCTCTAAGGGGAACCCTTGGACTCTGTGCACACTATTTCTTACTTTGAAATAGTATATACAGAGCTAACTTCCTACATAACCTATGGGAGGAAAACAAGAATGCAGTTTCCTAGGTAAGTACACAACTTACAAATCCAGCCTTTGGGGTTTTAGGTCAACACCAGGTAAGGTTCAAATCAGAACCAAGAGTGCCCCCACAGCGGCAGTGTGGCGGGCGGTGCAGAGGTGAAATTTGGAGTTGGGCGCCCAATCCTAATCAATGGAGACTGGGGGTGAATTAAGATGAGCTACTAACGGGTGAGTAAAGCAGTGTCATGGGTCGATCTCCTGAGGTTGAGGTAAGCTCAAGGGAGGGGGGGGGCACAAGACAGCACCAAACTTACACCCTCAGTGGCGGCCAGGTGCAGAGTGCCAACACAGCGTCAGGCGCCCAATGTTAACTAATAGAGACTGGGGGCAACTAAAGATATATTGTTCACAGGTGAGTAAAGCGGTGTCAGGGGTCAATTTCCTGAGGTTGAGGTAAGAAAAGTGGGGGGGCCACAAGGCAGCACCAAACGTACACCCTCAGCTTGGTGCAGAGTGCTAACACAGCATTGTGTGCCCAATGCAAATCAGTGGGGGAGATCAGTTGTGGAAAAAGGCTGCAGGCTCTGGCCAGGAAGTTGGATGAAGAAAACCCACAGCTGCCCAGGTAAGTTCTGATGCTAGGGTACACAGGGACACCAACAGTCCAGATCCCCAAGGACCAGGGGCTCCAGGTGCAGGGGTGTCCTTTAACATTGGGAACAGCTTACCGGGCATGACTTCGGTTTGAGGCTACAGGCTTTGAGGCAGGCTCTGGCAGGGGTCAGCCCATGGTGGATGCAGACTCAGAATCACTGGGGAACCTTCACAGGATTGGTTGGCCAGTTGGATTTAGGCTGTGGGAATCAGGTGCAGAAGTGGATCTTGAGGCAGGTTTGGGGTTCCTCAGGGCAGAGATCTTTTTCTTTTAAATTTGGTTTCTTCTTGAACAGATCCGCTGGGCTGCAGGACAGGTCATCTTTTGGCACAGGATCGTCAAGGGCTACAGACAGGCCAGGAGGGCTGGGGCCAAGTCAGTTGGTGTCTGTAGTCTTCTCTGCTTGTGCGACTCTGTAGTGTCTGGCTGTTAATTGTCAGGAATCTGAGTTCTACGGTTCAGGGGTGCCACCTAAATACTGCATTGAGGGGTATTACAGGGAGTGCTAGGTGGTAGCCCAATGGGCTACCCACCTTTAGGGTGACTACACCCTTTTTATGATCACTTCCATTGGGAAGTGGGCATGACCCTAACCATAGTGGCCTACATTCTGTCCAAACAAGATGGAGGAATTTAAAAAATAGTGTCCACTTCAGCTCGTTCACCTTTGGGGTGGGTCTGGCATGAAGTGGGCACACCTCCTTATCTGCCTAATTTTCCCGGCAGTCCTGCCACTAGAAGTGGGGTCAGGAAATGGGGCTCATCCTTCTTTACCGTTTGGAGAGGCCTGAGTTGCATTACAAAGGTGACAAGGCCTTTGAAGCTCCCTGCCCTGGAATGTCCATCCTGCCTGGGTGAGGTATTAACACCTCTGCCCAGAGCAGGCCTTTGTTCTGAGCCCTCAAGAGCATTGTATCACACCTCTTGGGGTCAGAACTCTGCCTAAGGTGGCTGAACTGGTTTTGACCAGTCAATATCCGTGCTAGGAGTAGATAGGTTTTCAGGGAGCACCTGTAAGGTGCCCTCTGAGTGCCTGTATTAATAAATCCATCACTGGATTCAGTGAGAGTTTATTAATATGAGTTGTTTGATACCAAACATCCCTGTTTTCAGTGAAACCATCATGTAGCTGGGGAACTCGTAATGACCAGTATCCAGCACACATATTTAAAATGGCTTCCCTGTTCACTTACTATGTCAGAGAATCGACACAGATAGCAGGGGCATATCTGCCAATTCAGGTATGCCCTCACATGTAATATAATGCCCCCTGCCTTTAGGGCTGGAAGGCCTGCTAGAGGGGTGACTTACATATACTGCATGCAGTGTAAAGGGGACAGGGCACACAAGCTTTATTTTAGTTCTGTACCAAGACATGCAGCCTTCAAAAGCAGCACTGTGTGCACTTAGTGAGGGGGTCCCCTAGGGTGACACAATTCATGCTGCAGCTCTCAGGGGCCTTCCTTTAGTACCCCATGCCCGGGCACCAGGGGTACCATTTACTAGGGACTTACAGTGGTAGCTAAAGTTTTGCAAAATGGGAAAATGTACTGTGCAGTTTTGGGGGAAAGGGATCTGGCACAGGGAACCTGTTTGGCAGGAACCCAGTGCACTTTCACTTGTAACTGCACCAGAAACCAGGCAAAACGTGTGGTGGGGGTGACCAAGTCAAAAAAGGCACTTTCCTACAGCAAGTCTCTCCCATATTCATCCCTTTCTACTGAATGCACAGCTGGCCTGAATAATAAAGATATTTTCAATGAGGACCAGTCTTAGGGTTCTAATGATGAATTCTATGAAGACTCCAATAAGCAAATAAACCTTTCTCAAATAGGAAGTCTTCATCTGCTGTTATAGCTGACATGGAGAGATATTACTATGTTATACATCAATATCAACTCAGACCTCCCTGTCACTTCTGTATCGGAACAGGTCCCCTTTCTCTATCACACATGTTGTATCTTTTATGTATGAAAGAATCGGCATTACTAGAAGTGTAAGACAATGTTTACAATATTTTATACAGTCATGTAATACCAGTAATACTACTAATGGTCTTGGGGTTACCTGTATATTTAAACATTTTAAGCAAACCATTGATGGCCAAGATATTTGGATTCATAAAACTTTGAAACTTAAATTCTTGTTGACATCTCTCTCCAAGGTCTAAAGCTGTTTGCATCAATTATTGGACAAATATTTTAATTCTTGAAGTCTGTAATCACTAGGTTCTCCATAATACTCCTCGTCTTGTTTCAGATTTTAAATACTATGCTTTCAATATGAAGAGTCATGTGCTCCATACCTATGACACAAGGGTTACTTGGAAAAATGATTATTCTGACATAGTGCCAACCCATGTGCCAACTGTTTGTTTTTTTAAACTGACTGATAATAAGAAAATGATATTTTGGGTTTAGATTATGTGACATGTTCAACAGCTGCTGTTAAACATATCTGATCACCCTGTGGTATGCAAAAAAATAGATCCCACATTTAAAACTTTGCTAAACTAGGAAACTAGACAAACTAATGCAATTGTTAGATGGTTATTGTTGTAAAACCACAGAAATAACTGACTAACTCCTAACCAAAGAGCAGTTCTCACTGCATGTTTTAAGTTTAATCAGTCTTTTTTTTGGGGGTGTTCATGGTTTCAATTTCTATTTTATGTGCATTGACCTCCCCACAGAAATTGTTTTCACAGTCTCACCAGTTAGGAAATATATTTGTATTGGAGGTAAAAATCTAGAAGCAAAGTTTCCACCGATGTTGATACCAGTGAAGTCCACATGTGGTTTAAAAATATTTTTTGCATGAATGGTTGTAACAAATTCAATGTAGTCTTTGTGTGATGGCTGATCTGGTGATTTATGATGTTGCACTTTTTTATGAGTTAAAATCCAAAAAGCAAAAGGATTGGACAAACCTGTTAATGACAAACATATTCAGCAATCATATACTGAGCAACCTCATTCATGTACAGAACCAACGTTCAGGCTATTGGAAAGATGACTTAGGGCCTAATTATATATTTGGTGGTTTTACCGCCATACCACCATGGCAGCAGTCCCAAGAAGACCGCTGAGCCGGCGGTCTTCTGCCTGCCATTTTACAATGCTTCTGTTGTGCCGGCTTTCTCGCAGTGGTGGTTTTCTGACTGAGGTGGACTCTCGTGCTAGGAACCTCGCTTTTTGTAGGCATTGTTCTACAGTGCAAATACATGTGTGTATGTACACAAAGCAAGTCTGAAAATACACACATATATTTCACCTATGAAAAATACACTTTGTCTAACAGCACGGGTCCATTGCCATTGTAACAGTGATGAAATAAATGGGTGGCTTACCTTAGGCGTTGACCCCAACGGTGCTGATTTTGTTTGCAGAAAGAGTCCGCAACAAAGGGAGGACATTGATGAGGGGCTCTGTGACAGAAAGAGGAGTCGAAGCTGGACATAAGGAGAGTACTTACCTTATTTCTCTTGTCCCACCCCAAGTCGAATATGGAGGTCTTCCTGCCACAGTAGACTTGGCGGTGAGCCCCATCGTAATATCGCTGGTGGAAACAGGTACTGGACTTGAGTTGTCAGCCTCTGTAGTCTGTGACCGCCATCAATGCGGTTGGCAAGAGACTGGAGGTGGCAGTTGAACCACGGCGATCTTTTGTCTGTGTAACTGCATGCATTGTAGTAGGGAGGTCAGACCACCAGCGGTGCGGCAGTGAGTCAGACACCACTGCCGCAGTGGTACAGACAGCCAAACTTGTAATCAGACCGTAACCACCTTCACCAGTGGCTGAACGAAAAGAATGGGCTCCTTAATTTATATTGCAAACTGTTAATTTAAAAGTGTTTACTGGAAATTTCTAACATAATGTCTATTTATGAAAAACAACTGTGACAGCCACATACTGTTACAAGTACAACTTAGATTATCAGCCCACACATCATAAAATGTTCATCTGGATGTTTTTAATGGATTACCTAGCTCAACCCCACTTATAACAAAGTTATTACTATTTGTGACTCATTAGTTGATGACGCTTTTTAATCCATTTTCACTTGGCAATTTTATTTGAAACAAAACTTATGAATCATTTCATATTTCCTTCAAATCAAGTTTTATTTCACTCAGCAACAGCAAGAATTCAATTGTATAGATCTATGTAATCAAGACTAGCAGTCTGATACATGGTCAAATATAAAATAATACTTCACTCATTAATGATTTGTCACTTGGTGAAAAACAAAAATCCATGACTACAGGTATGTCTGAGCTTATGTAGCTAAAAGGATATAAATAGTATTGTATGCCTTTTAATGGCAAGATGGGAAAAACTTACTACTGTATGCCAGAACATCTTTCTTCAAACTCAAGATAATGTTCTATTTTCAAATGTTTAATACTAGCTACCGTTTGTAGCTATAATATTGTTCTTATTGAATTTTTGGCAAACTGTTATATGTCATCACCATTTCAGTAGCACTTGGCCAATTGTGAGGGATATACAAGAAGCAAGTGGTCACCATTGAATTCTACAAATGGGGTAACTGTTTTAAAGAGTGAAGCTCAGACTTGTTTTTCATGACTCTGCAGATATAAAGGGATGGTTGCATTCCACGGCTATGATAATGCATACATTTCCAAGAAAGTTTGGCTTAGTAAGTGCATGTCAGATTCTCTTGTAGGAGCTTCAAAATCCAGCATGGTCTCTGGAGCCATATATATTGCAGTACCTTCAATGGTCCAATTTTTTTGTGAAACAAGTTGACTTACTATCTTTAAGCATACAGAATCATGGATATTAGCCAGTTAGAAAGGCCCTTTTGGTGCAACCTTCAATCTGTAAAAAAAAAAAATCGTGAACCCCACATTTATACATTTACATTTCATCGTTAATACTTTCAGTATAACATGAAAGTGTCATGCAGAAATCACTGTAGTTTGTGCCAACCTGCAACAATCAATAACGCACCTATAACACAGAATCGATTTGGGCATACAACCCTTTAAATCACAATGTGTTAGGTTCCCTTATGATTTTGTTGTTGACTTGAGTGAGGTCACATGAGCAGCCATATAGTGCATGGCTCCTTGCCTTTTTTAAATACAGCCCACAATTACTTCCACCTGTTTTGAAACAAAAATATTGGTCAGGACCATAACTATTGAATCAAGAGATTAGTCAAATTATGTGAGAGTGGAAGCTGGTAATACGAACCTCTCCGCACACAGAGTACCTACATTATATAAATAGTTTATCTCTCACCTTTTAACACAAGATATTTCATGCTAAACAACAGCAGCATTGTCAGGACTGGTGAGAGGATTACAAGAGCTCACATAAGCCATATTGTCAGCTATTAAACCCTAGTGAATATTCTGAAGGCATTGATTACGTTGATAAATATTAACCGAAGTGTGACAAGTTTTTGGTAGGATCTATGAAGGTTCCAGGATATAGTATAACTTGACGCACACAAAAGGGTGCAAGTGATATAAGAATCCAATGCAGGCAAGATTGGAGTAGTGTTGTGAAGTTGTTGGAGCAAAGCAAAAACAGCACAACATGTACTTCCTATGTGTATAGTTTTGTAACATTGTGCACAAGTAGGGAAGCTCCCATGCTAGAAGTGAAACATTTGAATGTTACGAGAGAGAGCACTCAGTAAAACATTTTAAGGGTGGTATCAAGAAAAGACAGGTTGCCTATGGATATTACTCTGACAGCAAGTCGTGCTATAATGCCATAAAGTGCATGTACCTATGCAGTGGGCACAATTTCAGTTGTTTCAAATAAAAATGTGCCACATGCCTTGTGTGCAGCTTTGTGCGATGGTAGGATTTCCAAGGTGAGGAGAGAGCATGGAAGAAATCACAAAAAGTAAGTACAACATATTAAGGCCCTCATTACAACTCTGGTGGTAAATTCCGCTTACCACCGTGCCGACGGCCACCAACATACCGTGACCGCAGCAGTATTCCACTACGGGTATTATGACCCACACTGGGAAATCCGACACTATATACAGACACCCACACAAGTCTGCCAGACCAAAGGTCAGTGATAAACTGGCGATAGCGAAACCCACACCGTCACACCAACAGGAATACACCACCAGTATCACGACCCACGAATTACACACACACACTTACAAAACACAACCACATTGGATAATTCAAAATACACACACATACACCCACCACACCCTCACCACTACAAAACACACACCCACATTACCCACAACCCTTTCAATGAACAAATTTGAACAAGCAGAGAGAGAAAAGCAAAGACCACACCTTCACCCAGAGGCACAGAAAACCATCACACATACACCATCCACGCACATCACATAATACATCCCAACACAGCACCCTACACATCGCCTCACACATCACCCACACCACATCATGGCACCTCAAAGACACCCCAGGTTTTCTGAGGAGGAGCTCAGGGTCATGGTGGAGGAAATCATCCGGGTAGAGCCACAGCTATTCGGGTCATAGGTGCAGCAGACATCCATTGCAAGGAAGTTGGAGCCATGGCAGAGAATCATCGACAGGGTCAACGTCGTGGGACAGCATCCAAGAACAAGGGATGACATCAGGAAAATGGTGGAACGACCTACGGGGGAAGGTACGTTCCGTGGTATCAAGACACCAGATTGCTGTACAGAGGACTGGCGGTGGACCCCCACCTTCTCCTCCACAACTAATAACATGGAAGGAGCAAGTCTTGGAGATCATGCATCCGGAGGGCCTCACACGAGTAGCAGGAGGACTGGACTCTGGTAAGTCAAATATTTACTACTTAATCCCCCACACCCTACCTGCATGCCATCACAAACTCCTACCCCTACCCTTACCCTATCACACCTCACATATACCCCACTAGCACAACCCACCCATCCCAATACCAAGCCCTGCATGCAAAAACAATGCATGGACACCCATCACCACAGCATGCACACTAGATAGACTCACCCAGCCCACCTAATCTGCAATCACACAAGGTCAAGGCGACAGTGCAAGCACATTCATACAGGGAACACACCCATTGCACAAGATGGGGCACACAGATACAATAACAATTCATTTGCATCCCAACAGGACCCCTACCCAACGTCATGGGACAGGAGCTACATTTACTACCCCCCCCCCCAGAAGAGGCCCACAGTGATGACAGGAGCTCTGCACGCCTGGATCAGGATGACCAGCCTGGCCCATCTGGAACCTCTGGGCAGTCGGTTCCCCTGACACAGTCCCAAACCACCACAGAACCTCCCCCCTCAGGCAACACCAGCACAGCACCCACCCAGCGGGCCCATGCCACTGTCCCCAGGACACGTCAATCAGCAGTGTGTCCACCACTATAGGGACCCCAGGCAACCCCCCCCAACTCAGGACGATCAGGGACCTGGGGTCAGTGGCAGTGGGTACACGGTTCAGGGGACAGAGGCACAAGACAACAGGGAAGCAGGGACGACTGCTGTGCGACAGGGGGAGGACAGGCCCAGGGTACCCACTCTCAACGAGGCACTCTCCAACATCATGGGAGCATACCACCATTCCCAGGAGACCATGGGCACGGTACTGGCCAAGTTTCAGGAGACCCAGCGGCTGCAAGAGGGACACTACATGGGGATCAGTGATGACCTCACCAATATATACACCATCCTGGTCACCATAGCAGGGGTGCTGGCTGATATGGGCAAGACCATGAGGGAGGAAGTGGCTCAACAAAGGGCCCCTGACACAAGCCAAACCGAGGAACAGCCTTCCACCTCCGCTGGCGCTAGTGGACAGGAGAACGACCCTGCAAACGGTCCCTGCGATCCAGGCAGAAGACAGAGAACATTGCCAAGACCCCCGCCAGGAAATAGGACTCTCCTGATTGTCACCCTTCTGTCTCACTCTGTTACCCTGTCCACCTTGAACTGCCACTGCTCCCCTTCCTAAGCCCCCTTGGAGAATGCATCTGTGATACCAAGAGACTGGACTCTACCATGGACCTGCCTCCACCATCACCCCAGCCCCTTGCACATACCCCTATAACCATTAGCACCTAAATAAACACCCTTTAATCAAAAACTAATCTGGAGTCAGTCAGATCTTTCACAAATGTATTATCACAACAATAGCAGCAAATTGTAATGTAAATGTTCATTTACACATACCAATGTATGACAGTTGTTGGGCAGCAGTACACATAGCAGAAGGCAGAATGGGGTACACAGATCTGAAAAAATGAAATCCAAAGGGAACAGTCAGTGTCCATAGACAGAGGTTAAGAGGCTGCCATGTACAACGTCCTAAAGTATACTGAAATGTGAAGAGGAGTCACAGTCTCTTGCCTGTGTGTCACTGGAAGTACTGCATGATGATGTTCATTCTGTTGTCAATATCTTCTTCCTCTGCCTCCTCTTCCTCACTGTCCACAGGCTCCACCGCTGCCACAAGATCATCACCAGGCTCATCCTCCAGCAGAAAAAGCACCTGGCGTCTCAATGCCAGGTTGTGCATCATATAGCATGCCACGATGATCTGGCACACCTTCTTCGGTGAGTAGTACAGGGAGCCACCTGTTAGATGGAGGCACCGGAATCTGGCCTTCAGGAGGCCGAACGCCCTCTCATTAATACGCCTAGTCCGCCCATCTGCCTCATTGTAGCATTCCTCTGCCCTTGTCCTGGCATTCCTCACTGGGGTCAGTAGTCATGAGAGGTTGGGGTAACCAGAGTCACCTGCAGATTTTGAGGGATACCTGTTAGAACCACACTAACCCTTAGGGACTACCCCATACCCAGACACCTACTCATACTGTGTGGGGACCTTGGGCTCACCTATAAGCCACAGCTGGTGCCTCTGGAGTTGGCCCATCACATAAGGGATACTGCTATTCCTCAAGATATAGGCGCCATGCACCGAGCCAGGATACTTGGCATTCACATGGGAGATGCACTGGTCTGCCAAACACACCATTTGCACATTCATCGAATGGTAGCTTTTTCTATTTCTGTACACTTGTTCATTTCTGCGGGGGGGACAAATGCCACATGTGTACCATCAATGGCACCAATGATGTTGGGGATATGTCCCAGGGCATAGAAGTCAGCTTTCACTGTGGCCAAATCATCCACCTGTGGGGAACACAATGTAGCTGCACATGTGTTTCAGCAGGGAAGACAACACCCTGCTCAACAGGTTAGAAAACATTGGCTGCGACATCCAAGATGCCATGGCCACTGTAGTTTGGAAGGAACCACTTGCCAGAAAATGGAGCACTGACAGAACCTGCACTAGAGGGGGATACCTGTGGGTTGGCGGGTAGCTGACATCAGGTCTGGCCCCAATTGGGCACACAGTTCTTGGATTGTGGCACGATCAAGTCTGTATGTTAGTATAATGTGTCTGTCCTCCATTGTCGACAGGTCCACCAGGGGTCTGTACACCGGAGGATGCCAACATCTCATCATCTGTCCCAGCAGTTGTAGCCTATGGAGGAGAACGGTGAGCACAGGGTCATTTACCACATAGGTAGCACAACTATGTCAGACGTCATGTCAGAGAATCCGTGTGTGAAATTGTGAGTCCGTATAAGTGCCAATATGTGCTGTGACACAGTTAGGTGCCATGCCACGTGCACCCCTGAAATGGCGGCTGCCTGACTTGTGAGGATGGACAAGGTGAAATTAGATAACTGCGCTGGCGTTGTGCAGCATCGTGGTAGACGGTCAAAGACCACAGCGCAACTCCGCATTGGTTAGCATTGGGCCCTATGGGTTTCTGGAGCCAATGGCGATATACGCCGGCGGTGACGGTACGCACCGCCATGGACATGACCGCCATTTTCTATCTGTTCACTCACTTGATACCTGACCATCAACAGGAGAGGACCTACACTGCAAGTGCTGCTGTGACCTGAGTCTGGAAGCGACAATGGCTACAGTGTCTGGGGAAAGGGCCCCTGCCTTCTTTGCGGAGAAGTTGGACAAACTGGTGTATGGAGACCTGCCCCAGTACACTCTACTCTACGGTCCTCCAGACAAACAGGTGAGTACACTGTGAGCATGATGCGTGGGCAATGACTGTTTGGAGTGGTGTGGATGTAAGGCACAAGTTGGGGGGTGGGCTGAGTGCTGCATGTGAAGATGGTCAGTGTATGTGCGTCAGGGCATGGGTGGGAGCTGGTAGGCAATGAGTAAGATGGTCCGGATGGGTGAGTAATTTCCTTTCCTCCTGTACCTTCCTTCTAGGTCAGCGCCCACCAGAAGAAGGGTATTTGGCATGTTATCGCCAAGGAAGTGCGGACCCTGGGGGTCTATCACAGACAAAGCACCCACTGCCACAAGAGATGGGAGGACCTGCGCCGCTGGAGCAAGAAGACGGCGGAATCCCAGCTGGAGCTGGCCTCCCAACGTGGAAGAGGTGCCCATCACACCATGACCCCCCTGATGTTACGCATCCTGGTGGTGGCCTATCCGGAGTTGGATGGGCGCTTGAGGGCATCACAGCAGCCACAAGGGGGTGAGTACAGTGTCATAAAGCTGACTGCGTGGTTTAAGAAGTATACGGGTGGCGGGTGTGGGCTGTGGGTGCCCCTAGGCCAGGGCTGTCATGCCAGGGTATGGCCCTTGTTTGCAGGCTTAGAAGCACCCCTATCCCAATGGTACAATTGGGCAGCTACTAGTTTGCAGGGTCCTGTGGGTGTCCGGTGTGCATGTGCTGGTGTTAGGCATTGTACCCCATGGGCTGGTGACTACCATAGTTAGTGGTTGGGCAAGGCCTAGTGCTTGGGGCAGCTCAGTGTGTGTTGTGGCCGCCAAAGGTAGTGGTGTTGCTGGCATTGACCATGTGTGTCCTCTGTCTTTCCCCCCCTTCTTTTTTTGTCACCCTGTCCTTGTGTGCATTAGCATCATCTGGTGGAAGAGCAGAGGCACTGGTGACAGGGAGCTGCATCCCACATGGCCCATGAGGGTGAATTCAAGGAGGGTGAAGGCACCAGTGGGACGGCGGGCGAGGGGAGCTGCATGACGGGGACAGGAGGGGGGATACCAGCGACTCCTCCACTGGTGGAAGCTCCCTGGCGGTGGCGGACACCTCTGTGCCCACCCCAACTACAGGTACAGCCACCACCCCCCCACCAGCACCGCCCTCCCAGCAGCTCCTCAGCATGCTTCCCGTGCCTGCTCACCCAGTAGGGTGGGCATCTCCTTTGCCCCAAGCACCTCAGTCCCTGCCCCAGTCAGCACTGCTGCCCTCAGTGAGGAGGCTATTGACCTCCTGAGATCCCTCACTGTTGGGCAGTCAACCATTCTGAATGCCATCCAGGGTGTCGAGAGGCATTTGCAGAAAAACAAATGCATACTTGGAAGGCATTCATTCTGGCGTGGCAGCCCAACAGAGAGCATTTCAGGCACTGGCCTCAGCACTGATAGCAGTCATTGTCCCTGCGTCCAGCCTCCCCCCTCCAACTTCCACTACCCAGACCCAATCCCCTCTACCTCCGCCTATCCCAAGCACACCTTCAGACCAGCATGCACACCCATCAACAGACAAAAGTGGCTCAGGAAAACATAAGCATCACACAGGCACTCACACGAGCACCATACCCATGCACACATACCAACATCTACTTCCTCCACTGTGTCCCCCTCTTCCACGTCCTCAACCTCCCTCCCAGTCTCATCTCCACTCACACCTGCATGCACTACATCATCAGCCACTGCCTCCACCACCAGCACGCCATCACAACACACCGCTCATATGCAATCACCACCCCCACTACCATTCACACGTCCCCCTGTGTCCTCTCCCAGTGTGTCTGTGAGCCCTCCTCCCAAAGTACACAAACTCAGGCATACACCCACTCAACAGCCATCCACCTCACAACAGCCTCCAGCCCATGCACCTTCACCCAAACTCAGCAGACGTACACCTTCTACAACCACTACCTCTTCCTCCACTCCCACACCCCCTCCATCTTCCCGTCCCAGTGTGTCTAAAAAAACTTTTCCTAGCTAACTTTAACCTCTTCCCTACACCTCCCCCCCGCCCGTCCCCTAGGGCCAGGATGTCTAGATCCCAGCCCAGCACCTCAGCCACCACATCTGCGTCTGCTGTGATCCATGCAAGTCCGGGTGGATCGAAGGGGGCACCCGTCAGAGCTGCCAGGGTACCACCTACAGATGTTAAGGACCACCCGATTCCGCCACCTGTCAAGGTCAAAAAGGGGCCGGCTTCCAGCAGGGGAAAGTCGCACCACCCACCCAGCAAGGCCGCAGCCAAACACAGAGAGGAAAGTGCCAAGGTCCTAGAAGCGACTGCCAAGGTGGGGAAGGGATACAAGACAAAGGGCAAGTCACCTCAGGGCACGCTGCCTCCTGGTGAGGGGCTGGTGACCACCATTTCCTAAGGAATGCCAGCGACCTGTACCACAGTCACCACTGCCACCTGCACCGCCGCTGCCACAACGTGAGTCTGCAGCGTCCTCCCCAAGGATCAACCATCCAAGGCTGCTGGAGATGGTATGGTGTCTCTCTCCACCACAGCAGACACCTGCACCACGGCCGCAGCCGTCCAAGGCTGCAGGTGGCGTTCTGGACACGGGACATGCCACTTGTGGCACCACCACCAGCACTGGCAAGAGCAGCAGTTGGCAGCCTAAGTCGCCGCAGGATGGAGTGTGGCTCTGCCTCCATGGAGTATCACGCTACCTGTTCCATGTACATCTCGTGGCTCAGACAGGAGAGGGTAATTGCCACACCACGGGTGCAGCATCACTGGGCAAAATGCCCCCTCCAGAACCAGTGGATAGATGCATCCACTCCCCCTATCCTTGGCAGGATCAAGCACTCTGGGCACAATGCCCCCTCCAGAACCACTGGATAGATGCAGCCACTCCGCCTATCCTTGGCAGGATCAAGCACTCTGGGCACAATGCCCCCTCCAGAACCAGTGGAACATGTCACCGACTTGAGAGACTGTGGCTTTGCACTCCCCAGGAGCAAGCAGTGGGCAAACCATCCACTTGAGAGACTGTGGCTTTGCACTCCCAAGGAGCAAGCAGTGGGCAAACCACCCACTTGAGAGACTGTGGCTTTGCACTCCCCAGGACCAAGCAGTGGGCAAACCACCCACTTGAGAGACTGTGGCTTTGCACTCCCCAGGACGAATCAGTGGGGGCATGGAGGCCCCTCAAGGGGCAGTGGCATCATACCATCTTCTGGCTGAGGTGCCCCCCCTCCCCTTCCCCCTGAGGTGCCTGTTTTTTTTTGACCTGATGCCCCTGCAGTGTTCTCTCCGTTTTGAGGTAGGTGTCATGTGTGGGCTTCGCCCATGCTTTTTTGGACCACTGGACATTTACAAGGGACAGTGTACAGCCTTGTGTATATAATGTAAATATTGAATATACTGTTTATTTAAATTCTACTGCTATATTGGAATGTTCCAATATAACACTGGTTAGACTCATTTCCTTTTGTCCTTGCGTACTTCCAGGGGGTGATGGGGTGTATCAGTATTGTTGTTGGTGTGTTTGTGTGTATGTTGTTGTGGGTGAGGGTGGAGGGTGGGGGTGTTGCATGCTGCGTGTGTGTGTCACTCTCTTTTCCATCCTCCCCTCCCCTGTGTGCTAGGTGCAGTACTCACTGTCATCGCCGCCCTCTTTCTACTTCGTGGTGTATGAGAAGATATACCAACATGGGGAGGATCTACAATTCGGGCTCCATGGCGTCCTGGTTCTTCTTGGAGAAGTGGTTCCCCTTCGATGTACTGTTTCCGCCGTGCTTTTGATGGCGTTGGTACCGCCCCGGAGAAGCTGCCAGATTGGTCTCTCATAATAGTGTGGGCGGTACATTGTCTTCTGCCTGTCTGTAGGCAGTGACCTCCCCGGTGTTTGTTGCTACCGCCGTGGCAGTCGGAGTGTTAAAGTGGCTGTCTATGTTGGCGGTTTCCGCCGTGGTCGTGATCTCATTTTTGTTTTACCTCCGGCCTGCTGGCAGTGTTACCGCCGCTTTTACACCGACCGCAAGGGTTGTAATGAGGGCCTAAGTGATTAATAACATTTTTACTGTGCCACCTCATTAAGACAGTTTTACAAAAATACAAAACGTAGGCATATTATGTGAAATGAGTGGCCAGGCAAGCATGTAAAGCTGAGGGGCACATGTGGAGGCAGAGGATGCAAGTAAAAAAGGGCACCCACATTTCCGTTTACGGAAGGTAGCAGAAAGGTCCATTCCAACATGGCATGTGCTTCAGATGCAGATGGTACTTTTTCATATGCCTTGATCCTGCCATTTTGTACCATGCCAAGATTTTATGCTGAGCTACTTAGATGCCTAGGTAAGAACTCAATTTACATATTAAATATCATGTTAAACTTCTTAATGGCATATACAACTCTACAAAAAATAAATTAAATAAGAAAAATACCTTCAGCCATGGCCAACTGATTTCTAAACCTATGTGACTATTCTGATAGACAATGTTAGAAGGTTGATAACGAATATCTTAAAGATTGTATCTAAACTGGTAGTAAAGACTTACTAAAATGTTTGCTGGCTTTGTCCTGATGGATAATGTTCATGCAATGTATATATTCAATGGGCATTGACATTTCTAATCCAAAATAGAATTAATCTACACTTAACAGCTGTAAGGTAAACATTGTTAACATCACATGTATAACATTATCTTTTATAAATGTAGTTATGTTAAACTGGATGTGCTTAAACTATAATACTACATTGTAAAAAGTGAGATTGAGTGAGTTATGTGAGAAAGGTTGCAGTTTGATTCGGAACTGTGACAGAGCTTACACACAGCCCAAACAATCTGACCCATAATAGGTCAACTTATTCCTGTGAAGAATCTCTGGCTCAGTCTTGCTAAAATGTAATGTCAAAGGCATGTTACATTTGAGGTGCACGTGGGAAATGTGTTACTTTACTATTCTACACAAAATTAGCTATGCTTATCATGTAATACCATATAAAGATTATTTAACACAATTTATGTATGGCATGTTTAGATTAAAAAATAAATATTGCCCCTTTGAAGCAGAACGCATGTAACTAATGCCTGATCAATAACTTCAAAGGTCAAAAATACCAAATGCTAATATTAAAAAATTGTGGGGGGGCACAGCCTAAAGATGTATTTCTTACATGAAGTTAGAAATTTGACATACACATTTGTAGATTACTAATATATCATACATAATTATAGTTTCCATTCATTTATATCTTTAGACATTTAGGGGGTTATTCCAACTTTGGAGGAGGTGGTAATCCGTCCCAAATGTGACGGATTTACCACCAGCCGTATTACGAGTTCCATAGGATATAATGGACTCGTAATACGGCTGGTGGTATATCCGTCACTTTACCGTCACTTTTGGGACGGATTACCACTTCCTCCAAAGTTGGAATAACCCCCTTAAAGTAAACTTCTTTTTTCTACATTGCATTGTTTACATGTTGTCAATCCCCATTCCGGAGGAAATGGGCAAGTAGTGCCTACTGGACCTCAACCGTGGGAGATGGGGTTAATGCCTCTGAGGTCCCAGAGGTCTTCCTTTGAATAATCCCCCTGACTCCTTCTCTACTTTAAGTGAGGAGATGATGTCAGATGTTGGTCATTTGAAGAGGAAGAGTGGTGTGAAGCCATTTTGTACCACAGGGAAGCAACATCTCTTCCAATTCAAGTACCTCCACTGAGGGTACTTTACATGTAAAAGAATATGGAGATTCTAACAGATGCTTCCCTTTCAAACTTAAGATGTCAGAGACTTCATGCACATTTCATGGCTATGGTCAATGACACAGAGCTCCTGGTGAGGGATAGTCCATTTATTGTCCCTTGCACTGAGAAGACCTAAAATGCACACCTAAAATAGCCCTACTTAACATTCTACTGGATATAGATGCACACATATACACAAATGCATATCTCTTTGATTATTGTATGACATTTCAGATTCCTATGTATAGAGCCCAAGACCTGCCTGGAGAACCATCATAAAATGTGGGGATCTGGGGATTAACCTACAAGCAGACTCTATTGCATCTCCCAAAAGATTGAAAGTTATATATGGAGGGCATTGCAAGGAACAGAAACAAGAAGATATTCTGGATTAACAATGCCATCAGTTTGTAAATGTTCAGTGACGCAAAGTTCAATAGCAGTTATGGCCCATCCATAGAGGCTGAGGGGCCACGCGCACTGACCATTTGCCCATCAAAAAGAGTATCTGTCAGCCTGAGCAAAGGTCAGTCTGAGAGATTCTATAGTTTCATGTCACGCAGTCAGGAGATAAAGATGCGCTAAATGAATTGGCTGCGGGATGCTGCATTCTGTCAGGAGCAGCTGTCCATCTTTTGGAAGTTGGCCCCGGTGCGTTCTCGCCCGAGAGACATCTGGGCACCTTTCCGCTCCTTTATGGAATCCACTGGTTAAAACTGAGAGAATCCTTTTGATGGGTGTGAGACTATGTTTAGAACTGTTTGGACTGAATATTGCTCCTGTATGTATGGAAAATGATGTTTGCTGGGCGTTGCTGCTGTGTGGATCTGTCCGGCCGCCTCCGTCCTTCTGATGTTAAGATTGTTATTGGGTTTTGCCCCAAGAGCTTCTGTATTTAGGTTCCCCCTGAGGGTGTGCTTTCTGCAGCTCTTATCAGCATGTATATGGGATGGTAGTTGAATCTAGAGCTTTGACCCTGCTGCGGACTTTGCTTTCTTGGACTCCGCCTTGTTATCCTGGCTTTCCTTGTGCACACGCTTATGGACTCCTAGCGGTCTTTATGGAGCTTTCGGGGCTGTTGTTGTTGGTATTATGTAAAATTGTATAAATATATACATTTAAAAAAATGTTTTTAAAAATGCGCTAAATGTGCATGCTCCTGGCTGCCTGGGCTGAACTTTGCTGGGCTGAGATGCTACAGCTCCTATGGGTGTGACCTCATCACTTGAGCAAAGGTCCCTGAAGCTCTTCCCTTCGTGACAAGGGGGAGCGTCACTGATTACCTCGGATCTGAGCGCGTCAGATTTAAGTTTCGAGAGCTCAGGGTACATGCAAGGCCTACTTATTATTGACACATTAGCATAGCTTTCAAACAAGAGAGCCCCCATAATTTGCAAAGTGCTGAGTGTAGGAGGCTGGCCTGGCTTATAGTGGGTACCTGATGGTACTTACACCTTGTGCCAGGTATCCCTTATTAGTAGATTAGTGGTGTTCTAGCATCTTAGGCTGATAGAGGTAGCTATAGCAGAGTAGCTTAGGCTGAACTAGGAGACATGCAAAGCTCCTACTATACCACTTATATCATATAGCACTATATCATAAGAATCACAATCCTCAGAGTTACTAAAAATAAAGATACTTTATTTTAGTGCCAAAAATATCTCAGAGGATATACTCCCTTAGGAGGTAAGTAAAATACACAAAATATACACACAAACCAAAATCAGGTAAGTAAACAGTTAGAAAAGTAGTGCAAACACTGTAGAATACAATAGTATGCAATAGTCCTAGGGGCAACACAAACCATATACTAAGAAAGTGGAATGCAAACCACTTAGGGACCCCAGGCCTAGTGTAGTGTGTAGAGGGTCGCTGGCAGTGTAAGAAAAGACTAAGGGTGTCCAAGATACCCCACCCCAAGACCCTGAAAAGTAGGAGTAAAATTACCCTACTTGCCCAGAAACACACTAAAGTCGTGACATGAGATTCTGCAAAGACAACAACTGACTACAAAGCACTGAAGACTGATTCCTGGACCTGAGGACCTGTAAAGGAAGGGGACCAAGTCCAAGAGTCACAAAAGTGTCCAGGGGGGCAGGTGCCCACTAAACCCCGGATGAAGTTGCAAAATGGCTGCCTCTGGCTGGAAGAAGCTGAGGATTCTGCAACAACGGAAGATGCCAGGAACTTCTCCTTTGCACAGAAGATGTCCCACGGCGTGCTGGAGAATACAGAGTTGTTTCCACGCAGAAAGACCGCAAACAAGCCTTGCCAGCTGCAAAGGTCGTGGTTGAAGAAAATGAGTGCTGCCCGGGCCCAGGAAGGACCAGGAGGTCGCCCCTTGGAGCAGGAAACAGATGGGGCGCTCAGAAGCACAGAGAGCTCATGCAGAAGCAGGCAGCACCCGCAGAAGCACTTGAACAGGGGTTCAAGAAAACTGAGCACAG
This sequence comes from Pleurodeles waltl, assembly GCF_031143425.1. Lineage (NCBI taxonomy): Eukaryota > Metazoa > Chordata > Amphibia > Caudata > Salamandridae > Pleurodeles > Pleurodeles waltl. Next base: position 294,369,806 of record NC_090443.1, on the reverse strand, counting down.
CGGTCGTCTCAACACTACAAAGGAGAGTCCCACGAAGTCGGTGGTCAACTCAGCGAGTTGAGCAATGTAGGAAGGAGTGCTGGGGACCTGGGCTGTGCTGTGCATGAAGGATTCCTTGCAAAAGTGCACAGAAGCCCTAGCAGCTGAGGTTCACGCAGTACACAGGATTACTGTCTGCCGTGAGGAGGCAAGGACTTACCTCCACCAAATTTGGACAGATGTACCACTGGACTGTCAGGTTCATTTCGATCCAGCTCCTGTGTTCCAGGGACCACACTTGTCAAGATGAGAGGGGACCCAGAGGACCCGTGGAGCAGAGTTTTGATGCATGCGGGAGCTGGGGGAAGATTCCGTCGACCCACGGGAGATTTCTTCTTGGCTTCCAGTGCAGGGTGAAGGCAGACAGCCCTCAGAGCAAGCACCACCAGGAAACAGTCAAAAAGGCCGGCAGGATTAGGCGCTACAATGTTGCTGGTAGTCTTCCTGCTACTTTGTTGCGGTTTTGCAGGCGTCCTGGAGCAGTCAGCACTCGATCCTTGGCAGAAGTCAAAGAGGGAGATGCAGAGGATCTCTGGTGAGCTCTTGCATTCGTTATCTGACGGGAAACCCACAGGAGAGACCCTAAATAGCCCTCAGAGGAGGATTGGCCACCTAACCAGGTAAGCACCTATCAGGAGGGGTCTCTGACGGCACCTGTTGGCACTGGCCATTCAGAGGCCTCCGTTGTGCCCTCACACCTCTGCATTCAAGATGGCAGAGGTCTGGGACACACTGGAGGAGGTCTGGGCACCACCCCTGGGGTGGTGATAGACATGGGAGTGGTCACTCCCCTTTCCTTTGTCCAGTTTCGCACCAGAGCAGGGGCTGGGGGATCCCTGAACCGGTGTAGACTGGCACATGCAAGGAGAGCACCACCTGTGCCCTTCAAAGCATTTCCAGAGGCTGGGGGTGGCTACTCCTTCCCAGCCCTTAACACCTATTTCCAAAGGGAGAGGGTGTAACACCCTCTCTCAGAGGAAATCCTTTGTTCTGTCTTCCTGGGACTAGGCTGCCCAGACCCCAGGAGGGCAGAAGCCTGTCTTTGGGTTGGCAGCAGCGGTAGCAGCAGTGAATACCCCAGAGAGCTAGTTTGGCAGTACCCGGGGTCCATGCTGGAGCCCCGGGGATGCATGGGATTGGCACCCCAATACCAGATTTGGCATGGGGGGGCAATTCCATGATCTTAGATATGCTACATGGCCATATTCGGAGTTACCATTGTGAAGCTACATATAGGTATTGACCTATATGTAGTGCACACATGTAATGGCACTCATAAAGTCCGGGGAAATTGCCCTGAACTATGTGGAGGCACCTTGGCTAGTGCCAGGGTGCCCTCACACTTAGTAACTTTGCACCTAACCTTCACTAGGTGAGGGTTAGACATATAGGTGATTTATAAGTTACTTAAGTGCAGTGTAAAATGGCTATGAAATAACGTGGACATTATTCCGCTCAGGCTACAGTGGCAGTCCTGTGTAAGAATGGTCTGAGCTCCCTATGGGTGGCAAACGAACTGCTGCAGCCCATAGGGATCTCCTGGAACCCCAATACCCTGGGTACCTAGGTACCATATACTAGGGAATTATAAGGGTGTTCCAGTGTGCCAATCAGAATTGGTAAAAATGGTCACTAGCCTGCGGTGACAATTTTAAAGACAGAGAGAGCATAAGCACTGAGGTTCTGGTTAGCAGAGCCTCAGTGACACAGTTAGGCACCACACAGAGAACACATTCAGGCCACAAACTATGAGCACTGGGGTCCTGGCTAGCAGGATCCCAGTGAGACAGGCAAAAACAAACTGACACACAAGTAAAAATGGGGGTAACATGCCAGACAAGATGGTACTTTCCTACACTGAGTATAAAACAAGGTTGCATAGTAGTAAGATTTTTTTCATAAAAAGACTAGCCAAATGTAGCATAGCTATAGATACTTAGGCCCTCATTATGAACATGGCGGTAAACACCGCTCCGCCGGTGGTGGCGGTAACTACCGCCAACAGGCTGGCAGTCCAGACCACCAAATAATGAAGCACATGAGAAACAGCCAGCGTGAAATCCACACACCGCCAGCATAGGAGTGCCGACAGCGACGGAAGAGGCCGCCCACAGGCCGACAGAAAGGCCCCACTCGCCCAACAAATAATGAAGCACAAGACTGTCGTCACTTCCGGGGCGGGAACCACCACCACATAAAGCGTGGCGGAAACAAACCAAATAAAAGGAAGCATTCACCAGAGGCACACACAACACGCCAAAGCAGACGTGGAGAGAGAATTGGAGTTCATGCCAGTGCTACTCCTTGCCATATACCTCCACAACCGTGACCGCCGACGGAGACGACGATGGTAAGTACCACAACCTACTTAACAAGGGAAGAAAAGGCACAGTTATACACTCACCCCACCCACCCTGCAACGCACCCCTAACCCCTTACACCATCACAAGCCATACACACCAGGACAAGAGGTAATTACCTGACACAAGGCCAATACCACCTGGCCAAAGTACACACGTGCACACCACACCCCCACAATGAAATGATGAACCACGTCTCCAGATTGTGCCAACAGCAACACTGGGCACACAAACTTTAATAAATAACATAAAATGCAATGTCCAAATAAGGCCATTGGCCAGTCCATGTGTAACAGGATGTAGGGCCCAAATGGCCTGAACTTGACTCCCACATGTGCACATGGCACTCCACCATAAAGGGACATCAATGGGGTAGCGAGGTGACAGGGGCAGGGGGTGGCGGGGTGGGGACTTAGGCTGGGAGGGGGGGCTTGAGCTTATGTTTGGGAGGTGGAGGAGGTTTGGGTTTGCTCTTGAAGGTGGGGGAGTGGGCTTGGACCGGGGGTGGCAAATGGACCTGGGGCAGCATGGGGCTTTTTCAGCTCTGGGGAAGGGGCATGGGAATGGGAAGGGCGGACTGGGGCAGACTTAGACATTGAAGGAGTGGACAGGGCAAGGAGGTGGGCACGTTTAGAGACGAGACGAGGTGGGCCAGTGGGTTCGAACAGGTCAACACGGGACAGGAAAAGTTTTTTAGAGGCAGTTGGGGTGGACATGGAGGAAGGTGTGGGAGTGGAGGTAGGGGGAGTGCTTGTAACTGGTGTAGGTGTGCTGGATGTGGATGCAGGTGCCTGTACAGTATGCTGAGGTGTGGTGGATGTGTGTTGGATGGGTGTCTGGGAACGTTTGGGTGTTTTGGGAGGAGGGGGGTGGACACAGTGGGACGAGCTGCCAGTGTGAATGGATGTTGTCTGGGTGTCTGCAGGTCTGGTGAGTGTGCTGCCTGTGTCAGTCAATGTCGTTGTGGTGAGTGCAGGTGTGGTGTCTGGGGTGGATGACTGGATGGCTGATGTTGTGGTGACTGCAAGAATGGGGCCAGCAGCAGTGACTGAGGGTGCAGTGCTTGTGCGTGTGCATGTTGAGGTGACAGACAGGGAGGTGGGACACACTGGGGGAAGTGGATGTTGTTGTGTGTGCCTTTGTATGTTGGCTGTGTGTATGCTTGTGGTGAGAAGTGTGGTGCTTGTGTTTCTGTATGTGCTTCTTGTGTGTTGAGGTGTGTGCATGACTGTCTTAACGTGTGCCTGGGATGGGTGAAGGGAGTGGGGTGCTGGAAGGGTCAGAGGTGGTTGGTGGGGGTACGAAAGACCAGGGACACTGGCTGCCGTCAAAGAGGAGGCTAGAGTCTGAAAAGATCTCTGTAGGCCAGACATGGCACATGAACGCCTTCCAGGTATGCATTGCATTGCTGCATCTGGGATGCTAGCCCCTAGATGGCATTCACGATGGTTGTCTGCCCTATAGAGATGGTCCTCAGGAGGTCAATAGCCTCCCCTGTGAGGGCAGCAGGGCTGACTGGGGCAGGGGATGAGGTGCCTGGGGTGAAGGGGATGCCCACCCTTCTGGGTGAGCGGGCACGGGCAACTGGGTGGGGAGCAACTGTGAGGAAGGGAGCTCCCCTCGGCAGAGGTGTCAGAGTCACTACCGCCAGTGGTAGTTGCCTCCCCCGTGGTAATCTCCTCACCCTCCAACCCACTGGTCTCCTTAGCGTTGATAGACTCTGCCTCCTTAGAACCGTGGGCCGCTCCATCGCCACTCGCCAGTGCCACTGCTCCCTTGCCAGATGATGCTGATATACACATACAACACAAGAGTACAGGGGTGGGGAGACAAAACATGAGAGAAATTTGTAAATACCTGAATGCATGTACATACTAGGCGCACACACACTCCCACCCAGCTTACGCACCTACAATGAAAGTCATAACTATGCCCCTGACTAGTGGCCACTACCCCAGCATACAACTAATTTCCCACATGACATAAGGACTTGATGAACCGTGAGACCTGCCCCTAATCATCTCTGTGCCCATGAGGGCAGGACTGCTGGTAGACACCTGTCAGAGTACCTGGCACTAGATATCATACATACAACAGCACCCAAACACATCCATCAAAGAGACATGAAACGGTATTGGTACTGACCCCCTTGTGGCTGCTGTGCAGCCTTCAAGCGCCCATCCAAATCTGGATATGCCACTGCCAGAATGCAGCACATTAGGGGGGTCAGGGTCCCACGGGCACCCCTTCCTCGTTGGGAGGACTTCCCCAGCTGGGCCTCACAGGTCTTCCTGGCCCAGCGCCACAAGTCCTCCCACCGCTTCCTGCAGTGGGTGCCCGGAGGTTGTAGACCCCCAGGGTCCGCACCTCCCTGGCGATGGCCTGCCAGAGTGCCCTCTTCTAATGGGCGCTGACCTGTCCCAATGGGACGGACACATCACAAGATCATTTCACCACCTCACTCACAGACTTGCCACACAATCTCTGCCTGTGCAGGTACATACCGACCACACATGCATACAGGCATCCGCCACCATCACACACATCCATGCACGTCAACCGCCTACTCATCTGCACCTCTGATCGCCCTTATAACTTGGCATACAGGGGCAGGACCCCGTCCACCCGTTTCTCCAGCTCCTCCGTGGTGAAGGACGGGGCCCTTTCCCCAGTGACTCGTGCCATTTGAGTAACCAGAGTCAGGACACAGCAGCACACTCAGTGGAGTACTTCCTTGCACGGGATCCGGGAGTCAAGTGAATTTGGGGTGACGACATGGGATACGATCCGCGGCAGTGTGCACCATCACCGCCGGCGGCGATCATGATAGGCCCAGGTTTCCGATTGACAACCATGTTAACCAATGAATGGGTGCACGGCGGTGAACACCGCTTCGCACCATGACAACAACCGCCAGCAGAATGAGCGCACTTCCACTCCTGCATATCTGGATGGCAGGAGACTGCCATTTTGCTAGTACAACGTAAATATTTCCTAGTCATTGGCCCCATTCAGGCCCTATGAATCCCAGCCTTTAGTCTCATGCCCACATGAGTGTCTGTTCCTCACATCAGTCCAGAGGTATTACTGCATACATGTTCCTACAGTTGTACATCATACAGCGCTTGTGTGTGTAAGCTACATATTGCACAGCATTGATTCTTTCACAACATGTTTTGCATGTGTATGTGTGTACCTCATATGTGTTCTCTCCTCCCTATAGGTACAGACCCATGTGGCAAGGGAGGGCCCCATCTGTGTACAGACCTCTTGTTGATTTGGAGACCACGGTGGAACGTCACATCATTGTCACCTACAGACTCAATCGTACAACCATCCATGAGCTATGTTTATTAATGGATCCTGAACTGAGACCTGCTAATCGGAATCAGCATACCATCCCTACAGAAGTGCAAGTGCTCTCTGTACTCCATTTCTTGGCTACAGGCTCATTTCAGGTGACCGTGGGCATGGGTGCAAGGTTCTCACAGCCATTGTTTAGCCTCATCCTGTCTAAATTCCTGGATGCATTTGTACGACACCTGCAGACGTATGTTAAGTTTCCCCAAAGGGCTTAACTTCCTGCCATCAAGTCAGACTTTTATGCCTTTGCTAACATTCCCCATGTGATAGGTGCCATCAATGGCACCCACATAGCTCTCATCCCCCCAAGAGTACATGAACAGGTGTACAGGAACAGGAAGAACTTCTACTCAATGAACATACAATTGGTCTGTACTGCTGACCAGTGCATTTCACATGTGAATGCCATGTTTCCAGGATCAGTTCATGATTCCTTTGTCCTGAGGAACAGCAGTGTGCCACACATGATGGGACAACTACAAGGGGACAGAGGATGGCTCACAGGTGAGTGTATATGACACTGGATCAGTACATAGCTGACAGGCAGGCTGTCTGCAAGTAATGGCAGTTTGTTACAGTCCTGTTTCACACACATTTGCAGGTGATTCTGGCTACCCCAACATACAATGGCTCCTTACACCTGTGAGACATCCTGGGAGAGATGCAGAGAGGAATTATAATGAGGCCCATGGATGTACTAGGAGGGTGATTGAGCGCACTATAGGTCTCCTGAAGGCTAGATTCCGTTGCCTCCATCTCTCTTGGGGATCCCTGTGCTATGGCCCTGAGAAGGTGTGTAGAATAGTTGTGGCCTGCTGCATGCTGCACAACGTGGCTGTGAGGAAAGCTATCCCCCTACTAGAGGAGAAGGGTGCTGTGCATGCAGACCTGCTTCCTCTGAGAAGGGGATGAGAGTGATGGTGAGGGTGAAGATGTCCACTCCAGGAAGCAGCTGATCCAACTATACTTCCAGTGACTATGAGGTACTGTTCACTGGTGATATTGTCTGCATTGCATAATGTCTGTCTGACTTATTCATTATGGGAAAGTGGGGTCTGTACTCCTTGACACTGCTACCTGATGAATTCTGTGGCATGTTTCACGGAAACGTACATGGTGAACAATTTGGTTTTCTCCAGACAATGTTGTGTGGGGTACCATTCCTGCAATAAAGGTATGCGTACGGAATTGACTAGCAAATTGATTCACTTTAACAATTGATTCAACATAATGACAGGGGACGTACAAATTGGTGTTCAAGTGTTTTATTTTGTGTCATAAATGCATTGGTGCGCTTTACAGAGATTGGGACTGGGCTAATGGTGGATGTCCATACTAGGGACATGGGCTCAGCGATTGGTGGCAGTGGGTATAGGTCCATATGTCCTTTGGAATTTGTTCAGTTGCTATTGGCGGGTGTGGATGTTAGCACAGTGGCACACTTGGGAGACAGTTCATGTCAGAGTCACTTCTTAGTGGGGGCCTTGGTCTTGGCAGGTGTTCCTGTGCCATATCTGGGTCTGAGAGACCATTTGAGGGTCTGGTGCTGGGCTTAACGAGTAGCGGTGCTGGTCTCCTGTGTGTCCTCTGCCAGTGCCACCAATCCTGTTGCTGCTCCTGATGTAGATGGTAGGTCTGTGTCCTGGGCAGTGGTAGGGGCTTCCAGGTTTGTGGGGGTCTCAGGCTGGATTAGGTAGTGGTGCTGCAGCACCCCTGCAATTGTGGCAATGATGGCATTCAGTTGTTTCCACTGCTCCATGGTCTCTTGATCTTGGGCTATCTGCAGCCTTTGACTCTGTTCCGGGGTGGCCAAGATCTGGCCCATCCTGTCTTGTGTATGGTGGTATGCTCCCAGGACCTCAGAAATCACCTCCTGGGCTGCAGCATCCATCTTTTGGCCTCCCCCCTGGGCCACTGATACCCTCTTACTGGGCCTAGCCCCCTGTGCCTGTGTCCCCTGCACAGGTCTGGCAGTCCCACTTGCACTGGGGCCATCGTCATCCTGCCTGTTAGTAGGGGGAGACTCTGGGCTCTGTACTTGTGGTCCACCAGTCTGTGGCCTGGAAACACTGGTGTGGGGTCGTTTGGCCAGACCTGTTGTTGGTGGCTGGGTGGTAGGGGTGTCAGTGGTGTCCTGGGTGGGGCTGCTGGAAGGTGACAGTCCAGGAATGTGTGATGGGCCAGGGTATTCCTCACTGTCCACACTTCACTCTCCATTTTCCTGAGTGGGGCCTCTGTCTCCATGTGGGGTGCTGGCACTCCTTGGCCTTTCCATCAGGGTGGCATGGGTGGTGGTGCCTGTGGGGGGGAATGGACATGTATGTTACATTTACTAATTTGAATAAGGATGCACAGCTCTGCCCTATTTTGGGCTGTTTATTTCCCTGTTGGGCCACATGCAGGGTCCTATTGTGGGGTTGCCATTACATTTTGCATGGGATGTGGAGGTGCATTGTAGGTGCAGTGGTGCCATTGTGATTCCTAGCAGGGGTAGGTGGCTGTGCACAGGGGGAGGGATGTGGGCCTATTGGTGTTTTTTTGGGGCATGCGGGATGACTGGATGTAGTGATTGTGGCCTGGGTGGGGTAGTGGTCCTGGTGGTAGTTGGAGGGGTGGGGTGGTGCATGCATCACAGGTGTGGTGGAGATGGAGTAATTGTAGATGCCTTACCTGAGTCCAGTCCTCCAGTGAGTCCAGTGAGGCCCTCAGGGTGCAGGATTGCCAGTACATTTTCCTCCCTCTTGGTGTATTCGGCAGGTGTAGTTGGGGGTCCTCCCCCAGTCTTCTGGACATCAATGTTGTGCCTGGATGCCATCTACCTCACCTTCCCACGCAGGTGATTCCATCTCTTGCGGATGTCATCCCTTGTGCATAGATGGTTTCCCACTGCGTTGACCTTGTTTACTATAGTCTGCCATAACTCCATCTTCCTGGCGATGGGTGTGTGCTGTACCTGTGCCCTGAAGATTTGTGGCTCGACCTTGAGTAATTCGCCCACCATTGTTCTTAGCTCCCTATCTGTGAAGCGTGGGTGCTTAGGGGGTGCCATGGTGTGTGTTGTGGGTGGTGTGTTGTATGGATATTGATGAGGGTGCTGTTGTGCGGTTGGGTGTGTGTCTTTTGTGATGTTGGGTTCAGTGTTTGCGTGTTGTGTTGTCAATCTCAGTTGTCCTATTGGGGATGTAAAGGATTGTGGGGTGTATATGTGAGTGTTTTATATTGTTGTGGATGTATGTCAGGTGTGTGGGTGTCAAACTTGCCAATGTCTGCATTTCTTGCTGTTGGGTCCACTTTCTGCCGTGGCGGTCCGTACTGCCAATGGTCATTCGTCATCCACTATCCGCCGCGGTGATTTGTGCATCATTATTTGGAGGGTGGGGGATTAGTCTGCTTGGCGGTGGCGGGTGGTGTGTGCAGCCTTTCCACCATCAAGGGCCCTGGCGGTGGCTGGAGGTAGTAGAGTTTTGGGAGGTTTCTGTTTTTGGCATCATTATATGGTGGTGTGCTGTTCACCGCCAGTGGTTCATAATGACCACCTTAGTGTTGAGAATTTTCTTTTCAAATGCTATAGTCACTGTTTTACCTCAGATAATGCTTTGCATACCAGGAATTAAGTCTGGTCAATCCCTGTAGCGTTCTCTTGATCTCAAGACTGACAGTATGCCTCCTGATATGGAGAAGGTCCACCCGCAAGTCAGAATTAGTTAATGAGGTGCTGATGCCAGTATGGTTTTTGTTTTTTAAACTCTTGTTTGCAGGGTGAATGTGTGGTGCAAAACAATACATATCAAAGACATTTCCAAACGACATTCACCTTAGACATTTGTGAGCAACATGGATATTTCTGGGGACAACACCTGGATGTATACAAATGTTCTTTAACTTTTGATCAGTAGTGTATGTTGTTTTATATTGTGTGTATTTGTATAAAGCTCTCATCACCCATATGGGAAGCCAGGCACTTTGTAGGTGAAAATGTCAGCTCTCCTTTTAAATTCAGGTCTTCAGCTTGTCGAGCTTCTTGTAAGGGATGATTCGAAGATTTCTGGCACTGGTGGTGTGGGTGGGTGTGGGATCGAGGTCCATTGGCCAGTAGGTGGAATCACAGGCCAAGTCTTTTTTCCAGAGCTCACCACTTAAGTTTTATCTGTGTTGTTGAGTTTGAAGCGTTTGGATTTCATCCAAGTGGCCACCATGGTAATGCAGGTGGCAAAGTTAGTGGGGGTCTTGTCTGACAGGAAGATTACCTGCTGGGTGTTGTTTGAGTAAGAGAGTATGTTGATGTTGTGTGATCTGATGAGATCCGGAAATGGGGGTCATTTAGATGTTGAAAAGCATTGGGCAGAGAGACGATCTTTACGGGGACTCTGTGTATGGGGTTCTTGGCATCCAAAGTGTAGTTGCTGGTGAGTTTGGTTTACTGAAGTTTCCTTTAGCAGTGCATTGACCCTTGCATATTTCTAGGCATTCCGAGATATCTCAGAGATGATTGAGTGTTCTGGACGTGGGTGAGGATTTTGCTGATAGGGAAGGTGCCCATTCTATAGATGTGACAGGGGCAGAGGTCTGTTGGAGACCCGGAGATGCTGGTCCTCATGATGTTGGCTGTTTCTTCTGTGGTGAAAGTTTCCCAGGCAGTCAAGGGTTTTTCATGGATGGCTATCTGTAGGCTTGTGCTAGGTAAGCTGAGGTCCGGTTGGTGTTACCTTTTATAGATGGCTTTGATTTTGTTGCTGAAGAAGTCCGAGAGGTTGTCCCATAGTTCTTGCAAGGGAATGATGCTGTTCATGGTGGAAGCTGAGGACATTAAGTTTCTGATCATTCCAAAGATTCTTTTACTGCTATTAGAGCTGATATCTATGCTTTCAGCTTGGGCCTTCATCTTGGTTTCTTTGATTTGCTGTAGTAGCATCTCAGGGCTGCTCTTTAGGTCTCTATGACCTTTTCTCTGTGGTTCATTCTCCATTTTCTTTACAATTGTTTGCAGTGTCTTGTTGCGTGGAGTTGCTCAATATACCAGCTGGTCTGCTTTTGTGTCCTCCTCTGTGGGTTGTGTTTACAAAGTTCCAGGGAGTCGAGCATGTTATGATCCGTTAGTTGAGATGTTTAATGTCTCTGTTGAAGTCATCAGGTTTTGGCTGGTTCTGGTGCTGGATGTTGATCCAGTTAGATTCCAAGATACTTATCCAGCTGTGTCTGGCCAGGCTTTTAGTGGTGGGTTTTGTTTGGCAAGGGATGCTGATTGGGAATTGTATAGTGGTAGTGTCAGTCCAGATGAGAGGCTTGTTTGCAGTGATTTCAATGTCATAGAAAGTGGTGAAGACCGTGTCAAGGGTGTGTCTGGCAGTGTCTGGGTTCAATGACTTGGTATATCAATCCCAGATTCTCTGGGCTTTTGAGTAGTAGGGTGGTGTCAGTGTCATTCCTATCTTCCACGGGGAAGTAAACATCTCCTAGTAGGGTCTATTTGTTAGAGATGATGGTGAGAGAAGTGACAAGGTCAGCATGTTGTCAGTGAAAGTGTCTTGTAGTCCCAGAAGTCAGCAGACAAGGGTTCCTCTTGTGGAAACTGGCTAAAGAATCTATTTTGTATTTCCCCAGGCCTGTCCTCATCCTGTGATACTCAATGATGAACAGGCCTTCAAAAGGTTGGATGACCTTTGTTAAACTAATGTACTCTGACAGATAGCCTATAATGCAAGGTTTGCTTAAAAGAGACACATCATGAGATGTGCATTGCTTAATTCGCCCAGCAACAGACCGACATCTGGATGTCCACATAGGTCTGGACAGGGGTTGTGAAGAAAGTGGTTTCCTTGACACCTTGAAAAGTCCCAATCACTTGAGTAGTGTTAAGGTCATGCTTGTGGTCATCTTGTATCACACTACTATCATGAAATGTTGTTTTACTGTGATTGGTTGGATATCTAATATATGTGTAACACCATGCATCCTCTGATCAATATCATGCCATGTATTTGATGAAGAAATCACCTTTCTGTTATTCTGATTGGACAATGTATTTTCACGCCTTTGTGGATTTCATGAATAAAAGATCTGATGGAACTTCTTCAAATTGCCAAATTGGACATGTTATTTCTAAGGACATGGCCCTATGAATTCATGAATACAGCTCTATTTGGAACTGGACTTTGCCTGTGCCTCTTTATTTAGCTTCCATGCACTCAGAGTGTAAGATGTTGTGCTTTGTATTTAGAAGTATAAGTGCTCCATGTGAGGGGGGGTGATGGTCTCAGTGGTTGTAATGCAGTGGAAGGATTCTTTGTATGTTATCATGATTCCTCCTCCTGGCCCATGTCGGCGGTCCTGGTGTGGGATCTTGTATCCTGTTTGGATGGTTGTGGCGATGTTGGGTGCCAACTCAGAGGTGAGCCAGGTTTCTTTAAGGAAGGTACCACTCTGCATCACAGGCAATTGTCTGGTTTCAATCTACTCAGTCTGGTCAGACTATAATTCACACTGTGTAAATATCTGAACTGGGTGAAAATTCAAATATTCACACTGTGTGAATATTTGTCTGGAGCATGGAGATTTTGAAAGTGTTGAGTGTCATCTTTGCTTCAACTGTCAGTGTCATTTAGGGGCCCGACGTCTTGTGTCCATCTATATCTAAGATGAAGAGGTGGTCTGGCGTATTGGTGGTCTGGAGTATTGGTCGTCTGGAGTATTGGTAATCAGAATGGCATAGATGCTAGAGATGCCCTGGTTATCCAGTTGCATTATAGGTGGTCTGTATTCTAGGGGGTTACACTCTGGCAGAGCCTGAAGGTCAGGTGCTTGGGCCTCAAGAGCATGATATGGTTTTAAATACCAAAAACATTGTTTTCTGAAGGTTATAAATCTAGGATGTAAAAGAGCTGATACAAGCGCTGGTAACCAAGAACTTTGGAAACTTTTGAAAATTCCATCCAGAGTATTTTTAAAGCAAGTTCCAAACCTTACAGGATGACTGCCATAGACATCATAGTGGTTCTGATGTTGAGAGATGCAGGATTAAAGATGCTCAAGGATGCTCTGGTTCTGGTGCGGTTGACGGTGGTGTCTCTGTTGTATTCCGCAGGCCACAGGTGATGTGGGGCAACTTTAGCCACAGAGATTGGGTCCCCTCAAAGTCCTCTACATTTTGGTAGCAGGCCAGCCAATGCTGGGCTACTGGTCTCTTAGTACTGAGGTGGGAGTGAAAACCTTTAGTGGAGGCTGGTGACAAATCTGAAGTTGGATGGCAGGCACGGATGCAGATTTTGGCTTTTTCGATTTTGTTCTTTTGGACGCCCAGCAACTGGTAGTGGCACTCTTCCACATTTGGCTACCATTTTGTCCTTTTGGGCTCTTTCAGTTCTTGAGTTCAGCTAGTTCCAGGAGGTCAGGGGACTGACCCTTTGAGTCATTCTTCGTGTCTGGGAAACAACTTTTCCCAGAGTCACGAGCTACAGGCACAGTCCTATCTCACGAGCAGGGCTATCTATCTATCTATCTATCTATCTATCTATCTATCTATCTATCTATCTATCTATCTATCTATCTGTCAATCACACAAAATGTGATGGAAGGAATGTTTGCAATAAGTATAACCACTGTTCTTTTGCTTGCCTAGGCATCTCAGTTAGGACCTAGGCATACACAAGTCTTAACCCTGCTCCAACAGGAACAGTCCAGTCGAACTGCCAGGCTAGCTCCTCCCTAACTAGCAGCCCAAGACTGATTTTGCCCCGATTGGGGTGCATCAAGTGGGAATAGTTTGGTCCCAGAGGCACAGTGAGCACGGGACCAATATCTGAACATATCCTTACCCCTTCAGGCACAAAGGAGTGGGAGTTTGCACGCTCACATATGCGCTCTCTCTCATACACACACACACATACACACACACACACACGCGTATTACCATCCTTGTGGGGACTGTATGTGGAGACCTGCCTTGTGGGGATTAACCTTTCCCAGTGTTTTAAAAAAATATTAAAAGCAGAAAAATGTTAAGAAAAAAATCATAATACAGGATCCTGCTTCAAAGTTGCGAATATATGTTTATTTAATCATGAACAAAGAGCCATACTTACAGTGACTTGAAAATGTGTTACCATCCTTGTGGGGACTTGCTCCATAGTTATCCTTTGTGATTCAATGTATTTGTAGGTACATGGCTACATTTATATTTTCAAGTGCTTTATCAAAGTACAAGGTAGCCTATTTTTATATGTAGTTCTGTACAAGTCCACTGTACACACCTAATAGATTTTGCTAATAATACATTATACAACATCATGTTCACAGATAGACACTAATTATGCACTCAGGTTGTTAGGTGATAACTAAACTTACAGTCAGAGAAATAATGAATGTGCCAGGGTTCACATAATGTTGTCAATTCCAATGCCAGACTTAGATTAGTTTATTTTTTCTCAAGGTAGCCACTAGACTACATTGACTCTCCTGAATTGGTCTGATATGTTAGTGTCTAAATTGAGATGATGTGTGATGATAGTAATGGGAAAATAGTTTATGAGATATTGGCCCTCATTTCAACCTCGCCGGTCTCCTCCAGACGGAGAGCCGCCAGCAGCCATACTGGCGGTCGGCGGTGTAGTGAAGGCTGCTCCACCGCCACCACCACGTCATCAGAACACTGCCCACCATAATACGACCCAGTATTCGGAGTGGTGGTGTTCTGGTGATGGGGTGCTGGCAGCCGAGCAGCCCCCATTGATCCCGTTCCCTCCCAGAAGATCACCGGAACAGGTAAGGTGATTGTCCGTTAGGGGAGGGGGGTGGGGAGGTGTTGTGTGGTGTGTGCGTGCATGGGGGTGTGCGTGTGAGTGTGTAGAGGGGTTGTGCGAGTACGTGTATGCATGCAGGGGTGTAATGTGTGTAGGGGAAATGTAACTTGTATGTATGTGTGCATGTGTGCATGTATGTGCACGTATATGTGTGTGAGTGGTGTGAGCGTGAGTGTAGGGGGTGTGGGGGTTTCAATGGGGGTGGTGTAGGAGGCTGGCCTGCCTTGTAGTGGGTACCAAGGGGTACTTACACTCTGTACCAGGTCCAGTTATCCCTTATTAGTGTAGAAGAGGTGTTTCTAGCAGCTTAGGCTGATAGAAAGTAGCTATAGCAGAGCAGCTTAGGCTGAACTAGGAGACATGCAAAGCTCCTACTATACCACTGGTGTCATATGCACAATATCATAAGAAAACACAATACACACATATACTAAAAATAAAGGTACTTTATTTGTATGGCAATATGCCAAAAGTATCTCAGTGAGTACCCTCAGTATGAGGATGCCAAATATACACAAGATGTATGTACACAATACCACAAATATGCAGTAATGGCAAAAGGAAGTAATGCAAGCAGTGTAAAGTTACAATAGATTGCAATAGGAGCACATAGGTATAGGGGCAACAAAAACCATATACTCCAAAAGTGGAATGCGAACCACGAATGGACCCCAAACCTATGTGAGCTTGTAGAGGGTTGCTGGGACTGTAAGAAAACAGTGAGGGTTAGAAAAATAGCCCACCCCAAGACCCTGTGAGGTAGGTGTAAAGCGCACCTACAACCCCCAGAGAGCACAGAAGTCATGATAGGGGGATTCTGCAAGGAAGACCAACACCAGCAATGCAACAACAGTGGATTTCCGGACCTGAGTACCTGTAAGACAAGGGGACCAAGTCCAAGAGTCGCGACAGTGTCGAGAGTGGGCAGATGCCCAGGAAATGCCAGCTGAGGATGCAAAGAAGCTGCCACTGGGTGGAAGAAGCTTGGTGTCCTGCAAGAACGAAGTGGACTAGGAACTTCCCCTTTAGAGGATGGATGTCCCAAGTCGTGAAGAAGCTTGCAGAGGTGTTCCCACGCAGAAAGACCGCAAACAAGCCTTGCTAGCTGCCCAGGAGGGACCAGGATGTCGCCACTTGGATGAGGAGACAGAGAGGGCACCTAGCAAGTCAGGGAGCCCTCACAGAAGCAGGCACCATCCACAGAAGTACCGGAACAGGCACTTGTAAGAGCAGTGAACCAGAGTCCACCCGAAGTCCCACGATGCCAGAGGACAACTCAGAAGGTTGTGCACTGCAGGTTAGAGTGTTGGGGACCCAGGCTTGGCTGTGCACAAAGGAAATCCTGGAAGAGTGCACAGGAGCCGGAGCAGCTGCAAATCACGCAGTACCCAGCAATGCAGTCTAGCGTGGGGAGACAAGGACTTACCTCCACCAAACTTGGACTGAAGAGTCACTGGACTGTGGGAGTCACTTGGACAGAGTTGCTCAGTTCCAGGGACCACGCTCGTCGTGCTGAGAGGGGACCCAGAGGACCGGTGATGCAGTCTTTTGTTGCCTGCGGTTGCAGGGGGAAGATTCCGTCGACCCACAGGAGATTTCTTCAGAGCTCCTGGTGCAAGAAGGAGGCAGGCTACCCCCAGAGCATGCACCACCAGGAAACAGGCGAGAAAGCTGGCAGGATGCAGCAATACAAGGTTGCAGTAGTCGTCTTTGCTACTTTGTTGCGGTTTTGCAGGCGTCCTGAGCAGTCAGTGGTCGATCCTTTGGCAGAAGGTGAAGAGAGAAATGCAGAGGAACTCTGGTGAGCTCTTGCATTCGGTATCTGAAGAATTCCCCAAAGCAGAGACTCTAAATAGCCAGAAAAGGAGGTTTGGCTACCTAGGAAGGAGGATAGGCTAGTAAGAAAGGTAAGCGCCTATCAGAAGGAGTCTCTGACGCCACCTGATGGCACTGGCCACTCAGAGCAGTCCAGTGTGCCAGCAACCCCTCTGTTTCCAAGATGGCAGAGGTCTGGGGCACACTGGAGGAGCTCTGGGCACCTCCCCTGGGAGGTGCAGGTCAGGGGAGTGGTCACTCCCCTTTCCTTTGTCCAGTTTCATGCCAGAGCAGGGCTGGGGGATCCCTAAACCGGTGTAGACTGGCTTATGCAGAGATGGGCAGCACCTGTGCCCATCAAAGCATTTCCAGAGGCTGGGGGAGGCTACTCCTCCCCAGCCTTCACACCTATTTCCAAAGGAAGAGGGTGTCACACCCTTTCTCAGAGGAAATCCTTTGTTCTGCCTTCCTGGGCCAGGGCTGCCTGGACCCCAGGGGGGCAGAAACCTGTCTGAGGGGTTGGCAGCAGCTGCAGTGAAACCCCGGGAAAGGCAGTTTGGCAGTACCCGGGTCTGTGCTAGAGACTCGGGGGATCATGGAATTGTCTCCCCAATTTCAGAATGGCAGTAGGGTGACAATTCCATGATCTTAGACATGTTACATAGCCATGTTCGGAGTTACCATTGTGACGCTATACATAGGTAGTGACCTATGTATAGTGCACGCGTGAAATGGTGTCCCCGCACTCACAAAGTCCGGGGAATTTGCCCTGAACAATGTGGGGGCACCTTGGCTAGTGCCAGGGTGCCCACACACTAAGTAACTTTGCACCCAACCTTCACCAGGTGAAGGTTAGACATATAGGTGACTTATAAGTTACTTAAGTGCAGTGGTAAATGGCTGTGAAATAACGTGGATGTTATTTCACTCAGGCTGCACTGGCAGGCCTGTGTAAGAATTGTCAGATCTCCCTATGGGTGACAAAAGAAATGCTGCAGCCCATAGGGATCTCCTGGAACCCCAATACCCTGGGTACCTCAGTACCATATTCTAGGGCATTATAAGGGTGTTCCAGTATGCCAATGTGAATTGGTAAAATTGGTCACTAGCCTGTTAGTGACAATTTGTAAAGCAGAGAGAGCATAACCACTGAGGTTCTGGTTAGCAGAGCCTCAGTGAGACAGGCATCACACAGGGAACACATACATATAGGCCACAAACTTATGAGCACTGAGGTCCTGGCTAGCAGGGTCCCAGTGACACATAACAAACATACTGACAACATAGGGTTTTCACTATGAGCACTGGGCCCTGGCTAGCAGGATCCCAGTGAGACAGTGAAACCACCCTGACATATACTCATAAACAGGCCAAAAGTGGGGTAACAAGGCTAGAAACAGGCTACTTTCTCACAGGTGGGGTGGGGTGGGGAGGGGAGGGGGTCCTACTACCTTTGGGTGGTGGTAGGGGGGTAATAGGTGTTGGGGGAGGACGAGGGGGAGGGGGAGGAGGGAGCAGGAAACCCCAATCAGTGCCAGGGAACTAATTCCCTGGCACTGATAGTGAATACCGCAATGCATTTCGTGGCAATTGAAAACCTCACGAAATCCATGGCGGTAGGTGGGGTCCTGATACCGCCGGCGGTCTAGTGATGGCCGCCGGGCTGGAGACCGTTGTCTCCAGCCTGGCGGTCGTTACTGCCATGGCGGACGGTGCAGGACATTGGCAGTTTGGCATATGCCAGGCCGCCAATGTCATAATGGGGCGGTAATGACCGCCGGCCTGTTTGCGGTCTTACCGCCCTTTTTCCACCATCCGCCAGGGTTGTAATGAGGGCCATTGTGTTATAAATAGTGATAATTCACTAAATAGGTATCACTTGGTATTGGATAAATGTATGCTTATTACTTTGTGATTACTTTAAGGTGCTGTCCAACAATCGGCATGGTCTTTTCAAATAAGAGAAACTCGATGAGTCTTTGCTGTCCCCAGATGGATTTTAATAGTATTGCTTTTCAAACCATGTCCTCTTGCAAGCAGACTGGAAGGTGCATCATTCCAGCATTCAACCTATTCCCGATTGCCCACAAATGATAGGAAATAAGGGGCCTGAAGCATTTAGAAATGAAGTCACTGGCCCACGACTAAACAGTGCCTGCAAATGAGGTTTCATGGCAATTAACTTGTCTCTTGAGCACATCTTCTCATTTGGAATAGTTTGTGATAGCAGTAATATTAACGATTACATTGGAATGGTGTGTGATAAGACACACACACACACCCTCTCTCCTCTCTCACCTTCTCCTCTCTCTCTTTCTTCCACAGTATCCTAGCCATAAATGCAAGTAGCGCATTTTTGCCACAGGTCAGCACATCAATAAAATGTATAGTGTACACAAAATAACAATGGACGTCCAATGCGATACTCATAAACTTTTCAGTAGTGTTGTCACATTATCATGCTTCCTTAGTTGGCAATGCAATACTCTAAGACTACATTTATTTTCACTGACAAAAGAAGCACAAAATGAATATACTCACATGCAGACTAATATTTCATGAGTGATGGATTTTCGTATCCCCTTAGTGTAGTGTTTTGTATTGCCGCCAGGGTTCCTTGATATACACCTCAATATACAGTTCCAAAAACACCAGTCCCAAAAATATTTTCAACATTGTTTGAGATCTAGTCTTCATTTACATATGGAAGTCTAGGTAAATACACTAATTCAAAATGATTAAGAAATGTAGAATTAAAAAAAATATGTACATATATATTATGTAAGTATTGTTTGATATCATAATCACGCTGTAAAATTGTCATAATAAAATAAAACACCAAACATTTTATATTTTTTCATCACAGTATTTGAAACCTTCACGAAGTGACAAATGTAGATTCACTTACTTCTGAGAAATTGTTTACAGAAGGAGGATGGGGGAGTTAGAATCCAAATAAACAAGTTAGTAATCATGTTCAACATTCCACTTTGTTGTCGCCTAAGCATATAACATTTAACTTGAAGCAAACATGAGAAGTTCACTTTCCAGAAGGCTCCTTCTCAAAGGACAAGAATAAGGATTTTAAATGGGCAAGGACTTGCATACCAGGGCACCATGTTTTCATCCTCTTGAAGGATCTTTGTTTGACCAGACAATGAATGGAGGTTCTGGGCAGGAACATAGTGAACTGCAGAGACCTCTATAATTATTTTCTGTCTTTAACTGAGAATTTGTTGTTAAAACTGCAGAGGCAGTAAATTTTGAACCAATGGAGTATTTTTAGGGTGGTTTTTGACATGGTCATAATTAAAGCTGTTAAAGCATGTTCTGACTGCTTGGATCAGACATGTTTGTAGTGCAGCTGAAGCTGGTGCCCTTACCTAATGCATTGATTGGGCAGCAAAAGACTCTTCAGTAGCGAAGAACATTTCCAGGTTCCTTATTCACAAAGAGGTTGCAGAAGGGGTACCAATGTCTGATGGCTAGTTGAAGAATAGGGGATTCAACCGGGCTACTCTCAAGACTAGAATTCAGGCAGAATAAAGAATCTCACCAGAGCAGCACATTACCTTTTCATGATGATATTCAGGTTGTCAGGCTTGTTGTCTGGTTGGAAGGGGTTTTGGTGTCTAAAGCATATATTTGGAAGATAAT
The DNA here is from genome assembly GCF_031143425.1 of Pleurodeles waltl. Classification (NCBI taxonomy): domain Eukaryota; kingdom Metazoa; phylum Chordata; class Amphibia; order Caudata; family Salamandridae; genus Pleurodeles; species Pleurodeles waltl. The sequence continues at coordinate 294,349,777 of NC_090443.1, read as the reverse complement.
GTGGTATTGATTAAGTAATTGTACCACGGTGTGCATGTAGATGTTGAGCAAACCGCCAGAGAAAAATGATCCTTGTGGCACACCACAAAACATAAGTTGTGTGTATTTCAGTAGACCAATTTCTGATTATCTGTTATTAGTCAGAAATGACTAGCTCCACCAGAGCATGAGTATACCACTGCCTGTGCATTTCGCTAAATTTTCCTGCAGATTTGAATCAATGAAAGTATCATAAACTGTGGATAGGTCAAGAAGTCGCATGGCTGTTGATTATGTCATTCATAAAGAAGAGGAGTTCTTTCCTGAAGTCGACTACAGCTAATCCAGTACCCCTCGCCAGTCTGAAGTGATATTTGAGATGATGGTTGAGATCTACATAGATGTTATCATTGCCTCACCACTTCTCTACTCATGATTTTGCTGAAATAGACAAGTTTAGAAATTGGTCAGTGTTAGAAATGTGTTCTCTAGTTGGCAGTGGTTTGCACTTTGTCCAACTAGAACCCTCCCTCTAGTCAGGGTAAGGGAGTCACACAACTATGATAACCACTGCTCACCGCCTTGGTAGCTTGGCATGAGCAGTCAGGCTTATCTCAGAGGCAACTTGTAAAGTGTATGTACACACACACACATGAACTAAGTGAAAACACTACGAAATGACTCCACACCAGTTTAGAAAAATAGCCACAATTTCTCTGAATTAAAAAAGAACAAAACAACAATTCAGCATACACAAGTAAATATATCACTTTTTAAAAGTGTAAATGAGTCTTAATCCATAGGAATCAATGATTGTATCTTTTTAGCACAAAGTACCTGGGATGTGTCAAAAAACAAAGACAATGTGGGCCACAGGGGAGGTGAGGCATCGAAAAGCAAAGCAATGCGTCAGTTCCTTACTGCGCAGGAAGGGGGGTTTTGTGTTGATTCTTTTCCAACAGGAGAGGCGATGGATCAGTTCCTTATTGACAGGGGAGGTGATGCGTCAATTCTTTCCTCGCAGGAAAGGCGAGGTATTGATTCCTGGACACACAGCCTCGGTTCTTTACTGCAGTGTGGGGTCGATCAGAAATTGATGCCACTGGAACGCTGAGTGGAAAATCCAGACATGCTGTGTTGATGTGGCCAAGGTGAAACAGGAGCTTCCGATTCTGCAGTGTCGAGACAGGCTCTGCGTCGTTTTTTCTGCTTTGGTATGTCAGTACATGGATTTTCTCCTTCAGGTCACCAGCATAAGCTTCCAAGGGTGCAGGGACTGGAGTTGGCACCACTTGGCAAGTCAGGGCTCTCAGCAGAAGAGCCCAATAAGCCAAACTGCCATCCTGACCCAGATGTGTATTCCACAGACAGGCAGAGGCACAGAATGGTTAAGCAAGAAAATGCCCACTTTCTAAAAATGATATTTTCAAACTTATAATGTAAAAATCAACTTCACCAAAAATGTATTTTTAAACTGTGAGTTCAGAGACCCCAAACTCCATATCTCCATCTGCTCCCAATGGGAAATTACACTTAAAAGGTATTTCAAGGCAATCCCTGTGTTACCCTATGGGAGAGATAGGTCTTGCAATAGTGAAAAACAATTTTAGCAGTATTTCATTATCAGGACATGTAAAACACACCAGTGCATGTCCTACTTCTTAAATACACTGCACTCTGCCCTGAGGCTGCCTTGAGCCTACCTTAGGGGTAACCTACATCTAGTAAAACAGAAGGTGTGGGCCTGGCAAGTGGGTGCACTTGCCTGGTCGAAATGGCAGTTTAAAACTGCCCACATAGACACTACGGTGGCAGGTCTGAGATGCATTTATAGGGCTACTCCTGTGGGTGGCACACTTACTGTTGCAGGTCCACTAGTAGCATTTCATTTACAGACCCTGGGTACATGCGGTGCACTATACTATGGACTTAATGGTAAATTAGATATGCCAATCATTCATAAACCAATCACCAATACCATTTAGACAGAGAGCACTTGCACTATAGCACTGGTCAGTAGTGGTAACGTGCACAGAGTCCTAAAGCCAGCAAAATAAAAATTCAGCACAGGATCAAAAGCAGGAGTTCAGAAGCCAAAAAGACAACAGCCCATAATTGTCCAACATTCTCTAATATGTAGAGTCCTTTTCAAGAGTTAAGTGATTATGATATGTCCAGCAGACTTGGATCAATCCCAGATTAGAGGAGTTATTTATCAGGGTTGATGTATCTGACACAATGGAGAGAAGTTGTTGAAGTATAAGACTGGCCAGGCTTTATTGAGACACATTATCTTGTTAGCCAGGCGAAGGCACAACGTAGGAGTGGTGGCAGAGCGAAGTGGTAGGGAAGTTTGTCTGGAGAGTTTAAGATGGCATCAAAGATTTTTGTTATGTGAGATTTTAAGAAAACAATTAAGCAGATTCTCACAATTTTGTGAAGTTGCAAGTGGTTACTTTAGAGAAAATTCAGATGACAGTATATATACTGTTGATTTCCTTGGTTTGATGAAGTGCAGTAAGGGTTTGATTAATATAGTATGACTTTTGGCACCTTTGTTTTTTTTGTGGTATAATTTCTTGTATAACTTGCAATGGATAATGTTGGCCATTTCTACTTGATGATACTTTTGCCAAATTTCAGCTCTGTAATTTCTCCAGTAAAGCACTTCTTGATTTCTTTAATGCCCATTGTGGTTTTTCAAAGTTTAGCCAGGGCTAGAATGTCAACGGCTGACCATATATTTTGGCAGAGAATAACCCGATGGATCTCAGAGTCTCATGAGACTTGTAGTTTGGCTTTGGCAATGGTGTACTTTGATTTGAATTCCATACTACTTATGATTGTGACATGATTAGTAGTAAAGGGGAGGTGTTAATATTGCAGGTAGTATTTTGTATATTAGGTTAGCCAGTTAGATAAACAAAATAATTTTCAGTGCATTGAAGGCTTTGGGTGAATAGAAGATCTAGTACAGGGTTGTTAATATGGGCGGGAAGCGCGTTCAGAGGTGTGTCCGGGGCAGGAGCCCTTTAAATTTCTTCAAGCGCTCCCGCCGTCGCGGGAAGCGCGTTCAGAGGTGTGTCCGGGGCAGGAGCCCTTTAAATTTCTTCAAGCGCTCCCGCTGTCGCGGGACGCGCGCGGGCGGCGCCCGGGCGAAGCCCGGGCCAAGGGCGGGCCCGTCCTTGCCCGTCATTGCCAGGAAGAGGCAGGGCAGGGCCACCCCCCTAACTTTCACAACAAGACGCTCGGTTTAGGCAGCTCACAAGTAGCTGGCCGCCTGAAGGTACTGTGTCAATACCTACCCCCAAAAAAAAAAAGGTCCTTTTATAGAGGGCCTTAGGACGGAACTCACCCTTCCCCAGCATAGTGCTTCTCTCATTATTACCTGCTAGATTTGAAGTGGGGCCGGGCCGGGTCGTTGCCTCTCTACTTTATTGCATGAAGTTTACTTGTAATTTTTGAGTGTAAAAACCTTTATTTAAATACTTGTCATATTCATTGTCAGTATCTATCATTTAGGCTTACCCCCACTAGACCTACTTCTATTCTTGTCCATAAATACATATTTGTGCTCTGGTTTCATTAGAGCTGAAGTATCATATAGGTGGCCCAAAGCATGGGAAAACGTAAGGCATCAGAACCCCCAAGGGGGAAAGAGAAAATAACAAAAAAACTCAGGAATGCGGGCGAGAATTGCACTATAGACTAAATTGATGATCTTATTGAGGAGGTAGAGTCATTATTATGTAGTAGGGCCACTGTCCGGGAGGGACCTGATAAAAAGATTACCTCTTACTACACAAAAAAAGTTGAACTAGAGGAAGATATAGTGACAGAGACTATTAGTCAGCAAGAGGGGGAGGTTTCACCCGATATTAGGATTGGTAGCCCTAAGGATGCTACAACTCGATCCAGACATCCATGCACCATAGATAGTACTAGGAAGAAGGGCCACAAGCAGGAGTGTGAAGTTGTATGTTCCAATAAATATGCAGTCTTGGCAGAACTTGATAGTAATAAAGTACAGAATACACAAGAGGGGGAATTGCTGAATGAGATATATCCAACTATTCCAATTGTACAGTTACCTAGAGAGAGGATCTCTCCATGCAACTTAGAACCAATGAATCCTCCAAAACATAAAACAAGAACTATAGCAGACCTCTATGACCTACTCTCTGGATTAATACAGGAAGTTAAGGACCTGAAACTTGAAGTAAGAACCCTATCAGATATTGTGGAAAAGGAGGGGGGTTGGGGTACCCACAAAGCTCAGTGCGAAAAGGAGACCCCCCTTATATCATTTCAGCCACAAGGCAGATCCACACGTTCTCAAAATTTAAATACTAACCCCATCCCTACCCCAGCTATAGCCAAGATCTTACAGCAACCGCAGGGATATACGAGAGGGGTAAACAGGGAAAATACTGGTCCACGCAATTACCCTAAAAGTAATGCAAGTGATCTATGGCAAAAAACAGGGAATCCACGAAGAGAATCCCGCTTGGTAAAAGGGCCCCAAAAGGGGAATGTGGAGCTTACCCAGATCACCCATCCCCAAGCATCTCATGACCATAAACAGTATACTACATGGAATCGACATTCTGTGGGGGATAGGTTTCTCAGTAGGACCAATGTTGTTTATCTGTTAAATGTCCCAAAATTGGCCATAGATAGTAGTGAAGACGAAGATTCCCTAAAGAATAAGCTTACACATTGGATTAGGACTAAAAGACACTGTCTATCCATAATTCATTCAGATATAAAGAGGGCAGAAAGAATCTCAGGAGGGATGGGGCAACATGATGTTATTGCATTAACATTTAAGGATGGAAGCTTATCCAGAGGCCTGATTGACATGGAACAGAGAACCGCCGCCCCCACGATCAATGCCATGAGGTTCAGTTCGGATCCTTACATTACCAAACCCCTAGTCCCGAGGCCTAAGTATAATGTCAAGGAGGGATCGCAAAGGAGAAACTACGATTCCAATCTTGAAAGAGTAGATTGACTACTCCAGATCGATCAGGCACAAGTGGGACTAATTGGGGACCCAATAGTAGGAGAGCCCCCCATAGGGTCTGATCCTCATGTTACAGGGGCAGGGATTATAGTGGAGTCTTTGCCCCGTAGGAAAGACTCAGCAGCATATTTGAGCCCTACTTCTAATGTTACAACCCCAAACGGGAGGGGTCCTATCACCATGATCTCCTGGAATGTAGCAGGCTTAAAAAATAAGCTTACAGACCCGGAATGGCAGGACTATATTGATCAATACCATGTCTGTCTCTTCCAAGAGACTTGGCTTAAAGACCCGCCGTATAAGCTAGGATATAAAACCTACTTTATTAGTGCAATTTCAGCTGCTAGAGGGAGACCGTCTGGGGGACTGGTTGTTTGGGTGAAAATCTCACTAAATGTTGAGATACGTATGCAAACCACAGAGTCAGATGACATTTTATGGTTGGTAATGGGGGGAAAAAATAAGATAATATCCCACTTGTTCAATGTATATATAAGACCTAGAAGGACAAACTTGGAGTCGCCTGAAATAACTCTATTAGACGACCTGCTTAAAAAGATCCCAGGAGGAGAGACAATTATGATAGGGGGTGACCTTAATTGTAATTATGAACCCATAACTGGTCTCGAACATTTAGCAGAAGAAGAAGATCGAGCCAGAGCAATCCCTTATTTAACAATAGAAAAAACTGTCCCAGGCACAGTGGCTGCATTGCAACTTATGGGCCTTACATTAAAACATGGACTGAGGGCATGTAATGGTAGAGTGGGTGAAGGAGGCCTTAATTTGGATACCTTCCAGAGAGGCAACTCTACCTCAAAAATAGATTATATTTTACATAGTATAAGTACATGGGGAAGATTAATGACTTTTAAGATAGATAAAAGAAGGGAAAGCGACCACTTCCCGTTAATAATTGAACTTAGCGCCCACCTCCTAGATTTGGATTTGGAATATGTAGAACATAATAAGGTGGAGATACAACCCTTCCTCAGTAACAACAGACGGGATATAAAATGGCCTGCAATAATAGGCAATCTGGAGACTATGACAAATATTTACCATACATATTCTAATCTCCTAGACCCTTATGTTGAAAATGAACTTACTGATATCCCCATCACGGCCATCCACCAATCAATGAGTATTGCACTAAGACCCTTCCTGACCAAACAGCCACGGTACAAGCCCAAAAAGGAGAAGGTGCAGATTACCCCAAGCAGCCCATGGTACACTACCAAATGTAGGGAGAGGAAAAGAGAGCTGATAGAGGCTCTAAAGCAAAAGAACCAATTGGCCATACAGCAGGCAAGGGCCAGTTATAAGAAAACCCTGGCAACTGCCCAAAGTAACTGGGAGGATGAAAAATGGCAAGATCTCCTGGAAGCAGCAAAAACCAGTGATGCTAGGATCTTCTGGAAAATAGTTACCCATGGTAGCAAAGAGGGGAAAATTTCTACTGATCATCATATAGATCCCAATACATGGGTTAACTATTTTACACACCTTTATTCTGATCCCCCCAGCCTTGATTTCTATCCCTCAAGACATAAAACATTAGCCACCCAGGGCATCTTACCCGAGTTACAATTTAGCCTGGAGGAGACGGTGAACGCCATTGAAGCAATCAAGCTGGGGAAAGCCCCCGGTTTGGACAAGATCCCGGGGGACCTGTTTAAACATAGTTTAGAAATTTGGGCACCTTATCTAAATCTTTTAAGTAACGCTATATTAAGGGGAGGTCCTGTGCCCGAGACATGGAAAGGGGCAGAAATAATCCCAGTCTTCAAAAAAGGTTCCAGGGATGAACCAGGGAACTATAGACCTATCAGCCTCATAGATGTCACACAAAAAGTATATGCAAGACAGCTGCTGAATAGGATTAACAGCTGGATAGATGGAAACAGCATACTGACTATATACCAAGCTGGCTTTAGACAGCAGACGAGCACAGTCGATCAGGCCTTTAGGCTATTGACGTTAATGTGGAAATATACTAGACTAACGAAAGGCCATCTCTACATCGCATTTGTGGACCTGCGCGCAGCCTTTGATCTAGTGCCAAGAGACTCCTTATGGGCTGCTCTAGGGAAACAGGGTATGCCAGGGAACCTCTTGAGCCAGCTACAGAGACTACATGAAAATACATTTGCAAAGGTTCGGTGGGGGCCAAAGGGTGAGTTGACAGACTCAATACCTATTAAGAGGGGGGTGAGACAGGGTTGTGTGCTTGCCCCAACCCTCTTCTCACTATACATTAATGATCTGGTTCAATATCTGAAGCAAAGCAACCATGACTCACCAAGATTGAACGTGATCCTGTCCCCGCCCTCCTCTTTGCAGATGATACCATCCTATTATCTCAAACTCCCATGGGCTTGCAAACTCTATTAGATAAATTTAGCGAGTACTGCAGCCTGAAGGGATTAGAAATCAATACAAACAAGACCAAATACCTGACTGTTAACCCTCATAAAGCACTTAAGAGAAACATTCGGATTAGAGGGCAGGCATTGGAACGAGTAACAAATTTCAATTATCTAGGAATACTCCTTGATGCTAAATTGTCATGGGCACCGCATGTTAACAAAGCTGCTATTTCCTTAGCGCATAGCTCCATGGCAATTAGCAAAAATTATAAATGTTCAAGGTCTAGTATTGTTTCACCAGTATTTGAGATCTATAGGTGCAAAGCACAGGCTGCTGCCCTATATGGTGCTGAACTCTGGGGATTCACAAACCTAACCCCATTGGTTACCCAGGAAAATAATTTTATGAGGGGGGTACTGGGTCTCCCTCCATCTACTCCACTGATTCCTTTAACCTATGATATTAACATGAAACAAATAGGTAAATTGGCAGCCTTGAGGCCCTTGCTCTACTGGTGTAGACTCTGGTCTACCCCTGAATTAATCCATTATAGGCAAGCGCTAATTGAGATTATAGACTTGGACAAGGCAATTTCCCTCCCGTGGCTCCATTATATAAGACAATGCTTTTACACTCTTGGCCTTAAATTTTACTGGGAAGAACCACATACACTAACAACACAATCTAAGATTCAACTAAAACAAGTATTTTGGGACTTTACCTTAAACAGCCCTCTCTACAGCAAGGATCTAGGCAGACTTACTTTAAGTTTCCTGGACATTAAACCATTACCGTATGCTGAGGAATGGATAGATACTATCCAACCTAGACGAGCAAAAGTTTTATTCATGAAGCTTCGATATGGGACTCTCCAGGTTAAGGCTTTTACTTCTAAATGGGGCCCCTTCAATGGGAGAAGACAAGAGGTGATTTGTGGGCTGTGTAATATGGAGACTCCTGAAACGACGGACCATGTCCTATTAAACTGCAATGCCTATGATAAACCAAGGAGGAAATGGCTTCGACCGATTTGCAGGAACGTTGGAATCAGGAACTATAATGAAGCAGCAAGATTCTTGAGATCTAGTACGATACCATATGTTGTTTTTGGTTTAAGCCGGTTTTTACTAGCAATTTCATTTATCAGAGACAAGGCGGGCCTAAGGCTCTAGGATTCAGTTATTTATTCATTTTATTTTAAATAGTCCTCACCTACCAAAGCAAAATAAGTCCCTGATGGCACTGGAGGCAAATTCTAAGGGCTTTATGAAAATGTAATACTGTAATTGATTCTTATTTATAGCTTTTAAGATTAATATTTGCATTTATCCAGACAGTTGGTTTTAGTCGCTAAATGAATATTTATTGTTGTTGGAATAATGTGTCTTTTGTAATACTTGATTGTTTGCCTCTTTTTGGCCTTCAGCCGAATATAGGCATGTATGGGAAAAAAGAAATCGTTGGGCATTAGAGATTCTCACTCAGCTCTTAAAAACTAGCAAAACAAGACCACATGTGATGGTGGTAGGCACATTGCCAAGATTCTTAGAGGCACTTTGGTATGCTAGGGACAAATGTCTTACAAAAGAAGCACGAAATTCTATTTTTACAATGATCATTATTTGTGCGTACTTATAGTTCAAGAGACCAAGTGAACTTTCTTGCCAGTACACAGCCACTCCTATTAACAGTCAGATATCAATCCCATTTGTTTTGTGCACACAGATTGTATTTATGGTGATTCTATAATATTCTTGGTGTTTTGTAAAGTGATGTGTACTGTGTATTTCTACAATGTTTTAATCGATCAATTGCTTATTCTTTTCTTTTATCTAATTGTATTGTATGACCTTGGGGGAGTCCTGGATTTTTATTTTTTTAATCTTATGATGGGTTTGGTTTTACTGCTTTTATCAAATTGCTTTTGTTTTCTTTTAGAAATGTATGATTTGTGTCGGTATGCTTTTATGGTATTGTCTTACCGAAATAAAGCTGAAATTGAATTGAGTTAATATGTGCTCTACCACTTATTAAAAGTTCAATTTTTTGTTTTGCATCTGACCAGTATGCTCACCGATTTAAGTCAACTTTGATCATGTTTTTGTTTTGGAGGAGACAGACAGACAGACAGACAGACAGACAGACAGACAGGGAGAGAGAGAGAGAGGGAGGGAGAGAGAGAGAAAGAGAGAGAGAGAGAGAGGGAGATAAAGAGAATGAACACATGAGCATACTACTGCTCTGCTAAAATTAAACATACTGCACTGTGTTCTGAAATAGCCTGTAGAAAAGCCAGAAATATAAACATAATTTTCAAACAAAATTTGAAAAATATACATTTATTTAGAAGGGAGAGAATGTGTTCCTTAGTGTACTCCAGGTTTATTGATATTCAGATTTATGCAATATGACTAGATGCCTGGAAGAGGATTTTGTTGTGGAAGCCAAAACAGGAAAAGAGGCACTGAAGACTGTGTCCTGGATTAAAGTGTCAGGGGACATCAACTAGAGCAGGAGGAGCATCCACTGAACCAAAGGAGGATGCATGGGGGTTCCAGAATGGTAAGTACAAATACCTCTTTTTTGTTATAAGGAATATTTATCAACCATTTTGGAATAAACACACATACATGATGTTGATGTTTTTTTTCAGAGTAAATAAAACATCCTCTTCCTTAGCCACTTGTATAGCCGAGGATCCCTGTAATTCATCTTGAAGGATATGCATAAATTCTGTAAAACCAGAGAAAAGGATAATATTATTGAGAGCACAAGCAACTTTATAGGCAATAATTGAGGTCAGAGTAAGCACAAACTAATTTAAGAAACTCTGAAATAATAACCAATTTTAAGGTACACTGTTGCTAAAAAAGTTTTAAATACATTGAGTTAATATCAAGGGATAGGAAGCAATAATGATTGCACATTTGGAAAGAAGAATTGAGATGGATTGATATAAATATGAAATTAAGAGGTGATTTTAATAATGATTCAAATATTGCAGCTCTTTGCAGGTAAAGCATGATTTTCCTTGAGACACAGATTGAGGAGTCAAAATGTATAGCTAGAGAATAGCATGTTTCTCAGGCTCCTTGAACATGTTGTAAGTTTGCCTGTAAAGTTCATTTAATTTGTAGTCAAAATATATTTTTTACCCAGCTTTATAGTCTTTGGTAAATTAATAATTTTATGTATGTATGGATTGAAACACCTACCAAGGGCCTCAAGCACCTAACACTGCCACTGATGGTTAATTCAAAATGCAGAAGAAACCCAGTACCACTTACTTATGACACAACTTTTAAGTAATCAAACCAAGCATCAACAGTGTGCTTGGCCTTGCAAGCATCCACGGATGCTTAAAATACGCATTTGTGTTAATTTTAACATTTGCTACGTAGAGACAGTCCACTGCAAAAGGAAAAAGATTGTTGAACATTGTCTTTATGATAAATGCATTTTTAGAAGCGCAACCTAACTCTGAAATGCGAATTACTTAAGAAAAGTTTAAAAGTATTAATTTGCTTCAAAATCTTTTGCAAACCTGCATACAGGCAACAAATAATACAGTGATTGTGAACTCTGATTTACTAAGGCTGAACTGAATTATTTTCCTAACTGGCCAACGTTGAACATGCTACAGACTTTCAGCCACTTTCACAAACCCTAGCTTTTATAATGATTACTGTTAATCTCCTGTAGCAGGAATTGCTCAAAGCCTTTATTTTCTAATATTAGTCTGCTATCTGTTATGAATGGCCTGTCATTTGTTTTACTGCAATAATGTAAATTACATAATATTAATTTACAAACAAAAGCTTTGTGCAGAAATGCATACAAAGAACTAAAATGTTACAGAAAGAATATCGGTATAAATGTTGGGAATGCTTGCAGTGCTTGAAGAAGAGTCTCAACAGATTATAAAGTATATGCATACATGACTTTTGTGACATTATAACTTGACTGAAAAAGCTTGTAATACAGTTGAAGAACTTGCTTTAACTATTTAGCATTAATCAGCCATACAAACATCCTTTGTTATAGCAGGATATCAGTGAAAATTAAAAAACATGACTGCACATGCAAGTAAAGACGTTGGTTTTTGGTATACAAAAGCTTTTTTGGTTCGCTAAGCCTGCAGTTTGCGAAATTACTTGCTTTATGATTGCAAGACCACGAGTCACAACACACTAAAGGACACTTCTGCACTCTCTTGCAATGACATTCTATTCATGCTGATTTTGTTTTCAAAACTAGACAATCATTTTTTGCCCATATCCCTCAAAGAAACAGGGGTAGCAAAAGCAGGGATGTCACTCTGCTGTGCCTTGCAGACCACCAACAGAGCATTCATATTCACAAGCTTTCAGATCTACCTGAGGCTGATGGGTTTATGATTTCAAGTTGCATTTGCACTGGGTTATGCAAACAAATAGTACATCAGTCATATTACACAATGAAAGGTGGGTGACAAAGTAGTCAGTGTGCAAGGTACACTGGTTCACAAGAAACCATTTGTACATTGATCATCCTTTTTCTTAATGGCAATGTAATATTTGCACACCAAATAAATAAATAATACTAATTCTTAAACAATCAATATGCAATACCATGTATATTTAATACAACATTTGTGATTTACTAGATTTGTAGAAAATGTAATTTCCTAAGAAATTATCTTAACAAAGGTGTGTACTAACCTTACAAGCAGACGGTTGTAAATCGATACATACGTTATCTACTGCTTGAGCATATTCAATACCATGAGGAGTGATGTCAATCAAATCACTGCCTGAAAAATACATTAGCAATATTTACAAATATAAGATGTGCCATGGCTGCTAGTCAGACACTCATTATCATCCAACCTTCTGTGTTGCTTTGAGGACCAAAGGTCTCACCAATGAAAACTCATGAAAAAAGTATTTTGTTTCATTTGAGTGAGATAGAGACATTAACAAATTCAGAAAAATGTGAGCCAAACAAGAATAGACATTGCTAAACACATTTTCTACACATGCTATAAGTCACTAATAATGACATTAAATATATTAAAAGTTAGTTTTAAAACACCAACTAGGATTGGAAAAATGATGTTGGTATGTTTAGTCATATCATTTTATAGGTCTTTTTATTTTTTGACTGCAGTCTTCCTACCACAAATGAGAAAGCAATACCCTTTATGGACATGCTGTAGTGACCAGCTGCAGTTCCAGGAGGTAATACAGTTCAACCAGCAGGGGTCTCTACACATCAAAGTTGGTGAGCAATAGGTATGTTGACATCTGTGTGGAGCTCTATAAAATATATGGGGGCATATTTATACTCTATGCTGGATTTGCTGCACTTTTTGTTTTATACAAATCCAGCGCAAAGTTAACTCCATATTTATACTTTGATGCTAGTCCTGTCTATTGTCAAAGTTATGGAGTTAACGTCATTCTTTTACAGTGGAAATCTACCTTGCGTCAATGGGATGCAAGGTAGGCGTTCCCGGGCAAAAAATGGTTCTAAGACATTTGCGCCTTATTTATCCTCCCGCGCAAAAATGATGCACGGGAGGAGGCGGGCCTTAATTAATGGCGCTAATCCTGTTTAACACCATTATTTAACGCCTGGGTCAGGGCAAGCGTTAGGGGACCTGTGGGTGGAACTCCATGGAAGCAGTCCACAGGTGCCATTCCCTGCACCCAGGGACACCCCTGCCACCCTCACCCACCCCCTGAAGTTCATCCATGGATGGGGGGGACCCATCTACAGTTAATCCAGGTAAGTAATTTCAATATGTTTTTAAAGTGGCATAGGGGGGCCTAACTTGGGCCCCCTACATGCCACTGTGCCCAGTGGCCATGCCCAGGGGACAGACGTCCCCTGGTCATGGCCATTAGGCAGGGGGGCATGACTCCTGTCTTTGCTAAGACAGGAGTCATGTCAATGGGGGTTGTGTGTCAAAAAATGATGCTAGTCAGGTTAGAGTCAGTATTCTAGATTTGATTGGGACTGCTACAAAACTATGCAGAAAAGTACTGAATATTTGACCATGCAATTCTATTCACTGTTTGTGATCAATACTAGTTTTACCACCACCTGTCCTGATGGAATGTAGAAAGGTCACATTGGACTCCTTTGCACGTATGGGACGAAAATGCCGATTCCAAGTGACCAGTTATGGGTTCGACCCAACTGCCCCCTATGCCAAGTAAGAATATATCCACCAGGAATCCAGCTGACCACTGCATGGAAATGTGTGTAGGTGCAACATAAATGAACCAGCTTACCAACAGAATGTCCACTGCAAAATGTGCCCAGTGGTATCTTGGCCTGAAAAGTGAAGCAACTTTGTGAATTTAAAATAAAATGTTCTATGTTCTCACAGGTTTGTTTGTATGTTAAAAATGACTTGCAATGTAAATATTTCAGAAAGTTTTGCCCACGAACTGACCCCTCTGGGAATGATGGCACCATACAAACATGTTAATACATCTTTAGTCATTCCTTTTGTTATAAAGCTTGTTAAAATGTGCTTCACTTATAAATGTACATTTTTAAAAAGGAATTGGCTTAATTGATAAAAAATAACTGTCAGGCAGCAAGATGCTTTTAAATTGGTAGAAAACTACACAATACATTTAAAGTTTGTTTTATAATATTATGTGACCAGTATGTGCTGAATATAATATTAGTCACAGTCTATTTTTACAAGTTTTCATATCATTTACTATTGTACAAAAATATTGAGGAACAGTCCATGCTTCAATATGCACCATCACACTATTTATCATTATTCTATGCAAAATTAATTTTACAAGACTAACCATTTTTCATTTGATCAATAGGACAGTTTTATCTCATTTAGTTAAATGTCCACTATTTTCACAAGGCAGTGAATCTGTACCACTCACTGTGATTTCAATGAGCAGTTAAAGGAACCTCTGTTGTGTACTGAACATACTATGGGGGTCATTCAGACCCCGGCGGGCGGCGTTAGCCGCCCGCCTGGCGGGAACCGCCGAATGACCGCACCGCGGTCAAAAGACCGCGGCGGGCATTCTGTGTTTCCCGCTGGGCTGGCGGGCGACCGCCAGAAGGCCGCCCGCCAGCCCAGCGGGAAACCCCTTCCCATGAGGACGCCGGCTCCGAATGGAGCCGGCGTAGTGGGAAGGGTGCGACGGGTGCAGTTGCACCGTCGCGAATTTCAGTGTCTGCAATGCAGACACTGAAATTCTATGTGGGGCCCGCTTACGGGGGCCCCTGCAGTGCCCATGCCATTGGCATGGGCACTGCAGGGGCCCCCAGGGGCCCCACGACACCCCTCACCGCCATCCTGTTCCTGGCGGTCGGAACCACCAGGAACAGGATGGCGGTCGGAATCCCCCATGGCGGCGCAGCAAGCTGCGCCGCCATGGGGGATTCCTCAGGGCATCGGAAAACCAGCGGGACACCGCCGGTTTTCCTGTTCTGACCGCGGCCAAACCGCCGCGGTCAGAATGCCCTGCGGGGCACCGCCAGCCTGTTGGCGGTGCTCCCGCCAACCCCGGCCCCGGCGGTCAAGGAATGACCCCCTATATGCCTAAATACAGAGTACCAAACAAAGCAAACAATATTGTTACCAAAATAGTTTTCTAACTTCATGATACAAACAAAATGGTATTACCTTTATATGCAGGACAGCAGCTATTGCTTGCAATGTGTCATATTTTAAAGAGAACATGAAAAATGGCAGTTAAGTGGGCAATGATTTCAATAGTTGAGTTCACTGCTGTATTTAAATTGACCATGACAATTTGAAACAATATTTAATAATGAAATAATAGAACATGCAGTTAAGTTTCTGTATTAAACTATAAAAATTGTGGTTTCTTCACAGCTACATGCAAGTTACATATTGAATTGTCATAAAAGCAATATTAAAGCAATCAACATGCACAGTTAAAGCAGGTTATTCAACAGATAAATATTTATGTGCAAACCACAGGTTTATGAGATAGGGATTCATAGGATAATAAGTATGATTAAATAATGTATCCTTGTCTGATGAATTCCTGGAAAGGCAAATTACTTATTTCTTAATCACAATTATTACAATATATGCTATCAGAAATGGGCCAGGAGCAAAAATATAACAAGTAGGAAAACATGGAAAAACCATGATATCAATGACACAGCTGCTCCCAACCTGAACTCTTCATTTAAACTTCACTACTATTTCAAAGCCTCCTGCTTCTTTGCTGATTTGCTGTCACCCACTCTTTCATTAGAATCTCTTAAGTACTTATCCTGGGTACACTCTTTTCCTCATTGTAACCAAACTTGACAGTATTATTTCTTCAAGAAGCTTATGTTATCATATTTAAACTACTGACACCCACATTTCCTTCTCCTTTGCCTTAATCAGTTCTCCCGTCATACTCAAATCACCTGACAGGTATGTATCTGAGAATAAAATACAGTACCTCATAAGTGCTGAGCTAAAATTAAATGTCTCTGTTTTTTTGTACTTTTGACCCTACCTTTATGCACCAGCTTATCCCCTCTTCATAATGCCATGAGCCCTAACCAAAAACAGTAAATCTTAAGTGCTGTTTGTATATACATTCCTTTGTATCTGCCAGGGCCACTGCAGCTAGAATACAGCTGTTCAATGGTAGCATCACCGGTACACATTATCCTGCTCATCATAGACTACATTAATAATCTTCAAACATCGGCCTCATAATAATGGTAGATGTTATCAAAAAGCAAAAGTAAATATCTTCCACAATTCCCCAGCAGACCAAATCTTGATAAACAATTAACATTGCCTCTTTTTATATTCTTTAGAAATATATCAACTCCTATATGCTGTACAGGCAGTGCCAGACCAACAAGAAATTTCTTTAATGTTTATCTAAAATATACTGCATAAAGCTATTCAGTTTGAAATGCAAAGGGCATCAGCTAAACAAATGAATAACTCTTGGCATTATGATGAAAATGATTTATTATAATTGTTCCCACACACCTTTTCAAGAAAGAAAACAAGGCCTACATTTTGAATCCTTCAATGACGAGTTGAGATAATGCAGATTTCATACATTTCGTAAACAGTATACGATTGTGGATCTAGTAAAGGTGGTTAGGTAATTTTGTCAATTAAAATTAAGGTCCATATATGTTGAGAAATACATATGTTTTATTTCTTTCTGGAACTACAATAGGTAAATAGATTTAACAATCAAGGTCAATTTTTGTAAATTTTCTCATTTAGGCCTACTGTATGTCATCTGCAGTAGGAGATATTAGCAAACTGAAAATACTGTAGGGAAGAAATGAAGCTAGTAATAAGAAATACTAATTAAATAAATATACCAATATTCATTATTGAAACTATTTCTTCTTGATGTTGATTTCATTTACATTGAATCGGAACCCCATGGATATAAGGAATATGTTGCATTAAAAGGAAATTGTTGTGGAAGAACAAAAATGCAGGAAAAGTGACGTGTAGGCAACTGATATGAAATAAACAATTTTAAATCAACTTTAAAATTGACACAGATTTTTATAAAAAGTACCATTATATAAATATAATGTATATATAAAATAAACTTTGGATGTGAAGGTTTGTTTCAATGGCCTTTCAGAAAGGGAGAAGGAGAGTTATGGACTGCAGATTTCTACAGTAATGAGTTCCAAACATTCTTGGCATTTATAGAAAGAGCTCAGCCCCCTATGCCCCCACCCCTCTAATCAAACCCCTTTTAACTCTAGGAATCACAGGAAAGTTGGTTCATCTAAAATCTAGTGGTTGTGTGGATTTATAATGACAACGTATGTCTTTTAAGTAGGTGTGCCCTAGATTATAAAATGTTTTAAAGGGAATTATCATAGTTGAAGAATTATAGCTTGTATCACTACTGGCCAAGACTGGGCTGAAAGAGAACCATTTTTATCAACCGTTTCAAGGAGTGACAACATGTCAAGAACCGATGATTGACCTAATTGGTCAAAGCTACATTATACCAAAAGTAGAAACCCAGAGTCTGAAATACTGAAACAGGAGATGGACCTAAAACCATCAGGGAAGGATGCAAGAATAATCCATTTAGAGATAATCATAATTTTCAGCTTGTCTGAGTAAAAATCTTTGAAGTTATCTGCTAACTACCCTGTGACTGTTAAAAATAATTACAGGAAGCTGTGGGCAGAGAACCAGTTATTTTTTTTACCTAGCGTGATCACAATCTGTGTATTATCAACTGAGTTCATAAATCTGAGTTCAAAAGAGTGCACCAGTTAAACAGGTGGTAGAATGTACAGAATGAATAATGTAGAACTTGGTGGTTATCCTTGAGACCCCTGCCACCAAAGATTTGAGCTGAAATCATATGAATCAAGATGCACAAATCTAAGACAACCAGAGCCATGGTTTGGTCCTGATCTGTTAGCTTTTGAAGGTCATTTAACATGGAGAGCAAAATAGTTCCCCTCCTGTTTTATTTCTATATTACTACACATACTGATGCCACCAACTTGATATTATAAATTGGAGGTTTAGAATGATTTCTGAAAATGGCTTCATTTATTTTAAAAAAGCAATTAAGAATAATTATAATATATATGAGAATTATAGCTGAGCTGGTATTAGATTGATAAAGAATCAATGACATCTATTTGAGTATTATTTATACATAAAATGCATAACTGTGAAATATATAAATAAAAATTACTATAGCTTGGTTCAAATATGAGCCTGGTGATCTTACTTTTGAGATGCTTGCACTAACATTGTCTAGCCTCTCAAAAGCATGATTACAGTAAGTAGAGTTGGATGTGGTGACATCAGTATCTAAAATAAAACGGGGTAAAACAAAAATATGAGGTAATTATATTATAGATGAGCTACCAAACTACAACTACTTTTTAGGTTATCTTTAGAGTATCTGTAAATAATGCATTGTAGATGGACAACAATCTATTATGTGGTTAGAGAAAACCCATATTATTATGAACAATGCATACAATTATATTTTGAGACGTTAAGCTGTTAAATGGAGAGCAAAATTATTCTGGCTGAGAGAAGGGCAGAAATAAAGCAAATATAACTTTAAAGCACAAACGGGGGAAGAGGGTAAAATAGTGAATATTCCATTCTATATCATTTAATGAACAAGCAATAGGACAGCATAAATAAGGCCCAAAGAGAAATAAAGACTGAAAAAGTAACAATGTACATTAACACAACCGATGGCTCCTTGCAAAGTGTAAGCTCCTTAAATAATAAGAGACCCAGGAAAGTTTGAAACAAAAAGGTAAGGCATTACAAATATCTATATATAAGCATCACACCAGATGGTGACTAAAGGTAATGTGTAAGCCTTAAAAAGCATGATTGTATTAAGTACAAGAAAATATAATCACTATTTTTGGACACAAAAGCGTTTAACAATGCTTTTGTACCGTCATTGTGGTACCTATTGACATTCATTTTCTATCCCAATTTTTCTGTAAGTGTTCCATTGGTCTCACTTACATGCAAACATTAGAATAAGGGATCTAAAATACAGTTTAAGAAGAGCAGGAAAGATTATAGTCTAGGCAGGAATAAGATCAAAGGGAGATGAAATCAATGGAATGGTGGGTGACTGCTATAGGAAGGAAGGAGATGTGGTAGAGAGGATTCTGTACTACTGTATATCTTGGATTGTATAAAAGTAAGGGATGAGAGACAGTCATAGAAGCCACATGTTAATATGACAAGTGAATTCACAGATGAATAGCGATGTCATATACAACATCTGAATGCATGAAAAGAGGCAGAGCTATGGTTTCATGAACTGTTTACAAGGCATTTCAATAATATTCTTGAAAAATGCAAAAGCTTAAAATATTGTAAAAGTGTCAAAGATGTAGACTTGCAAGATATTAGAATGATGTACTACTTTAAGCATCTGGGCAACAGTTTTGTGTTTAAATTAAAAAGCACAGTTTTCATGGCACTCAAAGATATTGCTACTTGCACTAATACCACAGCTCAAAATTATTAGGACATTATTGCAATTGAATTCAACCTACAGAGTTTCAAACTAGCATCACCACCTTTAACAAAAGGTTTGAAGTTATTTTTTTGTCTGTTGGAAAATCCTTTGCTTTAGACATCCATTAAACATAGGTGGTTCCCTCCATATTTCCAATCCTAATAGGAACTTTTTAATGTTTCATAGGGCATTTTACATGTCTTACAAAAATGGGAAATTATCTGCAAAGTATATGTGAATTCATGCAAATCTGCAGGCCTACAGGTTTTTAACCCTTTGGCAAGCAGATAAGATATATACCGCACAGAGTCCCACATGTTTAAATGAGGTAAAGAGGACCAACCTTTTTGCTGGGAGTTGGAATTGGGATTTGTACTTTGTAAATGAGTTTGTAGGCACATTAAATTGCATTGAGATATACTAAATTATGACTCTTATCTGTTCCTCCAGATTTCCAATATCAGCCTCACTGCAATGGTTATCACTACTATTAGCAAGATTGAAGTGATTCAGGGGAGGGCACTACTCTTTAAAAGTTCAAGCCTGTCGAACTCCATGCTCCTGCATCTTTATAAAGACAGTGTTATCACTGACTTGCATGAACAATTGAAGACCAGGCTCTTCAGTCAAGCATTCAGATTGTAATTAGGTTTGCTATTGCACCTACATCTGCTTTGTGTTTTGTCCTATTTTGAAAGACTGCTTTTTAGCATTCTTTGTCGGCAGCACTCTAAAATTATAAATACATAAACGGTTGAGAATAAGGTGATGATTTCTTTTGTATTTTTTTAAATATACAGACTATTTCACTAATCTCAAATGTTTCAATCGGAGACCTACTATTTTGCATTAAATGTCTATTGTATCAACAATATTTTGTCTTTGATAGGAAGAGTAAGACATAGACCCTTGTTATGAGTGATCTGGAATAATCACTGCAGAATTACCATTGCTGGCGGTCCTGGTTATTCTATGATGGTGGAAATAATTAGGATAACAATTCTTTTGGGAGTAACATGGGGAAATTGATTTACTGTGTCAACCACTGTATGTTTGGGGGTGTGGCCTGACAGGACGTGAGTCCCAGAGCTCTCCCCGGTACTGAGTTTATACTCCCTAAATCCAGCAGAATCCCACCTCCCAGCACAGCCTGGTAAGGGCACGGAAGGTGCAAACCTCAGGGAATCTTGCAGTCGCAGAAATGACCCGACTGGAATAGCGACGACCAACAGAGGGCCTACACCGGCCTAGGTGCGCCGCATAACATACTTCCGACTCTCAGAGGCCTGGAGAACAAGGGGGACGTACCGGAGGCTGGCCCCCTTCCAGAGAACCTGCAGGTGTCAGAATAAAGCTGCGAGGGAGACCAGCAGGGCATCAAGCTGAAGACCCGAACAGATCCATCGGACAGACGTTCACGGAAAAGACTTCCAAGACCCTCGGCGGTTCACCCTGAGAGATGGGTCTTGGCAGCAGAAGATTGGGTGGGAGACGTTGAAGGAGATACCTGGAGAGAGAAGACCGTGGGCAGGACCCGCGGGCTGTGTCCTGGTGTCTGCCTCAGGAGAAATCAGCAGGGGCCTGCAAGGGAGATCCGGATGGTGAAGTGAGGCGAGCGCCGTGCTAGCCTGCTGCTGACGGAGGACGCATTTGCTGCAGGGGAGACCTGGTGGCCTAGCTGGAGGTGAAGACCGGAGGGGGCCGGTGGAGATGGGGCCCCATGGGGGAGTGGAGCACTAGGACATCCATCTCTCGGCGGCCTGGTGCTGAGATGAAGGATTGAGGGCCCCCAGGGGTCGCTCTGCCTGCCTGCCGGGAGACTGCTTTTGTGGCCAGGGCAAAGTGACATCACATTGTGCTAGTAGCACAGGAGGGGTGACCATATCAGGGCCTTCTGTGTGCCTTGATGGTGTGGCCACTGGTGGGGACAGACTGGTGGCTACTTGCCAGGTAATGAATAGGCTCTAATTGGCTGGCACACAAGGATACACCGGGCAGGTGCCAACGATGCACCTGTCGGAGGACTCTCACGGTCTTGGAGGAAATTTGCCTGATTGACAGCGGAACTATCTCAAGCCACCTTAGGGGATGGACACAGAGGCCTTATGGGGAAGAACAGGGTGGCGCAGGTGGCTGGATCACACTCCATAACACAATATACCACTCCAAGACAGCCCACTGAATGGCTCACACCACAGACGGGGTGTAGCTTGGGTTCCCCCCCCGAGGGGGGCACAACAGAACCCAGAAGGGCGGATCTGATGCAGGCCATTCAGGGACTCCAATCAGCATTGGAATGCCAGCTAGAGACTGTCTATTGATGTCAACTTACTACGGGCGGACCTGCGCAAAGTCTCAGACCACGTTTCTGCAGCAGAGACCAACATAAGGGACTCTCCAAGGGAAAATGGCAGTACTGAAGAGACAGATGACCACAGTAAGCACTGAGGTGGCCGAACTAGGCAGGAGGGCGTAGGATGCAGAAGACCGCTCCCGCCATAGTAACATTCGGCTGCTGGGGTTCCCGGAAAAGGCAGAGGGTGCTTCGGCGGAGCGCCTTCTGGAGGACTGGATTAGGTTGTCTCTGAAACTCCGTGGTCTCGCAGAGATCTTTGTGATTGAAAGTGCGCACAGAGCCCTGGATCCCCCTCCCCACCTGGAGGCCCCGCCAAGGGCCCTTATTGCCAAAGTCCTTAACTACAGGGACAGGGACTGTATCCTGAGAGTGGCCCATGAACGGGAAGTGCCGCAGTATGAGAACTGTAATATTGCCAGTTTCCCAGACTATACAAAACAAGTGCAGGAACAGCGTAAATCCTTCCTGGCAGAAAAACAAAAACTAAAGGCTATGGGACTGAACTGTATGTTATTGTACCCTGCCAAATTGAAAGTCATCCACAATGGTAAAGCCCATTTTTTTTAATACGCCACAAGATGTTTGGGACTGGCTCGAAATCGGGGTTCCTGAGGCCGCATGCCGGAGCAGGGAGAACCGACGATGGAGGAGAACACAGGATACTCGACCACCCAGAGTAACTGCAAATGCCTGCAGAGAGAGCCGAGAACGCAACTCTTCAACTCCTAGCAGAATTCACATAGGAGAGGATGGCGCTATGCATTTGACACAATTGAGCTCCCCAGAGAGAGCTGACTAGTCCCTGGAGCGGGTGTCCTCGGGAGAGGTTGTCTCGCACAGCCTGCGCCCCAACTCAGAGATTGTCCCCGACACAGCGCCACTCGAGAAGGGGCTCCAGGATGGTTGTGGAACATGATAATCAAGAGGAAATGTAGTATTTACTTGTTTAGAACTCTGGGGCACCACCTGCTCTGGAGTGAACTTTTTTTAGGCATGTTGAGTCAACAAAATGACCCTCTCCAATCATTCTGAGACATATCAAATCACAATGGAAAGCTGGTTTATAAATAACATAATGATCTTATCACATTCTTCAGCCCTTCATAGTGGTCAGCTAGCAGGGTGCGCATGAGGGTAATAAACGTTGTAAGCTGGGGGAGCAACAAGTGTAGGGTAATGGGTCCCAGTTGGACCAGTAGGGGGAGTGGGCTCCGAGAGACTTATGTTAATGCTACGGTTGTCTGTGGGAGGAGGGAGGGAATTGGGAAAGTTGTGGGTTAGGTTTTCTATGTTTAATACATTGGTTAGTTATGCACAATATGGCCGTGTCACCCCGGGGATGACCCCACAGAGGGAAAACTTAGAATATGCAACACAATGGTAGTTCGAAACACTTATAAACTTCTCACTTGGAATGTGAGAGGACTTGGTAATGCTACGAAATGATAGAGGGTGATGTCATTACTCAGGCACCGGGGGGTAAGTATAGCTTTTCTTCAGGAAACCCACCTGATGGACACTGAAGCACAAAAACTGGCTTAAAAAATGGAGGGGACAAAATTACTATCTACTTTCTCCTCGTTCGCCGGGGGGTGCTCATCTGGTAAGCCCCAGGGGTACCCTTTGCCCTGCAATCTATGGAGGCAGATATTGAAGGTAGATACATCCTGCTTAGGAAAACAATAGATGGTCAGGAGACAATAAATTAATATGCCCTGAACATAGATGATGAATCATTCTACCCCATGTTGGCCAGTGAACTGTCTACGCACATCGGGACTGACACTTTTTGAGTGCGAGACTTTAATTGCATTACAGATGGGGACCTGGATAGACACCTTCCCAGACAAGGCAACAAGCCATGAATGACTACAAGTTTGAAAGCCACAATGTCACAATTGGGGTTCAGGGACATATGGAGGGACACACACCCAGGCCTCCGGGAGTACGCTTGTTACTCTAGTGCACATAGCACATTCAGTACACTAGACCGTATATTGCTCACACAACAGACAGCCCCCAGGATACAGTAAGTATCCCATCTTACACAATACTTATCAGCTCATGCCAAAGAAATGTGTGTTTCAATGGGGCTGTAGCTCTCAAATCCTATATAGCTGGAGATTTCCATCGGAGATTCTTCAAGGACCCGTCAGCAGAGACACAATTGCACAATCAATAACTGATTAAATGAAACCTAACCTGTACGTTTACGCAAAGGTGGGCGACAGAGTGGGAGGCATGCTAGACGGTGCTCTGGGGAAGATGTGTGGAGCTTACCTGTGGAGTGCAGAGAGCACTACAGGCAGAACTTGCCCATACGGAGAATGCCCTGAAGGCGTACCGGCAACGTCCAATGCAAGAGAGACACAGTAAGGGAGAGGAAACTAAGCTCATCAGACAACTGACTGAAACCAGAGATAGACTTGAACAGTACACTTTGAAATCATATTGGCAACTCCCATATCAAAAGGGCGACAGATCAGGGAGGCTCCTGGTGTGGATCCTCCGACGGGAGCAGCTGTGCTCCTTAGTGCTTCACCTCAGAAATCCCCAGGGGAATAGGCGAGAGCACAGCGCAATATAGTCATGATGTTCTGGGATCACCTTGAGAGAGTATATGCCAATCCGGGGGTCCCAGATCGAGACAGTTTACTGGAATACTTAAATGGAGAAGTCCTCCCCTACATGCGTAAGACAGGGGTACAGGTGCTGGACTCTAACTTTACATTCAAAGAGGTTAAAATGGCTATTAAATCTCTCCCAATGGGTAAAAGTCCTGGCAGTGATGGCTTTACAGCTGAACTTTATCAGGCATTTGAGACCGAACTCGTTCCTCGGCTTTTAGAAGTGTATAACGAGACATTTACTACTAATATATTACCAGAGTCAAATGCATGAGGGGATCATTGCTATGATCCCCAAGCCGGGCGCAGCCTCATCCGATCCAGCTGCCTATCGACCTATCACTGTGATCAACCTCGATGTAAAGATACTGTGTAAGATCCTCGCAACATGACTTGGTGCTGAGGTGATCCGGCTGGTGCATCCTGACCAATGTGGGTTTAAACCAGGAAGGAACACGACTATGAATACCCATAGACTGATGCATGTGCTCCACAAGGTAGAGAATAGGGAAGATGAACTGGCACTGGTCTCCGTAGATATTGCTAAAGCGTTGATACTGTCAACTGGAATGACCTCTTGGCGGTGCTAGCAACCATGGGGTTTGGGGCAAAATTCCAGAGGTGGGTCAAAATTCTTTACATGGAACCTTCAGTCAGTGTTCAAATTGGGAGGGGGAGTGGTTTCTTGCTTTTTGTGATGGCTCTGGAGCCATTGGCGCAGCGACTTAGGCGGGACATGGAACGGTGGGGCATTCCAGTGGGGGGGGGGGGGGCACCTACTATCACTGTATGCAGATGATACACTTTTTTACCTAACAGAGCCAAGATCCTCCCTCCCTATTTTGATGAGAAAGCTGGAAACCTTTGGGTGATTACTTGGCCTACGTATTAATGTTAATTAATCAATAATATTCCCATTGTGAAGCCTAGTGAGACTCCCACATAACCAATTTATCAATTTATGCTCTTTACCAATTTATGCCCCTACGATGGGAAACTGACCATTTCTGATATCTCTGAATAAAGGTGGCCCACACTGTCACACTGCAAAATCAACTCAACATAGAGAGAGTACTGTCAGGTTTAGAATGATCAGTGAATTTTTGGAATACCGTCCCATTGTGAATAATGGGGCGTGTAGCAGTAGCAAAACATTTATTTTGCCTTGATGCCTATATATTTTGCAGAATTATCTGGACACACTTCCTTGCTCAGTTTTCAGGCATCTGCATTTCTGCCTAATATCCCTGGTGTGGTTGGGGGGCCGTGGTAGGGTGAAACATGAGACCCTCCAACTCCTACTGATGGCGGGAGGACTGGTATTACCCAACTTAGAGTATTATTAATTAGCTTCCCATTTACAGCATGCGGCATGGTGGTTAGCAGAGGGTGATAACTGGGAGAAAACCATCTTTAGGGACGACTCTCGACACGAAACGCTATCACAGTTACTCCACACTGAGGGTAGGGGGACCACATGCTCCCATACACGATAAAACATACACCAACACTTTGGAACGGTGACGCTGGTCTTACAGTGGGCACCATTTGCTTGGGAATTAGAATTTTGGGATCTTCCAGCGTTTCGACACCTGTCCACCATGGTGGACGTTCTACCTTGGCAAGAGGGTGGGTGCCTAACACTCACAGACCTCTATCCCAATGAGACCTTTTGTTCTGCTTTCCCTCTTATCTCATAATCGAGCTTACAGAACCTCTCTGGAATGCACTTCTGAGTTTAAAGAAGACATTTATTGTTATTAATTCCCCACCACGAGGTTCCTGAGAGATGAAATTACAGTAGGGCCTATAGCTCAGCTTCATCTTTCTGGGGTCTGCAAGTTGATGACTCCGGTCAACTGCGAGAAAGAGATTTTCTACCCAAACGGGAGACAGGCAACTGACGTCTAGCTCCTGTCTGAAGTCAAAGCAGATTTAATCTACCTCTCTGTAGCCCAGAGTCATCCTTAAAAGCAAACTCAGTGTGAGAACAGAAGAAACTTGGAGAGTGGCCAATATTCCTGAGCTCCCTCGCTCTCAGACTGGATTGCGAGGTAAACACAAAATTTACGTACTCTTATCAGCTAAGGTCTGGTGTGAACAACACTGCTTGGTCTACCATGTGGACAAACACAGCTTGGAAAAAACACAGCTCATCTGCAATGTCTCAACTGCAATGTCTAACCCCACGTTAAAGCCAATAGGCAGCTAACCTAAATATCAAATGTAATGTCTAATGTCATGTCAAAGCCAATAGGCAGCTAAACTGAATACAGAATGTAATGTCTAATGCCATGTCAAAGCCAATAGGCAGCTAAACTGAATACAGAATGTAATGGCTAATGCCATGTCAAAGCCAATAGGGAGCTAAACTGAACAAAACATATAGGCGGTCATTACAACATTGGCGGTAAAAGCCGCTTACCGCCGTGCAGAAGACCACCAACACACCGCTGCGGCCGCGAAAACCTTCACAGCTATTATGACCCACATTTCGGAATCCGCCAAAATTCAGACACCCACACAAGTCCGCCACACCAAAGGTCAGTGATAAACTGGCGAAAACAAAACCGACACCGTCACGCCAACAGAAACACGCCCAACACTATCACGACACACAAATCCACGCGGCGGTCTTTCAACCGCGGTATTCCATTGGTGGTACACACCGCCGTGCTCAAAATACACACACATTTACAAAACACTACCACATTGGACAATTCTAAATACACACACCTGATACACATACACACACTACTCCCACACACCCATTACAATATAAAACACACACCCACATCACCCACAAACCCCTACAACCAAAAAATTCAGAAAGAAGGCCATAGAGAGACACCACCAGCAAGAACAACAGCATCCACAGGCACACAATACCATCACCCACACATCTTTCACGCACCTCACACAACACACCACTACATATCAGCACACTGATCATCACACAATCCACCCCACACATCACCTACACCACCCCATGGCACGGCAAAGACAGCCCCGGTTCTCAGAGGAGGAGCTTAGGGTCATGGTGGAGGAAATCGTCCGGGTAGAGCCACAGCTATTCGGAGCACAGGTGCAGCACACCTCCATTGCAAGGAAGATGGAGCTATGGCGAAGGATAGTGGACAGGGTCAACGCAGTGGGACAGCACCCAAGAAATCGGGAGGACATCAGGAAGAGGTGGAACGAGCTACGGGGGAAGGTACGTTCCGTGGTCTCAAGACACCACCTGGCTGTTCAGCGGACTGGCGGCGGACCCCCACCTCCTCACCCACAACTAACAACATGGGAGGAGCAGGTCTTGGCGATTCTGCATCCTGAGGGCCTTGCAGGAGTAGGCGGAGGAATGGACTCTGGTAGGTCAAATCGTAACTATTACATCCCCCACCCTACCTGCATGCTATCACACACCCCCACCCTCACCCCAAGCACCCCAACTCCTCACATATGTCCCAACATCACAAAACACCCATCCCAACACCAAGCCCTGCATACAACAACAGAGCATGGACACCCATCACTAAAGCATGCCCACTGCACATACCCATACAACCCCCTAAACCACCATCACACAAGCTCCGACACAGGAATGCAAGCACTGGGGTACACCCTCACCCACCCATTGCACACCATGACACACACAGATGTAATAACCATCCTTTTATACCCCTACAGGACCCCTACCCAACGTCACCGGACAGGAGGGTCCACACATGTCCACACCACCAACAGAAGAGGCCTACAGTGATGACAGCACCTCTGTCCAACTGGATCTAGATGACCAGCCCGGCCCATCGGGGACCTCGGGACAGTCGGTTCCCCTCACACTGGCACAGGCCATCACAGACCATCCCCCCTCTGGAAACATCAGCACAGCACCCACCCAGCGGGCCCATACCTCCGTCCCCAGGACACGTCAATCAGCTGTGTGTCCACCACTACAGGGAACCCAGGATAACCCACCACCCCAACAACAACAGGGACCTGGGGGCAGTGGCAGTGGGCACATGGTCCAGGGGACGGAGGCCCAGGAATACAGGGGAACTGGGAGGGCTGCTGTGCGACAGGGGGCGGACAGGCCAAGGGAACCCACTCTCCACAAGGCCCTCTCCTCCATCATGGGAGCCTACCACCACTCCCAGGAGACGATGGCAACGGTACTGGCCAAGTTTCAGGAGATCCAGCGCCTGCAGGAGGAACAGTAGAGGGGTGTGGAATTTATTAAAATATCTACTTGTCCAGGGGACAGGTTGCTTCTCAAATCTACTTGTCCTGTAAAAAGATCTACTTGTCCCTTTGGTGCCATGTAGTGTGGCGACAAATTATGGCAGCAATCTTATTATGTAAGAGCTCTGATAATAGCCTCTCTGATTATGCCACTGCTACTACCTCAATAGGGCTTGAATACTTGCAGTTTCAATCCCTACTGTAGCAATTTCCTTTTTTTCCACCTTTCTGCAGATCTGCATACTGGGGCTGGAGGAAGCAGTAAGCAATAGTTCCAGGGCTGGAATGCCTTTGAGTCTGCAAACCTACTAACCTGCATGTTTTAAAGATTTTCACCAGCTTCTCTCTAATATTTTCCCATAATAAGAAAGGTTGGACATTTACTCCTGACAATGGCAGAATTAGAACTTCTTCCAGGGTTGGGAAGAAAGTGGCTGGAGGGAAAATGAACTTGCAAATGCTCAATAGATTTACACATGAACAAATCTACACATCGTATTTACCCATGCTAAAATACAGTTCACAAATATTTTTTGGGGTACGACATATACCATGGGTGCACTTTTGTGACTTTCTTTAAGAATTTGGGGCCATATATCAGTAGGTTCAGATTTGCGACCCGCAAATTGCGAGTCGCAAATCCGAATGTAGGATGGTGTCCCTGACACCATCTGTGATTCGCAAGGGCTTCGCAAATGCCCACCTCATGAATAATCATGAGGTGGGTCGCAATTTGCGACCCCCTTGCGAATGGCGGCCCTCACAGGGATGGTGGCCTGCTGGAGACAGCAGACCACCATGTCTGTGACTGCTTTTTAATAAAGCAGTTTTTTTTTTTTTTTTGTAATGCAGTCCGTTTTCCTTAAAGGAAAATGAGATGCATTACAAAAACGAAAAATGAAACGTTTTTGTTTCATTTTTTCAGAGCAGGCAGTGTTCCACAGGACCACTGCCTGCTCTGAAAAAATGTTTACAGTGACATTCACAATGGGCAAGGGGTCCCATGGGGACCCCTTCCCTTTAGCGAAAGTGTTAGCACCCATTTGAAATGGGTGCAAACTGCGATTGGTTTGCGCCCGTGTTCGCGGTCACAAAACAATCCTACATTGCACTGCGAGTCGCAATTAGGAAGGGAACACCCCTTCCTAATTGCGAGTCGCAAACCCGTTTTGCGATTCGGTAACCAGGTTACCGAATCGCAAAACTGGGTTTGTGCATCGCAATGTGCTTTTTGCACGCCGCAAACAGCGAAAGTCACTGTTTGCGACATGCAAACAGCTCCCTACATGTGGGTCTTGGTCCCTAATTAGGTCTGGTGTTAACAAAACATTTTGTTTTTATTAAACTTCTATTTCTCTCTCTTTCGGCTGGCTTTACTGTGAGCGATCGCATTCTGCTCTTCCACAAGGAGCATATTGGCACACAAAGTAGTTTTGTTCAGTGTCAGGAACTACAGTGGCAATCAGTGACGTAACGAAACTGGAGGGTGCCCCTTTGCAAAGAACATGGAGGAGCCCCCTCTCCAGACTTACTCAGGCCAGGTGCTGTGCTGAAGGGGCCCCCAGGAGGGCGGCTGTGGGGCCTTTGTTATGCCACTGGTGGCAACGTGTGCTTTTAGAGTTCAAAAATGTTTTGGTTTTTTTTTGCCAGTGTTTGTTACAGTGTTGAGGGCCTGATAGCTCCCACAACAATAAAGTGTTACAAAAGCCATGTTAAAACAAGACACGCATTGATGAAACTAAAAGACTTATAAAAAATATGTCAGATCAGTTGGCTTTGTCAGTGTTTGTTTATTTTCATGCTTCCCATAATCGTGTTGAAAATGGTTACACTGATTTTCCATTAGAAATATTTTGGGGAAATACTAGCATGCACCAACACATTTTACTAAATGACACTTCATTTGCATCTAATCAGAGAGCATGCTGGGAGCATTATACTTAGCCTCATAGCCTAAACTTTTCAAACATGTGTATACACGTTTTTTTTTTTTTGTACTGGAACCAACGTCAGTAGTGAAGTGTGACCTTAAAACATTTATTTACAGCACTCACCCTAATAATGAAGGATTTCAAATAATGAACCATAAATACAAGTTCAAACAGCTTTATCTTTTGGAAACACATTACCTCAACTGCAGAGAGTTCCACTCTCTGTAAACAGGCAGCCAAAAGGTTTGTGCTGCAGAGGGTTGGGCCTACTTGTCCCAAGGACAAAGTAAACATAAAAACTTGTTGCCCTTGACCCCAAACAAGATGTCCCGGGCAATAGGAATTCCACATCCCTGCAGTATATGGGCTTCAGGGAGGAACTCAGAACCATCAGCTCCACCCTGGGCACCATTGTAGGGGTGCTGAAGGGAGTACTCAACACCAGGAGGGACACTGTGGCACTACAAGGGGCCCCTGACACTAGCATGGACGATGAGCTGCTAGTGGACATTCCCCGGTCATCACTCCTCACCATTTCACCACCCCCTCCAATATTGAGCACTTAAATAAATACACTTAAAACACAAAACAATCTGCAGTCTGTCTGTGATTTCGAAATAGTGTATTAGCAATTACAGTGACAAAATGCTCTTTCAATAGTAATGTCAACATACCTATGTCACACAGCTCAAGTCCATGAAGAATCAAAGCAGATGTCACACAGTGGGACCCACATCTGTGAAATCGTAAGGGAAAGTGACAACTCAGTGACCATACACTGGGTGAAAAGGACAGACAGTAGAGAGGTAGCAGTGTTTAAGTACATGTAGTAGGCAGGTCTGTACGCTTACCTGTGCCTCACTGGAAATATTGCTGGATCACTGAGTCCCTGTTGTTCATTTCTGCTTCCTCGTCTTCACTATCCACAGCTGCAACAACACCGCCATCTGGACCATCCTCCTGCAGAAAAGGCACCTGTCGTCGCAATGCCAAGTTATGAAGCATACAGCAGGCCACGATGATCTGGCACACCTTCTTTGGTGAGTAGAATAGGGATCCACTTCTCATATGGAGGCAACGGAACCTGGCCTTCAGGAGGCCGAAGGTCTGCTCGATCACCCTCCTAGTTCACCCATGTGCCTCATTGTAGCGTTCTTCTGCCCTTGTCCTGGGATTCCTCACTGGGGTCAGTAGCCATGACAGGTTGGGGTAACCAGAGTCACCTGCAAATGGCGAGGGACAAGTATTAGACACACACTAACCTGTAGGGTAACCCCAGACCCAGACAACCATTCCCACTGTTTTGCTTCCAGGTGCTCACCTAATAGCCACACACGGTGCCTCTGGAGTTGACCCATCACATAAGGGACGCTGCTATTCCGCAGGATGTAGGTGTCATGCACTGAGCCAGGGAACTTAGCATTCACATGGGAGATATACTGGTCTGCCAAACATACCACCTGTACATTCATCGAATGAAAACTCTTCCGGTTTCTGTACACCTGTTCACTCCTGCAGGGGGGGACCAAAGCCACATGGGTCCCATCAATGGCACCTATGATGTTGGAGATATGTCCCAGGGCATAGAAATCACCTTTCACTGTAGGCAAATCCTCCACCTGAGGGAAAAGGATGTAGCTCCGCATGTGTTTCAGAAGGGCAGACAACACTCTGGACAATACGTTGGAAAACATAAGCTGGGACATCCCTGATGCTATGGCCACTGTTGTTTGAAATGACCCACTTGCAAGGAAATGGAGCACTGACAGCAAGGGGGATTCCTGTGGGATGGCGGATTGCTGCCATCAGGTCTGGCTCCAACTGGGTACACAGTTCCTGGATTGAAGCACCGTCAAGCCTGTATGTGATTATGACATGTCGCTCCTCCATTGTCGACAGGTCCACCAACGGTCGGTACACCGGAGGATGCCGCCATCTCCTCACATGTCCCAGCGGACGGTGCCTATGAAGGACAACAGCGAGCACAGAGTCAAACAACTCGGAGGTACGTACCCACAGTTTACACAGAACACCAATCATACACAAAAGGTGGCCTGTATGTGTGTTGAGTGTAGGGCTACGTATGTGTGACGCAGTTGGAAATGAAGCCATGTGGGCCCCTGAAATGGTGGCTGCCTGACCTCTAAAGTGGGACAATGGGATGTGAGGTAACTGCGCTGGCATTGTACATCGTCGCGGTAGGCGGTCGAAGACCAGCGACACGGACTCGTCCTCTGATGGGAGCTCCCTTGTGGTGGCGGCAACATCTGTGCCCCCCGCATCTACAGGAACAGCCGCCACCCCCCCTCCCAGCAGCCCCACAGCCTTTGCCCCGTGCCCGCTCACCCAGGAGGGTGGGCATCACTTTCGCCCCAGGCACCTCAGGCTCTGTCCCAGTCACCCCTGCTGCCCTCAGTGAGGAGGCCATTGACCTCCTCAGGTCCCTCACTGTTGGGCAGTCTACCATTTTGAACGCCATCCAGGGTGTAGAGAGGCAGTTGCAACAAACAAATGCATTCCTGGAGGGCATTCATTCTGGTCAGGCGGCCCTTCACCAAGCTTTTCAGACTCTGGCCTCAGCACTGATGGCAGCCATTGTCCCTGTCTCTAGCCTCCCCCCTCCAACTTCCTCAACCCCGACCCAATCTCCTGTACCTCAGCCTATCCCAAGCACACCTACAGACCAACATGCACACACCTCAACACCCAAGGGTAGCTCAGGCAAACATAAGCACCACACATCCCATAGGCATTCACGCAAGCATCACACACATGCAGACACACCAACATCCACTGCTTCCACTGTGTCCCCCTGCTCCTCGTCTCCCTCCTCCCTCCCAGTGACGTCTACACTCACACCTGCATGCACTACATCTATAGCCACTACGTCCCAATCCAGCACACCCACCACCACACCCCGCTCATGTGCAGTCACCACCCCCACTACCATTCACACGTCCCCTGTGTCCTCTCCCAGTGTATCTGTGACGCCCCCTCCCAAGATACACAAACGCAGGCACACACCCACCCAACAGCCATCCACCTCACGACAGCCTCCAGCGCATGCACCTTCACCCAAAGTCACCAAACGTACACCTCCTACAACCATCACCTCTTCCTCCACTCCCAAACCCCCTCCAGCTACCCGTCCCAGTGTTCCTAAGAAACTTTTCCTGGTCAGCCTTGACCTCTTTCCCTCACCTCCCCCACCCCGTCCGTCTCAAAGGTCCCGAACTAGCACCTCACCCACAACCTCTCCGGGACCAGTGGTGCCTGTAGTCACCGGAATCTGGAGTGCACCGGCCACCAGGGCAGCCAGTGTGGCACGGAGCCACAGCACAGACAGTCCCCCACCTGTGAAGCATCAGAAGTTGGCCAGTGCCCGGCGGGAGAGGGGGAAGACTCCAGCCACCAAAGCCGCTCCCAGGGGTCCCGGTGGGAGTGTGGAGTCAGCTGTGACACCTTCCAAGGTGGGGAAGGGCCACAAGAAACCCGGCAAGTCTGGGAAGAGCAACACGGCAGAGAAGACCGCCATCATCCCGCTGCCCAGGAGGCCACCGCCAGCACCAGCCCAGCTGCCTAGGAGGCCACCGCCAGCACCAGCCCAACTGCCCAGGAGGCCACCCAGCTGCCCAGGACAAGACCGCCAGCACAAGCCCAGCTGCCCAGGACAAGACCGCCAGCACAAGCCCAGCTGCCCAGGACAAGACCACCAGCACAAGCCCCATTGGGCCATGAAGGACCGCCAGCAAAGGCCCCGTTGGGCCATAAAGGACCGCCAGCAAAGGCCCCGTTGCATGAAGGACCGCCAGCAAAGGTCCCGTTGGGCCATGAAGGACCGCCAACAGAGGCCCTGTTGGGCCATGAATGACCGCCAGCAAAGGCCCCGTTGGGCCATGAAGGACCGCCAGCAGCTGAGACCCTGGAATGGAGACCGTCATCTCAAGCACCTCTGTACAGGGCACAGCCATCTCAAGCCCCGCTGGCCCATGAGCGGCAAGGGCACTGACGCAACTGAGTCCGTCACGGGGTGAATGAAGCACTCTGGGCACAAAGCCCCCTCCAGAACCAGTGGAGAGATACATCCACTCCCTCTGTCCTTAGCAGGATGAAGCACTCTGGGCACAAAGCCCCCTCCAGAACCAGTGGAGAAAGGAATCCACTCCCTCTGTCCTTAGCAGGATTAGGAACACTCTGGGCACAAAGCCCCTTCCAGAACCAGTGGAGAGATACATCCACTCCCTCTGTCCTTAACAGGATGAAGCACTCTGGGCACAAAGCCCTCTCCAGAACCAGTGAAGAGACACATCCACTTGAGAGACTGTGGCTTTGCACTCCCCAGGATGTAACAGTGGGCACTCCACCCACTGTAGAGACTTGAGAGACTGTGGATTTGCACTCCCCAGGATGTAACAGTGGACAAACCACCCACTGTAGAGACTTGAGAGACTGTGGCTTTGCTCTCCCCAGGATTGAACAGTGGGCAACCCATCCACTGTAGAGACTTGAGAGACTGTGGCTTTGCACTCCCCAGGATGGAACAGTGGGCAACCCACCCACTGTAGAGACTTGAGAGACTGTGGCTTTGCACTCCCCAGGATGTAACAGTGGGCAACCCACCCACTGTAGAGTCTTGAGAGACTGTGGCTTTGCACTCCCCAGGATGGAACAGTGGGCAAACCACCCACTGTAGAGACTTGAGAGACTGTGGCTTTGCACTCCCCAGGATTGAACAGTGGGCATGTGGCCCCCTCGTGGATTTGGCATCGTGCACTCATCCGGCTGAGGTGCTCCCCCTTTCCGTCCCCCTGAGGTGCCTGTTTAGTTGCTGTCTGATGCGCCTGCAGTGTTCTCTCCGTCATGGTCGGGGATCTTGTGTGGGCCTCGCCCATACCGTGTGGTTCCAGTGTTCCACAGACTTTCTTAGAACACTACCTGGACTACTATGCTTGGTATATATTATGTACATGGTGTATATATATATTTCTGCCTACTTGCTTTTAATATATTACAATGGTTACACTCATTTTCTATTGTCTTTGCATTTTTCCAGGGGATTTGGGGGGTGTAACTGTGATGTATTGATATGCATTGTTTGTGTGTTGTTGTGGGTGAGGGTGAGGGTGGGGGTGTTGCGTTTGTGTCTCCTTGTTTTTTGCCTCCCCCCTCCCCTGTGTTGTAGGTGCAGTACTCACCGTGGTCTTCGCCGCCGGCGTTCGTGCTCCTGGTAGAGGAGCAAGAAGATAAAGGCTGGGAAAATGTGGAGCTCTGGTTCCATGGCGTCCTCGTTCCTCGTGGAGTGTGTAGAGGTGAGCGTTTTCCCTTCGGGATTCCTGTTTCCGCCGTGTTTTTATCTGCGGTTAATCCACCCCGGAAAAGGTGGCGGATTGGCCTGCCATAATAGTGTGGGCGGTACATTGTCTTCCGCCTGTCTGTTGGTGGTGACCGCTGCGCTGTTTGTTTGTACCGCCGTGGCGGTCGGAGTGTTAAAGTGGCTGTCTTTGTTGGCGGTTTCCGCCACGGTCGTAATTGCAATTTTTTTACCGCTGGCCTGTTGGCGGTCTTACCGCCGCTTTAACACCGACCGCCAGGGTTGTAATGACCACCATAATGTGCTACTGGTGAACATTGAGCAATCTTTACCAAACCTCCATTCACTGCACTTTTGACAAGTTGGGCCATTCTGTCTCCAATTTGTATGGATGAATCAGATTATTTTCCAGTTATCAGTATAATTTTGATTTCTCCTTGGCAATCTGCAGCAATCACTCCCCCTAAAACCTGATCAATTTGCCTTATCTGTCCTGGTAACTTTCCTCTCTCCCACTGATCTTTGACTGTTTGTGGGACAGATTGCTCTTGTGCATGCTGACAAATGGGCATAGTCACAGTTTTTATCAAATCTAGGGGAATGTGCATCTCTCTAATCTCTGCCCACCTGTAAGTGGTTTTTTCGACCAGCTGTCCACATTTCTGGTGCACCCACTTAGCCATCCCCACTAAGTCAGAATTCTGGGTGGACACTTAAGACTCTGAATTTTTCTCTTTAACATCTGCAAGGGAATTGAACCAGTTATGTACAAGCCATGTGGAAAACCAAACGGCTAAACCATTGGCAGTGAACCAAGAATCAGTGTAAAAATAACACATCTCAAGCAGCTCTTGCTTTAAAGTCTGACACACATTGTACAACACTGTTCCTTCTCCTGTGCTAGACAACTTTTCAGTAACTGGATTGTAATCATTAGTCAAACACACACGCTTTTTATCCTCAGGGGACACAAATTCAAATGGTGCACTCAATTTCACTGGTAACTCTTTTACCTGTGGTACTCCCTGCACCCTCTCCACATCCTGAAAAGGGGCTTGTGACACCTGTTCATGTAGGGCTGCAGTGACTCTAGCCTTGTCTTGCATGTACCAGATCCAGTGTATGATACTAGCTTCCTGTGCCTGTCCTAAACTGTGAGATTTAGGTGAATTCAACACCCACTGCATGCTTGATATTTCAGTTTCCATACTCCAAAGTTCCAGGGGCACTCTTGTCCTCCCCTGTTCCTGATTTACATGTAAATCAGTGTTTCCCTCTTGCACTGCGCAGAAACCTAAAGTCTGAATTATTTCATTTTCCAAATTAAAAGCGTGCAGCTGCTGATATTTTTTCCTATATACTTTATACCAAAGTGTTAAGATTTCACTCAGATGAGGGCTATACTGTTTCCAAAAATCAAACAAGCTTATGAAACTCGGTGTAGTGCAAACAGTAAGAAACTCTAAAATCTTTTGTTTTACTTGTGCCAGTAACTGCACATTTTGCAACGGTACTTCTGCCATGTAATTAATTTTTATTTGAAGAAGCGGTCTGTAAATAACATTCTGAGCTCTGTTCTCAGTGTATCAGTTAAGGAATGCGGGGTGTTTTGCTCTATGCTCTGCTCACACGGAGGCTCAGACTGGCTCACAGCTGTCTTAACCCCCTCATTACTGGAATGGGAAAAGCCAGATTCTTCTAAAACAGCAGTTTTATAGATTTCAGCATTATCTTGCATTAATGTGTTCTGGCTAATTTGCTCACGTAAATTCTTATTTTCATGTTCTAACTGCCTACATCTCTCCTGCATTGTTCTGTAAGCAGATAAAAGTATCCAAACCCTTCTGTCAAAAACAAAAGGAACATAATTTCTTTCAAAAGGCACATTTTCTAAATATGCTTTATCACAGCACTCATCCAGTCCTGCTAAACAAGAAAACATCTTTCTCACAGCACCATAAGGCAGTTTAACTCCACATGCATTTTCAAACATGGTCTGCCGTGCTTCTGTAATTCTCTAAACAACAAAAAACAATTACACTTTTAAATCGTGCACTTAGAAATCTCCAATTTCTGACTCTGAAAACGGACGACTAAGCCAAAATGTTCTGCTTTCCCTCTTATCTCATAACCGAGCTTACAGAACCTCTCTGGAATGCACTTCTGAGTTTAAAGAAGACATTTATTGTTATTAATTCCCCACCACGAGGTTCCTGAGAGACGAAATTAGTAGATTGGAAGCACACGTTCAAAAGTAGTCGCAGCAATGCAAGCAAAATATATCAAAGTACTTCTCAGTTGCAATGTACACAGCAAATATAGGTGATTACATTATAGCATAACTTCAAAGCAAAGCATAAAAGTCCAAATTCATCACCGTAGGGCCTATAGCTCAGCTTCATCTTTCTGGGGTCTGCAAGTTGATGACTCCGGTCAACTGCGAGAAAGAGATTTTCTACCCAAACGGGAGACATGCAACTGACGTCTAGCTCCTGTCTGAAGTCAAAGCAGATTCAATCTACCTCTCTGTAGCCCAGAGTCATCATTAAAAGCAAGCTCAGTGTGAGAACCGAAGAAACTTGGAGAGTGGCCAATTCTCCTGAGCTCCCTCACTCTCAGACTGGATTGCGGGGTAAACACAAAATCTACGTGCTCTTATCAGCTAGGGTCTGGTGTGAACAACACTGCTTGGTCTACCATGTGGAAAAACACAGCTTGGAAAAAACACAGCTCATCTGCAATGTCTCAACTGCAATGTCTAACCCCACGTTAAAGCCAATAGGCAGCTAACCTAAATATCAAATGTCATGTCTAATGTCATGTCAAAGCCAATAGGCAGCTAAACTGAATACAGAATGTAATGTCTAATGCCATGTCAAAGCCAATAGGCAGCTAAACTGAATACAGAATGTAATGTCTAATGCCATGTCAAAGCCAATAGGCAGCTAAACTGAATACATAATGTAATGGCTAATGCCATATCAAAGCCAATAGGCAGCTAAACTGAACAAAACATATAGGGCCTGATTACAACTTTGGAGGAGGTGTTAATCCGTCCCAAATGTGACGGATATACCACCAGCCGTATTACGAGTTCCATAGGATATAATGGACTCGTAATACGGCTGGTGGTATATCCGTCACTTTACCGTCACTTTTGGGATGGATTAACACCTCCTCCAAAGTTGTAATCAGGCCCATAATGTGCTACTGGTGAACATTGAGCAACTAATATGCGCAGTGGTGAAACACAAAGTCATTGGTCAAACACAATTAATAGCATCACATTCCACCCTATGACCAATTAAGTTTTGTTTCATACCTCTTATTTCAAACAAAAAACAACTAATATCAACATTAAAAAAAACATTATCAGCAAGTCAGATTTGAATGATCAAAGCAATCACTGTAAAGCAATGGAAGTGGATTAACATATTGATCTCATAACCTTTCACATCAGATACATCTACACAGAAAAGACTGAAACTTATATTGTCTCTAAAACAACAAGTTGATGCAGCATGAGTTCTACTGAGGTAGAGGTGCACGGTCCACCTGAAAGGTTTGCTGGCGAAAGTCAGAGTTCCATACGAAAATACACAGACAGTTAACTGTTAAGGTTGCTTTGTTCCAGTGGAAGAATGTAATCAAACAAGTTGAACTTGAACTGAAGGCGCCAATTGCGCAAAATGGATCCATGGTGCTTGTACTTTACTCAGTCAGGTTCAGGTTGGGGATTCGGTCCCTCCCCCGACCCCACACGCACACACCCGGAGGGAGACCACACAGCACACTCATGGTCAGTGGTAAAACGTGGTAGGATCTGCAAAAGAAAAAAGTATGACTTTTCTTGCAAATAACATTTTTCATCTGAAATGTGCCCTTCCTCTTCCTTTCCCTGTTTTATAATCAGTAGGACGTTTTTGGGGCCCTTTTTTATGATGTTTGCAGGTTCTGGAGGGTCACTTGGGGCTTGAACCCACACCTCAGCGCACTGAGGTTTTTATCTGCTGCACCACAGCTTCCCTTTTCGTGCACTGTCAGAAGGGCTGGGGCAGACTCCTTCTTTACCAAACCTCCATTCACTGTACTTTTGACAAGTTGGGCCATTCTATCTCCAATTTGTATGGATAAATCAGATTATTTTCCATTTATCAGTATAATTTTGATTTCTCCTTGGTAATCTGCAGCAATCACTCCCCCTAAAACCTGATCAATTTGCCATATCTGTCCTGGTAACTTTCCTCCCTCCCACTGATCTTTGAATGTTTGTGGGACTGATTGCTCTTGTGCATGCTGACAAATGGGCGCAATCACAGTTTTTATCAAATCTAGGGGAATGTGCATCTCTCTAATCTCTGCCCACCTGTAAGTGGCTTTTTCTCCCAGCTGTCCACATTTCTGGTGCACCCACTTAGCAATCCCCACTAAGTCAGAATTCTTGGTGGACACTTCAGACTCTGAATTTTTCTCTTTAACATCTGCAAGGGAATTGAACCAGTTATGTACAAGCCATGTGGAAAACCAAACGGCTAAACCATTGGCAGTGAACCAAGAATCAGTGTAAAAATGACACATCTCAAGCAGCTCTTGCTTTAAAGTCTTACACACATTGTACAACACTGTTCCTTCTCTTGTGCTAGACAACAACTTTTCAGTAACTGGATTGTAATCATTAGTCAAACACACACGCTTTTTATCCTCAGGGGACACAAATTCAAATGGTGCACTCAATTTCACTGGTAACTCT
This sequence comes from Pleurodeles waltl, assembly GCF_031143425.1. Taxonomy (NCBI): domain Eukaryota; kingdom Metazoa; phylum Chordata; class Amphibia; order Caudata; family Salamandridae; genus Pleurodeles; species Pleurodeles waltl. The sequence continues at coordinate 294,309,171 of NC_090443.1, read as the reverse complement.
TTTACCTGTGGTACTCCCTGCACCCTCTCCACATCCTGAAAAGGGGCTTGTGACACCTGTTCATATAGGGCTGCAGTGACTCTAGCCCTGTCTTGCATGTACCAGATCCAGGGTATGATACTAGCTTCCTGTACCTGTCCTAAACTGTGAGATTTAGGTGAATTCATCACCCACTGCATGCTTGATATTTCAGGTTTCATACTCCAAAGTTCATGGGGCACTCTTGTCCTCCCCTGTTCCTGATTTACATGTAAATCAGTGTTTCCCTCCTGCACTGCGCAGAAACCTGAAGTCTGAATTATTTCATTTGCCAAATTAAAAGCGCACAGCTGCTTATATTTTTTCCTAGATACTTTATACCAAAGTGTTAAGATTGCACTCAGATGAGGGCTATACTGTTTCCAAAAATCAAACAAGCTAATGAAACTCGGTGTAGTGCAAACAGTAAGAAACTCTAAAATCTTTTGTTTTACTTGTGCCAGTAACTGCACATTTTGCGACAGTACTTCTGCCATGTAATTAATTTTTCTTTGCAGAAGCGGTCTGTAAATAACATTCTGAGCTCTGTTCTCAGTGTTATCAATTAAGGAATGCGGGTGTTATGCTCTATGCTCTTCTCACACGGAGGCTCAGACTGGCTCACCGCTGTCTTATTCCCTTCATTACTGGAATGGGAAAAGCCAGATTCTTCTAAAACAGCAGTTTTATAGATTTCAGCATTATCTTGCATTAATGTGTTCTGGCTAATTTGCTCACGTAAATTCTTATTTTCATGTTCTAACTGCCTACATCTCTCCTGCATTGTTCTGTAAGCAGATAAAAGTATCCAAACCCTTCTGTCAAAAACAAAAGGAACATAATTTCTTTCAAAAGGCACATTTTCTAAATATGCTTTATCACAGCACTCATCCAGTCCTGCTAAACAAGAAAACATCTTTCTCACAGCACCATAAGGCAGTTTAACTTCACATGCATTTTCAAACATGATCTGCCGTGCTTCTGTAATTCTCTAAACAACAAAAAACATTTACACTTTTAAATCGTGCACTTAGAAATCTCCAATTTCCGACTCAAAACTGACGACTAAGCCAAAATGTTCTGCTTTCCCTCTTATCTCATAACCGAGCTTACAGAACCTCTCTGGAATGCACTTCTGAGTTTAAAGAAGACATTTATTGGTATTAATTCCCCACCACGAGGTTCCTGAGAGACGAAATTAGTAGATTGGAAGCACAAGTTCAAAAGTAGTCGCAGCAATGAAAGCAAAATATATCAAAGTACTTCTCAGTTGCAATGTACAAAGCAAATATAGGTGATTATATTATAGCATAACTTCAAAACAAAGCATAAAAGTCAAAAATCATCACCGTAGGGCCTATAGCTCAGCTTCATCTTTCTGGGGTCTGCAAGTTGATGACTCTGGTCAACTGCGAGAAAGAGATTTTCTACCCAAACGGGAGACAGGCAACTGACGTCTAGCTCCTGTCTGAAGTCAAAGCAGATTCAATCTACCTCTCTGTAGCCCAGAGTCATCCTTAAAAGCAAACTCAGTGTGAGAACCGAAGAAACTTGGAGGGTGGCCAATTCTCCTGAGCTCCCTCGCTCTCAGACTGGATTGCGAGGTAAACACAAAACCTACGTGCTCTTATCAGCTAAGGTCTGGTGTGAACAACACTGTTTGGTCTACCATGTGGAAAAACACAGCTTGGAAAAAACACAGCTCATCTGCAATGTCTAACCCCACGTTAAAGCCAATAGGCAGCTAACCTAAATATCAAATGTAATGTCTAATGTCATGTCAAAGCCAATAGGCAGCTAAACTGAATACAGAATGTAATGTCTAATGCCATGTCAAAGCCAATAGGCAGCTAAACTGAATACAGAAGGTGATGGCTAATGCCATGTCAAAGCCAATAGGCAGCTAAACTGAACAAAACATATAGGGGGTCATTACGACCTCAGCGGTCTTGCCAAAAGACTGCCGAGGCCGCGGGAGACAGAATACCGCCATTGTCGGTGGTATTCTTGGCTCCCTATTATGACATTTCCGCTGGGCCAGCGGAAATGTCACATCAACATTGCTGCCGGCTCGTAATAGAGCCGGCGGCAATGCTGATGTGCAGCAGGTGCAGTAGCACCCGTCGCGCATTTCACTGCCCGAAATTCGGGCAGTGAAATGCGTGACGGGGCTATGCCTGGAGGCCCAAGCACTGCCCAGGCCAAGTGCATGGGCAGTGCAGGGGCCCCCAGGGGCACCCCAAGTCCCCTTACCCGGGACTCATAATCCCCAGGGCAGCGGTGCATGTGGAAGTGGAGGGGCCGGTGGTATGGCCGTGGCTTTTTTTCCGCCACGGTCATAATTGCTGGCGGAACACCGCCAGCCTGTTGGCGGTGTTACCGCCAACTTACCGCCGGCCGCCAGGGTCGTAATGACCCCCATAATGTGCTACTGGTGAACATTGAGCAACTAATATGCGCAGTGGTGAAACACAAAGTCATTGGTCAAACACAATTAATAGCATCACACCTTTGTAACCTTTGAGGCTACACATGACACTTTCAGGTTGAATCAGGGACAGTTTTTATTTTATGCCAGCATACTCAATATAGCAAGAGAGATATGGCCCACATACCCGGAGGCCCCTGCCTCATCCACAATGTTCAGGGTACTCCTGAAATATGGGGGGGGGGTGATGCATTATATCCCACATCTATAGTGCCCTTATCAGACAGGGGACATGCAATGCTAGATTTAAGCTAATACAGTTTAATTTTACACATCCCACATATGTTACCTCAGTTTTCCTACATAGAATTGACCCTAGTAAGGATGATAGTTGCCAAAGGTGTTGCACTCGACCAGCAACCTTCCTACATCTAGCTTGCAATTGTCGCACAGTACAAACATTCTGGGGCTTTGTGGTCTGAACTTTAAGATGTGTAGGGGGGGTTGAACTCGAACTGACCCCTGTCAAGTGTCTACTGGGTGATATTAAAAAAAAGAAAGGCAAAAAAATGGAATGGAAATTCATGCAGCTAGCCTTATTGTTAGCCAAGCGCCGGGTGGCGATCATTTGGATGAACAGCCAGGGGCCCAGTGTAAACAGAAGCAGAAGAAATATGGCTAAGACAGGTCAGACAGGACGATCACCTTGAGGAAGATATACAAACATGGCAGGAGATACTCACACAAATAGAGGGCGTGGAAGAACCCAGGCAAGAGCTAACCACTGTGCAAGTTATGTTATAAGGAAAAACATTTAAAGTACCAAAGGGAACGCAATGTCTTTATTTCTGATGCAAATGTTCTTTAAATCCAGCGTATCTAATGGGGGAACTACATCTGTGATGGCTTGTCGTGAGGGGGGGAGGGGACTGGCCTATATGTGCAAGGTAGTTCATGGTACAATGTTATGGATGTACTCAGAGTTTAATAAAAAAATACATTCTTGAAAAAGAACTACTGTATGTCACTGACATTTCAACTGGGAAGTTCCCTGATTACAGCATCTGTAATCTCCTAGTGAAACACTGAAGAACTATGGCATTCCCACAAAAATTAACATTTTGGTGGGATCAGTAACTCTCTTAATAGAATCACTGGAATTGTTAAGGTACTCATAAAATGGGCCTGAGTATTTTTTGAGCAACCAAAAGGACTGCCAGACCTGAAGCAATTAGTTAACATTCAACATATATCCAACAGGAGGTATAGTATGGAAAGGGAAACAATACGAAGAAGCATTAAAAATAGGTTTGAAAAATATAACCCTCTAATTTTATATGTGAATTTGTTCATTTATAGTATTATGTGGTACTTACATTTCAATCTCAAATGTATTTTTAAAAAAAACAAATGCATGAAACTAATGAATCACAATGCCCATACACTTGTGACCTAAGTAAACTTTCTTCTTCCATATGTTTTTAATGTATGAAAGCTTTTCATGTTCTGATTCAAAATCTGATTTTGACCATCTGGTGTCATCACAATTGCACGGCACAAACTCTGCATTTTACTGTCTGTGGCTCCCCAAAACAGTGACCTTCCTTTCTCGATATGACATTTGCATCCATCCCCATTACCCATTATAAAGAGTTGCTTTTCTTCTCCATGAATACGTTTTATATATTTTCCGGCTCTTTCTTTTTTACCTCTATTTCACCAGAATCAGTTTTTAGCTATAAAATAAATGTAAAATTAAAAACACTGGTTCAAACGGCCATGTTGAGTGGCAATTTTATTTAAGAAAGGATTTGTAAATGTTGTAAAAAGAGGGTGTCTATTTGAAAGAAACTTACACAAAAAAGCTTTACTGGTTACGAATTGCAAAAATAACTCTGACACTATTGTCACTATTTTGGAAATAAAAAGCAATATGAAATGTGGCAAGCTAAGAGGCTATTCCATGTTTACTTTTAACACTTGTTCTTTCCCGGATTCTGTTAAAAGATACTGATTTTTCTTTACTGGACCCTCAGCCTTTCCAAGCAGTACTTTTCGCATCTTTTCCAATACTTCTACCGCCTCTGTTGTAAGAGAAGAAACATATCATAAAGAATAAGTTGGCAAGTTAAACGAAAATGGAGATGTATTTGTTATATGAACTAATAGTATTTATAGAAGATAATATGAGACTAGTTTTTATGCTATCACATTTATTTCAGCTTATCAATACAAAAATATAATCATATTGTGATGGTAAATGCCAAAACAATCTATTTATGTAGTTATCCCTCAATAACAGTGTATTTTCTGGTCACCACAGACAACTCGTGTAAGAGTAAGGGGGTCATTCCAACCCTGGCGGTAAAAGCCACTTACCGCTGTCAGAAGACCGCCAACATACCGCCGCGGCCGGGGTAAACCGCCACGGTCATTCTGACCCACAACAGGCAAACCGCCAAAATACAGACATCCACAAAAGTCCGCCACACCAAAGGGCAGTGAGAAACTGGCAATGACCAAACCTCCACCGTCACGCCAACAGAAATACGCCCACACTATCACGACACACGAATCCACGCGGCGGTCTTTCAACCGCGGTATTCCATTGGCGGTACACACCGCCGCGCTCAAAATACACACACTCTTACAAAACACATCCACATTGGACAATTCAAAATACACACACCTGATACACATACACACACCACTCCCACACACCCAACACAATATAAAACACACACCCACATCACTCACAAACCCCCACTTCTACAGAATCAGGACCACGCACTGAGAAAAAGAGAACTGAGCACCCAGACACGCATTTTACTTTCACCCAGCAATATTTCCACGCACTTCACACAACACACCAATACACATCACCACACAATCCACCCCACACATCACCCACACCACCCCATGGCACCGCAAAAGACACCCCAGGTTCTCCGAGGATGAACTCAGGGTCATGGTGGAGGAAATTGAACCGGTAGAGCCACAGCTCTTCGGGACACAGGTGCAGCACACCACCATTGCCAGGAAGATGAAGCTATGGAGCAGAATAGTCGATAGGGTCAACGCTGTGGGACAGCACCCAAGAAATAGGGAAGACATCAGGAAGCAGTGGAATCACCTACGGGGGAAGGTGCGTTCAATGGTATCCAGGCACAACATCGCGGTGCAGCGGACTGGCGGTGGACCACCACCTCCTCCCCCAGAATTTACAACATGGGAGGAGCAAGTCTTGGCGATCCTGCATCCTGAGGGCCTCGCAGGAGTATCTGGAGGAATGGACTCTGGTAAGTCTCATCTTCACTACTTCATCCCCCCCACCCCACCAGCATGCCAACTCATACCCCCACCCTCACCCTCACCCCCATCACATCCTGCACCTTGCAAATGTCTCACCATCACAGCCCACCCATCCCAACACCAAGCCCTGCATCCGACCACAAAGCATGGACACCCATCACCAAAGCATGCCCACTGCACATACCCATCCCCCACCAAATCACTGTCACAAAAGCCCCCACACGGGAATGCCAGCACTGGGGTACAAGGGCACCCACCCATTACACGCTATGGCACACACAAATCCAATAACCATACTTTTATACCCCTGCAGGACCCGAACGCCAAGTCACCGTGCAGGAGGGTCCACAAATGTCCACTCCACCCCCAGAAGAGGCCCACAGTGAGGACAGCACCTCTGTCGACCTGGATCTAGATGACCAGCCCGGCCCATCGGGGACCTCGGGACAGTCGGTTCCCCTCAGACAGCCACAGCCCATAGCAGACATTCCCCCCTCTGGGAACACCAGCACAGCACCCACCCAGCGGGCCTATCCCTCAGTCTCCAGGACACGTCAATCAGCGGTGTGTCCACCACTACAGGGCACCCAGGTTAACCCACCACCCCAACAACAACAGGGACCTGGGGGCAGTGGTAGTGGGCACACGGTCAAGGGGACAGCGGCACAGGGAAACAGGGGAACTGGGAGGGCTGCTGTGTGACAGGGGGGGGACAGGCCCAGGGAACCCACTCTCCACAAGGCCCTCTCCAACATCATGGGAGCCTACCACCACTCCCAGGAGACGATGGCGACGGTCCTGGCCAGGTTTCAGGAGATCCAGCTTCTGCAGGAGGAACAGTATTTGGGGTTCAGGGAAGAACTACGAAACATCAGTTCCGCCCTGGCCACCATTGTAGGGGCTCTGAATCAGGTAGTCACCACATTGCGGGACACTGTGGCAGGACAAAGGGCCCCTGACACTAGCATGGACCAAGAACTGCCTACCACCTCTGCCGACGCTAGTGGACAGGAGGCCCCGCCACAGGACCAACAGGCCACCAGCACCCCACCCCTTGCAGAAGGAGAACCACCCGGCAAGCGGGCCCTGAGATCCAGGAAGAAGACAGAGTAAGATGCCAAGACCCCCGCCAGGAAAGGATACCTCCCTAATTGTCATCCCACTGTCCCACATTGACACCCTGTCCATTCTTATACTGCTCATGCTCCACTTTCCACAGGCATTTGGACATTGCACCTGTGATACTTATAGTCTGGACTCTGCCATGGACAATCCTCCACCATCACCCCTCACTGACTTGCAACCACCCACCAATATAGATCACTGAAATAAACAGTTATACGACCAAACAATCAGGAGTCTGGCTGTGATTTTGTACTAATGTATTAGACATTACCGTCCCAAAATGCATTTTTACATTGTGATGCCAACATACCACTGTCACACAGCTGTAGTCCATGGGGAAACAAAGCAGATGTCACGCAGTATGGCCCACATCTCTGAAATTGGAAGGGAAAGTCACAACTCAGTTACCATACACAGGGGGAAAAGGTCAGACAGTAGAGAGGTAGTAGGGGTTAAGTATATATAATATGACGGGTTGGACTCTTACCTGTGGGTCATTGAAAATACTGCTGTATTACTGTGTTCCTGTTGTCTATGTCGTCCTCTTCGGCTTCCTCTTCTTCACTCTCCACAGGCTCCACAGCTGCTACAACACCACCATCTGGACCATCCTCCTGCAGAAAAGGCACCTGGCGTCGCAAAGCCAGGTTGTGAAGCATACAGCAGGCCACGATGATCTGGCACACCTTCTTTGGTGAATACAATAGGGATCCACCTGTCATATGGAGGCACGGGAACCTGGCCTTCAGAAGGCCGAAGGTCCGCTCGATCACCCTCCTAGTTCTCCCATGGGCCTCATTGTACCGTTCCTCTGCCCTTGTCCGGGGATTCCTCACTGGGGTCAGTAGCCATGACAGGTTGGGGTAACCAGAGTCACCAATTAGCCACACACGGTGCCTCTGGAGTTGACCCATCACGTAAGGGATGCTGTTATTCCGCATGATTTAGGCATCATGCACAGAGCCAGGGAACTTGGCATTAACATGGGAGATGTACTGGTCTGCCAAACACACCATCTGTACATTCATCGAATGATAACTCTTTCTGTTTCTGTACACTTGTTCACTCCTGCTGGGGGGTACTAAAGCCACATGGGTCCCATCAATGGCACCGATGATGGTGGGGATATGTCCAAGGGCATAGAAATCACCTTTCACTGTAGGCAAATCCTCCACCTCAGGGAAAACAATGTAGCTCCGCATGTATTTCAGAAGGGCAGACAACACTCTGGACAACACCTTGGAAAACATAGGCTGTGACATCCCTGATGATATGGCCACTGTTGTTTGAAATGACCCACTTGCAAAGAAATGGAGTACTGACAGCAGCTGCACTAGAGGGGGGATCCCTGTGGGTTGGCGGATGGGTGACATCAGGTCTGGCTCCAGCTGGGCACACAGTTCCTGAATAGTGGCTCGGTCAAGCCTGTATGTCAGTATGACATGTCTTTCCTCCATTGTCGACAGGTCTACCAGCGGTCTGTACACAGGAAGATTCCTCCATCTCCTCGCATGTCCCAGCGGGCGGTGCCTATGAAGGACAACAGCGAGCACAGAGTCAATCAGCCCACAGGTACGTAACCACAGTTTGCACAAAACACGATTCCCAATGCATTGAATGGTTTGTATGAGTGTTGATGCAAGGCCTAGGTATGTGTGACACAGTTAAAAGTAAGCCATGTGGGCCCTTGAAATGGCGGCTGCCTGACCTGTGAAGTGTGACAATGGGATGTGAGGTCAATGCGCTGGCGTGGCACACCGTGGCGGTAGGCGGTCGAAGACCGCGGCGCAAAACAGCATTGGTTAACATTGAACCCTATGGGTCTCAGGAGCCAATGACGATGTGCGCCAGCGGTCGCGGTACGCACCGTCGCGGTACGCACCGCCGCGGGCGTGACCGCCATTTTCTATCTGCTTAATCACTCGATACCTGATCTTCGACAGGAGAGGACCTACACTGCAAGTGCTGCTGTGACCTCGGTCTGGAAGAGACAATGGCTCATGCGACTGGGGAAAGGGCCCCTGCCTTCACTGCTCAGGAATTGGAGAAACTCGTGGATGGGGTCCTCCCCCAGTATGCGCTACTCTACGGTCCTCCAGACCAACAGGTAAGTACACTGGGACCATGCTTTGGGGGCAATGCCTGTGTTGAGTCGGGTGGATGAAAGATGGTGGGGAGGGGAGCGAATGAGGCATGCATCAAACGACGGATGACAGGATGTGCCACATGGCAAGGGTAGGGATGGGGGGCCACTCACATTGAGGGTGCAGAAGTTGATGACTCTTTTTCTCCCCCTGTACATTTCACATAGGTCAGCGCCCACCAGAAGATCGACATTTGGCGTGCCATCGCCAAGGACGTCCGGGCCCTGGGGGTCCACCAGAGACGGGGCACCCACTGCCGGAAGAGATGGGAGGACATCCGACGCTGGAGCAGGAAGACGGCGGAGGCTCAGCTGGGGATGGCCTCCCAACGTGGGAGGGGTGCCAGTCGGACTTTGGCCCCCCTGATGTCCCGGATCCTGGCGGTGGCCTACCCCGATTTGGATGGGAGCGTGAGGACATCACAGCAGACACAAGGGGGTGAGTACAACCTCATTCTGCTGACTTTGCGCGCAGTGGAGGTGTCTGGGTGGGGGAGGAGGGCTGTGGGTATCCCTAGGCCAGGGCGATTTCTGTAGGCTAGTCCCCTCCGTAAGGCATGGCCCTGTGCCCCCGCCCTCCACCTCTGTAGGGTGCCAAGTACAGTTATCCATGGCCCTGTGTCATCTATGTGTGCAGTTGTCGTCCATAGGCTTGTAGGCAATGTCCCACGGATTGAGTAGTGGACCACAAGTGCGCGGAGTAGTGCAGGGGGCTTCTGTGTCTGTCCTCTCCGCCAACTGTGTCGCCAATGCATGCACTCAACATGTCTTTATTTCCTCCCCCCCCCCTTTTTGTGGTCTTCCTGTTCATGTGTGCATTAGCATCATCAGGCGGAGGAGAAGTGGCATCGGAGCACGAGGGAGCTGCATCCCACATGGCCCTGGAGGGCCATGCAACGGATACCGAATACACCAGTGGGACGGAGGGCGAGGGGAGCTCCACAGCGGGGACTCGTGCAGACATTAGTGACACGGACTCGTCCTCTGAAGGGAGCTCCCTTGTGGTGGCGGCAACATCCGTGCCCCCCGCAACAACAGGTACAGCCGCCACCCAGCGCACCAGCACCGCCCTCCCAGCAGCCCCTCAGCGTTTGGCCCGTGCCCGCTCACCCAGGAAGGTGGGCATCTCCTTCGCCCCAGGCACCTCAGGCCCTGCCCCTGTCACCCCTGCTGCCCTCAGTGAGGAGGTCATTGACCTCCTGGGGACGCTCATTGTTGGGCAGTCTACCCTTTTGAATGCCATCCAGGGTGTAGAAAGGGAGGTGCGCCAGAGTAATGCATACCTGGAGGGCATTCATTCTGGTCAGGCTGCCCATCAGCGATCGTTCCAGACTCTGGCCTCAGCACTGATGGCAGCCACTGTCCCTGTCTCTAGCCTCCCCCCTCCAACTTCCTCCACCCAGACCCTATCACCTGTACCTCTGCCTATCCCAGACACACCATCAGACCAGCCTGCACACACCTCAACACCCAAGGGAAGCTCATCCAGACATAAGCACCACACATCACACAAGCATTCACACAAGCAACATCCACATACAGACATACCAACACCCACTGCCTCCACTGTGTCCCCCTCCTCCTCGTCTCCCTCCTCCCTCCCTGTCACGTCTCCACTCACACTTGCATGCACAACATCTTCAGCCACTACGTCCATTACCAGCACACCCACCAGAACCCCCCGCACACGTGCAGTCACCACCCCCACTACCATTTGCACGTCCCCTGTGTCCTCTCCCAGTGTGTCTGTCTCGCCCTCTTCCAAGATACACAAACGCAGGCAGCCACCCACCCAACAGCCATCCACCTCACGACAGCCTCCAGCCCAAGCACCTGCACCCAAAGACACCAGACTTAAAACTCCTACAACCACAACCTCTTCCTCCACTCCCATACCCACTACACCTACCCGTCCCACTGGTCCTAAATTGCTATTCCTGTCCAAACTTGACCTCTTTCCTACAACTCCCCCACCCCGTCCATCTCATAGGACTCCAGTCAGCACCTCAGCCACCACAAAACCGGGCCCTGGGATGACAGTCTGCCATGGACTGTGGAGTCCCCCACCCTCAAGGGCAGCCAGTTCAGTACGGAGCCAAGGCACGGGCAGCCCACCCCCGGAGAAACACCCAAAGATAGTCAGCGCCTGGCGCGAGAGGGTGAAAACGCCAGGTACTAAAATCCCTACCATGGCTCCGGCATGAAGTGTGGAGACAGGTGGCACACCGCCCAAGGTGGGGAAGGGCCACAGGCGAACAGGGAAAGCTGGGAAGGGCAGCACGCCCGAGGAGACCGCCATCAGCCGAGCTGGCCAGGAGGGCCCCGCCCACCCCATCCCAGGTGGGCAGGAGGACACCAACAGGCCCGGTACTGCAGACCAGGAAGGCCCCGCCAGCCACCCGACAGATGGGCAGGAAGGCCCCGCCAGCCACAGGACAGGTGGCAAATGACCTGCACGCCATGGCCGGATCCGTTGAACTGGGCCCTTTCACTCAAGCACCGCTGAACTGGGCACCGCCGTCTCAAGCACCGCTGAACTGGGCCCTTTCACTCAAGCACCTCTGAACTGGGCACTGCCATCTCAAGCACCGCTGAACTGGGCACCGCCGTCTCAAGCACCACTGTACTAGGCCCTTTCACTCAAGCACCGCTGAACTGGGCACCGCCGTCTCAAGCACCGCTGAACTGGGCACTGCCGTCTCAAGCACTGCTGAACTGGGCCCTTTCACTCAAGCACCGCTGAACTGGGCACCGCCGTCTCAAGCACTGCTGAACTGGGCCCTTTCACTCAAGCACCGCTGAACTGGGCACCGCCGTCTCAAGCACTGCTGAACTGGGCACCGCCGTCTCAAGCACCGCTGAACTGGGCACCGCCGTCTCAAGCACCGCTGAACTGAGCACCGCCGTCTCAAGCACAGCTGAACTGGGCCCTTTCACTCAAGAACCGCTGAACTGGGCACTGCCGTCTCAAGCACCGCTGAACTGGGCCCTTTCACTCAAGCACCGCTGAACTGGGCACCGCCGTCTCAAGCACCGCTGAACTGGGCACCGCCGTCTCAAGCACCGCTGAACTGGGCACCGCCGTCTCAAGTACCACTGAACTGGGCACCGCCGTCTCAAGCACCGCTGAACTGGGCACCGCCGTCTCAAGTACCACTGAACTGGGCACCGCCGTCTCAAGCACTGCTGAACTGGGCACCGCCGTCTCAAGCACCGCTGAACTGGGCACCGCCGTCTCAAGCACCGCTGAACTGAGCACCGCCGTCTCAAGCACAGCTGAACTGGGCCCTTTCACTCAAGCACCGCTGAACTGGGCACTGCCGTCTCAAGCACCGCTGAACTGGGCCCTTTCACTCAAGCACCGCTGAACTGGGCACCGCCGTCTCAAGCACCGCTGAACTGGGCACCGCCGTCTCAAGCACCGCTGAACTGGGCACCGCCGTCTCAAGTACCACTGAACTGGGCACCGCCGTCTCAAGCACCGCTGAACTGGGCACCGCCGTCTCAAGCACCGCTGAACTGGGTACCGCCGTCTCAAGCACCGCTGAACTGGGCCCTTTCACTCACGCACCGCTGAACTGGGCACCGCCGTCTCAAGCACCGCTGAACTGGGCCCTTTCACTCAAGCACCGCTGAACTGGGCACCGCCGTCTCAAGCACCGCTGAACTGGGCCCTTTCACTCAAGCACCGCTGAACTGGGCACCGCCGTCTCAAGCACTGCTGAACTGGGCACCGCCGTCTCAAGCACCGCTGAACTGGGCACTGCCGTCTCAAGCACCGCTGAACTGGGCCCTTTCACTCAAGCACCGCTGAACTGGGCACCGCCGTCTCAAGCACCGCTGAACTGGGCACCGCCGTCTCAAGCACCGCTGAACTGGGCACCGCCGTCTCAAGCACCGCTGAACTGGGCCCTTTCACTCAAGCACTGCTGAACTGGGCACCGCCGTCTCAAGCACCGCTGAACTGGGCACCGCCGTCTCAAGCACCGCTGAACTGGGCACCGCCGTCTCAAGCACCGCTGAACTGGGCCCTTTCACTCAAGCACCGCTGAACTGGGCACCGCCGTCTCAAGCACCGCTGTACTGGGCCCTTTCACTCAAGCACCGCTGAACTGGGCACCGCCGTCTCAAGCACCGCTGGCCCATTCGCGGCTGGGGCAGGCCCGCATCTGTGTCGGGAAGGGCTGCACGAAGCACTCTGGGCACCAGTCCCCCTCCAGAACCAGTGGAGACTGTCATCCACTTGAGAGACTGTGGCTTTGCACTCCCCAGGATATTACAGTGGGCAACCCACCCACTGTAGAGACTTGTGAGACTGTGGCTTTGCACTCCCCAGGATATGGCAGTGGGCAGCCCACCCACTGTAGAGACTTGAGAGACTGTGGCTTTGCACTCCCCAGGATGTTACAGTGGGCAACCCACCCACTGTAGAGACTTGTTAGACTGTGGCTTTGCACTCCCCAGGATATGGCAGTAGGCAGCCCACCCACTGTAGAGACTTGAGAGACTGTGGCTTTGCACTCCCCAGGATTGAACAGTGGCCATGGAGGCCCCTCGTGGATCTGGCGTCGTGCACTCATCTGGCTGAGGTGCCCCCCCTTCCCTTCCCCCTGAGGTGCCTGTAGTTTTCCTATCTGATGCCCCTGCAGTGTTCTCTCCGTTGGAGTCAGGTATCCTGTGTGGGCTTTGCCCATGTGATTTGGGCCCAGTGGTCCACGGACAATGCCTGCTACAATGCTCGGACTTGTACATATATGTTTATAAGTGTTTTTGATGTGTAGAAATATATATATATAATTCAACCAGTATTACAATATATTCCAATGTTTAGAATCATTTCCTTTTGTCTTTGCTTTCTTCCGTGGGGTTTGGGGGGGGGGGAACAGTGATGTATTTCTATGCATTGATGTGTGTGTTGTAGTGGGTGAGGGTGGGGGTGGATGTGTCGCGTATGTGTGTGCCCGTAATATTTTCTCCTCCACCCTCCCCTGTGTCGTAGGTGCAGTACTCACCGTTGTCTTCTGCGCCGGCGTTCGTGCTCCTGGTAGAGGAGCAGGAAGACAATCGCTGGGAGGATGTGGAGTTCGGGTTCCATGCTGTCCTGATTCCTTGTGGGGTGTATGGAGGTGAGCGTTTCCCATTTGAAATGGCTGTTTCCGCTGTGTTTTTATCGGCGGGGCTACCGCCCCAGAAAAGGTGGCGGATTGGTGTGTTGTGATAGGGTGGGCGGTACATTGTCTCCCGCCTGTCTGTTGGCGGTGACCGCTGCGCTGTTTGTTTGTCCCGCCGTGGCAGCCGGTGTGTTGATGTGGCGGTCTCTGTTGGCGGTGTCCACCAGGGTCGGAATTCAATTTTTTTTACCGCCTGCCTGTTGGCGGTTTAGCCGCATCTTTAACACCGACCGCCAGGGTTGGAATGACCACCTAAGTCTTTTCTTGGTAAACCTACTCAAAAATGAATCGCAAGGGGCCGAGCCCATAATTAAAAGGTATAGCTACTTTCCGATTCAAAGCTATAATGTGAAAACGGGCAGTCCAGCAGACAAAATTACTTTCATCAATAAGGGTTAGCTACAGTGCATACTTCCTGAGGACCCTACAATACACCAATGATCTACAAACATAAAGGGTGGTTGCTAACAGACGAAACCCACATAAAATGATCTGTAAACATTATACTTTGAGGTAAGGATTAATTTATCTTTATTTGAAGGTCTGAGGCAGTCACAGAAGCAAGCATATGTAAAAATATTATACAATATACAGATACCTATAAATGCAATCATTTCAGATGATTTAAGGGAAAAAAAACATTCTAAAACACACATCCTCATTTGGCAAATTTTCTAGAAAAAAAAGAAAAACGCAGGGCAGCTATGCATTGTTTACATTTATGCATCTTTGAGTGGCAATAAAAATGTCATTCTTAACACTGTAAAATCTGCAAAAAAGTGTGAAGTGCAGGAGAGATTGTGCAGAGAAGCCCTCACAAGCTCACTTCAATCCAACTAATGTACCAAAATGCCCCAAAGGAAAGCTCAATAAATATTAAATGGTATCCTGTTTGAAACCTCATTAACAAGGCCCGCTCTCAAGTGTTACGTACAAAGGACAGATAGGGTTCCATGACAATATTTGTTTTTAAATTATGAGATTTTTTTATTGAGAGACTTTCACAATTTCACACCCCCCCTCTGAGTCTAACACCATTCCAGAAACAAACAATTTGTCCTCCTAACATATCAATGCTGTATAATCAAATAAGGAAGATCAACTTAATTTAGTTACATTTTGAGTTAACATATTTTATCCATGGGATGCTCATACTATGCTCACAACTAAAACAATCATTGATTATAGCATGATTCATAGTAGTCTGGAAACTATTCCATACCAAAGCAGCAGCGCCCATCTTAATATTATCCTCAAAGTAAGGTAGGGAGAGCTCCTCTTGAGAAAAGAAGTGTGGGAAAGAAGGCGAAAGAGAAAGAAGGTGCCTGCAGAATCTATTCTTCTCTGTTTGGAGTGCCCTAGAATCTTCATAGCCCCATATCACACACCCATAACTCTCATTTAAAGTGCATTGTTTCATATAAATCAATAAGAGACAGGATAGGCTTACCCCTCAACTGCCTGACAAATCTTAAAAATCTAACATGCAGCCTGAGAAAACTTTGCACAGCGAAATGAAATATTTCTAGCTCAAAAACTACTGGACTCAAACACAGGTACGAGATACGGGAAACTTGCCACACTGATTAGTTTATTGCCACTGCTTGAAAGGATATGTAATAAAGGATGTTTAGGACCACAAGCGAAGGTATAAGGCAGAAAAATTAGTAGACAAATCAAAGTCTGTCATGAAATCAGACAAGTCCATAAAGGCCAGGTACAGAGGACTGTGCCTAGCTATGGTGTATTTGCCTAAAAATTCATGCAAACTTAGACACCATCCAGTGTGCCTAACCTTTCTAAACCAATTTCCCCTGTTCCCGAATTCTGTTAAAAATAACCATCTCAAGATTTTAACAGTTGAGTCTATGAAGCTGATAAGCCTATAACATTTGGGATCAGACCGGCTTCCTTTTTTTTTTTTTTTTTTTTTTTATAAACAGGGACAATTACGAACTTGGCCAAGAGAGAGGCAAGGTTGTTAAATACATTAGCAAGTAATAGGGCACAAAAGTCAACCCTACATTCTAAAACATCAATTGGTACTGCATCTTGACTAGGGGAACTCTGGTTGAGAGTGGTAACAAATGAATCAACCGTAAAACATAACCTACTAAATGAAATGGTAGTACCGATACCTGGCATCGGACAGTAAATACTAAAAATGGTTCACCCACTGATCTCCAGTGGTATGACACTTCAGGAGGGAAACCGAGTTGTGCTGTACTATAAGGGCTGTCTAAAACATATTAGAATTCTTAAAGGCAGCCACAGTTAAACGATCCCTATAATCTATACAAATGTCAAATTTCCTTTCTGACAGAGCAACTTTATATGTTGTGTGTGTCTTTGAAATTTCTTGAGGATTCCTGGGTATAGAGGACAAAACCCTGCACAAATCTCTCTTTGTGTGTGAACAAGAGCTTTCAAGCCAGCGATGTGATACCTGGGCAGATCTGCGTGCAGGCTTGAGTAAGGGTTTCCTAATCGTATCACATAGTACCATAAACTGGGGCCCTAAATTCTACCAGGCACAATATCTTGCAGACTACAAGTGAAATTACCCATGTTAGGCAGGACAAAACCTATTCAAGTGCAAGTGGGGCTGAGCCCAAAGTAGTTGGTCCAGGCCCTCCTCGTTTACCTGTGCTTAGACAGTCCTTATGCCATGGTGTGAAGCATATGTCTGCATTATGAACTTCTTTTAGAAGTCAAAAGCCTTGAGTACGGATGCTGCATACATGGCCTCCTTGAGGGTATCAAAGGCTTCCTGACAGGCCTCTGTCCAAATCACCTTTTTGGGATGCTTCTTTGAAGTAAGCTATTTTAAGGGGGCAGCAATGGTGCCGTACTCCTTAACAAACTTTCAATAAAATCCTGTGAGATCCAAGAAGGCCCTAACCTCAGTCTGTGTTGTAGGGAGTTGCCTGGCCAGGATAGTTTAAATCTTAGGTTGGAGGGGCTGCATCTTGGCCCTGTCCGCCATGTGGCCCAGATATGCCACAGCCCTATCAGGCACTTACTGGCCATGATATTCAAGCCTGCCTGCTGCAGGGCCTGAAGCACTTTCTGGAGGTGGTACAGGGGTTCCTCTCAGTTGGAGCTGTAGACAGCTATGCCGTCCAGGAAGGTAGTAGAGAGGCATTCTTCCCACCTTGGACCCTGTTTATCAACCTCTGAAAAGTAGCAGGACAGTCTTTAAGCTAAAGTGCATCAATCTAAAATGGAAGTGGCACTCTGAAGTTGAGAATCCAGACCTCTCTTTCACCCCCTCAGACACAGCATTCTGTCAGTACCCTAATGTGAGGTCCAAAGTACTCAGGAACCAGTCTGTCGATGACCTCATCAACTCAGGGGATGGGATGTGCATCAGTCTTCTTAAAAGAATGGAGTCTCCTGTAGTCCACATAGAACCTAAGTACTGGAGGGGGCCCAGTGGGGCAGCCTTGTGTATCAGCAGCACAGGGCTAGACCAGGGACTGTTGGAGGGCTTAATCACTCCTATCAACAACATCTTGGAGTCCTCCTCCTTGATACTGGCCCTCACTTTGTCTGACAGCCTGGAAATCTTATTCTGAACTGGTGGACTGTCTCCAGTGTCAATGTCATGGATGCATAGATGTGTGAGTCCAGGGGTGAGGGAGAACAGAGAGGAAAACTGCCCCGGAGCTGGCGACAGTCACTGCTGTTCTGAGGTCAGAGTAGGGGAAATGTTGCACCCTCTAATGACCCATCATGCTCTTAGGTAGAGAGGAGGTCAGGGAGAGGCTTGATGTCCTCTTCCACTCCTACATGTCATCAGGAGTATACTGACTTCGGACCTCTCAAAATGTGGTTTGAGGCAGCACACATGGAGCACACTAAAGGGTTTCAAGGGGTCTTGATATCCAAAAAATAGTTGGACTCTCCTTTTGTTTCCTACACCTCATAATATAGGCCTGTCCAGCGGTCTTGAAGAGCCCTGGGCTCCACAGGCTCCATGACCCACACTTTCTGGCCAGGTTGAAACTCTACCAGAGTGGTCTTCTGGTCATACCAGAGTTCCATAACTTTTTGACTGACCTCAAGATTACTTTGTGCGTTCTTCCAGAAGCAATGCATCTGGTTGTCGGGGGCCAGCATACAGCTGACCACATCCTGAGCAGGTTTCCCAGGAGCCTGCTCCCACCTCTCTCTGACAAGGCTAAGAGGTCCCCTAACAGGGTGGTCATTGAGGAGGTCAAAGAGTGGCAGCTGGTTTGTATTTACAGCAGGGTGGATTGGGAACGGGGGAGACAATAATATTAAAACATTTTTAAAAAAGGCACTTAACTGACGGTGCCCTCCTCTCGACATGGTTCCAACGTGGTGCGGGGACTAGGAAACATCGCAACCAAATTCTGATGCTGGTTTCATGCTAGTAACCAGAATGAAACCAGCGTCAGAATTGGTGGGAGCGGCCTCTCTCAGCACTCACCAGAGCGCTGGAGGTCTGTGCTTTCTCTAACCCAGCTGTCTTAAGTGCGCATGTCAGGCTGGCTGTCGCAAGATGCTGCCAAAAGGACATGCGCAATTTAAACTAAAGTGCACAGCTCCCTGCTGCTGTCACTCAGCAGTGGAGCAGAAGTGGCCCTGCCCCGTTCTGACACTCGGTTCAGGACGGGGTGCTGAAAAATAAAATGGTAATAAAGAAAGTTTATTTCCATTTTATTTTTCAGCTCTGGGGCATTTCTGGGGCATTTTTCTAGTGGGTCGACGCTCCTCTGCTCTCGTGAAGGGGCCACCCCTGAGCTCAAAGGGTCTAAACTAGGGTCTTCAAACTTTCCTTTAATAAGAAGTACTTATGTTCAATGAAGCTCATTTAGAGCTGCTAAAGTTATCAGTGTTGTAATAGCGGCCACATCAGACAAGTTTACATTAATGACTACCAGTGATCACCTCAGAGCATCAGGCATGGTTGCTGGCTGTAAAAAAAGGCTTTGCCAATATGGAATGCCTTTACGTAGGTAAAGCATAACAGCCATAGTAGCAAAGCCTCCGGTACCAAGATATTTAAAAAAGTCTCCCCAGTTCCATATTATTTATAAAATTCAATATATTTTGGAAATTCAACCATTTTTCTCCAAATATCAGCTTATGAGTTCCAAAAATAAACACATTTATGTCTCAAATACACACTCCTGATGTTGGTATACATTTATTAATTCAGCCAAGGAAAAGCTTTTAATTTAGTTTGCTACTTACAGGTAGTTGGAGAGCTACCAGAAGCTCAGGGGCTACTCGTTGGAGAAGCTTGGGCTAATCCCAGCCCCCTTCTTTGTCAGCTCCCTGTAGTCAAAGAGAAGGCATAACAGGAGGGCGTCCCACTTGTGGCTCATGGGGTAGTTGGCTCTTTATCATGCCTTTTCATGGTCTTGTTGAATTTCTCCACAAGACGATTTATTTGGGGGTGATAGGATGTGGAGAACTTAGTTACTCCACACTCATCTAACATGGATTTAATGTATGCTGACGAAGTAAGTGCCTTTGTCAGTCACTATCTCATAGTGGATTCCCACTTGGGTAAAAATCCCCATCAGGGCCATGGTCACTGCAGGTGCAGTCACTGATCTAAGAGGAATGGCCTCCAGGTAGCAAGTGGCATGGTCCACCAAGACCAGGTTGAACCTGTTGCCTAAGGCTGTCTTAGGGTCCAAGGTGGCAATGTCCTCACTGGTTGGCTCTGGGGCTTCCTCCTCAGTTGCCCCATCAACCTGGACTGTGGAAATTTTGGCAGCTGGTTTCCTGCACCACTTGCCTTTTCTCATTTTGGAAGCTGTCTGGGCTATTGTTCCAAGCTCCAGGTGCCCTCGACTCCCTTCCTTGGCAGCCATAGTGTGTGTGGTCATACAGACCCATTCAGTTAATCCCAACATCTAGTGTGATCTGAGCTCTACTTCCTTCCAGATAGTATGCTCCAGGTCATTACCCAACAGTCAATCTACAGGCATGGAAGGGCTCAAAGCTACTTTTAGAGAACCTGTGACCCCCCTCTCCACTCAGAGTACCAGAGCCACCTGTAGAAGACTCTCAGGGTTGTCTGCAACTATGACTTGGTGGAATGTGTTCGGATCGACCTGCTCTGAGGACAGCAGCTGATATCTTATAGAAGTCATGCTGGCTCCTGTGTCTCTCGAAGCCTCCACCCGTTGATGGTGAGCCACTGCCTGTACTTAAATGTATTGGCAGGCATATTGGCTTTTGCCACCATCTTCTTCTCCCCCAGGGACACTAGGGTCACCTGTGTCTGCTCCCCAAAGCTAATTGAGACCACCTCTTCCCCAAGTGCTACAATCGCCAACCCAGGTGTCTGCTTACCTGTGGGGCGGAGGAGAAGGCTGTGGGAATTATTTTGGCCCCTTTTTACACCTCCATACTTTTACATTTTTATCCGTCTTCTTCCGTCTGGTGGGACCCCTGACCTCTCTCTTAGGAGTCCCCCTTCAGATGCTTTTTTGACACACATGCCGATCCAGATGTCTGCCTCCTCAGCAATTTTCCTAGGATCAGGTAGCTTGCTGTCCACTAAGTGCTGGTGCAGCTCTGTAAAAAAAGATAAGAGCACGTGGTCCCTAAGAATCAAGTTGTACAGCCCATTGTAATCATTAACTTTGCTGCCCCTCACCTAACCATTCAGTGCCTTGTGAGAATAGTCCAGGAATTATACCCATGACTGATTGTATGGTTTGTGGCTATCGCTAAACTTCTGGCAATACTTCTCAGGGGTCAGTCCAAAAATAGCTAAAAGGAAGGTGTTCATAGCGGCGTACCTGGCTTGGGCCTCTACTTCTAGGGCCAGTATGCTCCCCACTGGAGACATATGCTTCCACAGCCTCCCCAACCCCCCCCCCCACCAGTGCTCCTCTGGAATCTTATGTACTCTCAGGGTCACCTCAGAAGCTGAAAACCATTTATCAATGTAACCCCCACCACATAACTGGTTTCCAGGTCTTTGGGGATCTGGACCTTCTTATTTCCTTCAGACACTGTGGAAATGCTGCAACTACTGCTGGAATCTGCTTGTTTTTCTCTCAATTTCAGCTGATTAAGGCACCTTTTATAAGCCAAAAACTCCAAAGCAAGTTTGTTCTCCATCCTGATCTTGGTCATCTATCTGTAGTTTAAAATCCCTCTCTACCTTCCTGTCTGCCAGGTCTCTCAGGACACAGGCCATGCAATGAGATTATTTATGTAGATGTGAATCCCCGCCACCCAGCTCAACCCACTTACCTGATATTGGGATGATGTGTACCACTGAGATCGCAGCCAAACGTTGGTGGCATCTAAAAAAGAAAATAAACGCCGCATTAGGAGAAGAGGATGGGTTGACACGGCATAGAAAAGAGTTGCTAAAACTGAGTCAAGATTAACTCTCTCAGGCCCCGAAAGGAGGATTCACCATCAAGAAAAGTAAGTAGGACGCACATGAGAGGCTCTCAGAAACCCAGAAGACCGCAGACGTTGAGAGTGGGAGCCAGGTCAATGAAGGAGATGGCGAGATTGAGGGGGGTCCAGAGTACTGTGCCAGGAAGGCAAAGACCTGACTAGAGGAAGGTTCTATGATGGAAGGAAAACAGGAAGTAGCCAGGATGCCATGGAGGAGGAGGAAGACGACAATGAGAGCTGGTCGGGGCAGTGGTGAATGCCACCAGCCCATGTGGAGATGCCTGCCACAACTCTGGAGAGTTGTGTTGAAGGACCTTCAAATAAAGAAACACGGACAGTTGAGTTCAAATTGCAGTATATTTACGTGATCATGGGGCCAAGTGTCCTTGAACAAATTATCAAATTGGAGAAGTTCCTTCTGGTCTTTTATACATGGTGTGAAAATACATCATCCA
The DNA here is from genome assembly GCF_031143425.1 of Pleurodeles waltl. Lineage (NCBI taxonomy): Eukaryota > Metazoa > Chordata > Amphibia > Caudata > Salamandridae > Pleurodeles > Pleurodeles waltl. The sequence goes on along the minus strand of NC_090443.1, from coordinate 294,287,115 downwards.
ATCAGAACAACAGAAAAGTAATTTCTTCATCAAATACATGGTGTGATGTCGATCAGAAGATGCATGGTGTTACACATGTATTAGGCATCTAACCAATCACAGTAAAACAACATTTTGTGATGGTAGTGTGATATAAGATGACCATAAGCGTGACCTTAACAGTACTCAAATGGTTGGCACTTTCCAAAGCGTCAACAAAGACAATTGCTCCACAACCCCTGTCTGTCCAGACCTTCGAGGACATCCAGATGTCTGTCTGTTGCTGGGCGAATGAAGCAATGCATGTCACATGAGGTGTCTCTTTTAAGCAAACCTTGTATTACAAGCTATCTGTCAGGGTACATTAGTTTAATAAAGGTCATCCAACCTTTTGCATACATTTTGCAGGCCTTTTCATCACCAAATATCACAGAATGAAGACAGGCCTGGGTAAATACAAAATGGGTTCTTTAGCAAGTTTCCACATTCCCTCCTCTGATCATCAATGATGACATGGTGTTCCTAATCCTCATGGCACTGTCTCGCATCCATCGATGTTTTGCTCTAGATATTGTGTCTGGCATGCATGCTGTTACTACCTTGAGAAATAAGTACTATTGCTGTATTGCATCATCCTTAGTACCTCTTGCTCAGCTTTTGGTAGATATCTAATGTATCACTATCTGTGGTAGTTTGTATAGGCAATGTTGCACCTAGGACATTAAACCCTAGATAGTCATTAAACACATGTTGTGTGTAATTAGGAACAAATATTTATCTCCTCTGCCGGGAATCTGGGATGCACAGTTGGCCCACTACTTACTAATCTACTCTTAACCTAACAACAACCCTCTCCTCCTATTATTATCCCCACACTTGTTCTTTCTATAATGCATTGTTATCAATGACAACTCTTACTTGACAGGCAATGAATGTTCGTGTTCTTTGTCTTTCACACCTATATTTGGTAAAGGTGATGTGTTATAATACTCTGCATTCTATTATCCACTAGGCACTGTTGGGCAAGTATGCGCAATCATCAAATGGCATAATACATCTAACCTTATGTCATTCTTCACTTTCTATTCAACATTATTCTTTTTCCCCTCAAAGCATGTTTGCACATCCCTGAGATGTTTAGTTGTATTGTAAATCTGGGAAAGAAGTCTCAGAGTTCGAAAGTCTCAGTGTCATTCAATGTTCCTATTTTGAATTAAGAGGGATCTGTGTGAAATCAACAGATGCCAAGATCAGTGCACCAAGAAAAAACACTGCCACCAATAGCCAATTCCTAGTGGGTCTTGAAGAGGTGACTGACATCGTTGCCTCAATGAATTTCAAAAGAGACCTTCAAAATGATTAATTTCCTATACCTTATATTTTGCCTCAGAGGTCACCAGTACTTGAAGCAAAAGGTACTCTAAAACGGAGGCCAGGTACTCTAGAACTGAAGTTCGAGCAATGTCCTTCAGCCAGAACTGCAGGCAATGAAGTTGGTGAAGTTTTGACTGTGCCCCTAGTCCACGCTGTTGCTCCAGCTGGGGACACCTTGGAGTGTGAGCCGTGCGTCCAGAAAGTCAGCACATTACACTTCACAGGTGACCCAGTCCCAATCTCCCCACTGGAGATCATGTCCAGCTGGTGTTGTTGAGCCAGGAGGGACCTGCAGCACCGATGAAGGTAACTCAATGTGACTATCAAAACAACTCAGATACTGACAGCGGAAAAATGTCAAGCAGTATTTAAGTTAGTATTCAGTTTGGCCACTCTGTTAAGGGTGCTTCTCCTAAACAATGAAGCAAGTCGTAGTGCATCAATCCAGAAAAGCTCACTATAAGAACACATCTTTCCAATGTCTATTTTAGTACACCAGACCTCCAATCTACTGCACCCTCTCCTGGAGAATGGTAGGCACAGTACAACTTTGCGTTTTCCCAAGACCCTTGCAAAAGAAACTTGATCACTATAGAAACCAACGTTGATCCATTGTCAGAACTCAAGAAATCAAACATTTGGCCACAGTCATAGTTCACTGTTCTCTTCCAGAGTATGTCTCTAGTTCATTGTAATTGGCACAGCCCTGGCACACAGATAAGTCCCTTGTAAATGGTACCCCTGGTACCAAGGGCCCTGTGGCCAGGGAAGGTCTCTAAGGGCTGCAGCATGTATTATGCCACCTAGGGGAGCCCTCACTCAGCACATACTCACAGCTTGCGTGTGCTGGTGGGGAGAAAAAGACTAAGTCGACATGGCACTCCCCTCAGACTGCTATGCCCACAACCCACTGCCAGTGGCATAGGTAAGTCACCACTCTAGCTGGCCTTACAGCCCTAAGGCAGGGTGCACTGTACCACAGGTGAGGGCATAGTTGCATGAGCTCTATACCCCTACAGTGTCTAAGCCATTTCTTAGACATTGTGAGCGCAGGGTAGCCATAAGGAGTATATGGTCTGGGAGTCTGTCAGGCACAAATGAAACTTCTCAGCACAATAAACCCACACTAATGCCAGTGTGGGATCTATTGAGAAATGCAAATCTTAGAGATGCCCCCTGTATACCAGTCCAACTGCTAGTGCTAGGCTGACCAGTTTCTGCCAGCCTGCCACATCCAGACGGGTTTCTGGCCACATGGGGTGAGGGCCTTTGTCACTCTGTGGTTAGTAACAAAGCCTGTACTGGGTGGAAGTGCTTCACACCTTCCTCTGCAGGAACTGTAACACCTGGTGGTAAGCCTCAAAGGCTCAAGTCTGGTGTTACAGCACCCCAGGGTACTCCAGCTACTGGAGATGCCCGCCCCTCCGGACACAGCCCCCAGCAAGTCCAGAGGAGATAAAGAGAAAAACAAGGAGGAGTCACCCTCCAGTCAGGACAGCTCCTAAGGTGTCCTAAGCTGAGGTGACCCCGGCCTTAGGAAATCCTCCATCTTGTTTTGGAGGATCCCCCCCAATAGGATTAGGGATGTGCCCCCCTCCTCACAGGGAGGAGGCACAAAGAGGGTGGCCATTGGCTACTGCCCCAGACCTAAACACACCCCTAAATTGAGTATTTAGGGGCGACCCTGAACCCAGGAAACAAGATTCCTGACAACCTGAAACAAGAAGGACTGCTGACCTGAAAGCCCCTCAGAGACGACGGGGACAACAACTGACTTAGCCCCAGCCCTACCGGCCTGTCTCCAAACTCAAAGAACCTGCACAGCGACGCATCCAGCGGGAATAGTGCCCTTTGCTAACTCAGGGGACTGCCCTGCAACCCAAAGGACCAAGAAACTCCTGAGGACAGTGGCTCTGTTCAAACAACAAAGAAACAACCACCTTTAAAGGGACTCCAGCCTCAATCCGGAAGAGTCCCCAACACTCTGCACCCTACGCAACCGGCTCGTGTCCAGAAGAACCAACACTGCAGAGAGGACCCCCAGACAACTACAACAATGTGGCAACCATGAGTCGACCTCCCTGCACCCCCACAGCAACGCCTGCAGACAGAATCCAGAGGCTCCCCCTAACCACGACTGCCTGGTAACAAAGAAACCGACTCCTGGGAGAAGCACTGCACCCGCAGCCACCAGGCCCAAGAGAAACCAACTACCAGTGCAGGAGTGACCAGCAGGCGGCCCTCATCATTGTCCAGTCGGTGGCTGGCCCCAGAAGCCCCCCTGTGCCCTGCCTGCATCGCCAGAATGACCCCCAGGTCTCTCCCTTGATTTCAACCTAAAACACAACACCTACTTTGCACACTGCACCCGTCCGCCCCTGTGCCGTTGAGGGTGTATTTTGTGTGCCTGTTTGTGACCCCCCCCCAGTGCTCTACAAAACCCGCCCTGGTCTGCTCCCCGAGGACGCAGGTACTTACCTGCTAGCAGAATGGAACCGGAGCACCCCTGGTCTCCATAGGCGCCTATGTTATTTGGGCCCACTTTGACCTCTGCACCTGACCGGCCCTGTGGTGCTGGTGCTGGGTGTTTGGGGTTGACGTGAACCCCCAACGGTGGGCTGCTTATGCCCCAGAGACTGAACTTGTAAGTGCTTTACTTACCTGAAAAACTAACCAAGACTTACCCCCAGGAACTGTCGATTTTTGCAGTGTCCACTTTTAAAATAGCTTATTGCCATTTTTGCAAAAACTGTGTGCATTACTGTTTTAATTCAAAGTTCCATATTTACCTATGCCAAGTACCTTACAATTTATGTACTTACTTGAATTCTGAATCTTGCGATTCTTAAAATAAATTAAGAGGAGAATATTTTCCTATATAAAAACCAATTGGCCTGGAGTAAAGTCTTTGAGTGTGTGTTCTCATTTATTGCCTGTTTGTGTACAACAAATGCTTAACACTACCCTTTGATAAGCCTACTGCTCGACCACACTGCTCGACCACACTAGCACAAAGGGGAACCCTTGGACTATGTGCACACTATCTCTCACTTTGAGATAGTGTATACACAGCCACATTCCTACAAATGACAATACTAAGTCTTACTTTGATGGAAAAAGCTCACTGTTTTATGGGGTAAATCAATTAATTCAATAAATGTACACACTCCTCTTTGCGCACACTTAATCCCACAGGCTATTGTACCAGGGGTGAAGTGTCACTCTATCACTCTTATTATTCCCTGTTGCAGTGGGTTAGCCATTATTTGAGCAATGCCCTCCTTCCCTTCCTTATCCTTAAGCAGCCTTGCCTTGGACAACAGCAGTGTCCCCTCAAGATACCTCTTATCGTACTCTAGTTCAAATGATTGCAACTGCAGTCAGCCTTCTATTAGATCTGACAGCAGTCCAATGCACTTTTCTTTGTCTTAATTTAGGTATTGCTAATGGGGAAAGAAGCTGGGTTACGAGGCAGGTAAGGATGAGGGCACAGGGGTGCCACTCCAACTATTCCTGCGGGATCCCACCTGGTTGAACCCTGGTGCACTAGTCTCCCCCTCACCCCGTCTCTGCCCCTGAGGTTGGTCCAGGTGTGTGAAAATATCAAATGACATAATACAAGTAACTTTGTATCATACTTCCCTTTCTATTCAACATTATTATTTTTCCCTCAAATAATGCCAGTTCTCTCCACATTGTTTGAATGCTTATTGTCACTATATTGGGTCATACCTGTTGTTTGCATTGTAGTTGTAGAATGGAAATGTTTCCCTATTATGTTGATAGTATCACCATTCCTTCCCCTAGACCTTGAATAAGACCACATTTTCTGGTGCATGGGTGGGAAGCACCGACGGTAACAGGGCGAGTACCCCACTTTTGAGTGTGTAAATGCACTTCTGAATGAGGGAGGGTGCACTACTCTCTGCGAGAGCATCTGTGTACCTGGATTTTCAGTGAATTCTGGAAATGTCTGCGAAAAATACAGCTGCCCTTTTTCCAGGGCAGAATTCTTATCCAGGGCAGATAGCAAGGGTGTTTTTGCACTTTTATTTGTTCTCTCTTTCCTGTCTTCCTCTCACTTCGGTGGCAAGCACCTGAAAGGCAATACATGAGTACCGGGTGTGTCAGGAAAGGGAGGATCTGGCATCTCTAAAAATCAGTGCTAAGAAGAAAGGGGGGAAGCACTGTGGATTAAGAGCTTTGCACACTACCTCCAAGGTACCCCAAAAGACCTAGGGGGTTACCTGCCTATACACATAGGACACGGGTGATGGAGAAGGGATCACCTGTGAGTGATGAAACATGATCACGACTGGGGACCTGATTAAGGAAGGCATGACTCAATACATAGCTACTTAATTATTACAACCTTTATGAAACCACTTACTTGCATACTCTCCCATTTTTTGAGGGCAGCTGGTAGCGACCATCAATCAGGACCTAGAAGGAAAGGGAAGAGTTGACCCATACTCTGTGCCACTACCCATAAAGAGGTACAAAACAAAGGACTAACCCATTATAAAACGTGGTTTTGAAACCTGGGCACATCCCTACATTCTTTTTCTTTTTTTGTTGCTTTAATCACTAGCAATAAAAGCCATCATACGCAAGCTGGACAGGCCTCCCAAGCCTTATTTCTGATTGTCCCGCCCCAAAGTTGTGTCAGATATGGGATTGGAGGAAACGGAAGCTGTTGTGGCTAAGGTAGCACAAGGTCAGCAGTGGCTAGGAAAGGCTATGAAGAAGTTCAGATAGTGGCAACTGAGGACCGGGAGTCCTTCCATAAGGCTATATAGAATCAAGGCGGACAGATGGACAAGGTGTACCAAACGTAGGACGCTACAATCCGCAAACTGCTAGATGTTTTAGGCCAACAAAGGGGACACACAGTCCCTCCCCCCCTGCAGGCCTACAGAAGTATGTGGGAGGAGAGGATCTTTATTTCTGTTTTTGTTTAAAATAATTCTTGAGTGTTTAGCTCAAGCTGCAGTTTGGCCAGGGGGATTGATGGGGACATCACCTGGGGCCCCTGGTAACTGGAAACCTGCAGACAGCCTACCAGGCTGCAAACCTAAAGTGACAACCGCTTATACTGATATCAAAAAAAGTATATTAGAGCTTTTAGGGATAGGTGATGTGACTTACCGATCTGGTTGTGATAATTCAAAGAAGGACCAACTGAGACTCCTAGAGCCTTATACAATTTAGTAAAGGACATGACAGATAGATGGTTAACACCGGAAACCTCTACCAAAGAAAAGATCTATCCTGAGCAATTTCTGTCCTCTTTATATAGTCTGATGCAAAAGTGCATAAAACAACACAGCTCGCTAACCTTAGAAACCACTGTAGAAATTTCTATTGCATGCAATCAAGCCCAGGAACCCAGAGGAGGTCGAGAAGATGGGAATTCAAAGGGAAGGAGGTTGAGCCCTAAAAAACACTCCTATAAGGGCAACAAAGTCTGACGTCATTCCTCTGAACGCCGGAATAGCATGCATCTAACCTGAACCGAACCTCAGTGCTATAATTGTGGGGGTATGGGAGATATATATATATATCCCAATACTGCCCTCAGAAAGTAGAACTAATGGAAACTGGATTATCCAAACCTACGTAGTATGCTAACCCCGACCCCCAAAAGCCATATCATTGCCTATTGAAAGTGAATGGAAGTCTGGAACCTTAGCTATTACATACAGGGTGTCAACAGAGATTGATGAGGTCCTAACCCCTCCTTGGGGAACCTTTGGAACAAACAGGCATAGTGACTATCCAATGTGATCATGGGGATAAGAGGTTGTACCCGGTAGTGAAAGTGGATATACAATACAAAGGAGAGAAGCCAGTACCTCTTCAGGTGGGGTAGATCCCAAAACTACCTGAACCCCTTATCATCAGGACAGACTATTCCCAAGTGGAATCATGAATCAAGGACTCCTGGAAAGATGGGGACTCTTGGTGGAAGGGAGCCCCTTTTCCTGGAGTAGAACATGCTTATTAGCCTCCCCCTAAACCAAGAAAAAGCAGGAAACAGAGAAGGGCAGAGAGACATGGAGCTCAGATAACTTTGCCTGTTTATAAAGAAAAGAGAATTTGGGAATCGAATAGGAGTTTTAAAGCCGCCCAGAGAAAAGACCCACTCTTTTGTGAAGCATGGACTACAGCTAAGAGGAAGCTCTCCAAGCAGTAGATCTGCAGATTTTCAAGCAGAAGGGCCTACTATATTGAAGGGGGGAGACACAAAGGTGGTCATTCTGGCAAACCGCCAAAAACCCGACATCAACAAAAGTCCGCCACACCAACGGCCAGCGGGAAACTGGCGATGACCAAACCTCCACCGTCACGCCAACAGAAATACGCCCATTCCATTCCGACCCACGAATCCAAGCGGCGGTCTTTCAACCGCGGTATTCCATTGGCGGTACACGCCGCTGCGGTCAAAATACACACACACCTCCAAAACACTGCCACATTGCACAATTCGAAATACACACACCTGATACACATACACACACCACTCCCACACACCCAATTCAATATAAAACACACACCCACATCACGCACAAACCCTTACGACCACAAAAACCGACAGAAAGCCAGAGACAGACAGCACTGATTAGATAACACCATCACACAGAGGCAAACCACACCATCACCCACACAATATCCACGCACAAAACACCACACATCACCACACTCACCACACTCTACAACACATACACCACCCCACACCTCATCCACACCACCCTATGGCACCCCAAAGACACCCCCGATTTTCAGACGCCGAACTCCGGGTCATGGTGGAGGAAATAGTTTGGGTAGAGCCCCAGCTCTTCCGGACACAGGTGCAGCACACCAGCATTGCCAGGAAGATGGAGCTATGGCAAAGGATAGTCGACAGGGTCAACGCTGTTGGACAGCATCCACGAAATCAGGATGACATCAGGAAGCGGTGGAACGACCTACGGGGGAAGGTGCGTTCCATGGTATCAAGGCACAACATCGCGGTGCAGAAGACTGGCGGCGGACCCCCGCCTACTCCCCCAGAATTTACAGCATGGGAGGAGGAAGTCTTGCACATCCTGCATCCTGAAGGCCTCGCAGGAGTATCTGGAGGAATGGACTCTGGTAAGTCAAATCTGAACTACTTCATCCCCCCCCACCTGCATCCCAATTCATACCGCCACCCTCACCCCCACCCCCATCACACCTACTCCCTGCAAATGTCTCACCATCACAACCCACCCATCCCAACACCTAGCCCTGCATGCGTCCACAAAGCATGGACACCCATCACCAAAGCATGCCCACTGCACATACACATCTCCCCCACAAGCCACCCTCACAAAAGCCCCCACACAGGAATGCCAGCCCTGGGGTACACAGGCACCCACCCATTGCACGATATGGCACACACTGAAGCAATAACCATACCTCTATAACCCTGCAGGACCCGAACGCCACCACACCACCCAGGAGGGTCCAGAAATGTCCATCCCACCCCCAGAAGAGGCCACCAGTGATGACAGCAGCTCTGTCTCCCTGGACCCAGATGACTAGCCCGGCCCATCGGGGACCTCGGGACAGTCGGTTCCCCTCACACAGCCACTGGCCACAGCAGACCCAACCCCCTCTGGGAACACCAGCACAGCTCCCACCCAGCGGGCCCATGCCTCTGTCTCCAGGACACGTCAATCAGCGGTGTGTCCACCACTACAGGGCACCCAGGTTAACCTACCACCCCAACAACAACAGGGACCTGGGGGCAGTGGTAGTGGGCACACGGTCCAGGGGACAGAGGCCCAGGGAAACAGGGGAACTGGGAGGGCTGCTGTGCGACAGGGGGGGGACAGGCCCAGGGAACCCACTCTCCACAAGGCCCTCTCCTCCATCATGGGAGCATACCACCACTCCCAGGAGACGATGGCGACGGTACTGGCCAGGTTCCAGGAGATCCAGGTCATGCAGGAGCAACAGTACATGGGGTTCAGAGAAGAACTTCGAAGCATCAGTTCCGCAATGGGCACCATCGTCGGGGCACTCAACCAGATTGTCACCACATTGCGGGACCATGTGGCACCACAAAGGGCCCCTGTCATTAGCATGGACCAAGAACAGGCAACCACCTCCGCCGGCGCTAGTGGACAGGAGGCCCCCACACAACAACAGGCCACCAGAACCCCACCTCCTGCAGAAGAAGAACCACCCCGCAAGCGGGGCCTGAGATCTCGTAAGAAGACACAGTAGGATGCCAAGACCCCCGCCAGCAAAGGATACCCCCTGATGTCATCCCACTGTCCCACATTGTCACCCTGTCCAACCTTTAACTGCCCCTGCTCCACCACAGGCATATGGACAATGCACCTGTGAGACTGAAAAGCTGGACTCTGCCATGGACATTCCTCCACCATCACCCATCACCGATTTGCAACCATGTCCCCATTTCCTGCACTTTAATAAAAACACTTATTGCACAAAAATCATCTGGAGTCTGCCTGTATTGTGAACAAATGTATCAGACATAACGCTGCCAAAATGTCCAGTTACACAGTGATGAGAACATACCACTGTCACACAGCTGTAGTCCATGGGTAAACCAAGCAGAGGTCACGCAGTGGGGGCCACATCGCTGAAATTTAAAGGGAAAGTCACAAATAAGTTAACATACACTGGGGGAATAGGCCAGACAGTGGAGAGGCAGGAGACTGTAAGTAATCGTAAAATGCCGGTGTTGAATCTTACCTGTGTGTTATTGAAAATACTGTAGTATCACTCTGTCCCTGTTGTCTGTGTTGTACCCGTCGTCTTCCTCCTCTTCACTCTCCACAGGTTCCACCGCTGCCACAACACCACCATCTGGACCATCCTCCTGCAGGAAAGGCACCTGGCGTCGCAAAGCCAGGTTGTGAAGCATACAGCAGGCCACGATGATATGACACACCTTCTTTGGTGAGTACATTAGAGATCCACCTGTCATATGCAGGCACCTAAACCTGGCCTTCAGGAGGCCGAAGGTCCGCTCGATCACCCTCCTAGTACGCCCATGGGCCTCATTGTACCGTTCCTCTGCCCTGGTCCTGGGATTCCTTACTGGGGTCAGTAGCCAGGACAGGTTGGGGTAACCAGAGTCACCTATTAGCCACACACGGTGTCTCTGTAGCTGTTCCATCACATAAGGGATGCTGCTATTTCGCATTATGTACGCGTCATGCACTGACCCAGGGAACTTGGCATTTACATGGGAGATGTACTGGTCTGCCAAACAGACCACCTGGACATTCATCGAATGATAACTTTTTCTGTTCCTGTACACCTGTTCACTTCCTCTGGGGGGAACCAAAGCCACATGGGTCCCATCAATGGCACCAATGATGTTGGGAATATGTCCAAGGGCATAGAAATCACCCTTCACTGTAGCCAAATCGCCCACCTCAGGGAAAACAATGTAGCTCCGCATGTATTTCATCAGGGCAGACAACACTCTGGACAATACCTTAGAAAACATAGGCTGGGACATCCCTGATGAAATGGCCACTGTAGATTGAAATGACCCACTTGCCAAAAAATGGAGTACTGACAGAACCTGCACTAGAGGGGGGATCCCTGTGGGTTGGCGGATGGGTGACATCAGGTCTGGCTCCAGCTGGGCACACAGTTCCTGTATAGTGGCACGGTCAAGTCTGTATGTCTGTATGACATGTCTTTCTTCCATTGTCGACAGGTCCACTAGCGGTCTGTACACCGGAGGATTCCTCCATCTCCTCGCAAGTCCCACCGGACGGTGCCTAGGAAGGACAACATGGAGCACAGAGTCAAGCAACCCACAGGTACGTTCACACAGCTTGCACAGTACACGATTCTCTATGCATTGAAAGGCTTGTATGAGTGGCAATGCAAGGCCTAGGCCTGTGTGACGCAGTAGAAATGAAGCCATGTGGGCCCTTGAAATGGCGGCTGCCTGACCTGTGAAATGTGACAATGGGATGTGAGGTCAATGCGCTGGCGTGGCACATCGTGGCGGTAGGCGGTCGAAGACCGCGGTGCAAAGCCGCATTGGTTAACATTGAACCCTATGGGTTTCAGGAGCCAATAAGGATGTGCGCCGGCGGTCGCGGTACGCACCGCCGCGGCCGTGACCGCCATTTTCTATCTGCTTAATCACTCCAGACCTGATCATCCACAGGAGAGGACCTATACTGCAAGTGCTGCTGTGACCTCGGTCTGGAAGAGACAATGGCTGCTGCGACTGGGGAAAAGGCCCCTGCCTTCACTTCTGAAGAATTGGAAAAACTCGTGGATGGGGTCCTCCCCCAGTATGCGCTACTCTACGGTCCTCCAGACCAACAGGTAAGTACACCGGGACCATGTTTTGTGGCCTATGCCTGGTTTGAGTGGTGTGAATGAACGACGGTGAGGAGGGGAACGAATGAGGCATGCATCAAACAACAGATGAGAGCATGTGCCACATGGCAAGGGTGGGGAGGGAGGGCCACTCACATCGAGCATGCAGAAAATGTTGATATATTTCTTGTCTCTCCCTGTACGTGTCACATAGGTCAGCGCCCATCAGAAAATAGACATATGGCGTGCCATCGCCAAGGACGTCCGGACCCTGGGGGTCCACAACAGACGGGGCACCCACTGCCGCAAGAGGTGGGAGGACATCCGCCGCGGGAGCAGAAAGACCGCGGAGGCTCTGCTGGGGATGGCCTCCCAACGTAGGAGGGGTGCCAGTCGTCTATTGACCCCCCTGATGTCCCGGATCCTGGCGGTGGCCTACCCCGATTTGGATGGGCGCGTGAGGACATCACAGCAGACACAAGGGGGTGAGTACAAGCACATTCTGCTATCTTAGCGCGCAGTGGAGGTGTCTGGGTGGGGGAGGAGGGATGTGGGTATCCCTAGGCCAGGGCGATTTCTGTAGGCTAGTCCCCTCCGTAAGGCATGGCCCTGTGTCCCCGCCCTCCACCTCTGTAGGGTGCCAAGTACAGCTATCCATGGCCCTGTGTCACCTATGTGTGCAGTTTTCGTACATTGGCTTGTAGGCCAGGTCTCACTGATTGCATATTGTACCCCAAATGGGCGGCATAGTGCAGGGGGCTTCTGTGTCTGTCCTCTCCGCCAACTGTGTTACCAATGCATGCACTCAACATGTCCTTATGTCCCCCCCCTTTTTTTTTCTGCTCTTCCTGTTCATGTGTGCATTAGCATCATCTGGCGGAGGAGAAGTGGCATTAGAGCACGAGGGAGCTGCATCTCACAACGGACTCGGATTTGACCAGTGAGACGGAGGGCGAGGGGGGCTCCACAACAGGGACACGTGGAGATATCAGCGACACCGATACGTCCTCGGAAGGGAGCTCCCTTGTGGTGGCGGCAACATCCGTGCCCACCGCAACAATAGGTACAGCCGCCACCCAGCGCACCAGCACCGCCCTCCAAGCAGCCCCTCAGCGTTCGCCCCATGCCCGCTCCACCACCAAGGCGGGCATCTCCTTCGCCCCAGGCACCTCAGGCCCTGCCCCAGTTACCCCTGCTGCCCTCAGTGAGGAGGTCATTGACCTCCTCCGGACGCTCATTGTTGGGCAGTCTACCCTTTTGAATGCCATCCAGGGGGTAGAAAGGGAGGTGCATCGGAGCAATGCATACCTGGAGGGCTTTCATTCGGGTCAGGCTGCCCATCAGCGATCGTTCAACGCTCTGGCCTCAGCACTGACGGCAGCCATTGTCCCTGTCTCCAGCCTCCCTCCTCCAACTCCCTCCACCCAGTCCCACTCCCCTGTTCCTCTGCCTATCCCATACACACCTACAGACCAGCCTGCACACACCTCAACACCCAAGGGAAGCTCATCCAGACATAAGCACCACACATCCCACAAGCATTCACACAAGCAACATCCACATGCAGACATGCCAACAGCACACGTGCAATCACCACCCCCACTGCCATTTACACGTCCCCTGTGTCCTCTCCCACTGTGTCTGTCACCCCCTCTTCCAAACCACACAAACGCAGGCAGCCACCCACCCAACAGCCATCCACCTCACGACAGCCTCCGTCACAAGCACCTGCACCCAAAGACAGCACACTTGACTCTCCTACGACCACATCCTCTTCCTCCACTCCCATACCCACTCCACCTACCCTTCACATTGCTCTGAAAAAGCTTTTCCTCTCAAAATTGAACCTCTTTGCATCACCTGACCCACCCCGTCCATCTCGTAAGAGTCCAAACAGCACCTCAGCCACCACAACCCCTGGACCTACAAGGACCATCGTCCAGGGATTTTGGAGTCCACCACCTTCGAGGGCAGCTACATCGGCCAGCAGCAAAGGGACAGCCAGCCCACCCCCTGGGAAAAAGTCTAAAAAAGGGAAGGCCCGGCACGAGAGGACAGAGACGGCAGCCTCCACAGCCACCACCCTGGCCCCGTCAGGAAGTGGGGTGCCACCTGGCACATCTAAAAAAGGGAGGCAAGGGCCACAGAGACTCAAGGAAAGATGGCAAGGGCAGCACAGCAGACAAGTCAGGCAGCAGGCGAGCAGCCCAGGAGGGCCCAACCAGCCCCATTCCTGGGATGAAGGAGGACACCCACGGGCACGGGACACCAGCACAGGAGGGCCCTGCAAGCAAGAAGTCGGATGGCGAATGAACACCATCTATTGTCCGGATCTGGTGCCCTGGAGACACATGTGAAGAACCGCTGAACAGGGCCCATCAAGACCAGCACCGCTGAACAGGGCCCTTCAAGACCAGCACCGCTGAACAGGGCACCGCCGTCTCAAGAACCGCTGAACAGGGCCCTTCAAGACCAGCACCGCTGAACAGGGCCCTTCAAGACCAGCACCGCTGAACAGGGCCCTTCAAGACCAGCACCGCTGAACAGGGCCCATCAAGACCAGCACCGCTGAACAGGGCCCTTCAAGACCAGCACCGCTGAACAGGGCACCGCAGTCTCAAGAGCCGCTGAACAGGGCCCTTCAAGACCAGCACCGCTGAACAGGGCACCGCCGTCTCGAGAACCGCTGAACAGGGCCCTTCAAGACCAGCACCGCTGAACAGGGCACCGCCGTCTCAAGCACCACTCCGCTGGGCCCTTCCTCTCAAGCACCGCTCTGCTGGGCCCTTCATCTCAAGCACCGCTCCACTGGGCACCGGCGTCTCAAGCACCGCTCCGCTGGGCACGGCGTCTCAAGCACCGCTCCACTGGGCCCTTCCTCTCAAGCACCGCTCCGCTGGGCACCGCCGTCTCAAGCACCGCTCCGCTGGGCACCGCCGTCTCAAGCACCCCTCCGCTGGGCCCTTCCTCTCAAGCACCGCTCCGCTGGGCCCTTCCTCTCAAGCACCGCTCCGCTGGGCCCTTCCTCTCAAGCACCGCTCCGCTGGGCACCGCCGTCTCAAGCACCGCTCCGCTGGGCACCGCCGTCTCAAGCACCGCTCCGCTGGGCACCGCCGTCTCAAGCACCGCTCCGCTGGGCCCTTCCTCTCAAGCACCGCTCCGCTGGGCCCTTCCTCTCAAGCACCGCTCCGCTGGGCACCGCCGTCTCAAGCACCGCTCCGCTGGGCCCTTCCTCTCAAGCACCGCTCCGCTGGGCCCTTCATCTCAAGCACCGCTCCGCTGGGCACCGCCGTCTCAAGAACCGCTGGCCCATTGGCAGAAGGGGCGGCCTGTATCAGTGTTGGGCAGGGCTGCACGATACACTCTGGCCACCAAGACGTCTCCAGTACCAGTGGAGTCTGTCATCCACTTGAGAGACTGTAGCTTTGCACTCCCCAGGATGGCACAGTGGGCAGGCCACCCACTGTAGAGACTTGTGAGACTGTGGCTTTGCACTCCCCAGGATGGCACAGTGGGCAGGCCACCCACTGTAGAGACTTGTGAGACTGTGGCTTTGCACTCCCCAGGATGGCACAGTTGGCAGGCCACCCACTGTAGAGACTTGAGAGACTGTGGCTTTGCACTCCCCAGGATGGCACAGTGGGCAGGCCACCCACTGTCTGGACTTGTGAGACTGTGGCTTTGCACTCCCTAGGATGGCACAGTGGGCAGGCCACCCACTGTAGAGACTTGTGAGACTTTGGCTTTGTACTCCCCAGGATGGCGCAGTGGGCAGGCCACCCACTGTCTGGACTTGTGAGACTGTGGCTTTGCACTCCCCAGGATGGTACAGTGGCCATGGAGACCCCTCGTGGATCTAGCGTCGTGGACTCATGTGGCTGAGGTGCCCCCCCTTTCCTTCCCCTTGAGTTGCCTGTAGTTTTCCTATCTGATGCCCCTGCAGTGTTCTCTCCAATGGATTCGGGTCTCCGGTGTGGGCTTTGTCCATGTGTTGAGGACCATTGGCCCACGTACAATGACTGTAAGCCAATTTTTACAGGACAATTTACACATGTGTATATAGTTATTGGATGTCCGAATTACTTATTTACTTAGGCTTACAATATATTTGGTTTTCGATATCATATTTTTTTGTCTCTGCATTCTTCCATGGGGTTTGGGGGGTGTTACTCTGAGTTGTTGCTCTGCATTGGTGTGTAGGTAGTTGGGGGGGGGAGGGTGTCGCGTATGTATGTGCCCGTTACCTTTTCTCCTCCCCCCTCCCCTGTGTCGTAGGTGCAGTACTCACCGTAGTCTTCTGCGCCGGCGTTCGTGCTCCTGGTAGAGGAGCAGGTAGACAATTGCTGGTAGGATGTGTAGTTCGGGTTCCATGCTGTCCAGATTCCTCGTGGAGTGTGTAGAGGTGAGCGTTTTCCCCTTCATTGTCTGTTTCCGCCGTGTTTTTATCGGCGGGGCTCCCGCCCCGGAAAAGGTGGCGGATTGGTGAGTTGTTATAGGGTGGGCGGTACATTGTCTGCCGCCTGTCTGTTGGCGGTGACCGCCGCGCTGTTTGTTTATTCCGCCGTGGCGGTCGGAGTGTTAAAGTGGCGGTCTCTTATGGCGGTTCCCGCCAGGGTCAGAATTCCATTTTTTTGGCCGCCTGCCTGTTGGCGGGTTGGCCACCGCTTTAACACCGACCGCCAGGGTTGGAATGACCCCCAAAGTATGCAGTTATTCATTTCCAAACCCTTTAGTGATAATGTCCTACTCTTAGCATACAGTCATTTGTTGGGAGAACATTTCAGACCAGAAAAGACCAAAAAGGCTATCTTTGAGAAGATTTACTGGTCTGGTATTTATGGACAGAAAGAAGATATTGCTGAGAGTGTGTTATTTGCCAGACAAATTGTAAGTATCAATGCCCAAGAGCTCCCTTACACATACTTGCTATCATAGATGAACCCATCTCCCAGGTAGGAAAGAAAATGTTAACACCCCTTATTCCTTCCCAAAGTGAATATTGTTTTGTCCTAGTCATGGTAAACTATGCAAACCATTATCCGGAAGTGGTTCCCCTGCGGCAA
Source organism: Pleurodeles waltl (assembly GCF_031143425.1). Lineage (NCBI taxonomy): Eukaryota > Metazoa > Chordata > Amphibia > Caudata > Salamandridae > Pleurodeles > Pleurodeles waltl. The sequence goes on along the minus strand of NC_090443.1, from coordinate 294,270,352 downwards.
CCGAACACCAGCCAAATAGCTAAGCCATGACTGAGATAGTCCAGAGAGTGGGGCTCCCTCGAGAAATACTTGTTGATCAGGGGAGTCCCTTTATTCCTAAACGTTAGACCTGTCAGCCCTTGGCGTGGTTTCCCCTGTGTTTTGGCTTCTGACCTCTTGTTTTAGATCCTGTGCTGAATTTCATTTTTGCTGGCTTTAGGACTCTGGGTAGTTAACGAATGCTGACCAGTGCTAAAGTGCAAGTGTTATCTGTATAAATGGTATTGGTGATTGGTTTAGTTGATTTACTAGTATAGTTCACCAAGTGTGCCCAGGGCTGTAAATCAAATGCTACTAGTGGGCCTGCAGCACTGAGTGTGCCAACCACATGACTAGCTCTGCAAACATGTCTCAGGCCTGCCATTGCACTGTCTGTGTGTGCAGTTTTGAACTGCCATTTATACCTGGAAAGTGCCCCCACTTGCCAGGACCAAACCTTTCCTTTTACTACTTGTACGTCACCCATAAGGTACGCCCAAGGCAGCCCCATGCACATGGTGCAGTGTATTTAAAAGGTAGGAGGTGTACTGGTGTGTTTTACATATCCTGATAGTGAAATATTGCTGAATTTGGTATTCATTATTGCAAGGACTATCTCTCCGATAGAGTAACATGGAGATTGCCTTGAAATATCTTTTAAGTGCAATTTACCATTGGGAGCAGATAGCGATTTGGAGTTTGGGGTCTCTGAACTCACAATTTAAAAATACAACTTTTAGTGAAGTGGGTTTTTGAATTGTAGGTTTGAAAATGTCACTTTTAGAAAGTGGGCATTTTCTTGCTTACCCATTCTGTGCCGCTCCCTGACTGGGGAATACACATCTGAGTCAGGATGACAGTTGGGCTGTTTGTGAATTCACTCTAGACAGTCACACAACGGGAGCTGAGGTGTGCCCTGCATATACTGATGGGACTTCCTGAGCTACAGTGGTGGGAGGAGCTATCACTTGCACCTGAATAGGGCTGTGTCTGTCCTTACACAACGCAGTCTCCAACCCCTTGGAGTGTGTCTGTGGCTAGGGCTGGAAAGGCAGAGCATTATGCACTACAAAGAAGTTCCTTTGAAGTTTGCCTACTTCAAAAGCAGTAATGGGTATAAGTATTGGACCTCTGTCCCCACAAAGTTATACTCCTTCTGGACTGAGGACATTCTGCCAGGAAGCAGAGCTGGATGCTGTAGGAGGGACTGCCACGCTGCCTGTTGCTTTGCTGTGCTGGCCAACTGCTTCCATCCTGGGAGTGAAAGGACTGGACTTGGCTTTCTACATCCTGCTTCCAAAGATTTTCCAACGGCTTGGACTGAGCTTGCCTCATGTTAAGAAGTCTCTGGGACATCAACGACTTCACCTACCTGGACATGGGCTCTCTTGCTGAGAGTCGTGACTTGCCAAGTGATGCCAAATCTTGTTCCTGGGCCCTTGGGAGTGAGGTCTGGTGTAACCAAGAAGAAACAAGCACATCGACTCCAGAGTGACCGCTCAACCAGCGCCGCTGTCCGACTCTGCGCCGCTGCCACCACTGCCTGTACTGGAGCCATGGTCCCTGCTGAATGCAATGACAGTGACCGATGCCGCCGCAGCACCTCCAGAGTCCTGCCACAGCATGAGTCCCAAGTGCTGTATCACTGACGTCCGTGATGCCTCGGATCTTGACTTGCTGGATTCATCGACCCCGCCTTGCCGTAAGGAACCAACGCCGCCTCGCATCCCCTGCATAACAGTATGGATCCAATGCCTGACCTCCAGGGTACCAGTAATGAACCAACGCCGCACTGGCTTTAGTGACTCCTGACCTCCCTGACTCCGTGCAACGTCTTTCTTTCGTCGTTTTCCAAGGTACTGTACCTAGGATCCGTGACCGGCCTACACTCCCTCGCAAATGGTGTCTGACTGTTGGCAATGACTCCGCCAAGACATCATGATAGCCCAGTTGGAGCTAATGTGTTTCTAAGCACTAAACTATGATTTCCTCTTTGAAAATTTGTATCTTTACCTGTGTTTGTTGGAAGTTTGTAGTTTTAGTCTTGTTTTACTCAGATAAATATTGGCAACTTTGTCTAAACTGGTGTGGCATACTTTTGTGGTGTTTTTTCTGTGTTACTGTGCGTGTGCAAATAATTTACACTTAAGCAGGGGTATTCTTAGCCTTGTGACTCCTTTACCCTGACCAGAGGGAGGGTCCCTACTTGAACAGGGTGCCAACTAGAGACCCCAATTCTAACCCTGGTGATCAGCAGGGAGGATAGGACTTGTATTTGAACTTTATATACAGTGATTGGTCTACACTACTTTCATATTGCAGACCATTACACCCCAATATACTGGTTTGATTTCTGTCTTATTCCAACTTTTGAGTTTGATTCACAATCATGTCTCAGTCTGGTGAGCCATCAGTTAGAGCTGCAGACTTGGTGTTTGAGCAGGAGAGGTTGGAGACCTATTCAGTGCCTCAGCTCAAAATGTCCTGCAAAGAGCTCAAAAGTCCTTTTAAAGACCTCACTTAAAAAGAGGAGCTGCAAAAGGTGCTGAGGGTCTGGTTGGCAGCAAAGGAGGTGATGAGCACGCAGGGGAGGAGAATGCTATTGTGGAGGGAGAGAAGCAAAACCTGCATTATGATTTGATGGAGAATCAGGATCTGCCTGGGAGGAGGGCACCTTCTAGGGCAAGCAGCACTGTTTCATCAAGAGGCCTGACCCCAAAGGAGCTAGAGGGCAGGCGGGAGGCTAGGAGGCTCCAAATGGAGCTGAAGAAGCTCAAGCTGAAGCATGAGATGGAGCTTCAGTCGGAACTAGCCAGGTTCAAAAGAGAGGCAGAGAAAGATTAAATTGCTGTGAAGAAAGACAAAATCACCATAGAGGAGAAGAAAATGCTTTTAGCTCAAGAGCTGGGCTTGAAGGAGCTGTATCTAAAGAACAGGTCCAGCACAGATAGTGGCAGAAGTTCTACAGTGCAGTCTGAGGGGAAGGTACATATACCCAAGGATGTGGTGAAGGATTTTGTTGTGGGGGATGACAAAGAGCAGTGGTTCAGGGGTTATGAGATGGTACTGAGGATGCACAGGGTCCTTGAGAGAGATTGGGGTGCAGGGCTGTTTAAGTATTTCTCAAAGAAGGAGAAGGGCACTATGTTGGCATTAGAGCCAGAAGATCAGATGTGGTACGCTGCTATGAAGGATGACTTGACCATAAGGTATGGTCTCACCCCAGAGAGTTACAGGGTAAAGTTTAGGGAGAGTACTAAACTTTGGTCTCAAACTTGGGTGGAGTATGTTGAGCACTGGATGCTTGGGTGAAGGGCAGCAATGTAAGACTATCAGGGGCTGTACAATTTTATTGCATAGGAGCACTTGTCTAGTTGTTGTTTCCCAGAGCTCTGCCAGCACTTGACTGAGCGCAAGCTTACTGACCCGAGGAAGTTTTCCCAAGGAGGCAGACTGCTGGGTTAGCACCAGGGTCCAAAAGAAGTTGTATGTGAGAGACTTAACAAAGGGTGGGCAGAGTCCCCAACAGAAGGAGGAGGGGGGAGACAAGGATAAAAGTAAGAAGTTCTCTCAAGGGCCCCAAGCCAATTCCCAGGGTAAGGATTCCCTGCCCCCTGTTGAAAATAAAGGATGGTTCCCTTCAGGAAAGCCTGTAGGGAAAAGACCCCTGAAGTGTTTCACCTGTAACCCGGAAGGGCGTTTCTTGGGGACTTCCAAGTGTCCCAAGTGGGCAGACACTAGGGGTGGCAAGTGTAGCACTTGAGGAGGAGTTGGTCCCAGTTAGTGGTAGGATGCCAGCTGAGTTGACCCTAGTCTCTGTGAGTGAGGTGGTCCAGAGAACTGTCATGCTCGACAACACCAAAAAAACGAGCATCAATGGGAGGTGTGTGGAGGCTCTGAGAGACACAGGAGCCAGTATGACAACTGTCTGCTGTCATCTGGTGTCTGAGGAGCAGATAATCCCTAATGTGATCCACCCGCTTTGTTGCAGTAGACAACAGTGAGTGTCAATACCTGCTAGCTCAAGTTCCCTTTGAATGGGAGCGGGGTCTCCGATTCTTTGAGGTTAGCTGAGCTGTGAGTCCATCCATGCCGGTTGACTGTCTGCTTGGGAACGACGTGGAGCATACTGCCTGGAAGGAGGTGGAGCTCAGGTCACACTTGGTGATGTTAGGGATGCCAGAATGGGCATGAATGATCACACGGTCCATGATCGCCAGTGAGGGTGATCAGAAGGACCAGGAGCCTGAAACAGTGACCCAGGTGCCTGCCAGGATGAGGAGGGGGAAGGGGTGTGGGAAACCCACTCCTGAGATTCCCACGGTCGGGGAGGAGGCTGAACCTGAGGGGGACACCCCAAAACCTATAGGGGAAGAATTGGCCGAACTGGAGGACATACCCTAGATGACCCATTGGCAGTGGAAAGGAGGCCCTACCAGGGAGGAGTTCTGCACAGTGCAGAAAGTGTGCCCCACTCTTGAAGGCCTTCAGAAACAGGCTGCGGCCCAGGCAGCTGGTGATGCCTCTGGATCTCATCTGATTTACTGGGAGAATGATCTCTATAGTGAACCAAAGGTTGCTGAGCCTGGGGCAGTCCATGTGCTGGTGGTACCCCAGTGCTTCAGAGCTTTCTTACTGGGTCTAGTTCATGATGTGCCACTGGCAGGTCATTTAGGGCAGGACAAGACCTTTGACAGGCTTGTCACCCACTTCTATTGGCCCAAAATGAGGAAGACCTCATATGCGTTCTGCAGGACTTGTCAAACCTGCCAGGCAAGTGGCAAATCTGGGAAGAGGAAGGCCCCTCTTTAACCGTTTCCTAGCATGAGCCCAACTTTTGAGTGGGTGGGCATTGACATTGTGGGGCTTCTGGATCCCAAGACAGATATGGGCAACAGGTTTATCCTGGTCTTGGAGGACCATGCCACCCAGTATCCGGAAGCTATCCCTCTCAGAAAAGTGACTGCACCCACAATGGCTCGGGCACTTATAGGGATCTTTACCAGTGTGGGTTTCCCCAAGGAGCTGGCATCTGACCGGGGTACTAATTTCATGTTGTTGTACATGAAAGCTATGTAGAAGGTGTGTGGTGTTACCTACAAGTTCACCTCAGCTTACCATCCCCAAAGCAATGGGTTAGTTGAAAGATTCAAGCGTACCCTGAAGGGCATGGTTATGGGTCTCTCAGAACCCACGAGGCATAAGTGGGACGTCCTGTTGCCATGCCTGTTGTTTGCCTCCAAGGAGGTACCGCTAAGACCCTTCAGTTCAGGTGTGCCATTGGGTGGAGCATCCTTGGGGATCAGAACCACTGGCCTGGACCAAGGACTGTTAAAGTGCCCAATCGCCCCTACATCCAGCATCTTAGATATATCCTCTTTGATGCTGTCCCTTACTCTATCAGTTAACCTGTAAGTCTTGTGCTTAACAGGTATGATGATCCCAGTGTCAGTGTAATGGGTACCCCGTTAGGTGACTCCAGGGGTGCCTCAGCACTGATTGTGCCACCCACATGAGTAGCCCTGCAAACAAGTCTCAAGCCTGCCATTTCAGTGTCTGTGTGTGCAGTTCTGAACTGCCACATCAACCTAGCAAGTACACCTGTTTGCCAGGCCAAAATCTTCCCTTTTACTACATGTAAGTCACCCCTAAGGTAGACCCAAGGCATCCTTGTGGGCAGGGTGCTGTGCATTTAAAAGGCAGGACATGTACTGGTGTGTTTTACATGTCCTGATAGTGAAATACTACTAAATTTGTTTTCCACTATTGCGAGGACTATCTCTCCCCAGTGTCAGTGTAATGGGTACACCGTTAGGTGACTCCTGGGGTGCCTCAGCACTGATTGTGCCACCCACATGAGTAGCCCTGCAAACATGTCTCAAGCCTGCCATTTCAGTGTCTGTGTGTGAAGTTCTAAACTGCCACATCAACCTAGTAAGTACACCTATTTGCCAGGCCAAAACCTTCCCTTTTACTACATGTAAGTCACCCCTAAGGTAGGCCCAAGGCAGGGTGCTGTGCATTTAAAAGGCAGGACATGTACTGGTGTGATTTACATGTCCTGATAGTGAAATACTACTAAATTTGTTTTCCACTATTGCAAGGACTATCTCTCCCATGAGGTAATATGGGGATTGCCTTGAAATATCTTTTAAGTATAATTTCCTATTGGGAGCAGATACAGATGTGGAGTTTGGGGTCTCTGAACTCACAATTTTAAAATACATCTTTGGGTGACATTGGTTTTTAAATTGCAAGTTTGAAAGTTCCACTTTTAGAAAAGGGGCATTTTCTTGCTTCACCATTCTGTGCCTCTGTTTGGCTGTGGAATACACGTCAGGGTCAGGATGTTAGTTGGGCTGTTTGAGAGTTCACTCTAGGCAGTCACACAAAGGGAGCTGAGGTGTGCTCTACATATCCTGATGGGCTTTTCTGAGATAGAGTGGTGGGAGGAGCTGACACTTGCACCTGAAAAGGGCTGTTCCTGTCCTTACACAAACCAGTCTCTAACCCCCTGGAGTGTGTCTGGGCCAGGGCAGGAAAGGTAGGGTCTTGTGCACCACAAAGACACTACTTTGAAGTTTGCCTACTTCAAAAGCAGAAATGGGTATAAGTGCTGGACCTCTGACCCCACAAAGTTAGACTCCTTTTGGACTGAGGACATTCTGCCAAGAATAAGAGCTGGATGCTGCAGAAGGGACTGCCACTTGCCTGTTGCTTTGTTGTGCTGGCCTGCTGCTTCTGTCCTGGGAGTGAAAGGACTAGACTTTGCTTTCTACATCCTGCTTCCAAAGGTTCTTCAAGGGCTTGCACTGAGCTTGACTCCTGTTAAGAAGTCTCAGACATCAAAGACTTCACCTACTGACACCTAGGGTTACTTGCTGAGAGTCCTGATTTGCCAAGTGGTGCCAAAGCCAGTTCCTGGGCCCTCTGTAGTGGGTTCTGGTGTAACCAAGAAAAAATAAACACATCAACTCCAGAGCAACTTCAGAACTGGCGCTGCAGTTCGACTCTGCGCCACTGTCTGCACCACAGCCACGTTCCTCTCTGAGTGCAATGACCGCAACCGAGGCCGCAGGACCGATGCCGCCGCAACGCCTCCAAAGTCCCACCACAGCGTGAGTCCCAAGTGCCATGTCACTGATGTCCATGACACCTGACTCTGCCACAACACTTGTGGTCTGATCGTGACACTGCAAAGTCAATGCCTCGAGTCTTGACCTGCTAGATTAATCGATCCTGCCTTGTTGTAAGGAAGTGACGCCTCGCTACCGACACCACATCATCTTCCCCGGCAACCGTAAGGAACTTACCTCCCCAGTAGCAGTAAGGAACTGACGCTGCACCGGCTCCAGGGACGTCTCACCTCCCTGACTCCGTGCAACGTCTTTGTTTCCTCGTTTTCCAAGGTACTGTACCTGGGGTCCGTGGGACTCCGTGACCGGCCTGCTCTCCCTTGCAAGTGGCGTCAGACTTTTGGGAACGCTTCTGTCAAGATGCCGTGACAGCCCCAGTTGGAGCTATTGTGTTTCTAAGCGCTATATTAAGATTTAGGTGGTCATTTTGACCTCAGCGGTCTTTTACCAAGACCTCCGAGGGACCGCCGTGTGGAAGACCGCCAGTGGTGGCGGTTTGCCGCTCGGCCTATTATTACCGTTGACAGCTCTCCGTCCTTTTATGGACGGAGAGCCGCCAACAGCCATACTGGCGGGAGGCGGGGAAGTGGAGGTTGCTCCACCTCCACCGCCACGCCAACAGAACACCGCCTGGCGAATCACATCCTGTGATTCGCCGTGGCAGTGTTCTGTTGGCGGTGTGGTGTCGGCGGAGCTGCCCCCATGGCTCCCGTCCCCTCCCGGAGGATCGACGGAACAGGTAAGTCGATCGTCCGTTAGGGGAGGGGAGTGGGGGGGTGTGGTGTGTCGTGTGGGTGCATGGGGGTGTGCTTCTGTGTATGTAGAGGTGGGTGTGTGAGTGCGTGTATGCTTGCGGGGTGTTGCGTTTTTTGGGAATGAGTGCGTGTATGTCTGTGGGTATGTCTGTATGGATGTGTGCGTGTTTGTTGTATGTGGGTGTGCGTGTCGGACTGTGTGTGGATGTAGGCATGTATGTCGGTGCATGTCGTGTGTGTGTGAGTTTCTGTGATGTTGGGGGTTGGGGTGGGGAGGGGGGCCCTGCCACCTTTGGGGGGTGGCAGGGGTGGTGGGGGGTGTAGGGGAGGGAGTCGGGGTGGGGGAGACCCTTATCAGTGCTAGGGAAGGAATTCCCTGGCACTGATAGTGCTTACCGCCATGGATTTCATGGCGGTTCCAACCGCAGGAAATCCACGGCAGTAAGCCCGGTCAAAATACCACTGGCGGTATAGCGACGGCCGCCGGGGGCTGGAGACGCAGGTCTCCAGCCCGGTGGGCGGAACGGAGAACCGGCGGATGACCATGGCGGTAACCGCCATGGTCATAATACAAAAGAAAAGACCGCCAGCCTGTTGGCGGTCTTACTGCCGCTTCTCAGCCTTCCGCAAGGGTCATAATGATCACCGTTAATCTATGAAAATGTGTATTTTTACTTGTGTTTTTTGGATTTTTGTCAGTTTGGTCTTGTTTTACTCAGACAAATATTGGCTATTTTTCTAAACTAGTGTGGAGTACTTTTATAGTGTTTTCACTGTGTTGCTGTGTATGTGTGTGTGTACAAGTACTTTACACATTGTCTCTGAGAGAAGCCTGGCTGCTTGTGCCAAGCTCCCAAAGGGGTGAGCAGGGGTTATCTTAACTATGTGGCTCCCTTACCCTGACTAGAGTGAGGGTCCCTACTTGGAAAGGGTGCAGACCACTGCCAACTAGAGACCCCATCTCTAACACTAAACTTATGAAGAAGATATGTGAACAATTAGTGATACATCAGATAAGGACAGCTAGTTACCATACATAGACCAACAGGTTGGTTGAACAATACAATGCCATCTGGCAACTACTCTAAAAGAAACACTCCTGGATTTAGAAACCAGGAAGTGGGAACAAATGTTACAGGTGGCCTTGTTTGCCATATGGTTTAAGGAACAAGCAGCACTGCGTTTTCAACTTTTGAGTTGTTGTTTGGGTGGAGAGCCCGTACCTTACTAGCCATGGTGCAAGAGGTCTGGGAACAGGAGAACGACAAGTCCAAAGCTTTTCTCGAATGTGTCAGTGACCTTAACAATATACTAACTCCGTATAGAAAAGGAGGTGTTCAGTGTACAATGTTTTTAATGTACAGACCCAGAGCTAGGCCTAAGAAGCAACAGGAACTGGAGAAACAGCTAGAAACATATCCAAGTTTTTTTTTTTTTTACAACTCCTGGACGTACTCAGATAATCCAGCATTTTATTGTCATGGAACTAGGGAGACGGGTATGACTCAAACTCTATAGAATCCCTGAAGCCCAGCATAACTCCTTAGAAGAAAAAGTATAAATATGTTACTAGTGGGAGTTATTGAACCATCGGTGAGTGAATGGAACTCTCCTATTGTATTGGTCCCGTATATGCTATCAGGTTTTGAATAGATTTCTGAGAAGTCAACAAAATCTCAAACTTTGATAAGGATCCACTTCCACATATCGGCAAAATGATCGAAAGATTAGGAAAGGCCCAGTATATTAGCACTTTAGATTTGTGTAAACGATACTGGCAGATACCCTTGAATCCAAAAGATAAGGAGAACAGCCTTCTCCACCCCAGGTGGGCTTTATTAATTCACTGTTTTGCCCTCTGGATTACATGTAGTGCCAGCTACGTCCCAAAGGATGAGGAACATGATACTGAGGCCCCATGGGGCCTATGCAGCCGCATATATTGATGATATAATCATCTACAGTCGTACCTTGAAAGAACATATAAGACATTTACAGGCCATCTTACAGGCTTTGCAACATGTGGGGCTTAAAGTTAACCCTGCAAAGAGCCATTTAGCTGCAAAGCAAATAAAGTATTTTGGTTATTTTCTGGGGAAAGGACTGATACACCCCCAAACCGAGAAAGTGTCATCCATACTACAGGCTCCTGTTCCAAAAACAAAGAAAGATCTACAGGCATTTCTCAGACTTGTGGGGTATTACCAAAGGTTTATTCCAAGGTTCTCCCATTGGGCCGCCCTCTGACTGATTTGTAGAAGAACAATCAAGAAACAGACAAGGAATTAAGAAACCCATCCTCTAGTGTGTTGAAAGCTTTTAAAATGTTACAGAACAACCTAATCTCAAGCCTGTTTTAAGTACCCCTGACTATTCAAAGAAGTTCATCTTACAAATCTGATGCTTCAGGGGTCGGGTTGGGAGCAGTAATGTCGCATGAAGGTGAAGCCGGGTTTGAGAAACCCTTAGTTTATATCAGCCAGAAGCTCTTCCCTGGGGAACATAGTTATGCTATAGTTGAAAAAGGAGGACTAGCAGTCAAATGGGAAATTGACATGCTCCAATATTACCTTGACGGGCGGGAGTTTGATTTGGACACTGATTATGCCCCATTAGAATGGATGTCTCAGAACAAGGGAAACAATGCCCGAGTTTTATGGTGTTTTTTAGCCCTTCAACGCTTCTGGTTCAAGACTGATCATAAAAGGGAAAAGAACCAAACAGTGTAGATTTCCTTTCCCTGGTATCCCCATGAGAGATTTCTTCCAAGCAAGAAAGTAAAGGAGGAGAGATGTGAGAACCTGTCACCCATCCCGACCCACTTACCTGATACAGTGGTGACCGGCGCCACAAAGATGGTTAACAAACACTGGCGGCATCTAAAAAACAGAAAGCAAAGGTCACTTTAGGGAATTGGAGGGGCCAACGTGACATATAAAAGAGTTACTAAAATTAAGGAAGGACTACCTCTTTCAGGCCCCGAAGGAAGGAGTCACAACAGAGAAAAGGAAGACCGACACCCATGAAATGTTCTCGGAAACCCGGAAGAACTTCGACGTCGAGACAGGTAGAAATGTCGATGGAGGACACGCTGAGATCGAGGGGAGATCCAAATGATTGCACTGTGACCTGGGAAGGCAAGGACATGACCGGAGGAAGGTTCCACAATGCAGGGATAACAGAAAGAGAAAAGGATTTCACTGAGGAGGAAGAAGATGATGAGAACTGTTTGGAGAAGTGGTGGCAACCACCAGCACACGTGGGGACGCCCGCCACAACTCTGGAGAGTTATGTCCATGGTGGTGAGTAAAGAGGGAGGGGGTAGCTACTGGCACTCACAGGAGGATCAGGAAGCACACCGCAGTGGGATGAAAAGATACCCCTTAAAAGCATTCAGATTGTTGCATGGCCCAAAAGGGTGGAAAGACTTCCAGATGCAATACATGTGCACAGGGTATATGAGGAGAGGGGGCTCCGGCGTCTCTAAAAATTATAGCTAAGAGGAAGGGGGCACCGTGATTAGGAGCTTTGTGCATTACCTCCCAGGCACCCCAAAGACCTAGTGGTTTACTTGCCTATATTCATGGGACACTGGTGATGGTAATGGGAGCACTCAGGAGAAGCAAAACCAGATCAAGTCTAGGGACTGGATTAAGGAAAGCATGATTCGCTGCATACTGAGTTATTCATTATTACAACCTTTATTAAACCACTTACCTGCATACTCTCCAATTTCTTGGGGGGCGCTGGTGGCGACCATCAACCAGGACCTGGAATGAAAGAGAAGAGGAGACCCATTACCCTGTGTCGCTATCCATAAAGAGGGACTAAACGGAGGACCAACCTATACAAAACCCCAGTTTTGAAACCTGGTTACATTCCTATGTAAATTTTTTGTGCTTTAATCACTACTAATAAAAGCAAACCTACACAACCTGGACAAACCTCCCAAGCCTTATTTCTGACTGTCCCTCCAAAGTGGGGTGGAGGTGTATCACATAATTATTGTATGGCACTGTACAAACACAAATGCTTGACTGGGGTGTGAGCCCTGGTCAAGCAGCAACGATAACTCTTCTCAGTATGACATCACTAGCAACCCTAAATTAACCGGTGTTGAACCTTGGGGTAGCTTGGCACAGAGCAGCCAGGCTTAACTCAGAGGCATTGTGTAAAGTATTCCTGCAACACTTCAAACAGCAGCACAGTGAAAATACACCATAGAGTTAGAAAAATAAAGTAATTTTCCATAAATAAAACAAGACCAAGATGATAAAAATCTCATCAGTAGAACTGGAGATATTGAATTTAAATATTTCAGTAAAGAAAGCACCGAAAGGCGTAAAGGGCCAACTCTGGATATCTGCCTCACTGGACCAGGACAAAGTCACAAGTTCAGGCCGATCGCAATGGAGCACAGTCCGGCTACAGGGATCCAGTTAGGCCTGCTGAACAGAGTACCTTACAACCTAGTTTGTGGAGAGTTGTGAGGACCAGTGTCAAAGATGTGTCACGCAGCTGAAGTGATGCATTGATTCCAAAATGCGTAAAGGCTGCAGTGCAAGGTCCTGCTGCATTGCTGAGCATCCCATCGATGAGAGCTTGCGGTGCGAAGTCTGGTGTAGAGAATGCGTGGTGCAGTCTGCGCAATTTTCTTCTCACTCATGCAAGAGGTCAGCAGAGCAGGACAACAGTCCAGCAGAGTGGTATTCCTTTCAGCAGGACTGAAGTCCTTCCTGTTGGGGTATCCACAGGCTCAGAAGTGTACAGCAGAGTTTGAGTCTGAGGTCAAGTATTTATATCCATTGTGCCTATGAATTGTGGGAGAAGCTTCTAGAGGTTTCGCTTTGAAGTCCCCAGGCATCCTGCTTCCCCGCCCTGACTCCAGACTAACTAAAAGTGGTATGCAGTCCTTTGTGTGAACGCAAGACACAGCCTATTCAAGTGTAAGTAGGACTGGGTCCAACTCCGCCCTCCAATCTTGCCTGTGATAGTCCATCCAGGCACACCCAAGCTTTCTATTGTGTGTGGCTGTCTATAATGAATACACAAAGTCCAGCTGTCAGCTACACCCAGTCGTGTGACCCAATACAGGCTACAGGCACTAAATGGCCAAGGCAGGAAAATGCCCACTTTACAGAAATGGTATTTTCAAAATTATAAAATCCAATTTGCCATTAGGTAGGATTTTTCATTACAATTTCAAAGACACCAAACAAGAACCGGTTACCTGCTCCCATTTGGAAATTACAGTGTATTAAATGTAAAAAGATAACTGCAATGATATCCTATGGGAGAGGTAGGCCTTGCAGTACTGAAAAACTAATCTGAGTTTTTAACTACTAGGACGTTAAACCTCAAACACATGTCCCACTTTTTAGGTATATTGCAGCATGCCCTGAAGGCTGTTTAGGACCTACCCTAAGATTGACATATATATATATTAAAAAGGAAGATTTGGGCCCTGCAAAACATGTATTGTGCTAGATAGAAATGGCAGCTTAAAACTGCACACACAGGCTGCAATGGCAGGCCTGAGACATGTTTAAAGGGCTAGTTAAGTGGGTGACGCAATCAGTGCTACAGGTCCACTAGTAGCATTTTATTTACAATCCCTGGGCACATGTAGTGCCACTCTACTAGCAGGGGTGGGGAATTCCTATGGCCCAAACCCCAGGACATATTGTGTGGGGTCAAGAACAACAAGTTTTCATATTTATTTTGTCCTTGGGACAAGTAGGCCCAACACCCTGCAGCACACACCCTTTGGCTGCCAGTTTACAGGAAAGAGAACCATCTGCAGTTGGGGTGGAGCTTGCCCGGCTACAAGATGGCCGCGTTGTAGTGAGGCTCCGACAGCCACCGTAAAATCCGTTCATAATCCTACATGTCACATTCGAATTATACTACCAAGTGCGATGCCAAAGACAGCTACGTGGTGGAGGCACATGCGGATGCCCTTTTTCCCCGAAAAAAAAGGAAGTACGGGAGCCCTGTAGAGCGAATCGACAGAGGAAAGACAATCGAGGACAAAAGCCCGGAGAGACAGAGAAAGGTGGAGCGTCTCTCGGGCTCCGCGGAGGAGGGCGGCCCCAGAGACAAACCTTGGACACCGTGCGATGAGGAGAGGTGAGGTGGGCCGGAGTACGACACGAGAGAGCACCGAGGGTACGAGTGCGCTCGAGAAACACTGCGTGTGGATGAAGGTGGGCACCCCCTCCCCTCAAAAGTTGGGATCTGTCTTTTGGAGAAAATTATAAATGGGGCATTAGGGGCAACGGAGTAGGCTGGATTGGACATCGTGCGGCAGGGACCGGGAGGCCGCTGGTTCCGCGGGGGCCCCGCTGTTGGCGCACTTAACTAGGCGAGACTGGAACATTAAAGAGTATGATTAACAAGCGCAGCACTCTCAACGTACAACCAAGCAAAACTGGACGATTACACCCAGCGTCGATAACCATTAGCGCACAGTGCCGTCCATAGAGGCCAGCGGGGTGCGCTGGCGGCGGGTTCTTCTTGGGGCCGCGAGTAAAAAACACTACGACACCTAAAAAATGGGCAAGACAGACAAAACGCAAGCCCGGCTGCAATTTGAGCGACGAAGAGCGCAGGGCCCAGCGGGTGATGTAACAGCGACGGACTCAGAGAAAAGCCCAGAGGGCACTCCTGGGGAAGAACAGGACTTAAGGCAGCTCCTAGTTTCAATGCAACACAGCCTTAACCAGATAGATGGGAAAATAGACGCCCTCTCTTACCGCATGGACAGAATGTCTGAACGCATAGATAAGCACACGGAGAGATTAGACCATGTGGAGAATAGGGTGTCTGCGACTGAAGACGGGCAAACGGAACTAGTAAGCGGCCAATCGAAACTCAGCAAAGAACTAGGGGTGCTCAAGCTAAAAGTGGAGGATATGGAAGCCCGGTCCAGAAGGAATAATATACGCATAGTGGGCCTTGCAGAATCCACCGCGATCACCAACATGGAAAGCCACATTGAACAATTACTGGTGCAACTACTGGGTCGAACTACCTTTTCGGACCTATTTGTAGTAGAGAGAGCGCACAGATCCTTGGCAGCTCGCCCACCCCCGGGGGCCCCTCCGCGCCCAATCATCGGCAGGCTATTAAACTTTAGGGATCGTGACGCCGCCTTGCGCCGCGCAAGAGAACTTAAACAATTACAATATCAGGGGACGACGTTGTCGATATACCCGGACTTCACAGCACAGATACAAGAGGCGAGGAGAAAATTCATTGAGGGTAAAAAACAATTACGGTCCATGCACCTGGAGTACAGAATGCTTTACCCAGCAAAATTGAGAGTTGACGTAGGAGGGAATCCGATCTTTTTTACAGACCCCAAAAAACTGGAACAATTTATGAAGCCCAGGAAAGCGAACAATGGTGCTGAAGCAGCCGCAGACGAGGACATGTAGGTAGCAACAGGAATCGGCGCTTCCAACGCCACTATCATCCTCGACACACTACCAACCTGCAGAAGATGGAACGCTTGAAACACAACGGAACAAAGAGAACACATGCACTGCACGTTATTAAACAAAACTGAGCGCAATATGAGAGCAAAAGTGACATGATTACTCATCAAATAGGTGGCTAGCACGCTAACACACAGAGACAAAGCGGGGCAACATCTGCCCTGATGTGTGCTCCACTTATACCTCAGGAAAGGAGAGGTGTTGTTTTGGGAGGGAGGTGGGGGAAGATGAAGCTGGGTAAAGGATGGGTGGGATGGGCAAGATGGGATATAGCCTATCGTGGGAGGGGGGAGGGAGGGCAGAGGGAGGTTCGGGGAAAGTTATTTGAGTACATACTCTTACACAAGATAAGGAACTGCAAATTTACAACACAAATAGAATTAATACAACACTGCACAATAATAGAGAAGACAAACCTCCGCACACACACACCCTAACATAGATAAAGATCATAAGCAGCTTCGATTGATAACTTGGAACGTTTGGGGCCTCAATGACGCGTGAAAGACTCGCAAAGTAATTGCGTACCTACGTAATCACAGGGTAGATATAGCTATCCTGCAGGAGACACACTTAGCCCCCAACAACCCCATGCTCACATCTCGGAGATTGCAGGGACAATTCGTTGCGGCAGGATACACATCACATTCCAGGGGTGTGCTGATTTGGGCTTCAAAAGAAACTGATATCGGTCTCTCCTTGGTGACAGCGGACCCGGGAGGACGATATGTGGTGGCACGTTGCACGGTGCGAGCATTCACATTCTTACTGATAGGTATATATGGCCCCAATTATGATGACTCACTATTTTATCGAGAATTGGCACTTAGGGCGGGCTCCTGGGGAGGGCAGCCACAGCTCTGGTGCGGTGACTTCAACTTCTGCACTTGTCAAGAGTAAATTTCCAGCCTTTCTTAGGATGGGAAAAGATTAGAGAAGAGCTGGTGAAAATCCTTAAATCATGCATTTTAGTAGGTTTACACAGACTCAAAGGAATTCCAGCCCTGGAATTATTGCTTACTGCTTCCTCCAGTCCCAGTATGTTGATGTGCAGAAAGGTGGCAAAATAAGAATATTGATAGTATTCAAGCCCTACTATAGTATTAGCCCTAGGATAATCGGAAAGGCTATTATCAGAGCTTTGACATACTGAGATTGCTGCTGTAATTTGTTGCCGCATTACATGGCACCAAAGGGACAAGTAGATTTTTTTAACTGGACAAGTAGATTTAAGAAGCAATCTTTCCATTGGACAAGTAGATATTTTATTAAATTCCACACCCCTGTACTAGGGCCTTATAAGTAAAGTAAATATGCCAATTGGGGATGAGTCAATGTTAGCACTGGTTAGATGTAACATGTAACATGTGCAGAGTCCTAAGCCCAGCAAAAACAAGATTAGTAAAAGTAGAGGAGGAAGGCAAAATGTTTTAGGAAAGACCATCCTAAAGCTGAGCTGTCTAACCCACTGGAAGATGAGTTATTAAATGAAACTCAGGAGACTAAAAAATTGCATCCAAATTCTGCTCCATTTTCTTCTTCCTCAGATGCTGTCTCAGTATCTGATACTGCGACAGAGCTGTCCTCCATAACTCGGGTTAAGGCCTGGGTAGCAGTCACCTACCAAGATGCCATCTCTGCTGTCTGTCTGAAACCTTCCTTCTAAAACCCTGTCCTACGAAGAAGGGCTGAAGTATGATTCCAAATTAGTTGATGGGTGTGTGCAAATGAGATGTGTGGGACAAAGTGTAAAAGCACTTATTGATGGATGAGCGTGTGCGTCTGTGAGATGTGTGCAATAGTAAACAAGCATCTGCAATGCAACAGGTCTCGCATTTGCTCGAGTTAGAGGTATTAGCGTTTTAGACTCCTAACCAGACTTTTATTGCTACACAAATTGAAAAACCAAAAACCGAGCACGATCGCGCTATGTAAAACACTGCGCGATCTCGCTGTGTGGAAAATAAAAAGATAAAGTAGTCCGGAAACCATGCTGAAAACATGGACCCTTGAATGTTTTCTGTAGTAGGCGGGTGCGCTCTAGGAAGGCTATATACCGGAAAAGGCATGACGTATGCATGCCTTTCACTAATGAAATCAAGCGCATTTTAAAAGGCAAGCCCCAGATCCAATGAAAGTGACAGGCATGACATGGGCGTGGTTAAAAGCCCAAAGAAAGATTACAACAGGGATGGAGTGCTTGTGTGCTTGACCCTAAAAAACACTTAGCTAATTGATGCAGCTCCAGCTCCTTCAAAGACACTAAAAAAGGACAAAAGTATTATTTCACCTTGCCACATACCCAATACCACAGCATTCTTGAAATTACAAGGGGTAAGCCCACTCCAGTCGCTGTTCATTTATTATGGAACTAACAATTTTAGGTGGGAGGCAACTAAACAAATATATCTGAGTTAGACAGGGCCAAAAAAGTAGGCCTGGGCACGACAGTAGGTGTCCCCCCACCTTAGCAAATCTGATACCTAAACAACTATTTGCAAAGCTAAAAGGTTGGCCGAGTTCGCCAGATCTATTTGTCAAAGCTTTTTTGTCATGGTTTATACAAAACAGTATTGTTAGCACAGCTGCTCTGCGGTTGGCAGTATACAAATAATTTCCTGAAGGCAAAACTCCATAGTAGCCCCTTCAACTTTGTGCACAGCTGTGCTCCCTGTAGAAATTCAGTGCTAGCACTCACAGTGAAGTTAGCAAACGGCAGACTCATTGCATCACGCTGCACTAGGTGGATGAATGGCACAACAGACCTATGAATGGTGAGGAGTGTCTATAAACACTGTAATATATATATATTTTTTAATGTGTGTTTTCTGCTGGGCGGTGCAATCGAAACCCCGGGGGAAAACACACTTTTCGTCCAGGCCAGTAATGTGAGGAGAGGATTTCATGTTTTATCAGACTCTAGCATAGATAGCTATCCTATAGTGCTCTGCGAATCCGCGGGCGAGGAAATGCGCTTCATTCTATCCAGCTATACTTACATTGATGTACGATGAATACAGCACCCAAACGCATTTAATTACACCCACCACACAGCAATGCATAACACATCAACTAGGCTCGACTCAAGTTCTCGATCAAAGCACTCAACACAAAAATGACTAATTGACAGATGCTGGGAAGAACACTATCAGATCACCAGCCCGTTTTGGGGATGCTGTCGGTATTGATCAGACATGCTTCACAAAGACTTTGGAGGTTCCCCCTCAGGTGTACTGATAGATCCTCCCTTTCATGAGAAGATTAGACAATAAATCAATCAATACTTGTTAACATTGGTTCGGTCAAACGCCAAGAAACGTTATGGGAAGCTTTAGGGAAACAGCAAAGCATGCAGACTTATTAAAGACAATTCGGACAAAACTGACCCAACTACAGCAGCAAATATGGAGCTTCAGGCCAAACTGGTAGTAGGCCCAGGAACATAACATAATTAATTACTATCAGAAACATCCATGATTACTCAGATGAAGCAGACTGGGAAATACAGTATATGAGTAAATATACTCCAGCCCACAGGTACAGGGAGGGTGAGCACACAGGCAAATCACAAACGGGAAATGTACTAACTTCTACAAGCAACTGTACAAAACTAGCAATACAGCATCTCACAAACATATAGATACATATTTAGATAACTAGGCCTTAGTCTAGCTGATAGATGCACATCTGGAGTACTTGTCACTGCCCATCACCATAACAGATATAATAAGCACCATAACATCCACGAAAGGAAGCATATTCCTCAGACATATTGTGCTAACAATACAGTTCTACAAATAATATGCTGCTTTTATTGCCCACACCTACTAAGAGGAATATGAGAGAAATTGCCTACCACCAGTTATGCATGAGGCTCCAATTATCAGTTTACTAAAGCCAAGCAAAGACCTAACTATGCGTGGTTCATATTGCCCACTGTAATTAATCCATGCAAAATTACTACTGGACAGACTACTCTCACTCGTGTCACCTATAAAACTCTCAAGGAAAACGGGCTTCTTCCTTGAGAGATCAACAGAATATAATTCGCAAACAATCTTCTTTATGCTACATCATACTAAACCAGAACTGCCGGCAGGCACAGAGGGTGTTATCTCAACCTATAGACATTACACGAAGCACTAGGCAGGGGTGTCCTCTAATCCCCTACTTTTTGACACAAGCATGGAGGCGACAACTTGCCTGCTGCAACAACATCACTCTCAAAGAGACCTCAGTTGTACAATATTTATCTCTCAATACACAAATTACATAGGGCCATATGTACAAAGATCCAGTTTTGCGACTCGCAAAACCGGATGTACAACAGTGTACTTTACACTGTTTGAGATTCCCAATGGGTCATGAAATAACCTACCTCATGAATATTCATATGAAGTATAGGAGGTAGGTCGCAATTTGCAAACCCATTGGGAATGGCCACCCTCACAGGGATGGTGGCCTGCAGGAGACAGCAGACCACCACGTCTGTGACTGCTTTTCAATAAAGCAGTTTTTTTTTTTTTTAAATGCAGCCCGTTTTCCTTAAAGGAAAACAAAGATGCATTTCAAAATCAAAAATGAAAAGATTTCTTTTAATTTTTTCAGAGCAGGCAGTGGTCTGAAAAAATATGTTCGCTGCCATTCATAAAGGGGAAGAGGTCCCATGGGGACCCCTTCCTGTTTGTGAGTGGATTAGCACCAGTTTGAAACTGGTGCTAACTGCGGTTGTTTTGTGACCGCATTCACGGTCACAAAACACACTGCAACTCGCAATTGGGAAGGGAACGCCCCATCCTAATTGCGACTCGCATACCTATTTTGCGATTCGTTAAATAGATTACCGAATCCAAAATAGGCTCTGTACATACCAAAATGTTTTTTTTCTCTCGCAAATGGTCCGATTCTGTGAATCGGGAAGTTTGCGACAGGAAAAATGGTACGTACATGTGCCCCTTAGTGCTCTTCGTAAAAATTCCAGCTGAAAATCTACCCCCAATAATAAGGGAGATCCTGAAATTTGGACAATATTCTACCTTCACAATAAACTCAGGAAAATCTCCACTATACCTACTGACAGGAAATACCAACCATATAGAAGTGGAATACCCTCTTAAATCGAGTGATGTCTCTGCCAAATACCTGGGGATTCAAATCCACCCTGACAAAAAAGTGGTTCTCCAAGAGAACTACGGCACATACATCACCAAAATTTAATTATGCATGTGTTAATCAAACAATTAAATGGTTTTACAAAGAAAGTCTGTATTTATACGTGTATCGATTTCTATGGTCTGGACTGTATGAAAACAGGGAGGAATAAGATGAGAACAGGGAAGAGAACAGCAGCGGCTCCCACCCTTGCCCCACCCCCACCAGCAGCAGCCATTGCAAACCTTTAACAGCAAAACAATAATAAACTATGTTCATTATCACTTTTTTGTTTAAGGGGCAGGCCGTGGGGGGTGATGGGGACGAGGAGAGTGCACTGTGCACTCCTGTCAGTTTCCATGTGTGCTTCGCTGGCCATCCCGGGCTGGTAAAACACACATGCGCACTGTGCTCTCTCCAGCCCAGACACAGGCTCCAAGTCTACCTGGGAGTGCCCTAGCTGGGTGCTCCGGCCAATCCTAACGCTGTTTTCATGCAGCGTTAGGGTTGGCGGCAGGGCAGGCTTGGGAGCCTGTGCCTCCTGTGACCAGGAAGGAGTGGCAGCAGCGCAGCAGCGAGGCAGGTAAGTTTTTATTTTGACTATTTTAAAAAAAATGTGGTTATCAATCCCTCACCCACAACCCTTCCCTCTTGCCACCGACCCTTTTAACTCCCACAAGCCGTGACTGGAAGAGAAGTCTAAAGAGAATGGTGGGTGGGTCATGGGCTGGGAGGATGCAGGAGGGGACCAAGAGAAGAAGACATGAGTAGAGGGTGATGGCATACAGAAAATGCAGCAGAGGAGGAGGGGGGAGAAGACACTTGTAGATAGTAGGGGAATCATGTCAGCAGGAGAGGGGGTGGGAGAGGAGCAGGAGGAGGGTCATGTCAGGGCAGGAAATGGGGAGCTAACCGTCAGGTTAAGGGAACCAAGTGGGAAGGGTTGTAGATGCGAAGAGGCAGGAGGGAGTTAGGGAGAAGGGGAGTGGTAAGAGTTAAGGGGGCACAAAGGGGGGGATAGATTGGGGTGGGGGAAATTAAAGCCCAGATTAAGGGGATAGGTGGGAAAACAACACCACCAATATGGATAGGTATGCTGATGTTTTTCAAGGTATTTTGAGTTTATTCCGAACCATGCTTACGTATTTGATAGATGTTCCAGTAATGGACATTTTAGACACTGATCTGTTAGCTGGCCACTGCAGCAGAGTATACACACGTAACACAGCCCAACCTTTCCTCATGTAAAATGTGTTATATCTTTAAGAGATACGAAAAAGAGTGGTTAGATTACAAAAAAGAATGTCCAGGACAGATATTTGCAGTGTCATTCTCTACCTTTGCAAGAGGAGTACTGTCATGGGCAGCATCAGGAGTACTACTCCAGGTCAAAAATACCAGAGGGGACCGTGCAGAGAGATATTAGGAACATAGGGCCAGATGTAGCAAAAAAACATTTTGCGACTTGCAAATTGCGAGTCATAGCGACTCGCAATTTGCAACCCGCAAAATGTTATGCAGAAAGGTGTCTCAGACACCTTCTGTGACTCGCTATGGGGTCGCAAAGACCCACCTCATGAATATTAATGAGGTGGGTCGCAGTTTGCGACCCCATAGCGAGTCCATGCACTCACAGGGATGGTGGCCTGCTGGAGACAGCAGACCACCATGTCTGTGACTGCTTTTTTAATAAAGCAGTTTTTTTTTTCTTTTTGCAGCCCGTTTTCCTTAAAGGAAAACGAGCTGCAAAAAGAAAAACTTCCGAAACCATTTGGTTTCGGTTTTTTCAGAGTAGGCAGTGGTCCATAGGACCACTGCCTACTCTGAAAAAATATTTTTTGGGGCATTCACAAAGGGGAAGGGGTCCCATGGGGATCCCTTCCCTTTTGCGAATGAGTTACCATCCACTTCAAGTGGATGGTAACTGCGAGTTGGTTTGCGACCGCATTCGCGGTCACAAAGCAACTCAGCATGGCGATGCGGTCGCAAATAGGAAGGGAACACCCCTTCCTATTTGCGAGTCGCAGCCTCAAATTGCGGGTCGATACCGACTCGCAATTTGCGGTTGTGCATTGCGTTTGGCCTTTTGCGCGTTGCAAACTGCGTTTTTCGCACTTTGCGACGCGCAAAAGGCTTCCTACATCTGGCCCATAGTCCGTAAAGATATGTCTAGTGAAAATGTATGCTCTTAACCTAGATTATGCCGTTTTATTTTATGAAATTTAACAGAAACATCTTCTGACAGAAATTCATATGGTCAACCTTTGGATGAGCCAAGATACAGAAAAAAGTGTAAATTTAAATTTTTCTGCAATGCAATATGTACACAGTACGTTAGGTAACACATTGGTACAAACAGAAGAGTAATGCAAATTCAGTTATGCAACATATTTAAGCAGGGACTTATGGGACCACTGACCGCTCCAAATAGACTATGAGGGTACCGAAAATAAGGTAGAATTTGTACATGAAACTACATGATACCTTTTAAACAGAGGTACTGCAGGGCCAGGTCTTTGCAGATACGGTCAGAGAAGGCAATACTTCAGAAATAATTGGGGAACAATTGTTGTATAGCTAATTAGCCATATTTTTGACACTTTATTTTAGCAAACTAGGCCTGCCATTGTGCACTTAGCCCAGTTGCATTTTATTCAGCATTGCTTTGTTTTTCTAGCATTAGCCACATTTGTGGTGTTGTTTTATTTTCTCTATCCACTTGTTCTTTCGCCTAGGAAAGCATCATATTCTTAGTACTACATTCATTTCACTTTGTGCTTTCCTCAAGGCTGCAGTCAGATAGGATTGCTGGCAAAAGTTGTACGCTGTGTCTCCAACGTTCACAGAAATATACACATCCTTACATGGGGACGTTTTCCCTAGAACATACATTATTTTAATATAAAACACTTCTCTGTCCCATGCACGTTAGAGGGAGATTCCAGCCAGATGACCATGACTGCATGCTGATTGCTGATCGTCTTCGCTACAGCTGCTTGCTTAGACTACTGAATCCCTGGCCCATATGGGGACGGTGTCTTGTTAGACAACAGGCTTCCTTGCTCAGGTATGGGGGATGATGTCTTCCCAGGGGGAAAACCTGAAGGGTGGATTAGGGCTTTTCACGCTGTACTCTAACCTAGCTTAGGTAGGAAAGATATATATCACTCCTAGTGACAATATAGTGGGACTGCTATTGTGTTTCACACTCTTTGTCACAATTTTGCTTCTATTGTGTTTTATCATCCTAGTTATTGCAAAACATGCCATTTTATCTAAGAGGCAGTTAATTCAATAAACCCTCATTGAACTATATTCTGCCTCTGTTTGTCTTTGCCTGTGTGAGACTAATGCAACTGAGAGAAAGGGGTGAGATCTGACCGTCCACGATTCCCCTGAGGAGTCTTTCTTGTCATGCTCCCGGTTGCCACAATCATCCCTGCTTTTGTGCAGAGATGAGGTGCTGCTAGTTAGCTGGAAAACCCGGATTAGGCCGGCAAGCATCGCATGGTGCAGGTTTGTACCCTACAATTCAGGTGATTCTGCCACCCAAATCCAGTAGCCTCATTAGGATAATAGGAACATACGCGACACAGTGGAGACTAGCAGGGGTGGACTGGGGACCCAGAGCAGCCCAGCCACTTTTGTCCGACCAACCCCAGGTTCGGTGAGGGGGGGGCAGATTAGGTGGGGAGGCATGTGCAAGTGTGAAGCACTACTGCTTTTGTTGCTTGTGGCTGATATTGCATCACTGCTGAAAAACCGGTCCCCTCTGCAGCCAAACCGGCTGCCATCCTTTCAGCCTTCCGGGGAAACTCCTGAAGCCCACTACGGCCAGTCAGGCCCTGGAGACTAAAGTAAATAAATGGGTAGCTTTCAAAGTATTTTAAAGAAAAACATGTATGCCCAAGATTTATGGAACAAGGCTTCAGTTAGAAAAGAATGTTCACAGAGCAGGAGCAGAAATGAAAACGACTAGAAGCAAAAGCACCTAGGAGTGATGGGCAGCTACCAAGTACAGTAGAAATAAGGAGGTAATTGGGCGACTTCTTGGAATCACTGGATAGTTTCACTAGCACAGAATATAGACAAAGGAGCATATTCACAATCTACATTTGTAGTTTTTATTGTACTACTATATTTACTATAAAATGCTATTTATAAATCTATGTGCAGAGGTCCCCGCCTCTGCCACTCCTATCTCTTTTTTGCAGAGGTCTCTGCCACATGTATGGTGTATGGATCTACGCACACTTATGCATATATTTTAGTAGTATATGTGGGAGAAACCAGGAAAAAGACCAGGGTGAATGGCTGAAAAAATGGGGAATACTTAAACTTAAATGGGTGGTGTTTGGGAAGGAGTAAGATGCAAGAAAATGCCTCTTTCTGCATGATCACCTCCAAAGTTTTGGACTGAGGCTGCTGTTTTTTCGACTCTGAGAGTGCACTGAGGCCTGCGAACCAGACCTCATTGCCAGTGTTCTAAATCATTACAAAATGTATGTTGAATTAGCTAAAGTACCAAGGGTACCCAGGGCATGTAATTTAGAGTGTCTGCTCAGGGCTGCAGCATTGATTGTGCTACCCTGCTTGTGACAAAGTACAAAATGTCTCCCAGCCTGCTGTTGTAACCTGGAACAGCAGTTTTGAAATTGTTAGTTCGACTTTACCATTTACACCAATGTTAAACCCCCACTTCCCTTTACAATATATGTAAGTCTCCCTTAAGGAAGGCCAATCGAGCCCTAAGACAGGAAGGTGCTTTATATTATTAAGTAGGATAAATAATTTAATATGACCTAACAGCAAACCCCCCAAATTGGTGTGTTTGCTGTGGAAAAGTTTGTGGTCGCATTGGCTGGTAAGCCCCCTAACTTCTTAATTGGAATACTAAAATGAGTATTTCAAGGTATCAAATTAATTGTGGCATTAAACCGGACTTGACGCTCAAGTCGAATTTAAGGTCACTTTTGCAGAAAGGCAACTTTTAGAAAGTTGACATCTGTTGCCCACTTTATCTGCTCCCCTTCATAGTTGCTGGCCACCAGACCTACTTCTGCTCTCCTGATCAGTAATGTGAACGACTCCCAGGCTGAAGAACAATAGAGGCATTACCTGTTGCTTCCCCTGGCAGGAAGTCAAGCAGGGTGCTTCCCAAAACCCAGGTTTCAAGGGCAAAGCTGCTTTTAGAGAGCCAACGGCTATCACACTCATTGACGACTGTCCTTTTATTCAGGTAGACAGGCTGGAGATGAGGGCAGAAACAGAGGAAGGAAACCAGTGGCCAAACCAGTTTTCCCGTGGGTGTGTAGCCCACAGGTATCCACATCACTAGGATGGGTTACCAAGCTTCTAACATCCAAGGAGGGGTTCAAATGTCTTGAAAGTGAGCAGAATAGTGCACTCTGAGATTTTTTTTGTCCTCATTCACCTCAGACTTAAGCCATCTCTGAACCTGATCCTTTCACAACCTCTCGTACGAAGGTGACGGATGCCAGGGAGGTAGAGTCTCTCTCGCTTAGCCCTCTTAGGTAAGCTGAATAACCATCAGGCTGGAAAGTAGGAGTGATGTGTGATCATTGGACAGCTTGGAAAATCTGATTACAGCTAATATCACTAATTCACCCTCCACTCCACCAATGGTAACCACAGTATTTTTTCCTTTTTTTGAGGTTCTCACTGCCATTGAGCAGCTCATTCCCAGGAAGGCAGAACAATGCATTTCCTTGAGGAGAGGGTTGTTACACCCTCTCCCACTGGAAATAGGTGTTACAGGCATGGGAGGGGTATACTCCCAGAGCCTCTGGAAATGCATTGAAGGGCACACACAGTGCCCTCCTTGCATAATCGAGTCTACACCAGTTCAAGGAACCCCAGTCCGAGCTCTGGTGCAAAACTGGACAAAGGAAAGGGGAGTGACCACTCCCCTGTCCATCACCACCCGAGGGGTGGTGCCCAGAGCTCCTAAAGAGTGTCCCTGGAGTTAGCCATCTTGTATTCCAAGGTGTGGGAACCCTCTAGGAGCATCTAAGTGGCCAGTGCCAGCAGGTGACGTAAGAGACCCCTCCTGATAGGTGCATGCCTGGGAAGGTAGCCAATCCCCCTGTCAAGGCTATTTAGGGTCTCTCTTCTGGGTGTTTCCTCAGATTCGGTTTGCAAGACTCCACCAGGACTCCTCTGCATCCTCTGCTTCAGCTTCTGACTGTCAGATCAACTACAAACTGCTCCAGGAACTGCTGTAACTTCAACAAAGTATCCAGAAAGGCTACAGTGACCTGCAACTTCAGCTCGAACCAGCACCTGCAAATGTTTCCAAGGTGTGCACGCTCTGAGGACTGTCTGCACCAGAAGAAGGAATCTCGGTGGAGTGAAGGAGTCACTTCCCTGCTTCAGCAGGCACCTCTCTGCAACGACGACCAGTACTCTGGGACTCCTCTCCTGTCGACGAGCGTGATCCCTGGAACAGAGGTGGTGGACCGAAGTGACCCTAACTGTCCAAAAGTCCAGCTGTCAAAATTTGAGCTTACCTCCGTATGCCAGACAGTATCCCTGTGCATCGCGTCCTCTGCAGCTCCTTGGGCTTCTGTGCACTTCTTCCAAAAGTTCTTCGTGCACAGCAAGCCCAGGTCCCCAGCACTCTATCCTGTGACGCTCAGCTCCCTCAGTTGTTCTCCGGCGGCGTGGGATCCTCCTGTGTAGTGCTGCAACGACCATACTTTGCAACTCCTTTGTCT
Source organism: Pleurodeles waltl (assembly GCF_031143425.1). Classification (NCBI taxonomy): domain Eukaryota; kingdom Metazoa; phylum Chordata; class Amphibia; order Caudata; family Salamandridae; genus Pleurodeles; species Pleurodeles waltl. The sequence goes on along the minus strand of NC_090443.1, from coordinate 294,243,056 downwards.
CCATGTCCTGGAACTCTGGTGGGTGCTGCCTGGTCTTCTGAGAGCTCTCTGAAGTGCTGAGAGCCCCCTCTGTCTCCTCAGAGTACTTGCATGAACAAAGGCTTGTTGGCGGAATCCAGCGACGCAAACAGCCTGCATCCAACAACTCGACATGGGACATCTCTTGCACCAAGCAGGACCCCGTAGCTATCTTCTTTGGTGCATTTCTGTACTTTTCTTCCAACCAGAGAATCCACTTTTGCACCTTCTTCCGGGTGGGCAGGGGCTCCTGTTCTTACTGGACTCTTCATCGACTTCTGGTCTTGGTCTCCTCTCTCCACAGGTCTTCAGGTCCAGGAATCCATTGTTGGTTGCTTGTAGTCTTGCTTGGTTCTTGCATAATTCTTCATCACTACTTGAGTGTGTTCTGAAGAAATTTGCTGTACTTTACTCCTGCTCTCCTGGGCTCTGGGGTGGGGTACTTTACTTACCTTTGGTGGTTTCTTACACTCCCAGCGCCCCTCTACACACTACACCTGCCTTCGCATTCCACTATTTTAGTATATGGTTTGTGTTGCCCCTAGGCCCATTGCAATCTAATGGGTTTTTCACTGTTTGCACTATTCTATGACTGTTTACTTACCTGATTTTGTTTACTAGTGTATATATTGTTTATAATACTTACTTCCAGAAGATGTATTGCCTCTAAGATATTTTTGGCCTTGTGTCACTAAATTAAAGTACCTTTATTTTTGGTAACACTGGGTATTGTCTTTTATTGTTCATAAGTACTGTGTGACTATAGTGGTATTGCAGGAGCTTTGCATGTCTCCTAGTTCAGCCTTGGCTGCTCTGCTACAGCTACCCCTAGTCAGCCTAAGCTGCTAGAAACTGCCTAGATTTCACTAATAAGGGATAACTGGACCTGGTATAAGGTGTAAGTACCTTAGGTACCCACTACAAACCAGGCCAGCCTCCTACACTAAGCATTTCTGCAGTACAAAAAAACCCTCTTTTGTTTGATTAAGTTGACTAAAGTGTGCTGCATCCATCACACAAATCTAGCCCACATACCCATGAGGTCTACCCCCTCATAACCTAGGACTTCTTTTAGTTTCCTAACAACATTGCCATCAGGGCAGGAGTGTTTCTCAGTTTGTTTAAACACTCAATTTTAATAAATATATTACTAAAACCATGATGTGTAACATATTGTCATGTACACACAGTAACTTTCCAAGAAATGTCCAAAAACCTCACCACTAACTTGTAGCTTTACTTATAAAACTATAAAGGGCCTCATTTCAACACTGGCGGGCAGCGGAGGCCGCCCGCCAATATTGAACTGCTAGTCGGCCACCTATGCGTCCTGGAACCCGCCAGCCATATTTGGACATCCCCGCTGGGCCGTAATATTGCAGCCGGCTCCTAATGGAGCCAGCGGCAATGTGGCGGTGCGGCGGGTGCAGCAGCACCCATTGCGCAATCCACTGCCCATAATTCGGACAGTGGATTGCACGATGGGGCTGTGCCTGGGGGCCCCTGCACTGCCCAAGTGCATGGGCAGTGCTGGGGCCCCCAGGGGCACCCCGAGTCCCCTTACTGCAAGCCTTTCCATGGCGGTGTTCACCGCCATGGACAGGGTGGCGGTAAGGGGAGTCGAAATCCCCATGGCAGCGCTGCCCTGGTGGATTACGACCGCCGGGACCGCCATGGCCGTATACCACCAGTCCCGGCAGTATGACTGTGACGCTTTTGCCACAATCAAAACATGGTGAATAGTACCGCCAGCTTGTTGGCGGTACTACCGTCATATTTCCCCTGGCGGTCACCGACCACCAGGGTTGAAATGAGGGCAATAGTGTATTAACAATCTGTGAAAATTGGTTTCAGAAAACAAAACCTTTGCATATCAACATGTAAAGTATTCTGATTTAGTTTCATCCTATAAAAAAAAATTATCACACAGAAATATAAAAAGGGCTTTCACAACTACTGAAATATATTTTGAAATGTTTGCACGGTTGACTTAGTCATTTACATGTGTCTTAGGAAAAAACTGACGCCCTATATCCTTTTATTTTACATTCTAAGCAGCAGGTCACACAGTTCACCTTACCAAGTCCTGGAACTCTGCAGTCAGAAGGACAATTAATTGTAAGAAAAACTGACTTTTGACCTCTGTCTGTGAACACAGAGCAAATGTGACATGAGAACAAGATTTAAAGGCATCTTTTATTGCTGCTCCACTTTCAACTGAACAGAACACCTGTTCAGTGTCAACTCGCCAGAAGGGACCACTAAGTATTAAAATAGCTCAACCTGATCAAATAAGACTCGCCAATGCATGTGGTCGAGTGGATTTTTCGAGCCTTGCCCACCCCTGCATTAAATTGCTAAACTCTCTCCGAACTTTTTTAAAAATTTACCACTGAGATCTATTCATTGTCCTGCACGATCTGAATACCTGGTATCTCGTTTCACTTTTTATCTGCCAGTGCTCCCTCTGCTGATGTAGACCATTATCTCAGTTTTCCAAGCATTGACATGGTATCCGGAGATGTTACCAAGCTTTTCTGCTATGTCCAGTACTGCAGGAAGAGCTGTCGACAAATCAGAAGCATATTCCACAAGATCATCCACATACAAGGTGAATTTTTTTTCCCACCCATTTCCGCAGAAGGGGGATATTCCTGAATTTCGCCAGATCTTTCTAGCCAAGGGTTTGATATAAATATTAAACAACAGGGGAGACAGGATGCAGCCTTGCCTAGTGCATCTGGTTAATCTAAAAGCCGTTATTAGATTTCCATTCACCAGTACCCTAGAGGAAGGAACATGATAAATCAGACCAGTAGCCTTGCAGAATTTCTCACCCAAGCTATAACACTTAAGGATCGTGTTCAAATAACCCCAGTCTACTCTATCGAAGGCTTTAGTTGCGTCCAAGTTCATAACAGCCAATGGGGCAACATAATTGGTAGCCAAGTCTATCGCCCGATCAAATTGAATGTCAATTAATCTAAGAATCTACTTCTAATGAACCCTTTCTGGTCTGGAAGTATTAAACCATTCAACACTCCACTTAACCTGGCCGCCAGTATTTTAACAATTAACTTATAGTCACTGTTCAGGACTCAAATTGACCTATATGACTCACATTGCGTCAGACTCTTTCTTGGCTTCAAAATCAACGAGATAGTTGCCTCATTCCAAGAAGCTGGTAACAGCTGCCCTCCCTCAAAGATCTATATAAACAGATCTGAAATGACAGGTACTATAGATTACCCTAGGGCTCTATAGATTTCCACAGGGATACCGTCCGGTCCTGCAGCTTTCCGTTTTTCACTCTCTTTCAAGACTGCTCTTATCACTCCCTCAGAAATAGGTTTATTCGGGAGGGCCTGCTCATCCAACATGAGAGTAGGTAGAGTATCCATTTCCAACCAGCATCCTACGTCTTCCTCACCCACCTCCATCTCACCAGTACATAATTGAGTGAAAAACCTACAGTATGAAAGGCTTTCTCTATATTCACACTGTCAATGAACCTTTCCCCAGGCTCAGATACAATTTCCTTAATGCTGTGCCGCACTTGCTCCCTCTTAATCTTCCAGGCTAATAATTTTCCTGCACTTTCCCTGTACTCTAAATGCACTAATCTACTGGCTTACCATCTCTTGGTAATCCTAGCTTGTAATACCTCCTCAAGCTGCTGCCTCAGCTGACTTACTCTACTCTTCCAACCAGACTTGTCTTTTTCCTCTGTACTCATCCTTAGTTGACCCTCAGATTTAAGGATTCTGCTTCTAGAAGGCTCATCTAATTCCTATTCTGTTTGTTCCTATAGGAAGAAAGGCTTACAATTTTCCCTCTGGTCACAGCCTTAAAAGGGTCCCACACCATGGTCATATGGGTGGACCCCAAGTTAGCCTTAAAAAACTCCTCAGTTTCTATGTGTAGTTGGGATATAACCTCGCTATCTAATAGCAGTGTACGATCAAGGGTCCACCTCCACATTCCTGTTTCCTGAAAGAGACCCATTTTCAATACTACAGCTGTGTGGTCCAACAAGTGAGCTGCTAAATACGCAATACCTTCAACTGAATCACACAGCATCTGGTCTACTAAAAATTAATTGATCAGGGAGGCATGACCATATTTCCTGTTATTTTAGGAAAATCCCTTCTTCACACCAGCGCTTTGCCTCCACAGATCACACAGCCCAAATTCCCTAATTGTCCCTCTAAGATATTGCTGTGATTTCAGGGTTCCTATAGATCTGCACTTTGTTGATCTATCTAATTTATTATCCAAGTCCACATTAAAGTCACCGGCCATTATGACTGGGTCAGGAAAACCCAATAGATGAGAGAAGACCGTTCTGAGTGGCTTTATGTCATCACACTTTGGACCATAGTTGTAATTGGACTATGAGCCATCTCCCTGATTTATCTGATAGCACCTCCAACATCACTGCATTAACCTGTTTGATCAAAATCGTGACCCCCCTTAGTATTAAAATTATGTTCTGTGCAAGCAAAACACTGAACCCATCTTTGAGGCTTAAACAATTCCATGGATTCTGCCCTAGTTAAATGAGTTTCTTGCAAGATTAGTATATGTGCTGGGGAGTACCTCAAATACTGCAGAATCTTACTGCTTCTCCCTTTAGTACACAGACCATTAACATCCCAGGACATAATTTGAATTAATTTATACTTTGTTTTTGTGCAGATGCGGTGCAAACTTACAAACTATAATTGTATTTTGTATGTTTGCGCCGCTTTTGTGTAAAAAAACTGTGCAAATGCCGCACTAAAAAGTATAAATATGGACCTTAGTGTTTTTATTTTTAACACTTTCATCAGTATCTTTTCTTTTAGAACACATGTTTGAAAGTTCAACAAACTTTTGCACAGCTTCTCACTATTGGGGTTTCTCTTGAATGGGTCTCTATGAGTCCCCTGGATATCATTTGCGGTCTCTTCCTTACTTTCCTCCAACGAGACTACTGTGCTGATAAGAGGGACCACTTATGTTTTTAAATCATCCCCTTCCACTCCTTCAGGAACATTTAAAATTCTCAAATTGTTCCTTCTAGAGCTATTTTCCAACTGCTCTACTTTATTCTGTATTTCCTGCTCGTTCCCTTTTAACAGCTGAATTTTAACAGCCCTCCCTAGAGTTGCTCCCCTCTAGGTTCTCCATGTCTAGTAAGTCAAAGACCCTCTCAGTTAGTACTTGCTCTAATACACTTGGGGTGCTAGTGCTCATCACCGTCGGCAGTGATTTGAAATATGTCCTCAGCAAGGGAGTAATTTGGAAGTTGTGCTTTTTTTTTACTGATTTTACTTTGTTTATTCTCATGCAGCACTTCACCTCTGACTTGAGACTGCTGTGTTTGTCGAGCTTACCCCTTCTCACTTCTCAGGATATGTTCCCTCATTGAACTGGTTCTGTCTGCTGTTTTAGACTTAGGATACCAGCCGACCTCTCTCTGTCGTCCCCCTGCCTTTGTTCCAGTGTGAGCCACATTTCCCACCTCTTGCCACCATACCGCTTCAACGTCCACTGCAGCTGCCTTCCCAGCCTTTCCCACCTCACTGGCCTCTCCAGATGCCGCTGCCAAAAACGTCATGTTTGTGCTGACTCTACCACTGTTCCCCCAGAGGGGAACGCGCGCAGCCACTCTGAGGCTTCTGCGAAGCTCCAGGGTGGCTCGGCACCAGGTTGTGGCCCCGTACGAGCCGTCGGTGCCCCCCAGGTGGACCCTCGACCCCAACAACATGAGCCGACACATCAAGCTTGCATCCTGCTTGGGCATCTTGCCTCACATCTCACCGGCCGGGAGACCCAGGTACTGTGCTCTAGCGCGCTGCTGCAACTCTGAGACTGCTGGATGGGACATATAGCCGAAAGTCAACCACAGGGTGGGAGTCCTGGTAGTCCATTGGCTAGTGACCACATCATAACCCCAGAGCACTTTCTTGGCATAAATATCACACCCTGAACCTAAGATCAACTGGAGAAAGGAATGCCCTGCTGACCCCTGGACCTAGCAAGAGAGACTGCACCAACTGCTGGCCTGCACCTGCTGCAACTTGGGACAGTAAATAGAGGACTGGGCCTGTGGCTCCTGGCATGTGGAAGAGTTGCTCCCAAGCCCCAGATCAAAGATGTGTCTCCAAGGATCAGTCGGATTACCCCTTTGAACCAGCACCAGGGCCACCAAAGCGGAAGTAGCCGATTCTGGCATGTTAGTTGCCACATTCTTGAAATCACTGCAGACCGCCCATGGGCAGCCCAAGAGACCAATCCTTGACTGCCAAAAGTTGTACCCAGGTTTGCTGGAGCCGAGTGTGTTGCCTAGGCTGAGATTGGGCACCAAAGACGAGCACAAGCCTTCACTAAAGGACACCTTCGGACCTACTGGGTCTGGAGATCAGTAGCCCAGCCGCAGCTAGACTCTTACTGGCTCAAAGAGGACTTCCAGGACTCCAGCTCCAGTGCCCAAAGTCACCCCATCTTACTGGCTACCATCGACTGCCTATCGCCCAGAGCATCTTTCAGCATCCTACAACCTCAGCATCAGGACGACTCCACTGAACTCTATGGTGGTCTTGATATAAAGAGTGGAACAGGACTTGAGACTGTTTTGATTACCAGGTCTCCCTGTCAGAATTGGTCACCTCACTTGGGCAAATCTTTCAAACTTTTCAAATGTTTCCTAACTTTACAGTTACCGATGCTTGTTTGTGCTTTGGACTAAAAAGCTGAGATTTAGGTTTTATTTGAAAATCTATATCTCTGGGGACCTTCCAGTGTTGTTTGCTCATCTTGGTGTCTAAAATTCATAAAAATATAATATTGGTGTAGGATTTCCTTCTTGTTGAGTGACTTTCTTATTTTGTTGCTTGATACTTCTAAATGCTTTACACTAGTTCCTTTGTTAAGGCCTTGCTGCTCGAAGCCACAACTGCCCAGGTTTGAGCTAAAGGTTTTATAAACAAGCCTGACTGAACCCAAGACGGTTCCATGAGTGTATTGCGGGAAGGTTGTACAATCATACCATATAATACATCACAATCCTCACAGGAGGGGTTTGGGGAGGAAAAACAGCCATCCAAGCACAAAAGATTAAGCTCATTGCTATTCACAAGCTGCACTTTTAAACCTACTGCAGCCATAAATGTCTCAAAACAGTAGTAAATTGTATTCTAGCTCACCTTGGAATAAGTCCAGCAATACACATGGTCAACCACTGGCACTGCAACACACTCCAATAGAAAATAATGGATACAACAAATAACTATAGGGAAAAATAGAAACTACAAAAAAAATGTATTTTGTAATTGCTTTTCATTTTTAGGTTTAAAATTTTATATTTACTTCAATAATTTTAACCAAGACTTCCTACACTTGCAACACGTCTGGTAATCCAAGAAGTGATGGCTCTGGACTTCACCATTCATCTGCATGTGGAACTCATTACAGCACCAACTATCACAAGTAGGTTGACCACATAAGAAAGGCATACAAACACCCACAAACGTTTTCTGCTCTCACTATGTCAGTGAGTGTACTTGTCACTTTGCTCCTCCTTTCAAGAGGCAATTACTTGGGGAGGTGAGAAGTCTTTAGACAGCTACTCCTTTTCACCTGATGTGACTGTTTAATGGGAGAAGAGTGGGAACAGCAGCTTGGTTCACCTACAGCCCACTTCCAGGCCATCCCTCCCTATGTCAAAATTCTGGCAGCATTTTATTTCATGTCAACTTTGCAGAGGGTCACCTCTGACAATGTTTATCTCACAGGCAAGCCAGTCTTACTGCTTGCATCAGGTACTGAGATGCACCCACAGAACAGTTCACCTATTTATTACAATGCCACAATCACTGGAAGAAAGTTTAAAGGTTGGCAAGAGAATTGTATGTCTTTTCCCACCTCCCTCGTATGATAGGTGCCATTTACTGCACACATGTGGCACGTCAAGCTACCTCACAGCAGCATCGAACACAATATTAATATTAGGAAATTATCATAATTCAAAATAGCACAAAAATTCAATAAGGCTGATGTAGTCGGTGGGAGAAATTAAAACAAGCACTGACAAAGCCAATATATCTTTTCTCTAAAGTTCTAGGCTAATAGCTTTGCCAATGCATTTTGCGGCGGTATGCATAAACATGTGTCGACACGCAAGGCTGGCAATCATGGAATGGATTTCTTATAAAGGAAAAGCCACCCGAAGTTTGTCTATGATGCACATATGTAGTCTTTGGAATGTGGAGATGCCAGGTCATCGTGCTGGTCTTTGTGTGATGGATGCCCCTTTGCTCATTGCTCTAAACAGGACCATTATACATTGTTTTACAAGTGAAACTGAGACACCTGCTGGCCAGAGCTTTGAGTTTCAAGGAGAATAATAACAATTCCTGTAGAAGGGTCTTGGGTAGCTTGTGCAGGCTGCATAATTCCGAGTTCATGAAGAGTTAATATACAACCATTCCAGAACACATATTTGTGATATGCGTACTACAAATCTAAGTCACCCAATTTATGGGAATTGAGATGTGTAATACAATGTTGCATAGAAGTGGTTGCAACTACATATTCTGAATTCACAAATATGGTGTTTAAATACTTTGCCAGCATATTGTCTATCATTATTTGGAGTACAGTTACTACTGAAACATGTAACCTTACCATAAGTGGCATGTTTAACATCCAAATATTACACAGTTGGGCCTTGCAGGCTTCAGTTTTCACTTACTCAATTAGGTTAAGGTGCCTTTAAATCCTTTTAAAAATTCTCATCTAGAAGGGACTTCACTTTTCAATGGTTCTTGTCAACAATCAGCATTCTTCCATTTTTATGAAGTGCCCCTTTTGTGAGCATAAGAATTACGAAAAGGATCCACATTCACCCTGTATGGTGTCTGCCAGGCAGACACTCATTTACAGAGTGACCATTATGCCAATGAAGGTCTGCGAGGGCATTAGACTTTGTGGCAAACTGGAAAATTGCAGAGTATAGACTGATTCAGTGGTTGAAGCCTTCTCACATGCTTAAGGAAAGTCTGTGCTTCTTCTCCTGATAGGCCACTGACCCACAAGAGAGAGACAGGAACAACAGTGACATACAAATAATTCATACAGTTAAACCAGCACCGAACACTGGAAAATTCTAAAGTTCCTAACACCATTAGGTTGTATACTAGAGAAAATGTGTATGTTTGTTAGACCACAGGAGGTAGAGAAGTCATCACCCCATAAAAGGAAGCTTCATCTGGAGGCAGTGGTGAGTAGAAGAGTCAAAAGATGCCGGGTTTTCACTCCTTGGCATTTCACATTTGATAGGAACATACCACACTGAAGACAAGTGGAGGTATTTATTAAATAGCCCTTCTAACTTCCTCAAAACCCCATGTCCGCTCTTCTGCCCTGGTCAACGATGATTTTCAAATGTAAGAGGCTGGCCTGGTTAGTAGTGGGTACCTAAGGTACTTACACCTTAGGTACCCAGTTATCCCTTATTAGTGAAGTGTAGGCAGTGTCTAGAAGCCAGGCTCTCTAGGGGTAGCTGTAGCTGAGCAGCCAAGGCTTATCTAGGAAACATGCAAAGCTCATGCAATACCACTGTAGTCACACAGTACTTAAACACATGAAAGAAAATACTCACTGTTACAAAAATAAAGGTACTTTATGTTGGTGACACAAATGCCAAAAATACCATAGAGACTACACTCCCTTAGGAGGTAAGTAATACACAAATTATATCCACTAGTATGCAGAAATAGCTGTAAAACAGTTAGAAAACAGTGCAAATAGTGAAAATCAAATTAGTTAGAAATGGGCCTAGGGTGAACACAAACCATATACTAAGAAAGTGGAATGAGAAAGTCAGCTTCCCACCTAGGCAAGTTTAGTGAGTAGAGGGGCGCTGCGGGTATTAGAAAACACCAAAGGCAAGTAATAGAACCCACCCCAGACCCCAGGAATGCAGGAGTAAATCACAGTAACGTTCCCAGAACACACAAGAACACGAGAAAGAAGATTATGCAAGAACCAGAAGAGACTGCAGGACACCAACGATGGATTCCTGGACCTGAAGACCTGTGGAAGAAGGGGACCAAGAAGCACAGAACAGTCCAGGGAGAACAGGAGCCCCTGCTAACCCGGATGAAGGTGCAAAAGAAGAACCACCGGTGAAGAACAACAGTCAGTACTGCACCCAAGAAGGCAGATGCGGGTTCCTGGTTGGTAAAGAAGATGTCCTGTGCTGGATGGATGATTGCAGTCTGGTTTGTGTCGCTGGATTCCGCCAACAAGCCTTGGCACACACAATCTCGCAGTTAGCGGAAAAGGTGCTGCCCGGGATCAGGAGGGACCTAGTGGACTCTACCCAAGAGGGGGAGTCAGAGAGGGCTCTCAGCAACTCAGAGAGCCCTCAGAAGACCATGCAGTGTGCACAGGAGTTCCACAGTACGTGGACAAAGAAGGTGCAAAAGGAGGTCCATGCAGCACTACAACAAAGGGTCCCACGGGGCCGGAGAACCACGCAGGAAACTGTGCGTCGCATGAAGGAGTGCTGGGGGCCGGAGCTGCAAGGTGCACAAAGAACTTTGTGGAAGGATGCCAACAAGCCTTATCAACTGCAAAACACACGGTGCACAGGGGTACTGTCTTGCATGGGGAGGCAAGCTCTTACCTCCACCAAACTGGACAGCTGGACGTCAGGACTGTCAGGACCACTTAGGTCCACTACCCATGAAGCAGGATCCAAGCAGCTCGGCAGGAGAGGGGTCCCACACAACCGGTTGTCATTGCAGAGAGGTGCCTGCTGAAGCAGGGGAGTGACTCCTTCACTCCAAGGGAGATTCCTTAATTCTTCTGGTGCAGGCTAAAGACAGGCTGTCCTCTCAGAGTGCACGACCGGGAAACAGTTGCAGTTCCTGGCAGGAGCTGAGGATACAATGTTGCAGAAGTCGCCTTTGCTTCTTTGTTGCAGTTTGTAGAGTTCATGGAGGGTCCAGATGCAGTTTCTTCCTTAAGAAGGTGAAGTAAAGGATGCAGAGGATTTCTGCTGGAGTCTTGCAATCCGAATCTGAAGAACCACCCAAGAGAGAGACCCTAAATAGCCCTGAAAGGGGGAGTGGTCAGCTAAACAGGTAAGCACCTATCAGGGGAGGGCTCTGACGTCACCTGCTGACACTGGCCACTCAGGTGCTCCCAGAGTTCCCTGCCAACTTGGAATGCAAGATGGCAAAACCCAAGGACCCTCTTGAGGAGCTCTGAGCACCACCGCTGGGGTGGTGGTGGACAGGGGAGTGGTCACTCCCCTTTCCTTTCTCCAGTTTCGCACCAGAGCAGGGACTGGGTGTCCCTGAACCGGTATAGACTGGATTATGCAAGGAGGGCACCATCTGTGCCCTTCAAAGCATTTCCAGAGGCTTGGGGAGGCTACCTATCCTAAGCCTGTAACACATATTTCTAAAGGGAGAGGGTGTAACACCCCTCTCCCAAAGGAAATCCTTTGTTCTGCCTTCCTGGGCTTGAGCTGCTCAATCCCCAGGAGGGCAGAAACCTGTCTGTGAGGTGGCCGCACCTGGGGCTGCAGTGGAAACCTCAGAGAGCTGGTTTGGCAGTACTGGGGGTCCATGGTGGAGCCCCCAGGCAGGGTGCATGGGATTGCCCCCCCCCAATACCATATTTGGATTGAGGGGTCAATTCCATGATCTTAGACATCTTACATGGCCATAGTCGGAGTTACCAATGTGACCCTACATATATGTATTGACATACATTTAATGCACGCTTATAATGTTGCCCCCGCACTCACAAATTCCGGGGATTTGGCCCTGGACTACATGGGGGCACCTTTGCTAGTGCAAGGATGCCCTCACACACAGTAACTTTGCACCTAGCCTTCAATAAATGAAGATTAGACATATAGGTGACTTATAAGTTACCTGGTGCAGTGAAAAAAGGCTGTGAAATAGTGTTTGCACTATTTCACTCAGGCTGCAGTGGCAGTCCCGATGAAAGGTTTGTATGAGCTCCTTATGGGTGGCAAAAGAAATGCTGCAGTCCATAGGGGTCTCCTGGAACCCCAATGCCCTGGGTACCTATGTACAATATACTAAGGACTTATGAGGGGAGTCCAGTGTGCCAATCAGAATTTGAATATGGAGTCACTAAACTGTAGTGACAAATTTGGTAAGTAGAGAGAGGATAAGCACTGGAGTGCTGGTAAGCAGGGCTTCGGTGACACAGTCAAGCATACTGACAACACATGTAGGCTACAAACTATGAGCACTGGGATCCTGGCTGGCAGGATCCCAGTGAGCGAGTAAAAACACACTGACAAATAGGTCTCAAACTGTGAGCACTGGGATCCTAGCCAGTAGGATCTCAGTGAGACAGTAAAAACATACTGACAACCACAGACAAGCAGGTCAAAATAGGAGTAACTATGCTAGAAAGAGGCTACTTTCTCACATAACTCTCCACCCCCAAACGAAGGACAATAAGGCTAACTTTGGCCAGTTGAGATTTTATTGTCTAAGTGGTGAGAAGTGGAGAGTAGATCTGCAATATAGTAGTTACCCCCTTTAACATCCACTGTATGTTTACTTCCCTGTGGGGATGTAAACCACCCTGTTTGGGGATTTTTCAATAGAAAACAGTACAAGTGCATATTCTCAGCTTCTCTATTTGTAAGTTTTAAAGTGGGGCAGTGAGACTGTTCTACTGAGCCTATGTCAAGACAGGGCTGCTATCCTAAGGATGTGAATGCTAGACAGGGATGCTGTCTCAGTAAGGCCATAGCAGGCAAAAGGTTTGTCCATATGGCTGAAAGAGAGAACAGGATTGCTGTTTCTCTTGGGTTGGATCAGGGCAGAGCTGCTGTTCTATAAGCTCCACACTAGGACAGGGTTGCTGTCCTATGTGTTCAGAGGTAGTGCAGGGCTTTTGCACATCTGGTTTTGTGGTTCTGCAGAGGTACTTGTGCCTTTGGAGTTCAGCTGTGGGCTCCCTCGGTACAGGTTCCACCCCAGGAGAGGTCTCTCCCACCACAGGAATGGTATCCTTAGTGGTAGGGTGGGGAAGAGATACTTTGATACCCTTTTCACCTGTTGGTTGAGAAGGATCCTGAGACTTCAGGCCTCTTTCTCTTCTTTGCTTTTTAATTTCACCTGAAATGAGAGGAAGCAATTCCTGAGGGATACCCAGCATGGATGCATGGGTCCTAAATTCTACCTCAGCCCAACTTGAGGCCTCTAGGTCATTACCTAAGAGACAGTCTACAGGTAAGCTAGGTGATACTACCACCTTATTTGGGCCAGTAATTCCACCCCAACTAAGTTGGACTACAGCTAAGGGGAGAGACTGAGTGCAGTTATTGACATCAGTAACCTGGTACTTCTTTCCAAGGAGGTGTTGTGCAGGTGACACCAAGTTTTCAGTCACCAAAGTAATACTGGTACCTGCCACCCTGCCACCCTGTAGGCCTGGGCCTCAACACCATTTATTACAATTGCCTGCTTCTTCTTGTCCTTGTTAAGGGGACAAGCAGCCAAGGTGGCAAGGCCAGTGCCACCAGGTGTGACAGAAACTGTCTTGGGAGCTTCTACCTCAATTTCTATGATGGACTCAAAAGTGAACACAACTATACCCTTTGTTTGACTATTGCCAGTAGTCCTACCACTACTAACACTACTGCAAGGGGCACTAGAGTTTGATGTATTAATGGTGGTAGGCCAGGGGTTTTACCTTAGCAGGCCGTATCCCCTCGCCCATGGCCCATGGCCTTTACCTTTGCACACATAGCACCAGGGCTTTTTATTGTGTGTAGAGTGAGAAGAAGAGGAAGATGATTTATCCCCACCCCCAGAGGAGTGTTGTGGACCTGAAGGAGGATCTTTGTGTTCACTCACTTTTATCCCAATGCTTATCATGATACTTTTCACCATCTTTCTTCTTTTCTTTGTCACCCCCTGTGTGAGCTTTTGTGCTCACCCTGGTCCTGACCCATTTGTCTGCCTTCTTTCCCAATTTTTTGGGGAGAGGTCAGATCTGAGTCCACAAGATATTGGTGCAACAAATCAAACACACAATTGTGAAGAATATGCTCTCTCAAGATCAGATTGAATAAGCTTTCATAATCAGACACCTTGCTGCCATGCAACCAACCTTCTAAGGCCTTCACTGAACAGTCCACAAAGTCTATCCAATCTTGTGAAGACTCTTTTCTGGTTTCTCCGAACTTAATCCTATATTGTTCAGTGGTTAAGCCAAATCTATCCAAGAGTGCAGTCTTCAGAACATTGTAATTGCCTGTCATCTTCTCTAACAGTAAGGAGTCTATCTCTCCCCTTGCCAGAGAAGGACAACCACAGAATAGCAGCCCACTGTACCTGAGGGATCCTCTGAACTTTACAGGCCCTCTCAAGTGCAGCAAACCACTTGTAAATGTCATCCCCCTCCTTGTACTGGGGGCAATCTTGTGCAGGTTTCTAGAATCAAATGTGCTTTCTCTAACACTGGAACTTCTGAAACTACTACTGCTGCTTCTGCCACCATGGGGAACTAACCCCAACCCCTGTCTTTCCCTTTCCACAGCTAGGGATTCCCTATCTAAGGCCAACTGTTGCTGCTGTAGCCTCAGTCTGGCCTCCTCCAAACTCAGCTTTCTGAGTTCCCTATATAGGGACTGATCCTCAGGGTTGGATGTGTGGGACACGTCTGACACAGAACTGACATGGGAATGAGCAGAGGTTGAGCATCCCCTAACTTGTGTTACTCTATTGACCTGGCCGCTGGGTATGACGGGTACACTACCTGTGTGTGCCCCCTTCGCACAACCAGCTACTCTAAGAGGTTTGTTAAGGGAAAGATCTGTGGAAGGACCCTCTCCTGGATTTTCAGGATCCTCGTCTGAACCAGCCTGGGTAGAATCTCCCTCTACCTCCCCTTCTGGTTGTACCTGACCATCAGGATGCTCCTGGTCATCTTGTAACAGGAGATTCAAAAGGAAATCCTTGTTAGGGTTCTTCCCAATCCCTAAGCTTCTTGCTAAACAGAGACCGCTCAGACTTTTCATATGTGGTCTTAACAACCCTTGGGGTAGCCTCTATAGAAGACATAGCGATAGAAAAATTTAGAGAGAAGAGTAAGAAGTTAGCAAACTATTTCACCTAACTTTTTAGAGGGAAAGAAAAACTTTTCAGAACTTTGTAAAACTTTTTAAAAGTTTGAAATAACTTTTTGAAAGTGATAAAAATGGCTGCTAGGTATAACTGAATATAGCTCTAAGAATTGGAGTACACTTTTCTTGTGAAAAGCACCAGTAACAAAGTGGTAAAACAATTGCAAGTACTTTATCCCACTGCTGCACCACCAATGTAGGAGGCTGGCCTGGTTTGTAGTGCGTAACTAAGGTACTTACACCTTATACCAGGTCCAGTTATCTCTTATTAGTGAAATGTAGGCAGTGTATAGCAGCTTAGGATGTCTAGGGGTAGCTGTAGCAGAGAAGCCAAGGCTGAACTAGGAGACATGCAAAGCTCCTGCAATACCACTACAGTTACACAGTACTTATACACAATAAAATGCAATGCTCAGTATTTCCAAGAATAAAGGTACTTTATTTTTGTGACACAAGGCCAAAAAAATCTTAGAGGCAATACTCCTCCCGGAGGTAAGTATTATACACAATATATACACTAGTAACAAAAATCAGGTAAGTAAACAGTCATAGAATTGTGCAAACAGCAGAAAATACAACAGATTGCAATGGGCCTAGGGCCAACACAAACCATATACTAAAATAGTGGAATGTGAATGTCGAATTTCCCCCTAGGCAAGTGTAGTGTGTAGAGGGGCGCTGGGAATGTAGGAAAACACCAAAGGTAAGTAACGTACCCCACCCCAGAACCCAGGAAAGCAGGAGTAAAGTACAGCGAGTTTCCTCAGCACACACTACAAGTCATGATGAAGAATTATGCAAGAACCAAGCAAGACTGCATGCAACAAACAATGGATTCCTGGACTGAACATCTGTGGAGAAAAGAGACCAAGTCCAGAAGTTGAAGAAGAGTCCAGGAAGAACAGGAGCGCCTGCCAACCTGGAAGAAGATGCAAAAGTGGATTATCTGGTTGGAAGAAAAGTACAGAAATGCACCTAAGAAGATAGCTGCGGGTTCCTGCTTGGTGCAAGAGATGTCACAGGTCGAGTTGTTGGATGCAGGCTGTTTGGGTCGCTGGATTCTGCCAACAAGCCTTGGTTCAAGCAAGTACACGGTATGCATCAAAGAGACGCGGCCTGGGGGTCTCAACCTGGACTGAGGAGACAGAAGGGGCTCGCAGCACTTCAGAGAGCCCTCAGAAGATCAGGCAGCGCCCATGAGAGTCCCAGAACATGGGGACAAAGAAGATGCAAAGTGCGGTTGTCGCAGCACTACACTGGAGAATCCCATGCCACTGGAGAACTCAGGGAGCTGTGCGTCGCAGGATGGAGTGCTGGGGACCTGGGCTACGCTGTGCACAAAGAACTTTTGGAAGAAGTTCACAGAAGGCCAAGGAGCTGCAGAAGACGTGTTGCACAGGGGTACTGACGCAGCACGGGGAGGCAAGCTCTACACTTCACCAAATTTGGACAGCTGGATCTTTGGACAGTCTGAGTCACTACGGTCCACCACCTGTGTTCGACAGGTCGTCGACAGGAGAGGAGTCCCAGAGTACCAGTTGTCATCGCAGAGAGGTGCCTGCTGAAGCAGGAATGTGACTCCGTCACTCCACTGGAGATTCCTTTGGTTCTTCTGGTGTAGGATGAAGACAGGCAGTCCTCAGAGCGTGCACACCTTGGAAACTGTTGCAATTGCTGGCTGGAGCTCAAGTTGCAGGTCACAGGAGTCGTCCTGGATACTTTGTTGCAGTTACAGAAGTTCCTGGAGCAGTCTGCGGTTGATTCAACAGTCAGAAGCTGAGGCAGAGGATGCAGAGGAGTCCTGGAGGAATCTTGCAAACCAAATCTGAGGAAACACCCAGAGGAGAGACCCCAAATAGTCCTGAGAGGGGGACTGGCAACGTACCAAGGTATGCACCTATCAGGAGGGGGTCTCTGACGTCACCTGCTGGTACTGGCCACTAAGAGGTCTCCAGAGGGTCCCCACACCTTTGAATCCAAGATGGCTGACTCCAGGGACACTCTAGATCTGGGCACCACCCCTGGGGTGGTGATGGACAGGGGAGTGGTCACTCCCCTTTCCTTTGTCCAGTTTCGCGCCAGAGCAGGGACAGTGGGTCCCTGAAACGGTGTAGACTGGATTATGCAAAAAGTGCACCATTTGTGCCCTTGAAAGCATTTCCAGACGCTCTGGGAGGATACCACTCCCATGCCTGTAACACCTATTTCCAATGGGAGAGGGTGTAACACCTCTCTCCTAAACAATATGCATTGTTCTGCCTTCCTGGGATTGAGCTGCTCAATCCCCAGGAGGGACGAAACCTGTCTGTGCGGTGGCCGCACCTGGGGCTGCAGTGGAAACCTCGGAGAGCTGGTTTGGCAGTACTGGGGGTCCATGGTGGAGCCCCCAGGGTGCATGGGATTGGCCCCCTAATACCAGATTTGGATTGGGGGGGTCACTTCCATGATCTTGTCGCGTAGGCTCTCATTATTCTAATGAGACTACTTGATTTTGAGCAGCAAGATCGTCCACGGTGTGGGAGACTGAGTCTGACCCATTGTGGGTGACACTTGTCGCTCCAAGTCCAGGTTTTGCTCCGGCTAACTAGCAGTGCCTCGTCTCTCCCAAAAGGTAGAGATGATTGGGCAGCTGAGCGCATGACATATCATACTTCTCAGGGAAGTCGTGGTCACTCAGGTCGCATCTGGTTCTCTCATTCGCAATCCAGTCTCATATATAGATGACAATAACAGCAGTATGGTTTAATAAAACAAATGCATTTTAGATAGCAAAGCGTGAGCTGCAATAACCAGAACGACACAACAAGACAATATTAAAATGGTGACGATGAGAGTGAAGCATAAGAATAATGCTATCATATTGCCACTAGAATCAATGGACTATTTTCTATCTTAGTCATAATTTGAGCACAGCATGTTAAGCTCTAATTCTGCCTTTCAGGTTTCCCCGGGAGGACATCGACCCTCATACCTGAGCAAAGGCCTGTAGTCTGCGTTAGCATCTGCAGCGAAGCATTCAGCAATCGGGATACAGTTGTGGTTCCCTGGCTGGAATCTCCCTCTTAACGTGTAATGGGACTAGAAAGTGTTTTTAAAATAACACAGCTAATGTTCTGAGAAAATGTCCCTACGTAAGGATGTGTATTTTCTACGAATAATTGGAGACTAAACTTCTACCACGTTCACCGGCAATGTACCAAATTGTAGCCTTGACTGAGGCACAAAGTGATCAAGAATGTCTTGTTTGAGAACCGAGTGCGGGGCTAAGCAAAACAGTTAGATAGATGAAATTAAAACAAGACCGTAAAACTGGTTATTGTAAAAATAACAATGCGAAGCCGAATAAAATATATCTAGGTCAAAGTGCACAGCGGCCTAGTGTATTAAACTAACGTGCAAGGAGCTATAAGTACAATGGCTACACAACACCCTCCCCTTGTTGGTTAAAGTGGTGGAAAGCCAAAACTAAAATTCCATTGCTAAAAAAGCTCAACCTAAGATATATATAAAAACCAAAACAATTTTGACAAGTTAAAAGGACACACAAGCATACTACTTGGCAATTTAATTTAAAACATGAGCATGTGGCTTGTAACCGAATTCAATGGTAATGTCAATCTAGAAAAGTTCCAAATTAAGTACGAGCCATGGAGAACAGGAGATCTTCCACTTCGGCAGGTGACAGACCCGGAAAATCCGCACCAAAAATGATCAAGGAGCAAGTGTGTTCCACAGCCCCAGTGTCAACCAAGGCGGCATCCCGTGGAGTGCCCATTGATGAGTTGTTGGCAACTTCCTCCAGGAAGGGTAACTCATAATTAGCTTCACGTAGCAAACGCAGCCTCAGTGCGCATGTCTGGCAATGAACCCTCAGCAGGAACATCAACAGATCAGCATCTATTGCTGGGGGGCGCTGCTGTGAAAGAAAAACTTCCAGTGCATATTCGAAAGAGCACCAGAGGCACCGGAACACGGGCTGCACACAATACAGAACCGGTCTGAATGACAAAGACCAGTCACACTCCAATTGCTTCAGGAGTGTTGCTCCAAATTGCTGCATCATGCGTTCACGACACAGCTGCGCTGATGGGAGTGCCGTCATTTGTCCTCGTTGAGGCGGGACAGCCATTGCGCATAAACAACAGCAACAGCAGGATGCCAGCTAATAAAGCCAAAGTTATCGGAAATCTCCCAAAAATACTACCGAAAATTGAGTGGATAGCTGAAGGTATCAAACCGAATATGGCCATTAGTTGTTGTTGTCGCGTTAGATTAAAAGAAGAAAATATCTCCCTTGCACTGACGTGCTGCCATGGAACGCGACCCGCCTTCAATGTTTGAAGCGTCCAACCCAACTGCATAATGGACCTGCTCTGACTCTGTCCATGGTATGAAGAAGACATATCAGATTGTATAATGTCTATAGCAGAAGAGACAATGTTGTTAATTGTATGTATCCGGTCGGACAAGGTGTTAACATCATTATCCACAAGAGCTAATGCCTTTTTTAGATTTTCCTGATCTATTTGCCTTAACCGGGCAGCAGTATCTTGTTGGGAAAGTTTCCATATCTCATTGTATAATGCATATAAGAAACGCTTCCTACGTGGTGTTCTGGGGCCTGACAAGAAATCTTGTAAGTCAGTGGAGTTAGACAGGAGATTGAGGTGTTCTCTAACCACGTTCAGTGAGGATGATTTTAGCCACTGTTGGCATAATTTTCCTACACTATATGTTGTAATGATATCTGCATGCTCTGGAGATATATAGCGATGGTCTGGCCTACTTGTCCTAAAACCACCCGAGGGGTTAATAAAACGTTGATGACACTCATTGGTATCTATTGGCCACAATAACCACCCGCCTGGACGTGTCAGTGAAGCATTAAACGTACCATTCTGGACCCACTCATCGAGCTCATCTTTATTTGCATTCGTGTATTTTTGCCATTTGTAAAATTTTGCAGGGGCAGGTATACTGGGTAAGTTTAATTCTCTGATTGTTGCTAAGCCTAAACAACTTGTTTGCTGCATTGTTTCATTTAAGAAGATCATTTGAACAGGAATAAGACATGCTCTAAACAATGTTTCTTTTCCCTTAATTTGCCAATTTTTTGTTCCCCAGACACTTTTCCAATCAATTGATTTGGACCAATATTCATAACCTTCTATCAATAGCCGAGAAACAAAGGATTCCGAATATTTAAATTTCGCATTGGTCAATAACATGTGTAAACCCTTAGTAGGTGGTACCTTAAAGTAATAGGGCTCAGCATTCTTTTGATGGTGCCCAGAAAAATATGCAAACTTTTCAGAATATGTTTTAGAACTCCCTTGCAGTGGAGTTGGACAATGTTCCCATTGTGGGTAATTAAATACCGTTTTGGGACTGCTCGCTCTATGTATGAAGTGGTGCCTATAATAATTATAGCAAAACATATCACCATGATTTTCTTTAAATTGGTAAACATCTTCGTTTTCAAAGACAGTATAATATTGCAAATCTGTCATCATAGAATCAACTGTTTCACATCCCAATCATCAGATACAATGCCTGGTATTACTATATCATTCATTGATAATATGAACACATACGGTATTTGAATAATTTCCGTGGGACCATATATATCAAACATTACTTTGTCCCAAACAACTATCAGGAATTGGCACCGCGGAAATGTTCACAAAGGATAAATCTCTTCGAACTTTGTATGACGAAAAATGTGGTTTCAAAACCTCCTCCACCTGTTCAACTGTTGATCTTTCAGGAAGAAAATTACCATGTATTAATAAGAAAAAGGTAATAACAAAACCAATTCAAAGTAGAAAGGCTAGGACAGTCAGAAAAAGCCATAGATAGTTCCATGGAAAAATGAAATATGTTTCTTTAAGCCAGTTTGTTAGCTTATGTGCACTTGACAAATCAGCTGTCGAAGAAGCGAATGAGTCTGAGAAATCATCGTTGAAGTCGGCAAAATAACCAGAGGCAGTTTGTGCAAATGGCGGAGCCGTTGTCAGCGGTGGAGTTGGTATTTCCTGCGGTGGCACACTATAGACAGCACCATCCATTTGGCTTGAAGTCGAATTGACTTGGCCAAATGTTTCTAAGTTAGCTGACGTTAGTGGAACTAATGCAAGATCATCTTCCACCCTCCCCAAGCTCGGAGAGGTGTTGGTGTTGGTGTAAACAACTTGTAGTGGAACTTCTTCGCCAGTAGTGAGAGGGATTTGGGAACTACTGGATGTTCCTCTTGGTCGGCTGTTCAGGATCAGCCACATGGTGTAGTTTGACATTGTCAATAGAGACAAAACGATTTTCTTTGGCACCTGCCAACGATGGTAGAATAACAGTTCTGGTACCGTGTATCCCTAGTACATGGACTGGTGCTCAATAAGAAGGGCCAAATTCCTTTTTCACTGTGACTTTTTCACGTGCAAGATCCCCAACTCTGGGAATCCAGCCGGTAGATGTTACAGGCACATCCTTAATTCCTGTGGAGGCGGCACTTTTAGAAGAATTATCATCACGGAACTGTTGCAATTCCTGTAAGACAGTGACACGTTTATTTATGTCAAAAGGTGTTTCTGCTGCCTTCACGCCAGGACCATCAAGATCCGGAACATACATTTGAGTTCCGAACAGGCACTCATATGAAGTACGACCCCCAGGGACCTTCTAGGCAGGTTATTTAGTGCTCTATGGACTCCATACAGGTAATTAAGCCAACTATGACCCGTACCTAAGACTCTGGCTGTTAAGGATTGCTTTAAATCGCGGTATAATCGGTCCACGACACTATGGGGGTCATTCCGACCCCGGCGGGCGGCGGAAGCCAAAAGGCGGTCATTCTGACTTTCCCGCTGGGCCGGCGGGCCGGCGGGCGACCGCCAGAAGGCCGCACGCCGGCCCAGCGGGAAAGCCCCTTCAACAATGAAGCCGGCTCCGAATGGAGCCGGCGGAGTTGAAGGGGTGCGACAGGTGCAGTGGCACCCGTCGCGATTTTCAGTGTCTGCAAAGCAGACGCTGAAAATCTTTATGGGGCCCTGTTAGGGGGACCCTGCACTGCCCATGCCAGAAGCATGGGCAGTGCAGGGGCCCCCAGGGGCCCCACGACACCCGTTCCCGCCATCCTGTTCCTGTTCCTGGTAAGAATCGCCAGGAACAGGCTGGCGGGAAGGGGGTCGGAATCCCCATGGCGGATTCCCTGGGCCAGGGGAAAACCAGCGGGAAACTGCTGGTTCCCCTTTTCTGACCGCGGCTTTACTGCACTTCCGGTAAATTGGCAAGTGTTGATGTACCGTGTGCGGTTGTGTAGAGCGCAGCAAATACCGTGCCCCAGGTATTACAGTTTTCTACTGTAGGGACCATCCCGAAAGGCAAGCACATCGTTAATATTCTATGTTTATCCTGAGGTCCCGTATGGGGAAATACTGCCTCCAGCGTATTAATTTTCTGTGCTAACCAAAACTAAGTTTCCTCTCGTTTGGCGGGTACTTTACCCATAATCGAATGTACAGTCGCAGGATTTATACCTGGCGTTACTGCATGTGGAATGCGCTGCAGCAGCATGTGCTGGGTTTGTATTTAATGTTTGCATCACGAATTGTACTAATCGTCTATATATTACTGTTAATTCAATGTATAAGCGACAAACCTCAGCTACCGCTAAATTTCCAACCGCAGGATGTGGTGTATAAGTGGCCAATAAAGGCCAGGTAGGACCATCATTACTTAGTGGACCTAACCTTACTGGTAATAATGTATGGGGTAGGGCGCCATCAAGCCAATTATTATGTTCTTGATAAGATAGAGGTATCTCCAAATATGCGTACACTCTGTATTGTCCAGGCGCGTTCGCAGGTGTATATTGATGAAATGTATTAGTGTTCCCATCAACTGCTGGAAATATGAGCAAAGAGTAAAAAAGTTCTGTTCTATAAGCTGCATGGGCGTCCACCACAAATGTGACTGGACCTCCCTGGGCCGTTAGGCCATTCGCTTGTAAGTGTGCTGTGAGAGGTTGTCTCATGTTAACAGCTATTTGTACATGTTAGGGATTCGCCATGATAGTAACACTATTAGTTCACAGAAGGCACACCAAAATGGGGTTTCCTTTTAAAGTTCAAGCTTGAACAACCTTCAGTTGTAGTAGGATTACCTACACAGCTGTAGTGGAAATCCTCAGTACAATGGACGTCTCTGCATACGGCATTGAGGTGTCATTATATATAATGAGACAGAGATACTCCGGAGGACCCGAAAATTAGAGCCTGACCAAATGTTGGCGGCGCCATGTCGCGTAGGCTCTCATTATTCTAATGAGACTACTGGATTTTGAGCAGCAAGATCGTCTACGGTGTGGGAGACTGAGTCTGACCCACAGTGGGTGACACTTGTCGCTCCAAATCCGGGTTTTGCTCCGGCTAACTAGCAGTGCCTTGTCTCTCCCAAAAGGATGAGATGATTGGGCAGCTGAGCGTATGACATATCATACTTCTCAGGGAAGTCGTGGTCACTCAGGTCACATCCGGTTCTCTCATTCGCAATCCAGTCTCATATATAAATGACAATAACAGTAGTATGAGTTTTAAAGACTGGTTTAATAAAACTACTGCATTTTAGATAGCAAAGCGTGAGCTGCAATAACCAGAACGACACAACATGACAATATTAAAATATTGACGATTAGAGTGAAGCATAAGAATAACAATATCATATTTCCACTAGAAACTATGGACTATTTTCTATCTGAGTCATAATTGGAGCACAGCATGTTAAGCTCTAATTCTGCCTTTCAGGTTCCCCAGGGAGGACATCAACCCTCATACCTGAGCAAAGGCCGGTAGTCTGCGTTAGCATCTGCAGCGAAGCATTCAGCAATCGGCATACAGTTGTGGTTCCCTGGCTGGAATCTCCCTCTTAACGTGTAATGGGACTAGGAAGTGTTTTTATAATAGCACAGCTAATGTTCTGAGAAAATGTCCCTACGTAAGGATGTGTATTTTCTACGAATATTGGAGACTAAACCTCTACCACATTCACCGGCAATGTACCAAACTGTAGCCTTGACTGAAGCACAAAGTGATCAAGAATGTCTTGTTTGAGAACACAGTGCTGGGCTAAGCACAACAGTTAGATAGATGAAATTAAAACAAGACCGTAAAACTGGTTATTGTAAAAATAACAATGCGAAGCCGAATAAAATATATCTAGGTCAAAGTGCACAGCTGCCTAGTGTATTAAACTAACGTGCATGGAGCTATAACTAAAATGGATACACAACAATCTTAGACACCTTACATGGCCATAGTCGGAGTTACCATTGTGAAGCTACATATATGTATTGACATTTATGTAGAGCACGCTTATATTGGTGTCCCCGCACTCACGAAGTCCTGGGATTTGGCCCTGGACAACGTGGGGGCACCCTTGCTAGTGCAAGGGTGCCCTCACACACAGTAACTTTGCACCTAGCCTTCAGTAAATTAAGATTAGACATGTAGGTGACTTAGAAGTTACTTGGTGCAGTGAAAATGTCTGTGAAATAGTGTTTGCACTATTTCACTCAGTCTGCAGTGGCAGTCCTAGTTAAAGGTTTGCATGAGCTCCTTATGAGTGGCAAAATAAATGCTGCTTCCCATAGGGATCTCCTGGAACCCCAATGCCCTGGGTACCTAGGTACCATATACTAGGGACTTATAAGGGGAGTCCAGTGTGCCAATTAGAATTGGAATATGGAGTCACTAAACTGTAGTGACAAATTTGGTAAGTAGAGAGAGCATAAGCACTGGAGTTCTGGTTAGCAGAACTTCAGTGACACAGTCAAGCATATTGACAACACATATAGGCCACAAACTATGAGCACTAGGGTCCTGGCTAGCAGGATCCCAGTTTGACAGTAAAAACACACTGACAAATAGGTTTCAAACTATGAGCACTGGGGTCGTGGCTAGCAGGATCCCAGTGAGACAGTGAAAACACACTGACAAACAGGGCAAAAATGGGGGTAACCATGCTAGAGAGAGGCTACTTTCTCACAGAGACCATCATACAATACCCCAACTATACTATCCTAGGTGATTTCAATTTTCACATGGAAGATTTAAGAGACAAGGATGCTGGAGTCCTAATCGAAACTTTATGTTGTTTTGATTTCACTCAGTGGGTGACTATGGCCACTTATAAACTACTATGCCATACCCTGGATGGTATTTTTTCAAATGACTGAAACCTTATTTTCGAAACTGTACTGCCACTGTTATGGTGTGATCATGTTGTAGTACAATTTACATTGAGCATCCAAGGACTATCATTAAAGCATTCCACTAAATGTGCTCAATCTAAAACGGTTCGACAGTGGAACAAATTAGGCAACACGATATTAATAGGGCAGCTTAATTAGACATCACCATATCTTGGCACAGAGCCAAATAAAGCCACTGTCAGATACCAAGAGTGGCTAAGTAGGGAATTACTGAACTTACTACCATAAAAAGCAATAAAATGTAATAGGAGACAACCATCAGCACCCTGGTTTTCACCAGCTCCAAAAGTGTAGAAAGAAAGTCAGAGAATGGAAAGAGTTGAAATGAGATGACAGTGAGAACAGTAAGAAAACATACTGAGGAGCAATTAGAGAATATAAAAACTTGATCCTGGAAGAAAAATCAAAATATTTAGATCCAAAATAGAAAAGGCCTCAAACTCTCCTAAACAGCTTTTTAAAGTGGTACAATTTCTTTCCACGCCACGCTGTTCTCCAAGTCTTCCTCCTAGTCAGGATTTTTGTAATAAATTTGCCGACTTTTTTAAAAACAAGGTCGAAGCAGGTTACAAAGAATTTGATTCAAACAGTCCCAACTTTGACTTTGGTACAACACCCTCCTACAATTCTCAACCAGCTGGTCTAGATCACTTTCCCCAATTGAGCATTGACCAGATGGTCAAGCTCATTAATCAATTAAAATCTGGGGCACCATCGGATCTGTGTGCACCCAAAGTTGTGCAGCCCACTGCAGACTGCATCGCACCAGTTCTAGCTACCTTATTTAATTTGGTTATTTCGACTGGCACTTTACTGGCCAGCTGGAAAAGGGTATCTATTATGCCTTTGTTTAAAAAAAAACCTTCATTAGATCCTAGCCTAGAGAAAAACTACTGCCCTATTTATAGACTCTCTTTCACAGCTATATCGTACTTTTTTGAAGAAAATACTCTACTGAAACATCATAACATGGTTTTAGACCTGGATTTAGTACCGAGACAACTTTACTTGCCATCTCAGAAGGAATTCGATCTATAAAGAATAAAGGAAGGAGAGGAGCAGTGATCCTGCTCAATCCCTCTGAAGCATTTGATACGGTCAGTCATTCTGTTCTATTAAACAGATTAACAAACATTGGCATTTCAGGTTCTGCTCACAAGCTTATTGCCTCCTTCTTAGAAGAAAGGGAACAAACAGTGGCCCTCTGGGATTTTCCCTCCTCTGTGGGGTGCCCAGGGGTCATCACTTAGTCCTACCCTTCTTAATATTTACGTGGCACCTCTGGCTAAACTAATTCTATCCTATGGTTTTGCTTCAGCAGCTTATGCTGATGATACACAGATTGTAGTCTCAGTCCCAGCTAATGCTGAAGAAGTAGCCAAGAGGTTTAATACCTGTATGAAGGCTATAGCGGGTTGGATGACCTCTAACAGTCTAAAACTTAATTCACATAAAACTGGTGTGCTCATTTTTGGTAAAGACCCCACTTTCTGGGGCCACTCTAGGTGGCCCCCAGATTTGGGATCACCTCCAATCCCGACTTCTAAGGAAAGGAACCTTGGGATCATTTTTTATACTGATTTATCTTTTAAGGAGCAGGTTAACAAGCTTTCATCCTCCTGCTTCTTTCCACTGAAGACAATAAAGAAAGTGCTTCCTTACATTCCATCAACAGGGAAGCCTCCTTCCAACACAAAACCATGACTCCTATTCCCCTGTTCTGTTCTGGCAGTGCAGTTAGAAGAAGGGGGACTCCCATATATATATATAGTGTTGCCGAATGTAACATAAGAGATGAGTCTTCAAACTTGTGCAAAATGGCTAACTCTTCAAGTTCATGTTCCTGCTGCCTTTCAAATGAGCAATGTTTCCCCATACATTTGAATAAGACTGCAAAAAAATATCAAAATCCAAACATAAATAATTAAACCTGCGTCTTAATGACAGAAGACCAAGGCCGTATTTGCCTGCTATTTTCTGGTGCGATAGAGACCCAAAGTAGACAAACTTGACAATTTTCGGCACAAAACTACTAAAACAGGTTTAAAAAGAACTTCACGGTGTCGACCCACTAGGCCTTTCCTCGGCCCCGTTAAAGATACGTATGTGTGCATTAGACCTTCAGGTTGCATAATTTTAAATTTTTATTGCAAGTTCTTATGTTTATTCATAGGCAACAACCACTATCCATGCATGTTTTTTTTTCTTTTAGCCTATAATAATCCCTAAAAGCCTCTAATGCCGCCCTTATGAGTTGCTTGATGATTTTAGACCCAAATCGACAAGTCCGGAAACACCAGACCTAGTTTTACCAAGTGTGGGTCTGCATCATGCAAAACCTTTTGTGGAGCGAGTCAGGGGCTGCAGGCAGAAACATGGGCCTGTTTCCTCTGCCTGCTCCCTCCAACACACAGCACAAGTACCCTCAGAGAGCCCAGAGCCGCCCCACCTCAACACACTCCCTGCCCAACATCTCTTCCGCACCGCCCGTACCCTACAGATATTTACCACCTGATCAGAGCAAGTGGTAAATATCTGTTTTTCCCTGGAATTATTCAAAAGCTAAATTAAGCGACTCAATATATCTGGACTCAAAAAGGTTATACCCCATCCCAGGGTATTTAACTAGTAATCCCCAAAACCGATGGGGAGATACAGACTGAAATTAACTGGCCCCAGTATCTCCGCACAGAGTTAGGGCAAATCGGAATGTGGGGCTAAATGTTCGAAATTGTTATGATTTATAAAGGAAAAAATGCATTGACATGCATATATATATATATATATATATATATATATATATATACACACACACAAACACACACACACACACACATACATACACATACATGGTCTGGAGCCTCGTCTATCGGTGGAGCTATTCAGTGCTCATCTATTCGATTAAGATTCTCGTAATTCAGAGAGCAGGGTAAAATTAAGTAACTTTAACCTTCTTACCTGGTTAAAAGGCTCACGATCCATCCATTTTGGGAAGTCGGATCAGCTGATGACTTATTGTGAAAGTATTTCTTGTTTTAAATAACTATGCCAATGTATATTGTAGGGTCCTGTTGGTCCTGAAGTATTTCAGATTTCCCACCTTGCATTTCACAAGTTTTTTTCTTTACTTTTTACGCCAACTCCTGTCACTCCAATTCTGGTTTTGAGGGCTAAAAGGAGTAGCCTAGGCTTTTCAATTTGAGGATTATTTAGTGATATTAACCACCTCAGCTGCCCACTGATAGGTTCACGTGGTCTACTTGTAGATTAATGTTGCTGGTCTTGTGCCTTCAAGCCATGTTGCTATGATGGGAAAACAGCCATTATCGTTTGTAGCCTTTTATCTCTGTACAATAATTAACATGTTTGTGCAGTCACAACTGTCAGCAATCGCTAAGTATCAGATCAAGGTATCTTCAAATCATCCTATATCACTCTTTCAAAAAATCAATCGTTTTGTAAACTCAATATGAAAATTCACCATTCTCCATTCAACTCTGCTGAAACTGCATTTCGCAATGGCAATTTTTCTGAAAAAATTCTAACGCTAGTTAAAAACCTAAAACATTGTCAATAGGCCCTCCTGGCATACAACAAAGAAGCCTTTCTAAACAATCATTGTTTAAACTGTTGGACATCCAGTTTTTAGGTCTTGCTGGTGTCAGTGCATGCGCTAGCATATGCCATCTCACTTACAAGAAATATTGTGTTCTACAAGTGGTATGGGGGCCCGTTCACTGCTTACCATTAGTTGGCTTCATTGTCACTCTCATTTGCTACCTTCTAATTGGGTAGAGTGAGCTGACTTCACTTGCTCTTGTTTTGGCTGGAGCACAGACAAAGTACTGATTGCTTCATCTGGATTAGGGTCCTTCCACTGCTGGAGCTGTGATTGAGGCACTATTTTTTCTTAATTGTCTTCTCCCCCTGCCATCCTTCTCCATGTTGCTTCTTTCCCTCCCACCCCTCTGCTGCTTTATCCTTTCCTCCCACCACCGTTCGTGCTGCTTCTTCCCCCACCCACCTTCTTGTCTGTATTTGCCTCCCACTCTCCCCCTCCGTGTTGCTTATTTCCCTCCCAACCACCCCTCCATGTTGCTTATTTCCCTGGGACCCACCCATCAATGTTGCTTATTTCCCTCCCACCCTAATCCTTGCTGATTCTTAACTCTGCCTTCCCTTTTCCACTTTCACCCCGTCCACGTCTCTTCTTTGTTGCTTCATCCCCTCCCATCCATGTTTCAAATTCCCCTCCAAACACCATTCATATTGCTTATTCCTCTTACCCCTGTTTGTGTGTCGTATTCCCCTCCAATCCCCCTTCTCTTTCTAGCCCCTAATCCTTGCTGTGTTGCTTATTCCTCTCCCACACCCTTGTTGCCTCTGTAGTTTATCTCCACCCACAACCATCATAAGGAAAAAAAGAGCTATGATGCAGTCTCGCTGACCGCTTCTTATCACTTTTTTATCGTCCCTCTTACTCCCACCCACTCTTCCCCTGTTCCAGCACCACCCAAGTGACAAAGCAAGCAGTTCTCCCATAGGCAATGCCTATTTGCTTTGCCAATGTTTGTTCTTCCAGGCCACAGCTTCTACAAATTCTTTCTCCAATACTGATGTTCCATTTAGAATGAACCTGGTAAAATATTTTGCCTACAATAACATTTGTTCTACAGCTGCCCTAATGACCCCTGACTGACAGTTAAAGTAAAGAGAGACAGAAAGGCCATGTTACAATGAAAACAGATGATTTCGTAGAAAGTTCTACTTAAGAATTGTGTCTGGACCTTTGCAGATTCTTAAAACATGAACCAAAGGCCAACATATTTCTCTGGGAAAGGTGGCAACTTTAGTAACATATCAGGCCGTTGCAGAATCTAAAATGGGAACAAATTACTTAGTTATTGCTCTCCAGGAAAGGTGGCAATCTAAGCTATAAATACTTACTGCCACATGACCTTGTTCAGTGGTTCATAGCTACCAAGTTTCCTAGGCCCATGTGTGATGTGATACTTCAATCCAGCTTTCTTATTTGACTTCTGGGGCCTGTAGTTCTGTTTTATAAAGAATAAACACAACAACATAGCCCAGAATTCAAAGAAAAAACCTGGACTGGAGCAGCTAGTCATACATAGACCTGGTAAACTTGACACAGCTGGTGAATACGTTTTAGCCATGGATCTAGGATACTTGACATCTAATCTCAACTGTACCACTTCACCTAAATATGGTGTAAATGAACACTGTTCACTAAAGCTTCGCATAGCCCACAACACAGTGACATTTCTGAGAAGGGCAGACCCTTGGCCTTGTCATCAGAATCACTCCTTCCCTATTCCTGATCTTTTGGACTAGTTGGAAACAGAGAACCAGTAGACAGAGGCCCAGACTCATCATAATATTGCACTACCCTTGTGTCACCCAAGATGTCGCAAGGGCAATGCTATACAACAATAAGATTTACCGCGCAAAGCCATCTTATGTGGCTCTGCGATGTTTGGTAAATCTGAAGTAACACAAAGAAGCGCAAGTGGCTGCCTTGCATTACTCTGCACTGGGAAGGAATTCCATGGGTGGAACATGAGTGCTCCTGTACACCCACCTTTGGATTTTGGTGCATTCCCAGTATTACAAATGGGGTTTCTTGTTGGCCAGGGTATGCACCTCAGCCACGCAGAAACCACTACTCTAGTCGGGGTAAGTAAGTTACACACCAAAGATAACCTGTGCTCACCCCCTGGTAGCTTGACACAGAGCAGTAGGGCTTATCCTCAGCGGTCATGTGTAAATTGTTTACACAACATACACACACACACACACACACACACACACACAAACAAGTGACAGGCATTTTGGCCTATGCATAAACATAGGCCAAAATGACATAAATCAGTAATACTGTACCAAACTGGCACTTGTCAGACCATCATCATCATGAATGCAAAATAAGGAGAAACATTTCCATATTGCATATGTCATAAACAAAACATACCCTCCTAATGGCGGCAACACAAATCCTGAAATATGCAAGTCTCCCCCACCAAGGCCAAGACAGCATATAACATAATCAGGGTATGAACAATCCAGCGTTCAGCACGTTGGTAGAAATATCCTGGTGAAAGCCAAGAGAAATGACCCCGCTCCTATCATGGGGGCAGCAAAACAGAAAATACCCCACCTCACCCGGGACCGGCGAAGCTCCAGAAAGCATGTGCTCCTTACTCCAGGCCCCCGCAACCAAGTGTGACTCCACTGAAAGTGGGAGAGGGGAAAGGAGGACAACTGCATCCCCTTCATTGGCGAGGAGACCTCACTAGGGTCCCTGTGTGCAAAATATAAAGAAGACTGCCGTGGCAGCTGCGGGCTAGGCCTCCTTTGGTGCTCCCTGTAGAAAGCTGGCCTGGTGTGTGGTGGACACCTATAGTGTTGTCACCCTATACCAGGCTTAGGTATCCCCTATTAGTGAATTGTAGGCAGTGTCTAGGAAGCCAGGGCTCTCTAGAGGTAGCTGTGGTGGAGCAGACAAGACCTATCTAGAAGACATGCAAAGCATATGCAATACCACTATTGTCACATAGAAACATATCACACATAAAAGAATCACAAAGTGTTACAAAAATAAAGGTACTTTATTATAGTAAAACAACCCTAGAATACTTATAGACAATTTCCCCCAACTGGAGGTAAGTACACACTAATTATATACACAATAGCAATCAGTAAAATAGCATAAAAGCAACAAGCATTGGCAATACTTAGTAAAAATAGAAAGGGCCTGAAGGGAGGGCAAACCATATATTAAGAAAGTGGAATGCGAGATACAGTCCCCCACCCAAGGATGTGAAGTTGTTAAAGGGGAGCTGGAGGAACTAGGACGCCCAAGAGGTGAGTACCAGAGTGACCCCCAGCGACCAGAAGAGCAGAGGTAAGTACCTGGTTTTCCCAAGAACTAGCAGGAGGACTTAGATAAAGTACTGAACTAGACCATGACCAGACAGGAAGAAACCAAAGGTGGGTTCCGGTAGAAGAGGACCTGCAAAAAAAAGTGACAGAGTCCAGTCCACAATGGAGTGTCCAGTGGAGGCAGGAGTCACTACCAAACCTTCTGTGAATACAGAACCAGGTAGATGAGGGTAGAAGATGACCAACTGTGTAGCCCAGGAGCTGAAGAGGAGTCCTTGGAGTAGTACAGATGATGTCCAACATCGGTTGTCGGGTTGCAGATGGTCAGTGGTGCGGAAAGAACATCAACAAGCCTTGGCAAATGCAAGAGAAGCTAAAGAAGAGTTGCAAGGCTGCAGAGGTTCAGCAAGGCCCAGGAGACTCGACCCTTGGAGGATAGTCCAAGCTGACCCTCGGCAGTGGGGGGATCAAAAAGAAGCAGTCCCACTGGCAGCAAGCATAGTAAGTCGCAGTGAGGCCCAGACAGCACACCTGAAGAGAAGTTCCACGTCGCAGGAGGAGCAGTGAGGAGACGGTGGCCCTCATTATGAACTTGGCGGCAATCACCGCCGACCGCCGTGGCGACGGTGAACAGAAGACCGCCTGTGGCGGAAGACTGGACACCACTCAATTATGATGCCACATAGACAAACCGCCAAAAATCCTGTAACCTCATCCCACTGCCAGGGCCTACGACGGCGGAAAGGCAGTAAACCCCACCCCGCCACCGCCATGCAAACAAATCCTCCACCCACCAAATAATGAAGCACAAATCAGCATGGCAGATAGTGGATGCTGAACGACCATTGGTGGTACGGACCACCACGGCCAGCAATGGGGCCCAACAACAAAAAGTGCACACATTGGCAAATTTGAAACCCACACACCTGACACACATCCACAACACTATAAAACACTCACATACACACCCCACCATCCTTTGCATTGCCAATAGGACCCCCACCTACACCCCCCCAACTACACCGACTAGGAGGAGAAGGTACTGGCTATCCTGCACCTGGAGGGCCTCACTGGACTCGGGTAAGTCAACTACACCACCTGAACAGTCACCCCACCTATAATGCATGCAGCACCCCACCCCTCTCACCACCACCAGGACCCCATCCCCACCCAGGCCACAACACCCACATCCAGTGACCCCGCATGCCCACAACCCCACAAACAGGCCCCCACCCTGCCCCCTATGCAAAGTCACCTACCCCTGCAAGGATTCTCAGTGGCACTACAGCACCCACAATCCACCTCCACCCCCCACACAAAATGCAAAGATAAAGTACACGAAAGGACACTGCATGCCACGACACGGGGAATAAAAAGCACAAAATAGGGCAGAGCTGTGCATCAATTTCCGAAATAGTACATGATACATTCATGTCCATACCCCCCCCACAGGCACCACCACCCATGCCACCCAGACAGAAAGGCCGAGGAGTGCCAGTGCTGCACACGGAAACAGAGGCCCCACTCAGGAGAATGGAGAGGGATGTATGGAAAGGGAGCAATACCCTGGCCCGTCACACAGTCCTGGACTGTCACCCTCCAGCATCCTCACCCAGGATACCACTGACAGCGCTACTACCCAGCCACCAACATCAGCTCTGGCCAAACGACCCCACACCAGTGTCTCCCGGCAACAGACTGACTCGTGTCACTTAATTAAAACACATATGCACCCACATCATATGACCCCCGTCATTATGAATACAAATTGTGAGTGTGTATGCATTAGCCAGTCAATGTCATATTCATACCTTTTTTGCCGGAGGCCATCCCCTGCACTGTAGTGTCTGACGTAAGTCACAATGTACACAATATTGGGTTCCCTGGCACATGCCACATCACTACTCATTAAACAGTGCCAGTAACTATAGACACCAGATAACAATTCCATGAGGCAGACTGAAACTATGCAGTGAAGACAACAGCATCATCATACAATACCTCAGGGTCGCTGGAAGTATAGGCAGATCAGCTGGGTCCTGAAGTTAGGATCTTCCCCCCTCTTCTTCCTCACCATCACTCTCTTCCCTTCTCTGAGGTTGCTGGGCTGGTTGCACAGCACCTTCTTCAAGAAGGGGGATAACTTTCCTCACAGGCAAGTTGTGTAACATGCTGCAGGCCACCACTATCTTACACACCTTATCAGGGACATAGCACAGGGATCCCCCTGAGAGATGGAGGCAACGAAACCTAGCCTTCAGGAGACCTATAGTGCAATCAATCACCCTCCTAATATGTCCATGGGCCTCATTATAATTCTTCTCTGCTTCTGTCGAGGGATTCCTCACTGGTGTCAGGAGCCATTGCAAGTTGGGGTAGCCAGAATCACCTGCAATGGTGGAAATAAACAGGACCAAAATGAACAGACTGCACATACATTTGGCTGGCTGTCACCTATGAACAGAACTACTGTCATACAGACTCACCTATGAGCCATCCTCTGTCCCCTTGTAGTTGTCCCATCAAGTGTGGTGCACTGCTGTTTCTCAGGACAAAGGAATCATGGACTGAGCCTTGGAACCTGCCATTAACATGTGATATGTACTGGTCAGCAGTACCCACCAATTGTATATTCATGAAGTGGAAGTTCTTTTGATTCCTGTGCACCTGTTCATTCACTCTTGGGGGTATGAGAGCTATGTAGGTGCCATCAATAGCACCTATCACATGGGGGATGTTAGCAAAGGTATAAAATCCAGACTTGATGGCAGGCAGTTCAGCCATTTGGGGGAACTTGAGATGGCTGCAGGTGTTGGACAAATACATCCAGGAATTTGGACAGGATGAGGCTAAACATTGGCTATGAGACCCCTACACCCATGCCCACTGTCACCTGAAATTAGTCTGTAGCCAAAAAATGGAGTACAGATAGCACTTGCACTTCATTAGGGATGGCATGCTGATTCCGACTAGCTGGTCTCAGTACAGGATCCAGTAAAGTACACAGGTCATGGATTGTAGCACGACTGAGTCTGTAGGTGACAATGATGTGACGTTCATCCATTGTTTCCAAATCAACCAGAGGTCTGTAAACAGATGGGGCTCTCCCTCGCCTCATGGATCTGTACCTATGGGGGTGGAAAGAACACATTTGAGGGCACTCATACACCTGCAACACAGGTGGTTCTGTGTCAATTAATGTGAGACACGTAGGTTACACACACACAAACGCTAAGTATAAAGTACACTGTTAGGCAAATGTGTGCAGAGTCAACTCTGTTGAAATGGCTTACCAGTGTGGAC
The DNA here is from genome assembly GCF_031143425.1 of Pleurodeles waltl. NCBI lineage: Eukaryota > Metazoa > Chordata > Amphibia > Caudata > Salamandridae > Pleurodeles > Pleurodeles waltl. The sequence continues at coordinate 294,207,393 of NC_090443.1, read as the reverse complement.
ACTTTTCCAAAAATGGTTGCATGTGAGGAACAGAAAGTCATGTCAGCAAGCGTCTAAGGTTGTATACTAGGAGGCCCTGAATTTGGTTCCTAGCCAGGCTCTGATAACGTGGTGGTAGCAAGTTGGCAGCCTCCTGCCATCCAGGTCTGAGGGGGTGGAAGTGACATAATTCCGCTGGCAGTAGTTGTCATGTCAGAAGGCGGTGTTCACCGCCGTGCACCCAATCATTGGATTACATGGTTGTCAATGGGGAACCTGGGCCCATCAGGATCGCTGCCGGCGGTGACGGTGCACACCGCCGTGGAACGCACGCCATGTCGTCAGACCCATGCCACTTGACTCCTGATTCCCGTGCAGAGAAGTACTCCACTGCGTGTGCTGCTGTGTCTTGACTCTGGTCCCTAAGATTGCGTGAGTCAAGGGGAAAGGGCCCCGACCTTCACCACGGAGGAACTGCAGAACCTGGTGGACGGGGTCCTACCCCTGTATGCCAAGTTGTATGGGCGACCAGAGGAGCAGGTGAGTTGGCGTCTTTTATCCTTGGATGTGTGTGATTGAGACGGAGGCCTGTATGCATATGTGTTCAATTTGTGACTGACCATCCGTACACTGTCTGGCATGTACTGTATGTGTGTTGATGACAAGTCTTTCAAAAATGTCTATTCCATAGGGGGCGACATGTCATCTGTATTAGGAGAACACATACTGATGTCTGTTTTTCTGCTCTGTGTGAATCATGCAGGTCAGCGCCCATCAGAAGAGGGGACTATGGCAAACCATCGTCAAGGAGGTGTGACCCTGGGGGTCTACAACTGGCAGAGCACCCACAGCAGGAAGCGGTGGGAGGACCTGAGGGGCTGGGCCAGGAAGAACCGGAGAGGCCCAGCTGGGGAAGGTTTCCCAATGAGGAAGGGGTGCCTATCGGACCATGACCCCCTAATGGCCCGCATTCTGTTGGTGGCATATCCGGATTTGGTTGGGCGCTTGAAGGCAGCACAGCACCCACAAGGGGGTTAGTACCAACACTGTTGTGATACTCTTTGGTAGATGTGTTTGGGTGCTGTGGTATGAATGCTGTCTAGTGCCAGTCACTCGGCCAGGTGTGTTCATGCAGTTATGCCCCCTCAAAGATCCGGAGATGGTGTGAGGGCATGTCCGTGCAGCCCCAATAGGCTCATGGGGGCCCTATTTCTGTAATACTGGATGGTTTGTGGGCTCACTGACTGGAGAGTGCATTCACTGGGCATGGTCTCCCATGTGTGTACTCCACACTGTGGGTAATGGGGTGTATTCTGGGGTAGTGCCACTAGTCAGGGGCACAATCATTGCTATTGTTGTATGTGCTGTGTGTAGGTGTGTGACCTGGATGGGAGTGTGTGTGAGCCAGAGATATACATTCATTCAGTTATTTACAGAGTTCTCCCTTGTTTTGTCTCTCCACCCCTGTGCTCTTGTGTCCTTTGTGTACATCAGCATCATCTGGCGAGGGAGCAGTGGTACCGGCAAGTGGGGATGCAGCGGCCCATGGTTCCAAGGAGGCAGAGTCAGCAGACGCCCAGGGGACCAGTGGGCTGGAGGGCGAGTGGAGTACCACAGGGGAGGCAACTACCACTGGCGGTAGTGACTCTGATACCTCCTCCAATGGCAGCTCCCTGGTGGTGGTGGACTCTACTGGGCCCACCCATTCTTTGACATCTTCCGCCACCCCATTCCATCACTGCCCTCCCAGTTGCTCCCCACCCAGTTGCCCGTGCCCGCTCACCCAGGAGTGTGGGTGTCTCCTTCCCCCTAGGCACCTCATCCCCTGCCCCAGTCAGCCCTGCTGCCCTCCCGGAGGAGGCTATTGGCCTTCTGAGGACCATCTCTGTAGGGCAGACAACCATCGTGAATGCCATCCAGGGGCTAGCATCCCAGATGCAGCAATGCAATGCATACCTGGAAGGCATTCACGATGCAATGTCTGGCCTACAGAGATCTTTTCAGACTCTGGCCTCCTCTTTGACGGCAGCCACTGTCCCTGGTATTTCCATCCCATCTCCCATCACCTCTACCCCTTCCAGCACCCCACTCTCTTCACCCATCCCATGCACATGTCCAGACAGCCATGCACACAGATCAACACACAAGAGGCATACAGAGAAACACAAGCACAACTATTCCCACCACAGGCATGCACACACCCAACATACCAAAGCACACACAACATCCACTTCCCCCAGTGTGTCGACTTCCCCGCCACCCTCTCTGTCACCTCACCATGCACACCCACACGCACTGCACCCTCAGTCACTGCTGCTGGCCCCATTCTTGCAGTCACCACAACATCTGACATCCAGACATGCACCGCAGACACCACACCTGCATTCACCACAACTACATTGTCAGACACTTGCAGCACACTCACCAGACCTGCAGACACCCAGACAACATCCATGTACTCTGGTAGCCAGTCTTCTCCCACTTTGTCCAACCCCATCCTCCCAAAACACACAAACATTTGCAGACATCCACACAACACACATCCACCACACATCAGCATACTTTACAGGCACCTGCATCCACGTCCGGCACACCTACACCTGGTACAATCACTCCCTCCACCTCCACTCCCAGACCTTTGTCTAAATCCCCCCCAACTGCCCCTAAGAAGCTTTTCCTCTCCTGTGTTGACCTGTTTAAACCCACTAGCCCATCCCGTCTCGTCCCTAAACGTGCCCATCTCCTTGCCCAGTCCACTCCTTCCACGTCCAAGTCCACCCCAGTCCGCACTTCCCATTCCAGTGTCCCTTCCCCTGGGAGGAGGAAGCCCTGTGTTTCCCCAGGTCCCTCTGCCACCCCCGGTCCAAGCCCACTCCCCCACCTTCCAAGGGCAAGCCCAAACCCCATCTACCTCCCAAACCTAAGCCCAAGCCCTCCCTTCCAGACGTAAGTCCCCACCCCGCCACCCCTGCCCCTGTTTCCTGAGGTGTCTGGCTGTCCCATTGATGCCCCCTTCAGGTGGAGTACCCTGTACACATGCGGGAGTCAATTCAGGGCTATTTTGGCCCTTATGGGATTGTCTAATGGACTGGCCAATGGCCTTATTTGGACAGAACATTTTTTGTGGGAATAAATTGCAGTGCCCAGTTTTGCTGTTGGCACATTATGGTGACGTTGTTTCAGTGTTTCACTGTGGGGTTGTAGTGTGCACATGTGTGTACTTTGGTGCAGGTCTTTGTTGCCTTGTGTCGGATAAGTACATGTTGTTCTGTGTGTGTTTGGTGTGGGATGGTGGGAGGGGTTGGGGGGGTGTTGCAGGGTAGGTGGGCTGGGTGTGTAACTGTGCTCTTTCTTCCCATGTGTACTAGGTTTCGGTACTTACTGTTGTTGTCTTCGTTGGCGGTCACAGTCGTGGAGGTATATGGCAAGGAGCAGCACTGGCATTATTTCCAACTCTCTCTCCATGTCTGTGTCGGCGTGTTGTTTGTGCCTCTGGTGAGTGTTTCCTTTTCGGAACTAACGGCGGTCTTGTGCTTCATAATTTGGTGGGCTGGTGGTTCCTTTCCCCCGGCCCGTGGGTGGTCATGTCCGTCCTCGTCGGCACTCCAATGATGGTGGTGTGTGGATAGCCCGCTACTTGTTTCTCATGTGCTTCATTATTTGGAGGTCCGGACCACCAGCTTGTTGGCGGTAGTTACCACCACCGCCGGCGCGGTGGCGTTTACCACCACCGCCGGCGCGGCGGCGTTTACTGCCATGTTCACAATGACCACCTATGTTTGGCAGGAAGAAGTGCTGGGGGCCGGGGCTACACGGAGCCTGAAGATCCTTTGCGGAAGGAGCAAACAAGCTTTGGTAGCTGCAAAATTCACAGTGCCTAGGGGTACTGTCCTGCAAGGAGAGGCAAGGGCTTACCATCTCCGAAGTTGAACAGGTGGCAGACAGGACCAAGGGGACCACTCCAGACCACCACCTGTGATTCAGAGGAGAGCAGATCCACGCAGGCAGTCTTCGTTGCAGTTGGTGCCTGCAGATGAAGGAGAATGACTCCTTCACTCCAAGGGAGATTCCTTCTTGCTTCTTGGTGCAAGCTGAAGTCTCACCGACCTCAGACGATGCATAGCCGAGGAAATCGCTGGAGTTGCAGAATGTTGGTTCCTGAAGAGTCCAGTTGCGTTTCCAGTGGCCAGAAGATGAAGTAAATGATGCAGAGGAGTCCTGGTGGAATCTTACCCATCAGGTCTGGGGACTCACCCTCAAGGGAGTCCCTAAATAGCCCTAAAAGAGGGTTTGATCACCTAGTAAGGTGACCACCTATCAGGAGGGGTTCTTAGACGTCGCTTGCCTGACCTGGCCAGTCAGATGCTCTGAGGGGACCTGTGCACATCTTACTTTCAAGATGATAGAATCAAGTGGCCACCTGGAGGAGCTCTGGGCACGACCCCAGGGGTCGTGATGAACAGGGGAATGGTCACTCTCCGTTCCTTTGTCAAGTTTTGCACCAGAGCAGGGACCAAGGGTCCCTGAACTGGTGCAAACTGGTTTATGCAACAAGGGCACCTAATGTGCCCTTCAAAGCAAACCGGTGGCTTGGGAAGGCTACCCCTCCCAAACCTTTTAACACTTATTTCCAAGGGACAGGGTGTTACCTCCCTCTCCCACAGGAAATCCTTTGTTCTGCCTTCCCCTGCCTGAGCTGGTCAAGCAGCAGAAGGACAGAAACCTGCCTGAGGGGTGTGCGCAGCGCAGGCTGCCTGGAAAACCCCAGAAGACTGGTAGGAGCAATACTGGGGGTCCTCTAAGGAGCCCCCAAAGTGCATGGAATCATACAACCAATAGTGGCAACAGTATTGGGGTATGATTTCAAAATGTTTGATCCCAAACATGCACAGGTTCAGAGTTACTATTATGTAGCTGGACACATACTGTGTCCAATACAAGGGTAAAATGGCTTCCCCGCACTTACGAAGTCCAGTGTAATGGAAAAGGAGTTCGTAGGGGCACCTCTGCTCATGCAGGGGTGCCCTCACACCCACACCCACCTGCACACTACCCTCTGGACTAGGAGGGCCTACCATAGGGGATACTTACAGTGACTTGGTGCAGTGACCTGTGGTGAAAGGGTGTATGCATCTTTTCACACAGGCTGCAATGGCAGGCCTGCAGACACATTTTACATGGACACCCAAGGGTGGCATAATACATGCTGCAGCCCATGGGGAACTCCTTGTGCCCAATGCCCTGGGTACCTTAGTACCATATCCTAGGGACTTATGAGAATGCACCAGTATGCCAACTGGGGGTGTGCAAAGTGATAGGCAACCAAATTTAGAGGGAGAGAGCACAATCACTGGAGTACTGATTAGCAGGATCCTAATGAAAATTCAAAGCATACTGACAGCAAGCAAAAAGTGGGGGTAACCATGCCAAAAGAGGGTACTTTCCTACACAACAACCCCCAACCCTCAATGATGGATAATCAGACTAACCTTGCCCAGTTGAGTTTTCATTGTCTAAGTGGAAATATCTGGAGAATCCATCTGCATTGGAGTGGTTACTCCCAGGTATATGTTCCACTGTATAGTCCATTCCCTGCAAGGATATGGACCACCTGAACAATTTGGGATTCTCACCTTTCATTTGCTTAAGCCATAAGAGGGGCTTGTGGTCTGTCTGAACAAGGGGGTGAGTGCCAAATAAGTATGGCCCCAGCGTCTTTAAGGCCCAGAACACAGCAAAGGCCTCCCTCTCTATGGCTGACCAACGCTTTTCCCTTGGGTTTAACCTTCTGCTAGTGAAAGCTACAGGTTGGTCCTGGCCCTCATCATTTAGCTCAGATAGTACTGTCTCTATCCCTACCTCGGAAGCATCTGTTTGTACAACAAACTGCTTGGAGTAATCAGGGCTTCTTAGTATAGAAGCAGAGCACATGGACTGATAGAGGTCATCAAAAGCTGCCCATAAGACGTTCTTGGGCATCCTTTTTAATGTGGGGTCCTACAATGGAGACGAAATTCTTGATGAACCTCATGTAGTACCCTGTCAGGCCTAGGAAGGCCCTGACTTGGGTTTGAGTTGTAGGGGCAGTCCAATCAAGAATTGTCTGGATTTTGCCCTGAAGTGGCTGGATCCAGCCTCCACCTACCAGCTGGCCCAGATAAACCACCTTTCCCTGCCCTATCTGGCATTTTGATGCCTTGATATTGAAGCCTGCTTTTTGCAGAGCCTCCAGTACTTTCCCAAGGTGGACCAGGTGATCCTTCCAGGTGGAGCTAAAGACAGCAATGTCATCAAAATAAGCTGCACTGAAGCTTTCCAGGCCTTGGAGAACTTTGTTCACCAATCTCTGGAATGTGGCAGGGACATTCTTCAGTACAAAGGGCATCACTGTAAAGCGATAGTGCCCACTAGGAGTGGCGAAGGCTGTTTTTTGGTTGTGCATCCTCTGATAACTTGATCTGCCAGTAACCAGCAGTCAGACCAAAGGTGCTAAGATACTTGACAGAAGCCAGAATATCTATTAGCTCATCTGCCCTGGGGATAGGATGAGCATCAGTTTTGGTTACTATATTGAGGCCTCTGTAGTCTACACAGAACCTCATCTCTCCTTTGCCATTTTGAGAGTGAGGCTTCGGTACAAGGATTACGGGGCAAGCCCAAGGGTTGTCTGAAGGTTCAATACCTCCCAGTGCCAGCATCTTTTGCACCTCTGCTTCGATGCATTCCCTGACATGATCATGCTGCCTGTATATCTTACTTTTGACAGGTATGCTGTCACCTGTGTCAATGGTGTGTTCACACCATATAGTTTGACCAGGAGTCAAAGAAAACAGTTCAGAGAACTGACCTAGGAGATTTCTGCAATCTTCCTTTTGTTGCTCAGAGAGGCAGTCTGCAAGTACTACCCCATCTACTGAGCCATCCACAGTATTGTGAGAGAAGAGGTCAGGGAGAGGGTCACTCTTCTTTGTGACCTTCAACAGTTGCCATGAGCAAAGTCATATCAGCTCTATCATAACAGGGTTTTAGGGAATTCACATGAAGCATCCTGTTGCGCCTTCTAGGAGTGCCTATGTCAACCAGGTAGGTTACCTCCCCTTTTCTCTCTACAATAGTGTGTGGGCCACTCCACTTGTCTTGGAGTGCCCTGGGAGCCATAGACTCCAGGACCTACACCGTCTGTCCTGGCTGATAAACAGTCAGCACAGTCTTCTGGTCATACCATTGCTTCTGCAGTTCTTGGCTGGCCTGAAGATTTCTGGATGCCCTCTTCATGTATTCGGCCAGTCTATACCTGAGGCCCAATACATAGTCCACAATGTCGTGTTTTGGAGGCTTGAGAGGTTGCTCCAAGCCTTCTTTCACAAGGGCAAGCGGACCCCTAACAGGGTGTCCAAACAAACGTTCATATGGGCTGTAGCCCACTCCCTTTTGAAGAACCTCCCTGTAGGCAAAGAGAAGGCAAGGTAACAGGACATCCTACCTCCTTCTGAAATTCTCTGAGAGTCCCATTATCATGCCTTTTGGTGAACCTTTTGACTAACCCATTTGTTTGAGGGTAGTAAGGAGTGGTGAATTTGTAAATGGTACCACACTCCTTCCACATGGCTCTAAGGTAAGCAGACATGACGTTTGCACCTCTGTCTGATACCACCTCTTTAGGAAAATCCACCCTGGAGAAGATTCCAAGGAGGGCCTAAGCCACTGCAAGGGCTGTAGCGGTTCTAAGAGGAATGGCCTCTGGATACCTGGTGGCTTGGTCCACCACCACCAGTATGAATCTGTTTCTAGAGGAAGCTAGAGGGTCAGGAGGCCAACAGCATCTAACCCAACACTCTCAAAAGGTACCCCAACCACTGGAAGTGGGATTAAGGGGGACTTTGGGGTGCCACCTGTCTTGTCACTAGCTTGACAGGTCACACAGGAGCGACAAAACTCCTTGGTGTCTTCAGACATGTGGGACCAGTGAAAATGAGGGACAAGCCTGTCCCAAGTCTTGCTTTGCCCCAAGTGGCCTGCAAGAGGTATGTCATGTGCAAGTGTTAATAGGAAACCCCTAAATTTCAAAGGGATGACCAGTCTCCTGGTGGCACCAGGTTTAGGGCCTCTTGCTTCTGATCAAAGGAGGCTGTTATCCCAGTATACTCTATGGCAGTGGTCTCCAAACCTTTTATTGCCGTGCCCCCCCAATTGAAAAATTAAAATCATTGGCCCCCCTCAGAATTTTTCATAATTATTTTATAAAGATGGCAATGTTTAAATATCTCTAGACCTATTTCAACATTGCAGTTAAGTGCTGTTACCTTTTTAAAAATGCAATAACATGCTTCTGCTTAAAACAAAGGCCTGTTATCTGTATAATGCTTCTTTTGGCCAGAGTCTGGCACCCCCCCCGGACCACTGGAGGCCCCCCTAGAGGGGCCCGCTCCCCAGTTTGAAGACCTCTACTCTATGGGTACCATTGACATCCCCTGTCTCTTGTGCCGCAGCTTGCTGCATTAAGCTATCCAGTGTGGGACAGGTTTGCTGTTCCAAACTGAGGCCCATATTCATGGGAAAATGACGGAACGTGACGCTGCGCCACAATTGGCAGCGCTGCGCTCTGTCATTTTCACAAGGCAGGGATGCGCGCAAGTGAATATGGCACCATCATGCAAGGATGTCTGTGTTGAGGGATGTGATTGTTTATGTGTGGGAAGGTGTCCCTTCCCGCACATAAACAATCACTAATGGCACTTTGGCACTTCTGTGTGTCTGCAGAATGCACCACACGCAGAACTGCCAAAGTGCCGTTTTCAATGATTGTTTATGTGTAGGAAGGGATACCTTCCTGCACATAAACAATAATTTCTGGCATTTTGCTTTTTCTATGCGTGCTGCAGAAAAGCAAATAATGAGGAGGTATAAAAGTATTCCTCCTTGTTGTGCCTTGCTAATGCCCCAGGGGTGGCGTTAGATTTTGGTGCTGCCTCTGGTTTACAAAATCTTGTAAATCTAAGGCAGCATCAAAATGCAATGGGTGTTGCTGTGGCATGCCCACAGCAACACCCATTGCACACCCCTCTTATGCAGGTAACTGCGTCAGAGGGGCCCATATTTACAAGGAGGTGTAACGCCACAAAAAGTGGCGTTACACCTCCTTGTAAATATGGAGCTGAGGTTATCGCCACTGGAGCATCAGGTAAAGTGACGTTCCAGTGGCGCTAGGGGCTCATAAATATGCCCCTGAGTTCCTCCTTGGTGGGTGCCCCTGCCCCCAAGAGCTCAGCTGTGTCAGCTTTGTAATCCTCTTGCGTAGGTTCCACCCAAGGAGTAGATTCCTCTCCCTCAGGAGTAGAATCCTCACTGGAAGCTTAGGCACAGGATAACTTTTTACCCTGTCTGCCTTTCTTTTTAGGATCCTCCTGGGGCATTGTTCCAGACTCCAGGGCTCCCTGTTCCCTGTTCCCTTTTCTTTTTGGCCTGTGCTCTGGTCAAGGCAAATATATGCCCAGGGTTGCCCAGCATTGCTACATTAGCCTCCAATTCCACTTCAGCCCAAGCTGAAGTTTCCAAGTCATTACCTAGCAGGCACTCTACAGGTAGATCAGAGGATACTACAACCTTTTTAGAGCCTGTAACACCCCCCACACCAGCTAAAGTCAATAACTGCCATGGGGTGACACACAGTGTTTCTGTGAGCATCAGTCATATGGTACATGTAACCAAGTAGTTGTTCAGGTGACACCACTTTTTCAGTCACCACAGTGACACTGGAACCTGTGTCCCTGTAGGCATCAGCGTCAACACCATTTATTAAGGGATGCTACCTTTACTTACCCAGATTAAGGGGACAAGCAGCTAGGGTGGTAGGGTCAATGCCACCGTCAGAGACCAATGCAGCCTCAGTGGTCTCCCTGACTAGCCCAGAGCGCACTACAGTCCCCAGGGTGAGCCCAGCTACATTTTTGGACTGACTACTATTATTACCACTATTATTGCTACTGCTAGAGGCACTAGGGGTAGGAGTGTTAGTGTAGGAGGCTGGACTGGCTTGTAGTGAGTACCAAGGGGTACTTGCACCTTGCACCAGGCCCAGTTATCCCTTATTAGTGTATAGGGTGTCTAGCAGCATAGGCTGATAGATAATGGTAGCTTAGCAGAGCAGCTTAGGCTGAACTAGGAGACGAGTGAAGCTCCTACAGTACCACTTAGTGTCATATGCACAATATCATAAGAAAACACAATACACAGTTATACTAAAAATAAAGGTACTTTATTTTTATGACAATGTGCCAAAGTATCTCAGAGTGTACCCTCAGTGAGAGGATAGGAAATATACACAAGATATATATACACAATACCAAAATATGCAATAATAGTCTTAGAAAACAGTGCAAACAATGTATAGTTACAATAGGATGCAATGGGGACACATAGGGATAGGGGCAACACAAACCATATACTCCAAAAGTGGAATGCGAACCACGAATGGACCCCAAACCTATGTGACCTTGTAGAGGGTCGCTGGGACTATTAGAAAATAGTAAGGGTTAGAAAAATAGCCCACCCCAAGACCCTGAAAAGTGAGTGCAAAGTGCACTAAAGTTCCCCAAAGGACATAGAAGTCGTGATTGGGGAATTCTGCAGGAAAGACACAAACCAGCAATGCAACAACGATGGATTTCCAGTCGAGGGTACCTGTGGAACAAGGGGACCAAGTCCAAAAGTCACAAGCAAGTCGGAGATGGGCAGATGCCCAGGAAATGCCAGCTGCGGGTGCAAGGAAGCTGCTACTGGACTGTAGAAGCTTAGGTTTCTGCAGGAACGACAAGGGCTAGAGACTTCCCCTTTGGAGGACGGATCCCTCACGCCGTGGAGAGTTGTGCAGAAGTGTTTTCCCACCGAAAGACCACCAACAAGCCTTGCTAGCTGCAAATCGTGCGGTAAGCATTTTTGGATGCTGCTGTGGCCCAGGAGGGACCAGGATGTCGCAAATTGCGTCAGGAGAGAGAGGGGACGTCGAGCAAGACAAGGAGCCCTCTCAGCACCAGGTAGCACCCGGAGAAGTGCCAGAAACAGGCACTACGAGGATGCGTGAAACGGTGCTCACCCGAAGTCACACAAAGGAGTCCCACGTCGCCGGAGAACAGCTTAGGAGGTCGTGCAATGCAGGTTAGAGTGCCGTGGACCCAGGCTGGACTGTGCACAAAGGATTTCCGCCGGAAGTGCACGGAGGCCGGAGTAGCTGCAAAAGTCGCGGTTTCCAACAATGCAGTCTGGCGTGGGGAGGCAAGGACTTACCTCCACCAAACTTGGACTGAAGTGTCACTGGACTGTGGGAGTCACTTGGACAGAGTTGCTGGATTCAAGGGACCTCGCTCGTCGTGCTGAGAGGAGACCCAAGGTACCAGTGATGCAGTTCTTTGGTGCCTGCGGTTGCAGGGGGACGATTCCGTCGACCCACGGGAGATTTCTTCGGAGCTTCTAGTGCAGAGAGGAGGCAGACTACCCCCACAGCATGCACCACCAGGAAAACAGTAGAGAAGGCGGCAGGATCAGCGTTACAGAGTTGCAGTAGTCGTCTTTGCTACTATGTTGCAGTTTTGCAGGCTTCCAGCGCGGTCAGCAGTCGATTCCTTGGCAGAAGGTGAAGAGAGAGATGCAGAGGAACTCGGATGAGCTCTTGCATTCGTTATCTAAAGTTTCCCCAGAGACAGAGACCCTAAATAGCCAGAAAAGAGGGTTTGGCTACCTAGGAGAGAGGATAGGCTAGCAACACCTGAAGAAGCCTATCAGAAGGAGTCTCTGACGTCACCTGGTGGCACTGGCCACTCAGAGCAGTCCAGTGTGCCAGCAGCACCTCTGTTTTCAAGATGGCAGAGGTCTGGAGCACACTGGAGGAGCTCTGGACACCTCCCAGGGGAGGTGCAGGTCAGGGGAGTGGTCACTCCCCTTTCCTTTGTCCAGTTTCGCACCAGAGCAGGGCTAAGGGGTCCCTGAACCGGTGTAGACTGGCTTATGCAGAAATGGGCACCAAAAGTGCCCATGAAAGCATTTCCAGAGGCTGGGGGAGGCTACTCCTCCCCTGCCTTCACACCATTTTCCAAAGGGAGAGGGTGTAACACCCTCTCTCAGAGGAAGTTCTTTGTTCTGCCATCCTGGGCCAGGCCTCGCTGGACCCCAGGAGGGCAGATGCCTGTTTGAGGGGTTGGCAGCAGCAGCAGCTGCAGTGAAACCCCGGGAAAGGCAGTTTGGCAGTACCAGGGTCTGTGCTACAGGCCTCTGGGATCATGGGATTGTGCCAACTATGCCAGGATGGTATAGAGGGGGCAATTCCATGATCATAGACATATTACATGGCCATATTCGGAGTTACCATTGTGAAGCTACATATAGGTAGTGACCTATATGTAGTGCACGCGTGTAATGGTGTCCCCGCACTCACAAAGTCCGGGGAATTGGCCCTGAACAATGTGGGGGCACCTTGGCTAGTGCCAGGGTGCCCACACACTAAGTAACTTAGCACCCAACCTTTACCAGGTAAAGGTTAGACATATAGGTGACTTATAAGTTACTTAAGTGCAGTGTAAAATGGCTGTGAAATAACGTGGACGTTATTTCACTCAGGCTGCAGTGGCAGGCCTGTGTAAGAATTGTCAGAGCTCCCTATGGGTGGCAAAAGAAATGCTGCAGCCCATAGGGATCTCCTGGAACCCCAATACCCTGGGTACCTCAGTACCACATACTAGGGAATTATAAGGGTGTTCCAGTAAGCCAATGTAAATTGGTAAAATTGGTCACTAGCCTGTTAGTGACAATTTGAAAGAAATGAGAGAGCATAACCACTGAGGTTCTGATTAGCAGAGCCTCAGTGAGACAGTTAGTCACTACACAGGTAACACATTCAGGCACACTTATGAGCACTGGGGCCCTGGGTGACAGGGTCCCAGTGACACATACAACTAAAACAACATATATACAGTGAAAAAATGGGGGGTAACATGCCAGGCAAGATGGTACTTTCCTACACAACCCCCCCCTCAAACGAAGGACTATAAGACTAGCCATGACCTGATGAGTCTTCATTGTCTAAGTGGAAATATCTGGAGAGTCCATCTGCATTGGAGTGGCTACTCCCAGGTCTATGTTCCACTGTATAGTCCATTCCCTGTAGGGATATGGGCCACCTCAATAATTTAGGATTTTCACCTTTCATTTGTTTTAGCCAAAGTAGAGGTTTGTGGTCTGTCTGAACAATGAAGTGAGTGCCAAACAGGTATGGCCTCAACTTCTTCAGAGCCCAGACCACAGTAAAGGCCTCCCTCTCTATGGCAGACCAACGCTTTTCTCTAGGGGTCAACCTCCTACTAATAAAAGCAACAGGTTGATCCTGGCCCTCAGAATTAAGTTCTCCTAATTCAGATGCATCAGTTTGGACATAGAATTTTTTAGAGTAACAAGGGCTTTTCATGACAGGTGCAGAGCACATGGCCTGCTTCAGCTCCTCAAAAGCTTTCTGACAGTTTGCTGTCCATAATACCTTTTTAGGCATTTTCTTGGATGTGAGGTCATTAAGAGGGGCTGCAATGGAGCCATAGTTCTTAATGAACCTCCTGTAATACCCAGTGAGGCCTAGGAAGGCTCTCACCTGAGTCTGAGTGGTAGGGGGAACCCAATCAATAATTGTTTGGATTTTCCCCTGAAGTGGTGCAATCTGTTCCCCACCAACAAGGTGTCCCAGATAAACCACCTTACCCTGCCCTATCTGGCACTTTGAAGCCTTGATAGTGAGGCCTGCCTTTTGCAGGGCCTCCAAAACTTTCCATAGGTGGACCAGGTGATCATCCCAGCTGGAGCTAAAGACAGCTATATCTGTCACGGTTTCGGGCAGGGCTGATCAGGACTTTGGTTGGGACACCCCTTGAGGTCACCGAATATCCTAAAGAGGTAGTACACTGGGGCAGAGGAGCAGCTAAAGGCATACACGGAAAGGACAGCTATGGATAGGCACAGGAAACAGGAAAGTAAAAGCAGAGCAACCCTTGTGCGAACAAACAGGAAACAGATTACCAGTGGACAAACACGCTGGGGTTGTACACAGAGTAAGGCGCAGAACCTCCCACAGTGACAGGGAATCTCAATGCCTCTGTGCAGTTTGCTCTTACAGATAGTCACCCTGCCAGCCCCATAGAAAGGAGGCAGCAGAAGTGATTCTGTCTCTGGACCCTAGAGCACAAACAAGGATAGTACTTACATACACAGGACACGCTCTTGTGGGTCCAGCTGGAAACACAGTGGCGATTCCTGAGAAAACAGCAATAGCACACTGTCACTGTTAGGCACGAAATACAACGTATAACACTGGACAAGGATGGGGGCTGGAATTGCCTCCTGGAAACCAGGAGCCAACCCCAGTACACAGGAGGACACGTATACACTGGTGAAGACTGATAGAACACTTACCAGACACAAAGAACCAAGAAGAAACAGAAGGGAACAAACAAAGAGGCAGAGGCAAGAACTAGGAACAGGCTCAGGCTGAAGCAAAGGCGGGTCTAGGACTTGAAAACAGGGCGCAAACTTCTGGCTGGGACAGACAGAGACAGGACTGGGAAACTGAGAACAGGCTCTGGCTGGAACAGGCAAGGACAGGACTGGAATACAGGGAGTAGGAAATGAGCAGTAAACAGGACTGGGAAACAGAGAGAAGGTTCAGGCTGAAACAAGGCAGGAGCAGGGCAGAGAAACAGGGAGCAGGCTTTGGAAGAAACAAACAGGTACAAGGCTAAGAAGCAGGGAGCAGACTCTGGCTGGAACAATCAGGAGCAGGGCAGAGAAACAAGAAACAGGATCAGGCTGGAACAGAACAGGAACAAAACAGGAACACCATCCGACAAGGGGTCTGTAACACAAAGGAATTGAAGTCCGATGCACGACGGGGAGCTTGAGGAAATGGCTGCTTATAAGCAGTTCCAAGCTGGGCTGCACAGGAGAGGTTTCAGGTGTGTGTGGTTTTGGACACTTGCAAGTCCTGGAGGAGAGGATCCAGTGAAAAGGAGCAACTGGATTTCTCCCATTGAAAACAATGGGAAACAGAATCCGGGTTTTCCTGACTACCAAGCTATGCATTATGGGATTTGCAGTCCCAAGAAGCAAATGTAGTCCTACACAAGTGTAACATGGAGAAAAGAGAAACAAACAGGAGTCAGCTAGGGACTCTAGATAGGTGTTCAAGGTGATTCCCAGGCTTCTGACAGTCCCCTTACAGCGCCCCCTGGAAATGGGACGACCGAGTCGTAACAGTATACCCCCTCCCACCAGTCCGCTCAAGTAGAGAAGGTGATCCTTTGGCTGAAAAAAGTTGAAGAGGAAAAGCCAAAGCAAGAAAATCCAACACCAACCTTGGTTGATAAGTTTACAGTCCTGCCACAGATGAATCATCCAATGAGCAAAGCATGTATTAATACCCATATGGGCTCCAATGTCTTTCCTCTTTATTGTTCGAGTGATACGGGAGGAGTGCATGGAGTTGGTTTCTGGTGAAGTGGATTCAGGAGCAAGGAGATCTGAAATGGCATTATGGGCGGTTATCTTTATGACATTAGTTTCCTGTTCAATACTTTCCACTTTGGAGGAGCTGATTGGTGTATTAGTAACTGTCAGGTCTGTAACACCTTCTGACAAGCAGGATTTGTCCGTTTCTGCAGCAGTATTTACATTGATTGTGGTCTGAGGCTTGCAAAGCATAGAGACTTGGGAAACATGGGTAACTGGTGTTCTCAAAGTAAACATGAAAAAGTCAGAATTTTCTTTCGTCTTGGATGACTTCGGAGTATCAAATTCAGGAGCAACAAGAGTTTTTAAGTCTTTAGAAACTGGATTAACATCTGAAAATGTAGAAGTTCCACAAACTAATTCTTTAGGGTGATCTTCAGACAAGACTGGGATTTCTTCATTGCAAGTGTTCTGTGGTGTGTTCGTGGTATCAGAAATGGTTTCTTTGCAAGGCGTTTCTCCTACAGGTAGTTGATCTTCAACTCTGTTAACACTGAAAGGTTGTTCTTTGGAAAGAAATGGAACCGGAGTCTCTTCAGAAATCGCCTTTACATTGGTATCTACATTTTCAGCTCTTGCCTTTGAATTGATGAGGGTTTCTTGCAATAAAACACTAAGAACAGTACTTATCATCAGATCTTCGAATACAAGATTCAAATTCAAGTCTTTAGTTTTAGTGGGAAATATTACATCTTTCAGCACTTGAGCTTCGGTTTCAGATTGCTGGTTTTCAGGAGTCTTTAGTTTCAGGGACACAGCAGGTGACGTTGGTGTGGCTGATTTTACATCAAGATCAGATACCGGTAGCTCAGAGATCTGTTCTTCACTAATTGTGGAGCTGGAAACAGGATACACATTGACAGGGATCAGCAGGTCAGGGTCAGTGGTTGAGGCTGCAACTGTGTCCAGTTCTAGGTGAAGGATCTCATTTCTTATGACAGGCTGTTTAATTTCAGATTGATGGCTTTCTTCCTTGTCTGAAATCTCCACGGTTTGCTTTGACACAGAAGAGATTCTTAAACTTTCTGAGAAGTCCATTACATTCTTAGTAATTGCGGGTATTTCTTCACGGTCAGAAAATTCCATTAGTTCACTTAAAACAGGAACTGTCTCTTCATTATCTGAAAATTCTATGATATTGTTTGAAAGGGCAGGAGTATCCCCACAATCTGAAAATTCTGGTGTGTGCGCCATTTGAACAGCACTATCTGCAGGTTTGTTCACGGCAAGGCAGGAACCACTGTCATCACTAGATTCAGATTCTTCAACACTGTTGCACAACTTGCCATTAATCTCCAGAAAAATCATATCTTGGTTTCTTAAGGTGCAGCTATTGGAGTCTGCATCAGAACTCTCTTCTTCCTTTGGCTTTATTTGTTCTGATAGAGGGGGTGAGGCACTTCCTTCTGAAGACTCTGATCCATCCTTTGAATCAAGAGGTGTCAACTCTCTCAGAGATGTCAGATATTCAGTCAACTATACTGGGATATTCTCTGGAGAACTACAAGCTGAGAGAGAGTCTGAAAAAGAGGCTGATATATTTATAACTGGAGCTGTCTTTTGACTGTCAATAATAGAAGGGACAATATGCTCTATAGCAGTCTTTGGAGAGGCACATGAAGTAGCATACTGTTCTTTGAGCCAAAGCTGGTGATCATTTTCTTTTTTCAGGTTTTCAAATTGTCTTGCAGTAGTTTCCATCAGCTGCTCTGTTACTTCTTCTACCTTACAGATAAACAGAATGTCTGGTTCTGGCAACAGTGAAATATGCATGGATGAAAAGAGCCCACGTGCTCGATTTCTTGTGTATGTTACAACATAATCATCATAGAAGTCCAATATCTGCCTTTTAATCTGCCAAAACTGCTCTTTTAGTGTGTGTATGTCCATATTGTTATCAAACCCACTCAGAATAGAAAAGGGTTTAGCAGAGCTTTTAGGGGTTGAGACTGGTATATTATCATCCAGTTTGGGAAGAGCACAAGCCTTTTGAATTGAACTAAGGAATCCCACAGTCTTTACTGATCCCTTGGATACAGGGTCTAGCCTGCTGACTTGGAAGCTCTGAGGGATTGATAGGTCTTTATAAGAGTCAGCCCTGCACTTTGAATTCTGAGAAACTGGCCTAGATGGGCTGAAGCACTCAACAGAAAACAAGGGAATCCCTAGTGTGGCTTTTTGAAGAGTGCCAGGGTTCTTTGTTTTGACAGAGTCCTGGAAGTGAATTTGGGATGCGCTAGCATGAGGCAAGGAATTAACCAGTTTTTCTTGAGTGTGAGTGTCTTGTGCAGAGGTAGCAAGAGCACTTTCACTGTTAGGAACATTCTCCCCTGTTTGAGGTAATAGAACCTCCAAAAACTCATTATTACTTTGTAATTCTTCTACAGACAGGGATTGGGGGTCATAATCACAGATGTTATAATAGTTGAACATTGATGGATCAGCAAGCCACGCAATGTAGTACTGCATTTGCAATCTTTGATTTTCTTTAACAAGTCTATCCTTTAAACTAAGGCCTTTTTGAGAGGTCTTCAGAGAATGTCTAGGTTTAGAAAGGGGTGTCTTAACATGATAGGAAAGCCCTTTAGGTTTGTGTGTGCCTTTACTGCCAGGGGAGCTTGAAATGTTTGGTTCGTGCATTCTGTCACGGTTTCGGGCAGGGCTGATCAGGACTTTGGTTGGGACACCCCTTGAGGTCACCGAATATCCTAAAGAGGTAGTACACTGGGGCAGAGGAGCAGCTAAAGGCATACACGGAAAGGACAGCTATGGATAGGCACAGGAAACAGGAAAGTAAAAGCAGAGCAACCCTTGTGCGAACAAACAGGAAACAGATTACCAGTGGACAAACACGCTGGGGTTGTACACAGAGTAAGGCGCAGAACCTCCCACAGTGACAGGGAATCTCAATGCCTCTGTGCAGTTTGCTCTTACAGATAGTCACCCTGCCAGCCCCATAGAAAGGAGGCAGCAGAAGTGATTCTGTCTCTGGACCCTAGAGCACAAACAAGGATAGTACTTACATACACAGGACACGCTCTTGTGGGTCCAGCTGGAAACACAGTGGCGATTCCTGAGAAAACAGCAATAGCACACTGTCACTGTTAGGCACGAAATACAACGTATAACACTGGACAAGGATGGGGGCTGGAATTGCCTCCTGGAAACCAGGAGCCAACCCCAGTACACAGGAGGACACGTATACACTGGTGAAGACTGATAGAACACTTACCAGACACAAAGAACCAAGAAGAAACAGAAGGGAACAAACAAAGAGGCAGAGGCAAGAACTAGGAACAGGCTCAGGCTGAAGCAAAGGCGGGTCTAGGACTTGAAAACAGGGCGCAAACTTCTGGCTGGGACAGACAGAGACAGGACTGGGAAACTGAGAACAGGCTCTGGCTGGAACAGGCAAGGACAGGACTGGAATACAGGGAGTAGGAAATGAGCAGTAAACAGGACTGGGAAACAGAGAGAAGGTTCAGGCTGAAACAAGGCAGGAGCAGGGCAGAGAAACAGGGAGCAGGCTTTGGAAGAAACAAACAGGTACAAGGCTAAGAAGCAGGGAGCAGACTCTGGCTGGAACAATCAGGAGCAGGGCAGAGAAACAAGAAACAGGATCAGGCTGGAACAGAACAGGAACAAAACAGGAACACCATCCGACAAGGGGTCTGTAACACAAAGGAATTGAAGTCCGATGCACGACGGGGAGCTTGAGGAAATGGCTGCTTATAAGCAGTTCCAAGCTGGGCTGCACAGGAGAGGTTTCAGGTGTGTGTGGTTTTGGACACTTGCAAGTCCTGGAGGAGAGGATCCAGTGAAAAGGAGCAACTGGATTTCTCCCATTGAAAACAATGGGAAACAGAATCCGGGTTTTCCTGACTACCAAGCTATGCATTATGGGATTTGCAGTCCCAAGAAGCAAATGTAGTCCTACACAAGTGTAACATGGAGAAAAGAGAAACAAACAGGAGTCAGCTAGGGACTCTAGATAGGTGTTCAAGGTGATTCCCAGGCTTCTGACAGTCCCCTTACAGCGCCCCCTGGAAATGGGACGACCGAGTCGTAACAATATCGTCCAAATATGCTGCACTGAAAGCTTCCAGCCCTTGCAGGACTGTGTTCACCAACCTCTGAAAAGTGGCAGGTGCATTTTTCAACCCAAAAGGCATTACTGTGAACTGGTAATGGCCTCCAATGGTTGAAAATGCAGTTTTAGGTTTAGCATCTTCTGATAATTTGATCTGCCAATACCCTGCAGTCAAATCAAAAGTGCTTAGATACTTGGCAGATGCCAGTGTATCTATGAGCTCATCTGCCCTGGGTATAGGGTGAGCATCAGTTTTGGTTACCTGGTTGAGACCTCTGTAGTCTACACAAAACCGCATTTCTTTCTTTCCATCTTTGGAATGGGGTTTTGGTACAAGTACCACAGGAGAAGCCCATGGACTTTCAGAGTGCTCAACCACTCCTAGTTCTAGCATTTTCTGCACCTCTTGCTTTATGCAGTCCCTGACATGGTCAGGCTGCCTATAGATCTTACTTTTGACAGGTAAACTGTCTCCAGTATCTATAGTGTGCTCACACCAAGAAGTGGTACCTGGCACAGTAGAGAAGAGTTCAGAAAACTGACCCAGGAGATTTATGCAATGGTCTTTCTGCTCAGCAGTAAGACAATCAGCCAAAACTACACCTTCCACAAGAGCATCTTGTTCTGTGGAAGAGAAGAGATCAGGTAGAGGATCACTGTCTTCTTCCTGTCCCTCATCAGTTGCCATGAGCAGGGTGAGATCAGCCCTGTCATAGTAGGGTTTCAGGCGATTGACATGGAGCACCCTAAGGGGACTCCTGGCAGTGCCTAAGTCAACTAAATAGGTGACTTCACCCTTTTTCTCAACAATTGTGTGGGGTCCACTCCATTTATCTTGGAGTGCTCTTGGGGCCACAGGCTCCAAGACCCACACTTTCTGCCCTGGTTTGTACTGAACCAAAACAGCCTTCTGATCGTGCCATTGCTTCTGGAGCTCTTGGCTGGCCTGAAGGTTTTTACTGGCCTTTTTCATATACTCAGCCATCCTTGATCTGAGGCCAAGTACATAATCCACAATATCTTGCTTTGGAGCTTTTAAAGGTTGTTCCCAACCCTCCTTGACAAGTGTTAGTGGACCCCTAACAGGGTGACCAAAGAGGAGTTCAAAGGGGCTGAAGCCCACTCCTTTCTGGGGTACCTCCCTGTAGGCAAAAAGGAGGCATGGTAACAGGATATCCCATCTCCTGCGGAGTTTTTCAGGGAGACCCATAATCATGCCTTTGAGAGTTTTGTTAAATCTCTCCACCAGTCCATTTGTTTGTGGATGTTAGGGTGTAGTGAACTTGTAAGTCACACCACACTCCTTCCACATGGCCTTTAAGTATGCAGACATGAAATTGCTTCCTCTGTCTGATACTACTTCCTTTGGGAAGCCCACCCTGGAAAATATTCCCAGGAGGGCCTTTGCCACTGCAGGTGCTGTAGTGGTCCTTAAAGGAATAGCTTCAGGATATCTTGTGGCATGGTCCACTACCACCAAGATAAACCTATTGCCTGAAGCAGTAGGAGGGTCAAGGGGGCCAACTATGTCAACCCCTACCCTTTCAAAGGGAACCCCAACCACAGGCAGTGGGATAAGGGGTGCCTTTGGAGTGCCACCTGTCTTGCCACTGGCTTGACAGGTTTCACAGGACTTACAAAATTCTTTTGTTTCCTCAGACATCCTAGGCCAATAAAACAGGGGAACAAGTCTGTCCCAAGTTTTCATTTGCCCCAGATGTCCAGCTAGGGGAATGTCGTGGGCTAGAGTTAGGAGGAACTTTCTGTACTCCTGAGGAATCACTAACCTCCTGGCAGTTCCAGGTTTAGGATCCCTTGCTTCAGTGTACAAGAGGTTGGCCTCCCAGTAAACTCTGTGAGAGTCACTGACATCCACATTAGCCTGTTTGACAGCTTGCTGTCTTAGACCCTCTAGTGTGGGACAGGTTTGCTGTGCCACACTCAGCTCCTCCCTGGCAGGCCCCCCTTCACCCAAAAGCTCAGCAGTGTCTGCTTCCAGCTCCTCTGGTGTAGGTTCTGCACAGGGTGGAAATTCTTCTTCCTCAGAAGTAGAATCCACTGTAGAGGGAGGGATAGTAGGAAGTGGTTTGCTTCTACTAGCCCTGGCTTTAGGGAGCACTTGGTCCGTTGTTCCAGGATCCAAGCTTCCCTGTCCTTTTTGCTTTTTGGCCTGAGCCCTGGTTAAAGCAAAAATATGCCCTGGGATGCCCAGCATTGCTGCATGGGCCTCCAACTCCACATCTGACCAAGCTGATGTCTCCAAATCATTTCCTAGTAGACAGTCTACAGGTAAATCTGTGGCTACCACAACTTTCTTTGGACCAGTAACCCCCCCCCAGTTGAGATTTACAACAGCCATGGGGTGGCTAAGTGTGTTGTTGTGAGCATCGGTTACTTGGTACTGGTGACAAAGTAGGTGTTGTTCAGGGTAGACCAGTTTCTCTATGACCATAGTCACACTGGCACCAGTGTCCCTGTAGGCCTGAACCTCAACACCATTTATTAGGGGTAGCTGCTTGTACTTATCCATGTTAAGGGGACAAGCAACTAAGGTGGCTAAATCAATAGCCCCCTCAGAGACTAATATAGCCTCTGTGGTCTCCCTAACAAGACCAACCCCAACTAAGTTACCAAAAGTGAGCCCAGCTACTCCCTTGGATTGGCTATTAGTAGGTTTGCTCCCACCACCACTGCTATTAGTAGGGACACTAGGTGTAGCAGTAGGGGTTGTGGTGGTAGGAGGCTTGGTACTTTTCTTTGGACAACTGGGATCTGTTGTCCAATGGCCTTTTATTTTACATAAATAGCACCATGGTTTCTTTTCCTTGTTTTGATTAGAAGAGGATTTGGGCCCACCACCCCCACCAGAGTGTTTTTGTGGGCCTGATGAAGACTCATTTTTAGATTTGTCCCCACCCTTGTCAGAAGACTTACCATCCTTCTTCTTGCCATCTTTGTCACCCCCTGTATGAACTTTTCTGTTCACCCTTGTTCTGACCCATTTGTCTGCCTTCTTTCCCTATTCTTGGGGAGAGGTCAGATCAGAGTCCACCAAGTACTGGTGCAACAAATCAGACACACAATTATTAAGAATATGCTCTCTCAGGATCAAGTTATACAGGCTGTCATAATCAGAAACTTTACTGCCATGTAACCACCCCTCCAAGGCCTTCACTGAATGGTCAATGAAATCAACCCAGTCTTGTGAAGACTCCTTTTTGGTCTCTCTGAACTTTATCCTGTATTGTTCAGTGGTTAAGCCATAACCATCCAGGAGTGCATTCTTAAGAACTTTGTAATCATTAGCTTCATTTTCTTTTACAGTAAGGAGCCTAGCCCTACCTTTTCCACTAAATGATAGCCATAGGATAGCAGCCCACTGCCTTTGAGGGACATCCTGTACAGCACAGGCCTCTCAAGTGCAGCAAACCACTTGTTAATGTCATCCCCCTCCTTATAAGGGGGAACTATCTTGTGCAGATTCCTGGAATCATGCTCTTTTGCAGGATGACTATGGGGAATACTGCTGCTGCCACCATGGGTTTCTAAACCCAGTTTCTGTCTCTCCTTCTCTACTTCTAAAGTCTGTCTATCCAAATCCAGCTGTTGCTTCTTGAGCTTCAGTCTGGTTTGTTCCACTCTCAATCTATTGAGCTCCCTTTCTAACAATCTGTCATCAGGGTGGGTGGGAGGGACATGTCTTGAAACAGAAGTATGATGAGAATGGACAGAAGGAGACCTGTCCCTTACAGAGGGCACCCTAACAGCTTGGCTAACAGAAACATCATTTCTACTGTGATGAGAATGAATGCTCTTGCTATGATGTGAGACAACACTATCTGTATGGTGTGACTCAACATCAGTACCAACTATGCTAGACTGTCTAGTAATGGGCAGGCTTGGAAGTTTCTTTCCTGAATCTTTTCCTGGGGGAGTCCCTGGATCAGATTGGGAACCATTAGCTACTTTTTCAACAGATGGGGCACTTTTAGCCTTATCTTGTTCTCTAAGCATGTTAAGTAACAATTCCAAGGAAGGATTCTTCCCTACACTCAAACCTCTTTCTACACAGAGACTCCTTGCTCCTTTCCAGCTAAGGTGGTCATATGCAAGTTTGGACAGATCAACATTTTGGCCTGTGCCAGACATTTTTAGAAAGAGTTAAAGTGATAGAAAAAGGATAAAAAGTTTGTCAGAACTTTTTAGAACGACAGAGAAAAAAACTTTTTAAACTTTTAAGAACTTTTTAGAAAGTTAGAAGTACTTTTCAGCACTTAGAAAAGAGTGAAAAGAGGAAATGCAAAACTTTTTGGTTATGTGTATATACACTGAACTTGTTTTGCATATTTTTCTCTTATGAAAAGTACAATGACAAGAGTGGTAAGTAGTCTCAAAGCACTTATCCCGTCGCTGCACAACCAATGTAGGAGGCTGGACTGGCTTGTAGTGAGTACCAAGGGGTACTTGCACCTTGCACCAGGCCCAGTTATCCCTTATTAGTGTATAGGGTGTCTAGCAGCATAGGCTGATAGATAATGGTAGCTTAGCAGAGCAGCTTAGGCTGAACTAGGAGACGAGTGAAGCTCCTACAGTACCACTTAGTGTCATATGCACAATATCATAAGAAAACACAATACACAGTTATACTAAAAATAAAGGTACTTTATTTTTATGACAATATGCCAAAGTATCTCAGAGTGTACCCTCAGTGAGAGGATAGGAAATATACACAAGATATATATACACAATACCAAAATATGCAATAATAGTCTTAGAAAACAGTGCAAACAATGTATAGTTACAATAGGATGCAATGGGGACACATAGGGATAGGGGCAACACAAACCATATACTCCAAAAGTGGAATGCGAACCACGAATGGACCCCAAACCTATGTGACCTTGTAGAGGGTCGCTGGGACTATTAGAAAATAGTAAGGGTTAGAAAAATAGCCCACCCCAAGACCCTGAAAAGTGAGTGCAAAGTGCACTAAAGTTCCCCAAAGGACATAGAAGTTGTGATAGGGGAATTCTGCAGGAAAGACACAAACCAGCAATGCAACAACGATGGATTTCCAGTCGAGGGTACCTGTGGAACAAGGGGACCAAGTCCAAAAGTCACAAGCAAGTCGGAGATGGGCAGATGCCCAGGAAATGCCAGCTGCGGGTGCAAGGAAGCTGCTACTGGACTGTAGAAGCTTAGGTTTCTGCAGGAACGACAAGGGCTAGAGACTTCCCCTTTGGAGGACGGATCCCTCACGCCGTGGAGAGTCGTGCAGAAGTGTTTTCCCGCCGAAAGACCGCCAACAAGCCTTGCTAGCTGCAAATCATGCGGTAAGCGTTTTTGGATGCTGCTGTGGCCCAGGAGGGACCAGGATGTCGCAAATTGCGTCAGGAGAGAGAGGGGACGTCGAGCAAGACAAGGAGCCCTCTCAGCACCAGGTAGCACCCGGAGAAGTGCCAGAAACAGGCACTACGAGGATGCGTGAAACGGTGCTCACCCGAAGTCGCACAAAGGAGTCCCACGTCGCCGGAGAACAGCTTAGGAGGTCGTGCAATGCAGGTTAGAGTGCCGTGGACCCAGGCTGGACTGTGCACAAAGGATTTCCGCCGGAAGTGCACGGAGGCCAGAGTAGCTGCAAAAGTCGCGGTTTCCAACAATGCAGTCTGGCGTGGGGAGGCAAGGACTTACCTCCACCAAACTTGGACTGAAGAGTCACTGGACTGTGGGAGTCACTTGGACAGAGTTGCTGGATTCAAGGGACCTCGCTCGTCGTGCTGAGAGGAGACCCAAGGTACCGGTGATGCAGTTCTTTGGTGCCTGCGGTTACAGGGGGACGATTCCGTCGACCCACAGGAGATTTCTTCGGAGCTTCTAGTGCAGAGAGGAGGCAGACTACCCCCACAGCATGCACCACCAGGAAAACAGTCGAGAAGGCGGCAGGATCAGCGTTACAGCGTTGCAGTAGTCGTCTTTGCTACTATGTTGCAGTTTTGCAGGCTTCCAGCGCGGTCAGCAGTCGATTCCTTGGCAGAAGGTGAAGAGAGAGATGCAGAGGAACTCGGATGAGCTCTTGCATTCGTTATCTAAAGTTTCCCCAGAGACAGATACCCTAAATAGCCAGAAAAGAGGGTTTGGCTACCTAGGAGAGAGGATAGGCTAGCAACACCTGAAGGAGCCTATCAGAAGGAGTCTCTGACGTCACCTGGTGGCACTGGCCACTCAGAGCAGTCCAGTGTGCCAGCAGCACCTCTGTTTTCAAGATGGCAGAGGTCTGGAGCACACTGGAGGAGCTCTGGGCACCTCCCAGGGGAGGTGCAGGTCAGGGGAGTGGTCACTCCCCTTTCCTTTGTCCAGTTTCGCGCCAGAGCAGGGCTAAGGGGTCCCTGAACCGGTGTAGACTGGCTTATGCAGAAATGGGCACCAAAAGTGCCCATGAAAGCATTTCCAGAGGCTGGGGGAGGCTACTCCTCCCCTGCCTTCACACCATTTTCCAAAGGGAGAGGGTGTAACACCCTCTCTCAGAGGAAGTTCTTTGTTCTGCCATCCTGGGCCAGGCCTGGCTGGACCCCAGGAGGGCAGATGCCTGTCTGAGGGGTTGGCAGCAGCTGCAGTGAAAACCCGGGAAAGGCAGTTTGGCAGTACCAGGGTCTGTGCTACAGGCCACTGGGATCATGGGATTGTGCCAACTATGCCAGGATGGTATAGAGGGGGCAATTCCATGATCATAGACATATTACATGGCCATATTCGGAGTTACCATTGTGAAGCTACATATAGGTAGTGACCTATATGTAGTGCACGCGTGTAATGGTGTCCCCGCACTCACAAAGTCCGGGGAATTGGCCCTGAACAATGTGGGGGCACCTTGGCTAGTGCCAGGGTGCCCACACACTAAGTAACTTAGCACCCAACCTTTACCAGGTAAAGGTTAGACATATAGGTGACTTATAAGTTACTTAAGTGCAGTGTAAAATGGCTGTGAAATAACGTGGACGTTATTTCACTCAGGCTGCAGTGGCAGGCCTGTGAAAGAATTGTCAGAGCTCCCTATGGGTGGCAAAAGAAATGCTGCAGCCCATAGGGATCTCCTGGAACCCCAATACCCTGGGTACCTCAGTACCATATACTAGGGAATTATAAGGGTGTTCCAGTAAGCCAATGTAAATTGGTAAAATTGGTCACTAGCCTGTTAGTGACAATTTGAAAGAAATGAGAGAGCATAACCACTGAGGTTCTGATTAGCAGAGCCTCAGTGAGACAGTTAGTCACTACACAGGTAACACATTCAGGCACACTTATGAGCACTGGGGCCCTGGGTGACAGGGTCCCAGTGACACATACAACTAAAACAACATATATACAGTGAAAAAATGGGGGTAACATGCCAGGCAAGATGGTACTTTCCTACAGTTAGTAGTAGTAATTTTAGGACAGGTGCTGTCACCTGCTCAATGGCCTTGTTGTCTACAGACGTAGCACCAAGATTTCTTCTAGGAAGAGGAAGAGAACTTAGGGCCAGATGTATCAAAGGATTTTGCATTCGCAAACGGTGCGAATCGCAGAATTTGGCCGTTTGCGAATGCAAAAACATGGCCTGCGATGCATGAAAGGCATTCGCAGGTCAAAAATAAGGAATCGCTAAATTTGCGATTTTTTGCTAAGCAACATGGTTTTGCGTGGCGCATTTTGCGTCTCGCAATTTGCAACATGAAATACCGAATCGCTATTAGAATTTCGCAAAATGCGAGTTGGAATACCGATTCGCAAATACAGATTCGGTATTTCACGTCAGAAACTGCGAGATGCAAACTGTGACACGCAAAACCATGTCGCAATTCGATGCATAAAAAATTCGCTAATTGCGAATTTTCGCAGAATGACCTTTTGCACATGCAAATTACCACAGAGTGAAAGCAGGTGGTAACCAGGTGCAACCTATATAAAGAGGCCCAGAATGCTTTAGACTCTTTTCCACAATGGCTGCACTCTACGTCATGGCGAGGAGAATGAGAATCCTGGCAGGTTTGAGGAGAGGGAGGAGGAGACAGGAGCACATTTTCAGAGTGCGCATTACCCTTTTTGACCAGACTGAGGAGGAAATATATGAGAAGTACAGGTTGAACTCATTCATGATACTTGACCTGATAGCTGAGCTACAACCCATACTGCAGCACACAATACATAGGACTAATAGCATACCCACCCATGTGCAGGTATTATGCTCCCTGCACGTACTTGCCTCAGGGAGCTATCAAGGGGTCATAGCAGCAGCTGGAGGAGTATCACAGAGTGCCATCTCTAGATTTTTCAATGCATTTCTTAACGCCATGCTGAGTAGGATACACCAGTACATCAGATTCCCCCACACCCCACAGGAAATACAGCAGACAAAAATAGATTTCTACCAGATAGCACAGTTCCTCCACGTCCTAGGTGCCATAGATGGGACACATGTAGCAATCTGTCCACCATCGGCCACAGAGTATGTGTACTGCAACCGTAAATACAAACATTCCATGAATATACAGGTGATATGCAATGCCTCCTACATCATAACTGATCTCGTGGCCAGGTACCCAGGGAGCACACATGATTTGTACATCTTTCGCCACAGTGGGATTCACACAAGACTGCTAGCTGGGGAATTTGGTGAAGGATATCTACTAGGTATTGTCCCTCTGTACACTGGTGCATTGATGGTAGTGTGACGTCAGATGGCTCAGCTACTCATTATACCCTCTGTTCCTTCCAGGAGACAGTGCCTACACAGTGCGCACCTACATGATGACGCCCTACCTAAATCCTACAACACCAGCAGAAAGGAGATACAATTCAGCACACAGGGCAACCCGCAATGTGGTGGAGCGCACCTTTGGCCTGCTGAAGAGTCGCTTCCGGTGCATCCACAAAAGTGGAGGGGCACTACAGTACAGCCCGGACACGACCTGTAGAATAGTGGCCACATGTGCGATCCTGCACCATATAGCTACAGGGCATACCTGTGGAAATATCAGATCCAGACTCAGATGAGGATGAGGATCCTATACCTCCCCTACAGCCAGCAGACAGGACCAGTGCAGCAGAGGGCAGGCAAAGGCATGCTGACATCACGCACAACCATTTCAGATGTAAGTAATAACAACACAACCTCACTGACATGTGTTCTGGAAGTTAGTACCTTTATTACCTTAACTTCAGGTAACATAAGTGTCCCTAGGAAAAAATATAAACATGTGTTATAAAAGAACCATTTACAGTGTCTCACTATTGTCTTCATAGTTCACTGTAAAACAACATTTGCAGTCAGTCCCCTGTGGCCATCAAAGTCACTTTTTATGGCCACGCATTCCACTCGAGTGCGCAGTGGCCTCGCCAGCACCTCTTGTATCTGCCTCAGTGGCAGTACTGTGCTTGGCACTGCGATGCTTAGGATCTGTCGTGGGCACTGCAAGGCTGCTGAGGATAGCTGACTCCTCAGTATCCCCTAGTCCAAGTTCACTGGGTGTAGCACTGCGGTTAGCCAGCAAATTATCCGGAACGTTTGTAATCTGGACCAGTCCCTGGGCTACATCCCGACTGCTGTGTGCTGCCTCCACCTGTGCGGCCACAGCACGCTGTGATATGAGGGCAGTAGTTGTCGCAAGGCGATTGATAGATCTACAAAATCCATTAAACATCCCCATGAATCACCTTTCATGTCTGCGGTGGCTGACTCTCTCATGCCTGATCTCTGTACAGAGTTCCTTCACTGTATTGGTCAGTTCCCTGGTGTTCTCCGCAGCTGTAATCTGTCCCTCATGCAGCTTGTAAATGTTTATATTAAGGCACTCAACTGCTTATGCAGCCGCCCCCCATGTTGGCAGTGTGTCCTGCATCAGCCTGTGCATTGCCCTCATGTTCTTATTTTGCTGGCGCTGCACTTTAAGCATAGATGATTCCAGGCCACCGAAGAATGATGAGCCCTCACCGACTTCCACGTGCTGTGTGCCTGCATCCTGAGGCCTCCAGTGGTGTGCTGAGTGACGCTGGGGCTGGGACTGCTGCCTTACGTTGGATCTGGCTTCTGGGGATGGAGTGTGGCCTTCATCCCGCATGTCATCCGAGTCCTGGCTCAAATCTGGCAGAGGTACAACCCTTGCCCTGCGTCTGATTGGCGCAATACTCACTGACTCGCTGGTGTTGGAGTCTGATGGAGGCTGTGTTTCAGCATCCCCCACAATGGCACATGCTGAGGCTGCTGGGCCTGGGCCATCTGCAACGACAATGTGCAGCACGTCATTTATGTATGTATCACCAAATGTTGCACAATGGTAATAAATGTACAGTTACATCATATCACTATGCAGTGGGTGTTGTGTTCTTCTGGGTGTCGCTCTACTTATTTACATTTTATGTGCTACTTTCAGCTCTGGTTTGTGGACTACCACTCCCATAAGGCATTGTTGTGCAGCTTCTAAGATGTGGAATGGACTACTTATCACAATGCTTTGCACTGATTGCTAATTCCTATGGGGCATTTCTACATACACATATGGGGTTACATTTCATTATTGCACTTACCTTTACTGGTGCTTGGTGTCCAGGACGTGTCTATGTCAGTGACCCCACTGACAGCTTCTGGGAGCAGTGTCGACTCAACCAGTTCTTCCATGGGGGTGGAGGGTGTCTGTGTGGATGGCCGGCCTCCTGTGCTCCTTGCCTCCTGTAGTCTGCTGGCCACCCTCTCCTTGGCACGGGAACGCAGGTCGTACCACCTCTTCCTAATCTCCTCCACTGAGTGCTGCGCAACCCCCACTGTGCAGATTTTGGTCTGTATGTCCGCCCAGAGTTTGCCCTTCTCACTCTCTGGGACCTGGAGTGAGCTCTTCCCAAAAAGCCGGTCATGGCTCCTCACCACCTCCTCAGAGAGCACCTCCAGTTCCTGCTCACTGAACTTCAGTTTTCTCTTCCTCTCTTCATTCTCCTCCCCATTAGCAGCATTGGCCATGGTGATGTAAAGTCCTGGCTTGCTCACAGACTTGCTCCCTGGGGCTGGGCTGTGTCTCTCTCACTGCTCCTTTGGGTGTGGCACCTGGAAACAGCCTGGGCTGACTCACTTCCTGCTTGTGATGTCATCAGGCTGTGCCAGGTGTGCGTTTTCGCAATTTGCGATTTTCAAATACCGAATCGCAAATTATTTTGCAATTCGGTATTTGGGCCTCGCAAATTGCATTAGCGATTTTTAAGAAATTGCTATTTCCGAATCACAATTTTGTTACATTGCATTTTGCGACTCAGAAATAGTGATTTCTTAAAAATCGCTACTTGCGATTCACAAAGGTTTTTTTTCATACATCTGGCCCTTAGACCCACCCCCAAAAGAGTTTTGTGGGCCTGATGAAGATGATTTTGTTTTTCTCCCCAACCTTGTCCTGATTCTTACCTCAATCCTTCTTCTTTTGGTCACCCCCTGTGTGAGACTTTCTACCCTCCCTTGCTCCCATGCAACCAGCCTTCCAGAGCTTTAACAGAGCAGTCCACAAAATCTATCCAATCCTGGGAGGACTCCTTTTTAGTCTCCCAGACCGTAATCCTATATTGGTTAGCCCAAATCCATCTAAGAGTGCATTCTTAAGAGCTGCGTAATCATCTGCATCCTCCTCTCTGCCAGTGAGGAGTTTGTCTCTAACTTTGTCAGAGGAGAGCCACAAGATTGCTGCCCATTGTCTCTGAGGGACCCTTTGTGCTTTACAGGCCCTCTATAAAAGGCAGTGAACCACGTGGATGTCATCTCCCACCTTGTAAGGTGGGACTATCTCACTCAGGTTCCTAGAGTGATAAGAGTCCTCCCTGATCTTGGTGTCCCTCAAGTTGATATTGCTGCCACCATGGGGAGCTAGCCCCAAACCTGTCTCTCCTTCTCCACTGCTAAGGCATCCCTATATAGGGCTAACTGCTACTGTTGCAGTCTCAGTCTGGCCTCCTCCAATCTCAGCTTCCTGAGTTCCCTATCTAGAGAATCTTCCCCTGAGGTGGAGCAGTGGGTACCATCAAATACTGATGAGACATGGATGTTGATAGAGAGGAACCTGTCCCTCCTCCAGGGGACTCTCTGAACCAACCCTCTAGGGGTAAAAGAGGGCATACTTGAGTGACCTCCCTTTTCACTACCTGCAGTGCTCCTAATAGAACTGTGGTGTACACCAGGTCCTTCCTGACCCTCCCTAGTATAGCCTAAATCTACCCTGTCTAAGATTGGGGACTCATCCCTTACTTCCTCCTTCCTCTGGCTACCTGAGTTGTCCTGGTCAGCCTGGAGGAGTAACCTCAGTAGACTGTTGTTGGGATTTCTCCCTGTCTTCAGCTTCCTGGAAGCACACATATCCCTCAACTCTTGAAAAGTACAGCTCTCATTATGAGAGCCTGGGACCTGAGTTGTTTTTTCCACTGAAGACATCTTGCTAGAGTGGTGTGGGTGTACCTGACTACTCTAACAATTAGACTCCCTGAAAGTTATGCTATATCCCCAATTTACCCAAACTAAGAGACTAGTGATCCTGAGTAGTGAGCTGTTCCTGTGGAAAGTTATCAGTGACAAAAGTGGTAAGGCAATTGCAAGTGTCTTATCCCACAGCTGCACCACCAATGTAGGAAGCTGGCCTGGTGTGTGGCAGACAACTATAGTGCTGTCACCCTATACCAGGTTGAGGTATACCCTATTAGTGAAGTGAAGGCAGTGTCTAGGAAGCCAGGGCTCTTTAGAGGTAGCTGTGGATGAGCAGCCAAGACATATCTAGGAGACATGCAAAGCTTATGTAACACCACTATAGTCACATAGCAACTTATCACACATGGAAGAACCACACAGTGTTACAAAACTAAAGGTACTTTATTATAGTAACATAACACTAGAATACTTATAGGCAGTTCCTCCCAACTGGAGGTAAGTACACACTAATTAAATACACAATAGCCATCAGTTAAGTAGCATAAAAGCAACAAGTATTGGCAATACTTAGTAAAAATAGAAAGGGCCCTAGAGGAGGGCAAACCATATACTAAGAAAGTGGAATGTGAAATACAGTCTCCCACCCAAAGATGTGGAGTTGTTAGAGGGGAGCGGGAGAAACTAGGAAACCCAAGAGGTGAGTACCAGAGTGACCCCCAGCGACCAGCAGAGCAGAGGTAAGAACCTGGTTTTTCCAAGGACTAACAGAAGGACTTAAAAAAGGACTGTACGAAAACAGGACCAAACTCGAAGAAACCAAAGGTTGATTCCTGTAGAAGATGACCTGTAAAAGAAGGGGACAGAGTCCAGTCCACGGTGGAGTGTCCAGTGGGGGCAGGAGCCACTACCCATCCTTCTGTGGATGCAGAACCAGGTCGACAAGGGGAGAAGAGGAGCAACTGTGGAGCCCAGGAGCTGAAGAGGAGTCCTTGGGGCACTGCGGATGGTGTCCCACATCAGTTGTCGGGTCGCAGATGGTCAGTGGTGCAGGAAGACCACCAACAAGCCGTGGCAATTGCAAGAGAAGCAAAAGAAGAATTGCAAGGCTGCAGAGGACCAGCAAGACCCAAGGGACTCAGCTCTTGGAAGGGAGTCCAAGGTGACCCTCGGCAGGCGAGAAGGCCAACAGAAGCAGCTGCAGCCCCCACAGGCAACCCACTGGCAGCAGGCACAGTTAGTTGCAGTGAGGGCCAGTCAGCACACCTGAAGAGTTGTCCCACGTCGCTGGACCAGCAGAGAGGAAACTGTGCTTGGCAGGAAGAAGTGCTGGGGGCAGGGGCTACATGGAGCCTGAAGATCCCTTGGAGCAGGAGCAAACAAGCCTTGGTAGCTGCAAGAGTCATGTTTCACAGGGGTACTGTCCTGCAAGGATAGGCAGGCCTTACCGTCTCCCAAGTTAGACAGCTGGCAGAGAGAGCCAAGGGGACCACTTCAGACCACCACCTGTGATGCAGGATCCAGGCAGTTCCTGGGATGAGCAGATCCATGCAGCCGGTCGTTGTTGTAGTTGGTGCCTGCAGATGCAGGGAAGTGACTACTTCACTCCAAGGGAGATTTCTTCTTGCTTCTTGGTGCAGGCTGAAGTCTTGTCGACCTCAGAGGATGCACAGCTGGGGAAATGTTGCAGTTGCTAGAAGGATCAGGAGAAACAATGTTGCAAAGTGGAATTGTCGCTGGAGTTGCAGATTATCAGTTCCCGAAGAGTTCAGTTGCGGTTCCAGTTGCCAGAAGATAAGATAAATAATGCAGAGGAGTCCTGGTGGAACCTTGCACATCAAATCTAGGGACCCACCCTCAAGGGAGTCCATAAATAGCCCTAAAAGAGGGTTTGGTCACCTAGTAAGTTGACAACCTATCAAGAGGGATCTGTGACGTCACCTGCCTGACCTGGCCACTCAGATGCTCCCAGGGGCCTCTGCACATCATAGTTTCAAAATGGCAGAATCAAGTGGTCACCTGGAGGAGGTCTGGGCACCACCCCTGGGGTTGTGATGGACAGGGGAGTGGTCATTCCCCTTGCCTTTGTCCGGTTTCATGCCAGAGCAGGGACCAGGACTGGTTTATGTAAGGAGGACACAAAATGTGCCCTTCAAAGCAAACAGGTGACTTGGTGAAGCTACCCCTCCTAAGCCTTGTAACACTTATTTCCAAGGGAGAGGGTGTTACCTCCCTTTACCACAGGAAATCCTTTGCTCTTCCTTCCCCTGCCTGAGCTGGTCAAGCAGCAGGAGGGAAGAAACCTGTCTGAGGTGTGGCAGCAGCACAGGCTGCCCAGAAAACCCCAGAAGACTGGAATGAGCAATACAGGGGGTCCTCTAAGGAGCCCCCAGAGTGCATGGAATCATGCAACCAATACTGGCAACAGTATTGGTGTATGATTCCGACATGTTTGATACCAAACATGCCCAGGTTCAGAGTTACCATTGTGTAGCTGGACATAGGTAGTGACCTGTGTCCAGTACACGGGTAAAATGGCTTTCCTGCACTTACGAAGTCCAGTGTAATGGAACAAGAGTTCGTAGGGGCACCTCTGCTCATGCACAGGTGCCCTCACACAGAGGGACCTGCACCCTGCCCTCTGGGCTAGGTGGGTTACCACAGGGGTGACTTACAGTGACCTGGTGCAGTGACCTGTGGTGAAAGAGTGCATGCACCTTTTCACACAAGCTGCAATGGCAGGCCTGCAGACACATTTTGCATGGGCTCCTATGGGTGACATAATACATTCTGCAGACCATGGTGAACCCCTGGTGCCCCAATGCCCTGGGTACCTAAGTACCATATACTAGGGACTTATAAGGGGGCGCCAGTATGTCAACTGTGGGGTGTGCAAAGTCCTAGTCAACCAAATTTAGTGGGAGAGAGCACAATAACTGGGATCCTGATTAGCAGGATCCCAGTGAAAACAATCTAAGCAAACTGCTAGCACGAAAAAAGTGTGATTAACCGTGCCAAAAAGAGGGTATTTTCCTACACTCCCTGCCATGCCGCTACTCCCATCCTTCGAGGCCACACCGGCTGTGTGCTACAGTACTGGTCAGGAGCGCAGGGAAGCAGGCAGGCCTGGTGGGAAGGATTCCCCGTGTATGGGCACCTCGCCGCACTCAGACCCTAAGACCTGGCAAACAGGTGGCACTGCTGGTCTCATCCTCATGGCAGTCCTGGGAGCACAGATCAGGCGGTCGCCGAGACATGGGTCGTTCTTAGGGACGGAGCCATGCAGTTCAAACTCCAGGCGGTGGTTCTGGGGTTGCTAGGCAACCTTCCGGATTCATACCTCTCATTTGGAGGGGGGGACACCAGGACAACGAAGGCCAGGCATGCTCCACTCGCGCAGCAGCATCGGACAACAAAAGGAAATATGCCCTCCCCACATGCTCCAACCAAAGAATATAATGTAAACCTTGCGCTAACAAGAAGAAAGCAGGGGGAAAAGGGACACCCCACCCAACCACTGGAGAACACTGGGGGCATCAAAGGAGGGTGCAGATACGCAGGCCAGCACCAAGGGTCTGATGAAAAAAAGTGGCAGTCCTTCTTGGTGGCCTAGCAGGCCACAGGTCAGTCATCAGCAGGGCAGAACCAAGGGTGGTTCCTGGCAAGTCCTTCCAGCAACATCAGGTGTTCAGTCCAGATAGTGTCTAGGGGCACCAAAGTCAGGGAGCAGCAGGATAACAAGCAGAAAAGCAATCCAGATGAGTCCTTTGTGCCACCCATGAGACACCAGGCAGCAGGGCAACAAACAGAAGAGCATTCCAGATTAATCATTTTGTGCAGTCCAGCAGTCCTTCTGACAGAGGTGCAGTTCCAGTTCCAAATGTGTTCTCCCCATCAGGGGGCTACAGCCCCTCTACTTATACTCAGAGATGTCTTTGTTCGGGGGTAACTTCAAAAGAGCCCTTTCAAGTGAAGCACAACATTCTTTCAATACAGTGCTGTCTCCAGACATCAGTAGGTGGTAATTAGTCCATTGTGTGAGAGCAGAACACAGCCTATTCACATGTAAGGTTTAAACAACTCCCCCTCTCCCCAGCGCAGGAAGACTATAAGTATGCAAATGCCTCTTCTGTCGCACCCAGCCCCTCCTATGTGATGGCTGTCTGGAAAGTATGCACCAAGTGGAGCTGTCACTCTGTCCCAGATGTGGATGCAAAGCACTAGTGTTATAAGCATAGGGAAATGCCCACTTTCTAAAAGTGGCATTTCTACAATGGTTATACAAATCCACCTACACCAATAAGCAGGATTTCTCACTACCATTCCAAACATACTAACCATGTCCATGCTACTCCTTATAGATCAGAAATTACCACTTAGACATATAAAAGGGAATTCCCAATGCAAACCTGTGAAAGGAGCAGCACTCACTGTAGTGAAAAACAAAATAGGCTGTTTGTCACTACTAGGACATGTAACACATAAGAATACATGTCCTGCCTTCTATATACATAGTACCGTGGTCCCATAGGCCTATCCAGGGTATACCTTAGGGGTGACTTAGATCTGTCACCCCTAAATCTGTTATCACTGATTTGTCAAATTAGATCCTAGGACTGCTATAGTGGTGTCTCCGTGAATCGGAGTCATCTAATTATGTTAAGACATACATCTCCTTACCAATAATAGTAAATAAACAAAAAGACTTACGTGCACAGCCATGGAAGAGCTTTAAAAGGTTTGTGATTGGGTGGTGAGTGGGGTAAAGTCCCCCTGTTACAGACATTTCGTTTAAGAGGATGGAACACAAATTTTTATTGCTGGCCTCCTCAGTAAACTGTCTAAATTGGTTTTTAATACAAGCTATTTGTATTACGAACGGCAAGGGAAATTAATGAAGAACGTTTTTGAAAGGCAGGATGAGTTAGGTTTTAACGTTTGCTGGCAAATACATCAACTAGTGTACTCTTACGCAATGTTCCAGTTCCATATGCTGTTCGGCCCCATTAAAGCTTGTCCGGTCTCAAGGTTTAGTACAGCAAAGCTAAAACTGAACCTTGAACCCTGAGTCTTACTGCAGAAATGCAGAGAAATCACATGCTACACAGGAATCTGGTCACAGCGTTTCTTCTTTTCGAGTGGTTTCACTGTTTTCTGTCTTGTGCAAGAGGAGTAAATGTAACTGTCCCATAGCCTGTCTGGTGCACACTATATTACAAATCCTGCAATTCTGCTAATTGAGGGTGCTAGCCTAAATTTTGCCAGGTTAATATAGGATGTTTACTAGCAGTTTTGTAAAAAAGCCACACCAGAAAAGCAAAACAAGATTTTTTAAAAATATCAAACGTTGCGCTTTCAGTGATTCTGGGAGTGCAGGAGATTGGGCGCATGTTAGAAAAATAACTTATTTATTTGAAAAGTGTGATAAGGGAAATTTGCTGCAAAAGGTGGAAGTGCTGCAAGAGGGTAAATGAAGGGGAAATAAAGGATTGAGAAATAAATAAAAGAACAAGGATAAGTGGATACCTCAGTCGGTGTAGTGATATTTGTATTTGACCACTGACTTCGTGTCGCACCACTTTGCACTTGGCTTAGCTGCCCACTGTGACACTAGTGGTCACCAGTTACAGTCTCCATTTTGTATTCAGCTATGCCTTAGCTTTACTGCTTCACTGCCACGTTAGAGGTGTGAGTAGTTTTCCGTACAAACGTGTTATGCAACGTGTTTTCTATTTCTGCGTATTCTCTTTCTCACCGAAGAGCTAGGACATATTATCACCGAAGAGCTAAGACATACTATGGAGGAGTTAGTCAGTCAGCATGATAAGGATGTACTAGGCTGATGTTTATGGTACAGCAGGGAATGGTTTGACTTGGCGAGGGACGCCTTGGGATTTTGGCCAATTCCCAACGTGTTTCTTTCAAAGCTTACCTGAACTAGCCAGCATTAGTTAAAACTTCTTAATGGGAGGGGTTTTCCAGAAAGCTCCTTCTCCGTTTTTTTAAGATATAAAAGATGACCCTGATTGACAGTAGCAGATTCAGAGACCTCAATCAGGATTTAGACGTCAGATGCCTGATATAGATTTCCTGTGAGGGCAGAGATCTCTCTTTCTCGCAGTCGAACGGGGTCATCGGCTTGCTGGCATGAGAAAGATGAAGCACCTGACAGGCCCTAAGGTGATGCATTTTTATTAATTATTTGCTTTGCATTGTGTATGAATATATAGACAAATATCAATATCAATGCATGCATTGCGCCACTCTGTAAATACGGCGTGGGGATTTTGGCCTCGTTGGGACACATTAACGTAAAAATAAATTACTTTAATGTGGCGCAAAGTGGCGCTAGGGGCCTATAAATATGCCCCTACGTTTTATTAGTCTCAACATCCATTATGAAGCTTACTCATGCAACAGGGCTGAGCCAAAGTTGCAGCTAATCCAGTCTATGCAGGAGGGATATGCCCTGAGCAAAAGGGCGATGATACACATAAATAGTGACCACAGAAAGAAAATAAATGCAGAACTTTTGCCTACTACAAAACTCTTGCAACAACTGAATCGTTTCATGATGGACTATACGACAGGCTGAAAAAAAAACAGTAGAACTCTTTGAAGAATAGGTATCTCCCTGGTCAAAAGCTGCTGATTTACAAGTGCTATTGAAGTTGCTAAAACACCACTCTTTACCCAGTTTCAGGTCGAAGCCTACCAGACAGATCAGCTGTCTGGTTTACTAAGGACGTCTTGGGGACATTTGGAAAGCTTGCCTTGGAATACATTCTGCCCATTCCTGACCATTGGCTTTCTGGATTGTAACTCACATTTGCTTGCTTTCTATTTGCTGCCATTATTTGTTTTGTGCTGTTCAGCTTTAATTTGTCCCTTCCATGGCCCATACCTTATTTACTGTATCCTTAAGAGTGCTTGTTTCCGTAAATAGGCCTTTAAATCGTTTTATTATCTTGTCACATTTGCTGTGCATTCAAAGACAGAGGTCAAATGTCAAGCTCTGTCTTCCGAGGGAGCTTGGAGTTTACTTTTCTTTATCTGACTTCAAATTGAAAGGATTCATGAGACAATCATGCTAGCTGATGATTACTGGTACGCAACAAAATTTAAATACCTGTAAATGAACTGCAGATATTCCATCTATCAGAATTAGCAAGCACAAGTGAAGCACACATTTTAGTAATTCTGAAGTGTGCAGGAAACAAATATTTTAATCAAATAAAAACACACTAGTTGATGCCATTTCCACACATTATCGTTTGTGCGCTGTATACTATTATCAGTAAAACTGTATGTCTGTGCAGATGTAATAGTCATTTCAATTGAAGATGTGTTGTCTGAAATGGCAGTGTGCTACCACACCATGCATTCTCCGCTCTACAACACACTCCCACTCTACACGGCACTCTATTCTGCACCACTCCACTCTACGCCACTTCATTCTACGTCTCTCTACTCTACAGCACTCCACTCTACGCCACAGTACTCTAGCACTCTATGCCGCTTTAGTCTGCAACACTGCACTTTATACCAATGCACTCTACTCTGAAGCACTCCACTCTGTGCTAGTACACTCTATGCCAATCCTCTAATCTTCTCTGCACCACTGCACTCTACTCCACAGAGTCTACCCTGCACCAATCCACTTTACCATAACCACTTTATTCTACTCCTTTACCCCACTAACCCTGAGCCATGCTGAACAGCAGCCACACTGGTGTACAACAGAGCTAAAACATATTGGCAAAGCCAATAGCTCTTGCATAGGCGAGACCTATTAGCTTTGCCAATGCTTGATCTTTATCCCGCCTTCTTTTTGTTCGAATTCTGTGCACAAAGGAATCCTGTTTACCTTCACTTGTTGGAGTACTTCTGCCTAAGGCTACGCTCCTAAAACAGCAACACGCTGACTCGCTCCCTCCATTCCTGCGATGGTGAAGATTGTTCTTTCCCAAGATGGCCGATACCTTAGCAAAGCGGAATTCGTAAGAATTAGTTTTATGTTTTTGGTCCAAGTGTTTTCTTGCTGATCGTTCGGAAGGCCGACTTGTTGATGCCCACAAGACGCATCCACTTAGTTGTTTAGCGCATTTCATGATTTATTTTTTTCCATACCAAAACGTGAGACTCGATTAGACGGCACTGTCACAGTTCCATCATGGCGGCTGCCCGAGCGCTCTACCTGGCGGTGTGTACCGTCAGTGTATTTCAGGTTCTTTCATCGCTTGGAGTCCGGGTGATGGGACAATAACTCACAGCCTCGCAGATGACCCTTAAATAGTATTATGAGATGCACAAATATAGCTACGTGTTTGAGCCACAACTACTGCCTTTTCGTCAGTATTTAAAGCACGTTGAGTGAACTTGTAAATGTAGAAGCCCCAGTGGCCTAATGGATAAGGCACTGGCCTCCTAAGCCAGGGATTGTGGGTTCGAGTCCCATCTGGGGTGAAAATATTTTTTTCTAGTAATACATTATCTACATTTTGCATTTTTAATTAAAAACTCGTATTTAATTATTTGAGTCCTGGTAGTCCATAGTTATATTTAAGTAGTAGTGTTCCGTACCATTACATGCATAAGCCACATATTATAAGAACTTTTAAGAGCAGTGATAACTGCCACTCCCAATAACAATTAGTATTATTGATTATTCACAAACCTCATGATAACTATACGATATTTGTTATGCAAATTAGTAATAATTCTATGTTCATAACTGAGGGGCCTATTTATGAGAGGGTGACGCAGTGCAGCGCAGCACGTCACCTTGCTAGGCTGGGTCACAGAGAAAGGCAGGAATGCACCTATTTAAGCCAATACCGTGCATTCCCCTGTGCTTGCGCTCTTTTGGCAGCCTAGCATCAAAACAGATAGCCTTGCACCATTGTGCAAGGGTGCCTGCGTTGCATGGAGGGTTGTTTTTTGTGCAGGAAGGGACTCCTTCCTGCACAAAAACAATGTTGAGAAGCATGTTCCTCTTTCTATGGGTGCTGCCGAATGCAGCACCCATAGAAAGAGAAAGTAAAAAGAAGAAATGAAGATATTTTTCCTCCTTAAGCCTCACTTGAGAGATTTTTTGGAGCATTCCCAGCTTTTCATGGTCTGGTAAATTTGGGAATCCATCAAAAACCATGAGAGTTGCGTGGGAATACCCACAAAATGCCCATGGAATGCCTTCCTAGAGCAGAGTATGGCAATGCAGCGATTAGCGGTGCGTTGCCTTACTGCAGATTTATGGAGCCTCTCAGGGCCACGGAAAGTGGCCTTGTGTGGCTTCATAAGCCACATGTAAGGTTTTGGTTGCGCATGTACCACGTTGCAGGGTGCATACGCTATGCAAACCAACTCGTAAATATGTCCTCAAGTGTCTGATATTTGTGTGTGTGTGTGTATATATATATATATATATATATATATATATATATTCATATATATATATATATATATATATGTTTGCTTTTAAAAGCTAATATAATACAATGTTAGTGCACAGCCCATGCTTCAGTTGTACAATCAGCAGTTTGCAGCATTTGTACAGGGGTGGCCATCTCAGGGATGCAGCTCTATTGTTATATAAAAAAGAGGAATTAAGAGGGAATTTATAGTCTGTGTGTGCACCTTTCACTCGTAATCAATAAAATAAATAATAACCAAGAGCAGATAACCATCAAATGCACGTTTGAAGTGTCTATTTGACAAACAGCCCATTCGTAATAGTTTTGTCTAACACGGCTAGATAACAAATCTGTTCCCTAACTGATAGCGCTAGTGCATACGTAAAAGGCAACGAAAGGGAAAGGTCTAATAAAGTATGGTAGATATCACCTTGTGGGAGTAACACCAAGGGGGTAATTGTCAGCCAGTTATTCTAACTGACCACTCATGTACTCATCATCTGTGTTTATAAGGGTAGAAAGTGGTGCAAGAAGCAATCCAAAAAGTTAACACATAAAGGCCCAGATTTACAAAGGTGGTGTGTCTGGTTTGCATTACTTTTTTAGTGCAATCTTTTCGGTATTTACAAAACAATGCAAATGGCTATTTACATTACGTTGTAAAAAACAAAGTAACACAAGGCAACGCAACGTTACTTCACTTCTGGGAGGCGTTCCATGGGTGGTGCATTGGCCTTCCCATGCATGCATCCACATTTTGACACAAACCCATATCTACCAAGACTTGCAGGCATGGATTTGTGTCAAAATACTGCGCTTACCTGAGGTTGGTGTAACAAGGACAAATATCTTTATTTCTCTTTGTTATTTCTGCAGCACACATACAAAGAAGAAATAGCCTCACAGGAAAGTTTCTGTGCGGGAGCGCTCCCCTTCTTAGACAAAAAACATCCAAACCACAACACAGACACCCTTGTACTATGGCACAAGTGTGTTTGTGTTGACTCTAGGCAACACAAAGTGCTCTAGCACATGGAGAACTGCACCATTTCTTTGCAGATATGACAGTTCTGCCCTCTCTAGGTGATGCAACGCAGCAGTAAATATGGCCAACAAATATTCACTTTTGGTGTATTTGCTGTTCCCCCCAATTCTTACTCCTGGCTCTGTCCCAACCTATTTAGAGTCGAGTGATGTTGGCCCCTTGTACAGAAGGCCTTATAATTTGCTCATGTTTCTATTAGGTGAAATGCACCCTAGGTCCCACTATTTTACAGGAGATACACACAAACATTAAAAATGGTGTAAAACAAATATACCCACAACCTTCAATATTGGTGTGCCATACATACAATAAATTAAAGAACTTCATCCCTTCTTACTGGGGATAAGGGCGACAGGATGCCAAAGTAATCACTTGTAACTACAAATAAAAGAGGAGTTCAAGGCAAAAGGTGAAACACCCTTTCTAAGTAAGGTATTGTGATTGTCCACCATATGCCTAATGTGAAACGTGATCCTATCTTGAAAGCTGATATGAAGAAAAAGCAAGTTAACCCTTTAAGCGATAAGGTCACACAAGTTTGAAAAAAATGTTAAGGTGTTAGACGCCCCCAAGAGGGATAAATGGAATATTGCTGGTCATTATGACAATGGCGGTGAATGTTAAAATGATGGTAACACCGCCAACAGGCTGGTGGTAATTA
Organism: Pleurodeles waltl; assembly: GCF_031143425.1. NCBI lineage: Eukaryota > Metazoa > Chordata > Amphibia > Caudata > Salamandridae > Pleurodeles > Pleurodeles waltl. The sequence goes on along the minus strand of NC_090443.1, from coordinate 294,164,241 downwards.
CCACCAAATTACGACCATGGCGGTGATAACTCCCATAGACAGCCAATGTACCACACCAACCGCCAGGGTCTTAACACCACTGACCATGGCTGTAGCCATCAACAGCCAGGCGGAAGACAAGGCACCGCCCACCATATTATGACATAGCAAACCGCCACAATTTTTGGGCCGATACCAACGCCATCAAAACCCTGGTGAAAACAGAACACAGAAGACAAAAGACTCACCATCAGAGACACAAAGAAGACCAATGCCGCCATGGAACAGGAGCTTGAAGTCTTCCCGATGCTCATCTATGCCATGCTCAACCTGGAACACCGACGAAGATGATGACGGTCAGTACAGCCGCCTAGCACACAAGGGAGGGAGTGAGGAAAAGGAGAGTGACACGCACAACACACACCATGCACACAAACACCATACACACAACCAGCTGCAGAGAAAAAATAGTCTCACAGGACACACGTCATAATCATCCAAGGACAACAATTAGCCAGAACTGATAGTGTAATTTGATGCCATCCACCACCATATTGTCCATCTGACAAGAGAAATATGAATCACAGTTCAGAAAGGGCCAATGGCCAGTCCAAAGTACAAAAAGACCATATGGCCAAAGGGCACAATCCAAGGCCCAACGTGTTCCCTGACGAAATCCGCACTACAGTGTGCAAGGGCATCATTTTGGGAACGTCAAGGCACCTCAGGGGGTAGGGGGGTTCTGGAGGGGGCTCCATGCCCATTTTACATTGCTGGGGAGTGCAAGGTCACAGTCTCTGAGGTGGGGAACGTGCCCACTGGTTCTGGAGGGGGCTCCTTGTACAACAGTCCCTGAGGTGGGGGACTTGCCCACTGGTTCTGGAGGGGGCTCCAAGCCCATTTCACATTGCTTGGGAGTGCAAGGTCACAGTCTCTGAGGTGGGAGACTTGCCCACTGGTTCTGGAGGGGGCTCCATGCCCATTTCACATTGCTGGGGAGTGCAAGGTCACAGTCTCTGAGATGGGGGACTTGCCCACTGGTTCTGGAGAGGGCTGCATGCCCATTTCACATTGCTGGGGAGTGCAAGGTCACAGTCTCTGAGGTGGGGAACGTGCCCACTGGTTCTGGAGGGGGCTCCTTGTACAACAGTCCCTGGAGGGTGGCCTACATGCCCTCTGCTGGAGGTGAAGGCTGCTGTGTCCCAGCTAGAGCTGAGGGCTGCTGTGTCCCAGCTGGAGATGAGAGCTGTTGTGTCCCAGTTGGAGGTGAGGGCTGCTGTGTCCCAGCTGGAGGTGAGGGCTGCTGTGCCCCAGCTGAAGGTGAGGGCTGCTGTGTCCCAGCTGGAGGTGAGGGCTACTGTGTCCCAGCTGGAGGTGAGGACTTCCTGCCTACTGCTGTTGGAGGTGGCCTCTTAGTTGGTGGAGTGGGATCCTCCCCTTTCTTGGGTAGTGTAGTGGGATCCTTCCCTCTCTTAGGTGGTGGAGTGGGATCCTTCCCTCTCTTGGGTGGTGGAGTGGGATCCTTACCTCTCATGGGTGGTGGGGTGGGATCCTTCCCTCTCTTGGGTGGTGGAGTGGGATCCTTACCTCTCTTGGGTGGTGGAGTAGGATCCTTCCCTCCCTTGGGTGGTGGAGTGGGGATCCTTTCCTTTCTTGCCTCCATGGCTAGGAGGTGCTGTCATAGTCCCCATGGACTGTTTGGCTGAGGTGCTGGGTCATTGTGAACCTTCTGTTACAGGCAGGACAGAGGGGTGGATGGGGAGGGAAGAGGTCAAGTTGGGCAAGGAAAAAATTCTTCGGGACAGTGTGGCAGGATGAGGGAGGAGGGATGGGAGTGTAGGTTGAGGGAACGGTTGTTGGAGGTGTATGTCTGCTGGACTTGGGTGCAGGTGCATGGGCAGTGTGCTGATGTGAGGTGGATGCTGTTGGGTGGGTGTGTGCCTGCGTTTGTGTACTTTGGGAGGAGGGCTCACAGACACACTGGGAGAGGACACTGGGGATGTGTGAATGGTAGTGGGGATGGTGATTGTACGTGAGCGGTGTGTGGTGATCGGCGTTCTGGTGATGGAGGTAGTGGCTGAGGATGTAGTGCATGCACGTGTGAGTGGAGACGAGACAGGGAGGGAGGAGGAGCACGTGGAGGAGGGGGACACAGTGGAGGCAGTGGATGTTGCTGTGTCTGCATGGGGATGGTGCTTGTGTGAGTGCCTGTGGGATGTGTGGTGCTTATGTTTGCCATGTCCACTCTTGTGTGTTGATGAGTGTGCATGCAGGGTGGCAGAGGACACAGGGGATGCGCGGATGGATGTTGTGAAGGTGTCTGCAAGTGAGGTGTGTGTGCTGCTTGGTGTGGTGATGGTGGTGGTGGCTGTTGATGTAATGCATGCAGGTGTGACAGTGAGGGAGGAGGAGAGGGAGACAGTGGAGGCAGTGGATGTTGTTGTGTGTGCAACTGTCTGTTGTTTGTGTGAGTGCTTGTGGCCTGAAGTGTGCTGCCTGTGTTTGTCTGTGCCACTCTTGTGTGATGTTTTGTGTGCATGCTTGTCTGTATGTGTGCATGGGATGGGTTGTGGTTGAGGAGATTGGGCCTGGGAAGTGGTAGTTGGAGGGGGAGGGTAGGAACAGGGACCATGGCTGCCATCAGAGAGGAGGCCAGAGCCTGGAACAATCTCTGTTGGGCCGCCAATGCACTGTGAATGCCCTCCAGGAATGCACTGCATTGCTGCATCTGGGATGCCAGCCCCTGGATGGCACTCACAATGGTTGACTGCCCTACAGAGATGGATCTCAGGAGGTCAATAGCCTCCTCCCTGAGGGCAGCAGGGCCTGAGGTGCCTGGGGCGAAGGAGATGCCCACCCTCCTGGATGAGCAGGCATGGGCAACTCAGTGAGGGGCTACTGTGAGGGCGGTGCTGGTACTGGGGTGGCGGCTGTACCTGTAGCTGGGGTGGTCCCAGAGGTATCTGCCTCCACCAGGGAGCTTCCATTGGAGGAGGAATCGGAGTCAGTGTTGTCACCTCCTGTCTCTGCCATGGTGCTCCCCTCGCCCTCCATCCCACTGGTCCCCTCGGCGTTGGTGGACTCTGCCCTCTGGGTCCTGTGGGATGCAGGTCCCTCTGTTGCCTGTGCCCCTGCTCCTCCGCAAGATGATGCTAATGCACACATGGACAGGATGCGAGAAGGAAAAAGGGGGGAGAGAGAGAAAGGGAGCACTGGGTCAATTGCAGCACTAACACCATAGATGGCATACACATTACTGTCGCACACAGGGATCAGGATTGAGCACCATGCATCGCACTGGCATTCCATTGGCTATGTACCACAGCAAGATGTGAGCCAACCCCTGCCAACTGCACCCCTCCTGGGACTCACTAAGCCCTGTCTGACATGGAATGCAACCAAGCTAGGTTTCCAGATTTAGCAATACAACCATTACCCTTGAGCTGGATCACGCTGTGATCTCTGACCTGGCATTAAGGGGCACCCACTAACTGAAACCCACCACCAGGATCCCATGCCACCTACCAATTATAGTTGTAATGCCCACTGTACTCACCCCCTTGTGGCTGCTGTGGTGCCCTCAAGCACCCATCCAGCTCTGGGTAGGCCACTGCCAGTACATGGGCCATCAGGGGGGTCAGGTTCCGACGGGCACCCACCCTCGTTGGGAGGTCATCCCCAGCTGGGCCTCCGCGGTATTCCGGGCCCATCGTCTCAGGTCCTCCCACCTTTTTCTACAGTGGGTGTTCTGCCTGCTGTAGACCCCCAGGGGTCTGCACATCCTTGGCAATGGCACGCCACAATCCCTTCTTCTGATGGGCGTTGACCTGCAGAGGAGACAAAGACAGGAGGACACCATTACACATACAATCCAGCCTGTCACACATTTGGCCCACAAATCCCATGGCCATCTCCATTGGCACACAGATCAACCAGTGCCCACCATGTACACTACCACCAGACATACCCCCCCCCCCAAATGACACAATGCTTGCACACACATCTCCATGCAACCTTGTCACATGCATCGTGCCCAAGATGTACTCACTTGTTGGTCTGGAGGCCCATTCAGCTGTCCATACTGGGGTAGGACCCTATCCACAAAGCGCTCCCACTCCTCCGATGTGAAGGCAGGGCACTTTCCCCGGTCACACAGGACATGGCTGGATCCAGACACAGGTCACAGCAGAACATGCAGTGTAGGTGTTATCCTGTGCAAGGTCAGGAATCAAGTGAGGTTATAGACAGAAAATGGCAGTCACATTGCGGCAGTGTACACCGTCACTGCGGCCGGTGATTGCCATTGGCCACTGTACTCCATAGAGCCCCATATTAGCCAATGAGGAATAGCACAGCTGTACAAGACCACCTTCCGCCATGACGCGAAATGCTAGCGGAGTTACCTCACTTCCACCTGTCCCTACATACAGGACAGGCGGTCACCATTTTATGGTGGTGGACACCATTCAAATAAATGAGAACTGCTTAATTCCTATAATTTGCACAGACATTGCCATTCCCATTGTCCCATCACATTACTGCTCTATGTACACTGAGCTGGTGGTTCCATTGTTCATATTGTGACACCCTACTCACTCTTGTGTCCCTTAGATACCTACCACTGCGGAGGAATCAGAGGAGGAGACAAGGCCCCGTGTACAGACCCCTTGTGGACTTGGCTACACTGGAGGACAGGCACATAATACTCACCTATAGACTGGACAGGGCCACTATCACAGAGCTGTGTTCTCAATTGGAGCCTGATCTGATATCAGCTATCCGTCATCCCACTGGGATCCCCCTTTTGTGTAGGTTCTATCAGTGCTCCATTTCTTGGCAACCTTTCCAAGTGACAGTGGGCTTGGCAGCAGAAATATCACAGCCAATGTTCTCAATCATGTTGGCAAGGGTTTTGAAACACATGTGCAGCTACATTGCTCTCCCCCAGATGGAAGATTTGGCCACTGTGAAGGCAGGATTCTATGCAATGGGACATATACCCAATATTATTGGGGCGATTGACGGTACATATGTTGCTTTTGTCCCCCCCGCCAGAATGAACAGGTTTTCAGGAATTGGAAGGGTTTCCACTCACTCAGTGTGCAAATGGTGTGCCTGGCTGACCAGTACATCTCCCACGTCACTGCCAAGTATCCTGGGTCAGTGCATGACACCTTCATACTGAGGAATAGCAACATCTCAAATGTGATGGCACAACTACAGAGCCACAGGATGTGGCTAGTTGGTGAGCCTGACTCCCCACCCAATGTATGTCAGTGTATGCCTTCTATTGTTAACTCATACCATTGTGTAAGGCTAATATTTGTCCCTCAATACTTGCAGGTGACTCTGGCTACCCAAACCTATTGTGGCTCCTGACCCCTGTGAGGAATGCAAGGACAGGGGTTGAGAATTGGCATAATGATGCACATGGGCGAACCAGGCAGATCATAGAATGTACCTTTGGCCTCCTGAAGGCCAGGTTTAGACGCCTCCATCTGACAGGTGGATCCCTGTGCTTCTGCCCTGAGAAGGTTTGACAGATAGTTATAGCATGCTGCATGTTGCACAACCTGGCCCTCAGACGACATGTGCCTTATCTGCAGGAGGAGGAGATTGGAAATGCCCCTATGGCAACAGTGGATCCTGAGGACAGTGAGGATGAGGAGGCAGAGGATGAGGATGTGGACAAAAGAACATCAGTAATACGGCAGTACTTCCAATGACACGCAGATAAGACAGGAACTGACCATTCCTCTGATTATTTATCTTTTCAGTGTGGCTGTAGCAGGATGGCAGTCACTTCCTTTGCATCTCAACTGACTGTCACCTATGCCTTCTCATTTTGCAGATGTTGGTGTTATTACAACTGTGTACTGATGTCATGATTACTGACAGCTGCAGGTCATTATTTGTATGCTGTCCCAAAGTTCAGGTCAATTGCACATGATTTTACAGTTAACATAATTACACATTTTCATCACATAAAGCACTATCACTCAAGTTGTGTTCAAAGGTGTTTATTGTAGTGACATTTGTAGAAGGAATAGTGCAATGGAATGTGGTGATGGTAGAAGTAAGTCCAGGGTTTTGCTCCAGTCTTTTTGTAGCACAGTTCCAGTGTCCAAGGGGCCTTAGGAGGGGGAGCAATGGCAGTTCAAAGTGGACAAGGTGACAGAGTGGGACACAAGGGGGACATTCAGGAGGGTCTCATTTCCTAATGGTGGTCTTGGTCTTGGCAAGTGTCTCTGCCATCTGTCTGGGTCGCAGGGAACGTTTGTGGGGTGGTTCACCTTCTGCAGGGGTAGGGGTGCTGGTGGCCTGTGGATCCTGTGGCAGGGACCCCTGTCCACTAGCTGCAGCTGATGTGGTGGGCTGGCCAGTTGACTGGCTAGTGGAAGGGGCCTGCGGGTGTGCTGTATATTCCCTCATGATGTTGGCCATATCAGCCAGCACCCCTGCTATGGAGACCATGGTGGTGTTGGGGCTGCAAATCTTTCCTGACCTCCTGATGGTGTACCTCCTGCAGCCGCTGGTTCTCCTGCATGATGTCAAGAATCTGACACCCATCTTGTCCTGGGATTGTTGGTAAGCCCCAGGACATTAGTGAGTGCCTCCTGGATAGTCGGTTCCCTGTGCCTGTACTCCCCCTTGCGCACAGCTGTCCTCTGAGTGTCCCTGTCCCCATGTGCCTCTGTCCCTTGAACAGTGTGCCCACTGCCACTGACCCCAGGACCCTTATTGTCTTGGCTGTGAGGTGTAGATTAGGGTCCCTTTACATTTGGGCACACTGCTGATTGACATGTCCTGGGGACAGAGTTGTGGGGACGTTGGGTGGGTGCTGTGGCGTTGGATACTGAGGGGAAAGGCTCTGTGGTGGACTGGGAGAGGGCTGGGGTGGCTGGCTGACCAGTGGTCCCTGTTGGGCCACAGGAAGTTCATCCAGATCCTGAAGTCCAGAATTACTGTCATCAATGGGGGCATCTTCTGTTGGTGGACTGGTTAGTCGTGGCACCTCCTCACCGCTGAGATTGGCTGGGGCACCTGTGGGGATGTAAGTGGTATATTATACTTCATGCCTGTGACATATTGTACATCCCTAACTTCCTCTCTATTGTTGCTGTTACCCTGCCACTTTTGTTTGTGTACGGTGATGTATTGTGGGATTGTTAGTTCTCCATGCTGTGCATGCTTAGTGATGAGTGTACATGAGGCGCTGGGAGGGCTGTCCATGCAATGGTATAGCATGCAGGGCTTGGCATTGGGTTAGTCAGATGTGTAGGTGCATTGTGTGGAATGGAGTGGAGTGATGGGGCGAGGGTGAGGGGGTGTGATGGCATGCAGGTATGGGGGGTGATGAGTTGTAAATATTTACTCAACAGTGTCCAGTTCTCCGGCTACTCCAGTGAGTCCCTCAGAATGCAGTATTGCCAAGACTCATGCTGTGAGCTGTGGGGGAGGAGGTGGGGGTCCACCACCAGTCCTCTGGATGGCGAGCTGGTACCTTGCTGCCACGGAACCTATCTTCCCCTGTAGGTCGTTCCACCTCTTCCTGATGTCATCCCTTGTTCTTGGATGCTGTCCCATGGCGTTCACCCTGTGAACGATTCTCCACCATAACTCCATCTTCCTGGCAATGGATATTTACTGTACCTGTGCTCCAAACAGCTGCGGCTCTACCATGACTGTTTCCTCCACCATGACCCGCAACTCTTCATCAGTGAAACGGGGGTGCCTTAGTGGGGACATGGGTGTTGTGTGGTGCGTGTTGTGTAGAGGGTGTTAAGTGATGTGGTGGGGTGTAGGGTGTGGGATGTGGGGTGCATGACGGATGGATGGCTGTTTGTGGTGTGTGTGTAGTTGTCTCAGTGGTCTTCGTGTCAATCTTGTGGCGATTATTGGTATACGTAAAGTGTTGTTGTGCGTGTTTTATACTGCTGTCGGTGGGTGTGTGTGGTGTGTGTCAGTGTCAGGTGTGTGATTTTCGTTTAGGCCAATGCTGTGTTGTTTTGTATTTGGGTGGCCATTCTGAGCGTGCCAGTGTGTACCGCCAATGGTTTACCACCATTGAATGTCCGCCATAGTTATTCATGGGTCATAAGGTGGTGGGCGTTGTTTTGTTGGTGTAACGGTATGGGTGTTCGTACCAACACTTTAACACTGACCTTTGGGCTGGCGGATGTGTGTATGCAGCAGTATTCTATCGGTTTGGTGTGTGTTTGTGTCATAATATGTCGAACGGATATTCGCCATTGTTGCGGTATGTTGGCGGCCATCACTGCGGCGGTAGGCAGCATTTACTGCCAATTTCACAATGAGGGCCATTGTCTGCATTACCTAAAAAATACAGGATTTTGACATATAGCTCACAAAAAAGCGCAACATGCAAGTACGGAAAACGGCAATAGGGTAGTATGTGTTTAAACACTCTCTCCAAGATATTATGAAGGAGCTTGAATGATCATAGAGTGTGCCTGGACCAAAGGGGTACATACTACTGTGACATTGCATAGCCATCGAAGAGGAGCCAGGTGCCTTGTAGGTGCTTCTCAACTTGTGTGTGTGTGTCAACCACATAGAACTATATGTGAGGCAATGCAAGTCCAGGACTGCTTACAGCTCTTATCAATGTCTGCCCGGTCACAATATTAGAGAGGTTCTTTGAACATGAGTATCAGACTGAATGCTGCACTAAAGCAATATGCATAGAAATTATTAAATGGAAAGTAAATCCAGTATACATTACATACACATTTTAAATAGAAAATATGTCAAGTGTATACTTGTATAATAGTTTACTGAGAGCAGTTACATCTTATACTGGGAACACAGGCTGACTCCTCTTCTGGTGATATGCTTAACATCTGAAATGTGAAATTGTGAGAATGATGTTATTACGGTGTTAAAATACCATTCCATACAGGGCCCGCATTTTTACTTGATTTACTTCACATGGTTACGTACTATGTTTGCTTTAACAAACCTGTCAACTTTTCTAGAAGATAGTTTTGCTTCATGTGCTATTTTGAGTGTAAATATTTTTGACATATACTAGCCCTGATGAAGTCTTAGGATGACAACCTATTTGACAAAACAAGTGTAAGCTTGAAATTTTAATGATAAAGATGATTAAAGAATGATATGTTGGATGAATCATCGATTCACGGACAAATTTCTTGTATATCTGTTTGATCTATGAACAGAACATCTACTGAATGCCTAAAATTGATGATGATGGTGATCAATATCTTCCAAGTAGATTTAATTCCTCATTTAACCCTCCCACATCTGCTCTCTGTGAAAATATCCATCTCTGCTTCTTGTGAATGAGTATATGTTCTGTCCCCTCTCTAGTTTCTCTCACTTGTTCCAAAACAGTCTAAAGAAAATCTATTTATTAATGGTCTGTTAAGAACAGACTGTTTTTTTAAAATATCTTTTTTATTTCAAATGTAAAGCAATACAGGATAGTACAAGGGCCCAGAGGGACCTCTCGAAAGCTTATTTGTAATCAGAGCCTGTCAACTCCTGTTAACGTTGATTTTATTAATGAATATTCATGTATCTTGAGTGTTGGAATTGCGTAGAAATTGTACTAATATAGAGAAAATTAATGCACGCATTTGACGGTGCACTCACCAGTGTGGCCACCAATATCCACAAAGTGTACTTATTAATGGCCTATTAATATGAAATGTTGAGCTTATGTTCGATTTATGTAGTCATATGTCATATTAAGGGTTGTGCATTATGTATTAGCTTTATTAATCGTAGACAGTGCTTTAAATGGGCCGGTACTGTCCGGTACTGAGTACCGGCACTTTTCTATTTTGAGCGGTAGAGTACCGGCACATCTCATGAAAAACGTAATACTTTTAATTGGAGAGTACCGGCACTTCCCAGAAACAAGCAGGTACTCTAGCACAGAGTACCTGCACTTTATTTTTTCCATTTCAAGCACTGATCGTAGGCCTTAACCTAGCGGAGGTCTTGGCCTAGTTGCCCGGCCTCATGTCACGCTGCATTTCTTAGGTGTTTACTAAATGTCTTCTTAGAAAATTAAATTGTGATTTTCCAGCGTACTGTCCATGTGCTTGTAGCTAAAAGTCTTTTATCATGAGAACTGTTTGCTAGAAGATGCTGTAATAGCTAATGCAACAATGTATAATGTAATGTGTGTAAGACTGACTTTCCCAGGAGAATACAGTAGACCCACTGACTGGAGTATAAGCAGCAACAATATTGATACCTGACGAGCCGAATGACGGGAGCGGGACAAGAGGAGCCAATCATCGATATGTGAAACATGTACTAGTAAAAGTTGTTGATTTGAAGTTTTTGTTTCACTGGACAAAGTGTGAACATGCAATTTTTGAACCAATTAAGATGTGGGAAGTAGTTTTAGGAAATCTAACTGAGCCAGACTGCACCAGACTGCACCAAGAGAAGATGCGCCATTTCTTTCGAACTGCCCCAAAAAGCCTCTTTGGCTATTACTATCGTAGCCGTCTTGACTAGACGTGTTTAACTTTACTGCTTAAAGACTTTGCAGTTTCTGAACCTTGATGCTGTATCATGATGCCTTGTTGACCAGACTGATGTACTGAGGACTTAAATTGTCACAGCTTGCTGATCCAAACTGAGGGATAGGTATATTGACTATGGTGTTGTTTGCTATGTCTATTTTCTTTTGTTTCAAAGCACCAACCGCTAATTTTGATGGAGCCATAGTTAGATGTTTTTCCAAATTCGTGTTGACTAAATTGTTTTGCATGAAGCCCTACATGTGGGAGCTCACAGTTGAAGTTCGCCATATGAAATAGCAGCCGATGGCTTTTCTTTGCTGAAACTAAATGTATGTAATATCGTTTGCACAGTTGTTTTTGTTATTAATTTGCACAGAAACTTTAGAATGGGTAGTAGCTCAAGCTTTGATTAGATTGCGATTCTATCGCCGCTTAGGACAGCCAGTGCTGTTTCTGTATGTTTATCAATTGATTTTGAGATTATCTTACGTGACATTAGCTTTGTTAATATAAGAAAATAAATATTCTAACTTTTACATAAAGGTGTGGTTATTCATGACTGTAAGGTCATGGTGTGTGACAATTACTGACTCCTATTGATTACTAATGTTATTGATTATTATTGATTATTGATCTGCATGTACGGGATAAATGGTGGGAAAACCCCAAAGCGAGTCAAAAGGTTCATCAACCTATTCACATCTCCCTTGTAAGTTTACTTATTAAGGTCTGACGCGCTAACAGAGATGGTAGCAGAGATTGATGGTTTGTCTCCTTAAGAGCCCATCATACAGTCCAGAAAAGAGAGGTAGCAGAGTATTTGGTCCCAGAGATTTTAAGTGAGAAATAACAGGTGTCCCCATAGATGCTAGTATGGTAAGGGTTAATACCTTACAGCATGCAAAATAATTTTCAGATTTGGAGAAATTGGTGAAAGTGGAAAGAAAATGTGCCCCTAAGTCCTTAAGATGACTTTCCCAGAATCTTGGAGCTTGCCAATGATTGTTTGAGGATGTTCTCAGCGTTCTAGTGACGGTGTGAATGAAGTAAGTTTTGCGCTTGCACAGCTTATGCAAATCGCAGGTGAATTGTGATGTTTGTGAGGGTTTAGGCAGTTTGCGTACTCCAAATAAAATTGTAGAAGGAATGTGCGTACCCTGAAGTGTGAGTAGGGAAGTCGTCAAACTTCACATGTGTGTGGCGCTTTGTGCTAAGAAATTGTCCACGTGGTTGTTGATGTACGGGCCCTGCGTGGTCTAAGACTCAGGAGTATGTTGAAAAAGTGTATGAGACACTTAGGCCCATATTTATACTTTTTTTGTTCTGCATTTGCGTCACTTTTTGACGCAAAAGTGGTGCAAACATACAAAATACAAATATATTTTGTAAGTTTGCGCCGCTTTTGCGTCAAAAAATGACACAAATGCGGTGCAAAAAAAGTATAAATATGGGCCTTGGTTTTTGTTGTAATTTGTCTGGTTTAATAGGTCGATCTGGTGTGGTCGACAGGTCAGAGTGTGAGTCAAAATGAGTGAAATAATTTTTCGACTGAGATCTGGCGAGTCCTATGTGCACCAGGACAGACCCACTGATCAGTTGAGAGTGAAATTTGCAGGTCAAATTCTGCTTGCGAATCAGGGAAACTGAGAAAGAAGGAGTAACTGTTAGAGCGTAACGCTGTCAGTGAAAAATCCATAAAGTTTCTGAAACGATTGTGTTACCTTACCTGTAGTAAACGTACAAATTGGGTTTTGATTTTGTTTAGTGCTCGCAATAATTATGCATTAGTTTTGTGTGAATCTGAATTTGGGAGGACAAGCCACAAGACTGTGTCAGCTGCAGGACATGTGAACGTGACGTCATTGGAGCCGCGCTGGGATAGGTTGGCTAGTGAGAAGGGTCGGGCACGGATGGGCAGCAGTCTGTGAAGCGCAATTGGTTGAGAAGGTGGGTGAAGAGAATTCTAGGATTAAAAGCCACTTCCTGATTTGATTTTGAATAACATAAAGGTCACGAAAAGATGAAATTCTTTAAAGCTTTAAAGAGTGCTTTAAGGGTAGATGCGTACATTACAATGAATATAGGGAATATTGCATCACCAGAAGGCACACCAGCTTACATTGTAAAAGAAGAAAAGGGCATTGCGCAATGTCATTGGCTAAAGCAATGGTGCAAAGTGACAGAGAAAGATGGGAGCCAAGCATTTCCGGAAAACAGTACATTTCATTTGAGGAGCCTAGAGCTTTGAGGAGGGTGCTGTATGATCTAAAACCCCCTCCGAGACCAGCACAGTGCGAGGCATTAGCAATCTGGGAGCTAGTAGCCAGACAGCAACAGCAATAGAAATTCGAGAGGAGAATGAGAAAGGCAGAAAAGACACTAGCAGAGGCTAGATGGGATCATGACCAGAGGTTTTGGAGAACCAAGACCTTACATGGGATTAAGTTGTTTCCTGCGATTGCACAGGACAGCGAGAAAGAAGGAAGGAAAGCTACCAGAAAAACAAATAGAAGCCCTTCCGAGAGTAGGGAGGGGAAACCAAAGGAGGCTAGGAGATCTTTGACATATGAGGAAGAGTCAGACGATGAGGAGTTTACTCTACAGTTATTGAGAAATCGTCCACCACCATATGCAGCACATCAGAGTGGTCTGAGTACCAGTGCAGATCCTTTGGCTCCGACCCAGGTTAATGCAACAAGGAGTCCAGTGCAGGTTAATCCTAGAGACACAGAGCCCGATGCAGAGCAGTCTTAATGCACTTACTACTCCAGTAGTCCAAAATCAGGTGCCACAGCCAAATGTCCAGAGAATTTGTCCTGACGTGCCCATTGTGGAAACTACCACAAACTTAATAATGCCTATAGGACAGGCTTTCCAGAAACTGACACTGGTTCAGACAGAGCCAACTTCACTTTTACTGCCTCAAGTGCAGCCACAGGTAATGCCGAAGTACACTCTGATAACAGGGACCCAGACAGATGTGTCTGTACTGATGAACCAGAACGTGGGAGTCACTCTCCCACAGAACCTTAATATTAGCCCAAGAACAGATGCTGTATCTGTACCTGTTACCATAGGTCCACTTGTGCCTTTGTTTGCACAAGAGAAACCCAGTGCAGACGGACAGGGAGTCCTGAGTAAGAGGTAAATGAGGGGAGGACTTAATGAGAATATCTGAGTAGTCTCTCCTGTGGGACAGACCTTTGACGGTTCGAGATCACAGCTAGACCTTAGCCCATTCGGAGTTTCTCCTGATACTGTGATAGGGTTGAATGTTAGTCAAAGCCTGACACCGCAGTCCCCGAATACAGCTGTGCAACTAGTGCCACCTGCCCAGGCCAGCAACATCTTGTTGCAGGGTTTGACTGTCCAGCAATTGACTGAATGGTTGGATAAACTGAATACACTGCAGAGTGCTCCTAAGAGAAAGGAGTATTTGAATTACACAAGACTAGAAATGGAAGCAGGTGAGCTCATTGAGGAACTATGGGAGTGAAGAGGTTAGAGTCCTACACAGAAGCAGAGTTGAGATATCTGTGCCCGAAGATTACAAGGGAAGTGAGCAATGTGCATCAAAAGCTAGCAGACCTGGCAAAGAAGTATGGCATAGAAATAGAGATAACAAAGCATTTGAAAAGGATTTACAGGTTAGATTTTGATGCAAAAAATGTTTAACACATGAGATTTGCAGGGAGGAAGGCACACCTTAGGGAGTTACTCCAAAATGTCCAAACATAGGGAGGCTTAGACAAGTGGAAAGGCAGATGGGCAAAAAAAAGAGATAAAAGGAAAAGAGATTCTGCGGAGCTGACTTCAAATGTGCAGAAAAGCAAGGATCCGGTGAAAATCCTACTGATGAGAGAAATTCCAGGAGAGAATTTTGTTCATGGCCCTTGGAGCAGAAGTGACATTCTGTCCTTTACAAATGGATTATCCTAGGTTGAGAGAGAAGCCAGTAGAATGGTAGTAGCAGACAGACAGGTTTGTGAAACTTGTGAAGTGCCTGTGTGAAGATTTGAACATCTCCCGAAGTAATGAAATATCACTATAAGGTGATTACATTTTTTGAAAACGAGAATTTTGCCCAAAAGCATTGACTGGCAGAGAATAGACAGGACAGCTCAGGAAGCAAAAGAGTTGATACATGCATATTATGAGAGATTGTTGCAGGCATTCAAGCATTACAGTGGTATGGAAACAATTGAGCCAAAAGGCATGATTCATTTTGTGTTTAGATTTGTGGAAGGATTGAGACCTGAAATTAGCCAGATGATTAAGAGTCATTTGATTTGCTGGCAAGCGAAGCCGATTGAGGAGGTGTTGGAGTATACAAAGTACTGTAGTGACGAGACTGAAATGAAGCAGAGAAAGCTGAAAGAGAAAGCGATGGTGATGCAGATTAAAACTGCATAAACGGTGGTGCAGGGAAATTTTCCACAACAGCTACCACTGCAACAGCAGGGAAATGTGGTGTTTCAAAATAAGATAAGATGTAGAGGTCACAGAGGTAACGGAAACCGTAGTCCAGACTTGGGTACTGTAGTGGTTCAGAATGATATGCAGGGAATGAAGAGAGTGTTGCCTTGTCACGCCTGCGGAGTGGTCAGACATTGGAAACAGGAGTGTCCGATGATAGCACAGGAAGGTATCGTTCAGCAAACTAATGACATCAACACGTTCCAAAACATGAAAGGACCAAGAATGAGAGGTCATAATCCGAATTTTCAAAATAATGTGAATCAAATGCAGAACTTTCAACCCATGCAACAGGTGCAAATGCTACGTGTATGAATAATACAGTTGCAGCCAATGCAACAGCAGGTTCCCATGGTACCTAGACAGCAAATCCAAATACCTCAAGCCTCAATGGAACAGCAGCAGGTGATGCTTCCTCAACAAGTCGCAGGTCAGAGGTCCAACCAAAGTAATAACACAGTTCACCAATTCCCCTTACACAGTGAGCAAGGAATAAACGATGATTGGGTGAGTGAGAGTTTGGATGAGGAGGAATGTGTGCCTGCAGCTTCCTTTGAAGTAGATCAGAAAGGCCCCTATGTGAAGGGAAAAGTCATGGGTCACAGAGTTTCATTCTTGGTTGACACAGGAGCTACACGCTCTACAGTGTGAACTGCAGAACTTCCGAATTTGCCCCTTTCAGGAAAGACAGTCCAGATTGGAGGAGTAGCAAATCAGTACTTGACCAACCCCATTACACAACCAGTTCGGGTTAAAATTGGCAACTTTAAAGGATTGCACATATTTTTAGTCTGTGATTCAAGTCGGGTATCCCTACTGGGAAGAGATTTGCTGTGCAAAATGAGGTGCTCGAACACTTGCTCACATGACGGAATCGCGATACAGACGAATAGTGATGATGAAGCTGACCCAGCTCCAGAGACAGTGTGAGACGATAAATGAGGAATACACCCTGATTAATTTCTTTCCAGTGTTCACAGTGAAGGAGCTTCCTCCTGATTTACAGGGAACAGTAAAGAGAAAGTGTGGGATTCGACAGGGAAAGAGATAGGTTTGGTAAAGGGAGTTGAGCCAGTTAAAGTTTCTGTAAAGCCGAATGAAGTTTTTCCTCAGATTCCCCAGTACCACATGCCACAGGATGTTCTTATAAAGGTTGCCCAGATAATTGCAGAATTTGTGAAACAAGGGGTTTTGAAAGAAGTGTTGAGCAGCCCATGTAATTCACAGATAATGGGATTGAAAAAGCCCTGTGGGAAAGTTCGAATTGTCCAGGATTTAAGAAAAATAAATTACATTGTGATCAAATGTTGCCTCGTGGAGCCAAATCCAGCTGTGATAATGTTTCAGATTCCGTGTGATGCCGAGTGGTTTACTGTCATAGACTTGTCACAAGCCTTCTTTTCTGTGCCTATTCATGAAGGCAGCCAATTTATCTTTCGTTTAAAATTTTTAGACTGAGTATACTGTTGGTGTCGAATTCCTCAAGGGTTTTCAAAGTCACCTTCCATATTCAATCAGATCTTGAAAAATAATCTGGAGTCATTGGAATTGCCTTTCCACTCGACCTTGGTAAAGTAAATTGATAACCTGCTGATTGCATCCAAAACAAGGGACGAGTGCAAGTATGACACAATTACCTTGCTGAACCATTTGGGAAAGAATGGTCATAAAGTGTCGCCACTTAAATTGCAGTACTGTCAGAAAGAAGTGAAATACTTGGGCCACCAGATTGAGAAGGGATCAAGGAAAATATCCAGAGAAAGGGTCACAACCATAATGCAGATGAGTCCCCCAACCACCCAGAGAGATGCCAGGATGTTCTTAGGGATGGTAGGCTACTGTTGCCAATGGATACCCAATTTTTCAGTCATTTCCAAGCCCTTGCAAAAGCTGACTCACAAAGAGGTCACCGATCCCATAGTATTAGATCAGGCTTGCATGAAAGCATTTTCTGAGTTGAGAGAGAGTGTGCAAAGCTCCTGCTTTGGGTATGCCTGATTACCATAAGTTTTTCACATTGTTTTGTCATGAGCGTGATGTGTGTTCTTTGTCTCTCTTGACGCAGGTCCATGGAGGTGTAAACTGCCCAGTAGCATATTTTTCAGCTACTTTGGGCCCAGTCGCAGCAGCTTTACCAGGCTGTTTGCGTGCAGTTGCAGCAGTTGGACAGAGCCTCACACAGTGTGAAGGCGTTGTGATGTGACACCCCTTAACAATAATGGTCCCTCACTCAGTTGAAGTTTTACTTACCCACAACAAGACTCAATATCTGACTGGTGCAAGATTGACCAGATATGAGACAAGTATTCTAAGTTCACCAAATGTGTCAATGAAAAGATGTACAGTGCTGAACCCGGCAACTTTACTTCCAAATGAAAATGTTGAAATTGAAAAGTTCAAAGACATTAAGCATGACCGTCTTGAAGTAACTGATTTGTGCAGAAAACCGAGACCTGATATTAGAAGCACCCGGTTGGAAGAAAATGACCAAATCATCTTTGTTGATGGCTCATGTCTAAGAGACAATACAGGAACACTGATGGCAGGGTATGCCGTGTGCACAATTTCTGATATCCTGGAAGCGTCTTGGCTTCGAGGAGTATATTCTTCATAGGTAGCGGAACTGGTAGCCCTTACTACAGCATGCCATGTTTCTGCTCAACTAAAAGTTACCATCTATATGGATAGTCAGTATGGATTTGGAATAGTTCATGATTTTGGCCAGTTGTGGTCACAGAGAGGTTTCATGACCTCTTCTGGTTCATCAGAGAGAAATGGTAAGAAAATTAAAGAACTGTTGCAAGCTATCCAAATGCCTGAAAAGATTGCCGTGGTGAAATGCGGTGCGCACATCTGAAATCACAAGATTTTGGGGGTGATTCTAACCCCGGCGGTCGGCGGAGAGGCGGCGGTCGGACCGCGAACAGACCGGCGGTCCAAAAAATGGCATTCTGACCGCGGCGGTCACCGCCGCGATCGACCGCCACTTTCCCACTCCGACCGCCACGGCGGTCATGACCGACGGGCTGGAGTTTGCGCACTCCGGCCCGGCGGTCGACCCAAGACCGCCAACCGCATCATGACCCTGCTTACCGCCGCGGTTTTTGGCGGTCGGGAACCGCCATGCGAACCATGGCGGTAGGCACTATCGGGGCCAGGGAATTCCATCCCTGGCACTGATAGGGGTCTCCCCCACCCCCCACTACCCCCCACGAGTCCCCCCCCCCACACCCTCCACCCCCCCAGAGGTGGTACGAACCCCCTGCCCCCCCCACCCCGACATGCACATACACGCACCCCGACATGCACGCACCCCCAACATGCACATATGCACACCCCCTACACACACACACATACACAACGGGGGCACATACCCGCACACATACATGCCAACATGCGCACCCGCCGAACTACACACATTGCCCATAGGCACAGCAGCACCCCCCGCCCGCATGCACGCACTCACACACCCCCTCTACACACCCCCATGCACGCACACATCACACAACACACCCCCCACCCCCTCCCCTCACGGACGATCAACTTACCTTGTGCGTTGGTCCTCCGGGAGGCGACGGGAGCCATAGGGACGTGACCGCCAACAGAAGACCACCAACAGAAGACCGCCACACAGAAATGTGGGTCGTAATTCTGGGGGCGGTGTTCTGCTGGCGTGGCGGTGGAGGTTGACCAGTCTCCACTTTCCCGCCGACTGCCAGTGTGGCTGCTGGCGGTTTTCCGGCGGAACGCTCCCAGCGGTCGGAATACGCGCCGCGGCATACCGCCGCGGTCGGCGGTCTTTACCGCGGCGGTAACTCGGCGGTCTTGCGAAAAGACCGCCAAGGTCAGAATCACCCCCTTTGTGTCAATGGGAAATGTATATGCAGTTCAAGTCACAAGGTTTTAGGCATTGGACTCTATATAGTTCAAGTAAAAGTGTGAATTGTTATCTGAAGAAGATGAAACATGTCCAAGTTTTGCATTGCATGTAATTGATACATTGGAAGAATTAAAAACATTGCAAAATAATGTCGACAGGGAGGAAAATGAAATGTGTATAGCGACAGAATGATTTGTGGGTTTCAGAAGAGGGTCAATTGGTTTTGCCAAATAGTTTGTTGTCACAAACGGCTAGATATTATCATGGTCAAGCACATGTTGGGAGGGATGCCATGATTAATTTCTTCAAGCATATTTGGTCCAATCCAAAATTTAGACAAGTTGCTGAAGCAGTTTGCTATTGTTGCGTCATTTGCCAGCAAATGAACACGGGGAAAGGGACACTAGTTAGTTTGAGCCACATGGGAAGAGCTGGAGGTCCATTCAGCAGAATGCAAATGGATTTTATTGAGATGCCTGCGTGTGGAGGTTTGAGATATGTCTTGGTAATTGTATGCATCTTTAGTCACTGGATTGAAGTGTACCCTACATGAAGGAATGACAGCCTCACAGTAGCGAAACTGTTGCTTGGGGAACTGCTACCACATCTTGGGTTTCCAATCTCTTTAGAATCAGATAGGGGAAGTCACTTCAACAATGAAGTAATTAAGTTACTATGTGCAGCATTGAACACTGAGCAGAAGTTGCATTGTAGTTACAGCCCTGAAGCATCAGGGCTAGTGGAACAGATGAATGGTACTTTGAAGTCAAGAGTGGCAAATATGTGTGCGTCCATGAATCTGAAATGGCGCAACGCACACCGGTTAGTAATGATGACAATGAGAAACACCCCAGACAGGAAGACAGGATTGTCGCTACACGAAATCCTCATGGGCCTAACAATGAGGTTGCCAGCAGTGCCTGCGAATGTGCTTGTAAGCATTACAGATGATATGGTGTAGGACTACTGCAAAGCTCTGGCTGATGTGGTTCGCTCTTTCTCCCAGCAGGTGGAAGCTACCACACTACCACCGATTCATGACCCAGGACACAACCTGAGAGCCGATGACTGGGTTGTGGTCTGGAAACACGTGAGGAAAATGTGTTTGGAGCCTTGCTGGAAAGGCCCATTCCAGGTAGTCCTGGTTCCTACCACAGCTGTGAAGTGTGCAGGAGTTTCAAACTGGATCCATGCCAGCCACACAAAGAAAGTGGCATGTGCTTTGGGCGATGAAGAAGAGTTGTTGAGAGTACCAACAATGACCAAACAAGTCTCAGAACTGGAAGGAGAAGAAAGAGGAACTGAGACCGAACTGAGCCCATTGAGGACGGTTCAGTCACTACTGTGAGAGTGAAGGAGAAGATCTCCAGGGGGGTGATGGTGAGCCTATCTCAATTGAGGCAGCAGGGGAGCCTAGTCAAAGGAGGGCTTTCTCAGAAGTAGACAAATTTGAGAGACAACCAGAGCAGTTGCCAGACCCTGAGGGGGGAAGGAGTTGAGGCAGATCAAAGCTGACTACTCCTGAACCAGTTGCAGGTCCGTCAAGAGGAAATCCTGCAGAGCAAGAAGAAGTTTCAAATTCAACACTGAAAAGAGCATTGACCAAGGGTCCACTGAAAGGAGATAAGTGGCCGGAATCACAAGCAAAGAGAAAAGAATTAGTTGTTGAAACAACAATTGAGGAAGAAGTAGATACAACAAGGAGAGAAGATCTAAGTGAGGGAGAACTGAATGGAGATCGAAAGTTGAAAAGAAAGAGAATAGCAAGTCAAAAGTGCGCAGGTCCTGAATGGGTGTATGCAACTACAAGTGAATGGCAGAAATATATGTTTGTCTTTTTGTTTTGATCGAGACATTCGAGGTCAATATTTTGGCACTTGAAGGAAAGTAACAAACTGAACTGTTGAAACAATCTGAGAAAGTGCAAAGCAAAAGAAACTGTTGAAAGTAACCGGATAAGACTTTGATAACCTGATTTTGACAAGATATCTTGATTTGACAAGCTGCTAAACCGATTTTTGAAAAAGTATCCTGGAGGTGAGACCAGGAGCTATAAATAACTGCTTAAAGAAGATTTTTGTTTTTGATTTTTGCTGCATTTTTCTAAATGTTCTCTTCTACTTTCTGATTCTTTACAGATCATGAGTAACATTAGTCAGCAGAGTACGAAAAACAGGTGCTGTAAATACATGAATATTGGTTTGGCAATTATGTGTGTGATATTGTTCGTGATATTGATCGTGAGTATGACTGTTCTTGACAAAAGGAAAGCCAACCATACTTATGCCTTAAAGACAATTACTGCGTTTACAGCAATAGAAAAATGCAGGTTAGATGAGAAATATCTACATGTAGACAATGCCCAAGGCAAACTTTCTTCCGTCTTCTATTGCATGCTGAGTGAGTATGTTGAGACGATGGATGCGAAAAATTGTTTTGTGTGTACACAGATTCCTTCATCAGTCAAAGAAGGAGTTACTCATCATAGTTTGTCTCTTACTTATGGGATAAGTTGTAGTCTGTTACTAACAAGATTCTATAACCAGGAGTACATTCAGTACTTTTACTCTAACCACAACATGGTGTTTTCGTTTGTCCCCATAATTAGATACTTGACTAGAGTAGCGAAGGATAATGACAGTATTAGTTAGAGGTTTCTTTGAACCTACATTAACTTTTGGCACAGCTTACGCACACAGAAACAGTCTGACATGCTTGCTTATACCTTTAGAAAAGAGCTTCTTAGATCACACAGATGACAGAAGAAAGGCATTGAAAGAGAAATTAGAAAAAGGCTTGAAGAAAAGGACTTTTAGAAATGATTCTGCTTGTAGTGCAATAAAAACACAACGGAAATTAGCTTTAGATACGCAACACATAGGGAAGCTTTGTGTATAAAGGCCTAAATCTCCCACTGACACTTTATTTGTGGGAACGAGTAAATGTAGATATGTGTTTTTGTTTCAGAGTAAATGGACATTTATGTTGAATGGACAGGATCCAGTGATTCCTGGTATATATTACATCTGTGGGTCTAATGCTTATCACCGTCTTCCAAAAGGATGGTATGGTACATGTTACTTGGGGATAGTTTTCCCAAAGATCTTTCAACTTGACAACTTAAAGAAATTTCTGAAAGTGACTGAGTTACATCATATTAGACAAAGGAGAGAGTCTCCTTCTTGTATAGTGAGAAATATATTTGAAGCAATGATTTCTTCAGTAGGAGTTGTTCTGAATTCGATAAAGATTCGAAAGTTGTCTACTATTGTGGATAACATGCTGACAAAGTTTTCAGGAGCCAAACTCCTGATAGATACTGAATTAGCTGCTGAAAGAGCTATGGCTCTTCAGAACCACCTTGCGTTAGACATTCTTTTAGCAAAAGATGGCGGAGTTTGTAAAATGCTGTCATTTATTCTTGATAATAGTAAAGAAATTAGACGCTTACTTACTAATCTGACTAATGAGAGTACTGATTTGAAAGAATTGAAAGAACCAGGTGTTTGGTAGAAAGTTGGCAAAGGATTTGCTTCAGTGGGAAATTGGCTCAGCAACATTGGGAAAGGGATAGTATTGAAAATAATACAGGGGATGTTGATTGTTGTGATTTGCTTAATTGGAATATGGGGAATATGCAAATTGTGCAAAAGGATCAAATTAAAAAAGACGAAGAATAATCAGAGGAGGGAAGAAAAAAGGGGAAATTTGTTTAGGGAAAATTTGAAAAAGGAACGAAAATATGAGGGGCTAGAGCTGAAGCGAAAATTTGTGTAGAAATATTTAGTGTGATGAAATTTAGGGGGTCATTACAACATTGGCGGTAAAAGGCGCTTACCGCTGTGCAGAAGACTGCCAAAACACCGCCGCGGCCGCGTAATTCCGCCACGGCTATTATGATCCACATCTCGGAATCCGCCGAAATTCAGACACCCACACAAGACCGCCACACCAAAGGTCAGTGATAAACTGGCGAAAACAAATCCTCCACCGTCACGCCAACAGAAACACGCCCATGCTATCACGACACAAGAATCCACGCAGCGGTCTTTCAACCGCGGTATTCGATTGGCGGTACACACCGCCGCGCTCAAAATACACACACATTTCTAAAACACCGCCACATTGGACAATTCCAAATACACACACCTGATACACACTCAAACACCACTCCCACACACCCAACACAATATAAAACACACACCCACATCACCCACAAACCCCTACGACAAAAAATTTGAGACGAAGGCCAGATAGACAGAGAGCACAGCAACTGAGAACCCCACCACACAGAGGCACACAACACCATCATCCATACAACATTACATGCACAATATACCACACACCACTACACATCAACACTTACACCACCCCACACATCAGCCACACCACCTCATGTCACGCCAACGACACCCCAGGTTTTCCGAGGAGGAGCTCAGGGTCATGGTGGAGGAAATTCTACGGGTAGAGCCACAGCTATTTGGCTCACAGGTGCAGCACACATCCATAGCCAGGAAGACGGAGCTATGGCAAAGAATCGTCGACAGGGTCAACGCTGTGGGACAGAATCCAAGAAATCGGGAGGACATCAGGAAGAGGTGGAACGACCTACGGGGGAAGGTGCGTTCAGTGGTCTCCAGCCACAACATCGCAGTACAGCGGACTGGCGGCAGACCCCCACCTCCTCCCCCACAACTAACAACATGGGAGGAGCAAGTCTTGACCATCATGCATCCAGAGGGCCTCGGAGGAGTAGGTGGAGGAATGGACACTGGTAAGTTAAATCTCAACTATTATATCCCCCACCCTACCTGCATGCCCTCACACACCCCCACCCTCACCCCCTCCCCTATCACTCCAACTCCTCACTAATGTACTCATAACACAAACCACCCATCCCAACACCAAGCCCCGCATGCAAAAACAAAGCATGGTCAGCCCTCACCAAAGCATGCTCACTGCACATACCCATAACAACCCCCTAACCATCATCACACAAACCCACACACCGGAATGCTTGCACTGGGGTTCACAAACACCCACCCATTGCACACCATTACTCACACACATGCACTAATCATGCTCTTATATCCCTGCAGGACCACTACGGAATGTCACCACACCGG
Organism: Pleurodeles waltl; assembly: GCF_031143425.1. Lineage (NCBI taxonomy): Eukaryota > Metazoa > Chordata > Amphibia > Caudata > Salamandridae > Pleurodeles > Pleurodeles waltl. The sequence continues at coordinate 294,140,254 of NC_090443.1, read as the reverse complement.
AGGGTCCAGACATCTCCACTCCACCCACAGAAGAGGCCCACAGTGACGACAGCAGCTCTGCCCTACTGGATCCTGATGACCAGCCCGGACCATCGTGGGCCTCGGGACAGTCGGTTCACCTTGCACAGGCACAGCCCAACACTGTCCTTCCACCCTCTGGTAACACCAGCACAGCACCCACCCAGCGGGCCCATAACTCCCTACCCAGGATACGTCAATCAGCGGTGTGTCCACCACTACAGGGAACCCAGGATAACCCACCACCCCAACAACAACAGGGACCTGGGGGCAGTGGTAGTGGGCACATGGTCCAGGGGACGGAGGCACCGGAACACAGGGGAACTGGGAGGGCTGCTGTGCGACAGGGGGCGGACAGGCCAAGGGAACCCACTCTCCATGAGGCCCTCTCCTCCATCATGGGAGCATACCACCACTCCCAGGAGACGATGGCGATGGTCCTGGCTAAGTTTCAGGAGACCCAGCGCCTGCAGGACGAACTGTATTTGGGCTTCAGGGAGGAGCTCAGAACCATCGTAGGGGTGCTGAAGGACATACAAAAGACCATGAGGGACACCGTGGCACTCCAAGGGGCACCTGACACTAGCCAGGACGATGAACTGCCCACCACCTCCGACGGCGCTAGTGGACAGGACGCCCGCCACAGGACCACCACACCAGCACCCCACCCCATGCAGACGGACAACCACCACGCAAGCGGTCCCTGAGATCCAGGAACAGGACAGAGCAAGATGGCAAGACCCCCGCCAGGAAATGAGACCACCCTGATTGTCCTCCCACTGTCTCACTTTGTTACCCTGTCCCGATTGGAACTGCCCCAGCTCCACTTCCTATGCCCATATGGGCAGTGCACCTGTGTGACAAATGGACTGGACTCTGCCATGGACATTCCTCCACCGCCCCCCATCACCATATCACTACCCCCCTCCATTTTTGAGCACTGAAATAAACACCCTTGAACCACAAAACAATCTGGAGTCAGTCTGTGATTTGGTAAATATGTATAATTAATGACAGTGTCAACATGCTGTCCAATTTTATAGCCAACATACCTATGTCACACATCACAAGTCCTTGAAGGATGCAAGCAGATGACACACGTTGCTAACCACACCTGTGAAACCGTAATGGAAAGGTACAACTCAGTGACCAAATACTGCTATGAACTGACAGACAGGATAGAGGTAGAAGTGTGAAAGTGAATGTAATGGTAAAAAGAAAACTGTTCTCACCTGTGTGTCACTGGAAATATTGCCGTATGACTGACTCCCTGTTGTCTATGTCTTCTTCCTCAGCGTCCTCCTCATCACTGTCCACAGGCTCCACAGCTGCCACAACACTGCCATCTGGACCATCCTCCTGCAGAAAAGGCACCTGGCGTCGCAAAGCAAGATTGTGAAGCATCGAGCAGGCGATGATGATCTGGCACACCTTCCTTGGTGAGAAGAATAGAGAACCACCTGTCATATGCAGGCACCTGAACCTGGCCTTCAGGAGACCGAAGGTGCGTTCGATCACCCTCCTAGTTCGCCCATGGGCCTCATTGTAGCGTTCCTCTGCCCTTGTCCTGGGATTCCTCACTGGGGTCAATAGCCAGGACAGGTTGGGGTAACCAGAGTCCCCCAATAGCCACACCCGGTGCCTCTGGAGTTGACCCATCATATAAGGGATGCTGCTATTGCGCAGGATGTAGGTGTCATGCACTGAGCCAGGGAACATAGCATTTACCTGGGAGATGTACTGGTCTGCCAAACATACCATCTGTACATTCATGGAATGATAACTCTTCCGGTTCCTGTACACCTGTTCACTCCTGTGGGGGGGGGACCAGAGCTACATGGGTCCCATCAATAGCACCTATAATGTTGGGGATATGTCCAAGGGCATAGAAGTCACCTTTCACTGTTGGCAAATCCTCCACCTGAGGGAAAATGATGTAGCTCCTTACGTGTTTCAGCAGGGCAGACAACACTCTGGACAACACGTTTGAAAACATAGGCTGGGACATCCCTGATGCCATGGCCACTGTTGTCTGAAACGATCCACTTGCAAGGAAATGGAGCACTGACAGCACCTGCACTTGAGGCGGGATTCCTGTGGGATGGCGGATTGGTGACATCAGGTCTGGCTCCAACTGGGTACATAGTTCCTGGATAGTGGCACGGTCAAACCTGTAGGTGATGAGTAAATGTCGCTCCTCCATTGTCAACAGGTCCACCAGCGGTCGGTACACCGGAAGATTCCGCCATCTTCTCAAATGTCCAAGCTAACGGTGCCTAGGAAGGATAACAGCGACCACAGAGTCAACAAAATCCCAGGTATGTATCCACAGACACACAGAAAACGACACTAAAGACAAAAATTATTCCTGTATGTGTGTTGAGTGTAGGCCTAGGTACGTGTGACGCAGTTGCAAATCAAGCCATGTGGACCCCTAAAATGGCAGCTGCCTGACCTCTAAACTGGGACAGTGGGATGTGAGGTAACTGCGCTGGCGTTGTACACCGTTGTGGTAGGTGGTCGTAGACCGCGGCGCAATGCTGCATTGGTTAACATTGGACCCTATGGGTCCCAGGAGCCAATGATGAAGTGCGCCAGCGGTGATGAGACGCACCGCCGCGGACGTGACCGCCATTTTCTCTCTGTTCAATCACTGGATACCTGATCTTCAACAGGAGAGGACCTACACTGCAAGTGCTGCTGTGACCTCGGTCTGGAAGAGACAATGGCTGCTGCGTATGGGGAACGGGCCCCTGCCTTCACTGCTCAGGAGTTGGAGAAGCTCGTGGACGGGGTCCTCCCCCAGTACACGCTACTCTACGGTCCTCCAGACCAACAGGTAAGTACACAGAGAGCACGTTGTATGGGCTATGCCTGGGTGGAGAGGGCTGGTTGTAAGAGGGAAGGGGGCAGAGTGCAGTCAACATGAATGAGTATGAATGCATGTGCCACATGGCAAGGGCAGGGATGGGGGCCACTCACTTCGACAGTGCAGTTGGTAATGACTTCTCTTCTTCCCCTGTACATGTCATGTAGGTCAGCGCCCACCAGAAGAAGGACATTTGGCGTGCCATCGCCAAGGACGTCCGGACCCCGGGGGTCCACCAGAGATGGGGCACCCACTGCCGTAAACGATGGGAGGACATTCGCCGCTGGAGCAAGAAGACGGCGGAGGCTCAGCTGGGGATGGCCTCCCAACGTGGGAGGGGTGCCCGTCGCCCCATGACCCCCCTGATGTTCCGGATCCTGGCGGTGGCCTACCCTGAGTTGGATGGGTGCTTGAGGGCATCACAGCAGACACAAGGGTGTGAGTACACTATCATTCTGGGGACTTTGCGCGCAGTTGAGGGGTCTAGGTGTGGGAGGAGGGCTGTGGGTTTCCCTAGGCCAGAGCGACTTCCATAGGCTAGGCCCCTCTGTAATGCAGGCCATGTGGCACTCCACCCCACCTCAGTAGAGTGCCAAGTACAGGTATACATGCCCCTGTGGCTTCCATGTGTGCAGATGTCCACCATAGCCATGTAGGTCATATCCCAGGAATTGCATCTGTAGAGGCCAGGAGCACGGCGTCTCACATGGCCATGGAGGGCCACACCACGGACTCAGAATGCACCAGTGGGACGGAGGGCGAGGGGAGCTTCACGTCGGGCACCAGATCACCAAACAGCGACACGGACTCGTCCGCCAATGGGAGCTCCCTTGTGGTGGAGGCACCATCTGTGCCCCACACTTCTACAGGTACAGCCGCCACCTCCCCTACCAGCACTGCCCTTCCAGCAGCCCCTCAGCGTTCGCCCCGTGCCCACTCACCCAGGAGGGTGGGCATCACCTTCGCCCCAGGCACCTCAGGCCCTGCCCCGGTCACCCCTGCTGCCCTCAGTGAGGAGGCCATTGACCTCCTCATGGTCACTCACTGTTGGGCAGTCTACCATTGTGGATGCCATCCAGGGTGTAGAAAGGGAGTTGCAACACAGTAATGCATTCCTGGAGGGCATTCATTCTGGTCAGGCTGCCCTTCATCGAACCCTGCAATCTTTGGCCTCAGCACTGATGGCAGCCATTGTCCCTGTGTCTAGCCTCCCCCCTCCAACTTCCTCCACCCAGACCCAGTCCCTTGTACCCCAGCCTATCCCAAGCACACCAACAGACAAGCATGCACCCACCTCAACACACAAAAGTAGCTCAGGCAAACATAGGCACCACACATCCCACAGGCACTCACACAAGCATCAGACACATACAGACACAGCAACATCCACTGCCTCCACTGTGTCCCCCTCCTCATCGTCTCCCTCCTCCCTCCCAGTGTCGTCTACACTCTCACCTGCAAGCACTACATCTACAGGCACTAGGACTCGCACCAGAACACCTAGCACTACACCCCCCTCACCTGCACTCACCACCCCCACTCCCATTTACACGTCCCCTGTGTCCTCTCCCAGTGTGTCTGTGATGCCCCCTCCCAAAGTACACAAACGCGGGCACCCACACACCCAACATCCATCCACCTCACGACAGCCTCCAGTACCTGCACCTGCACCCAAAACACCTAAAGTGACACCTCCTACAACCACCTCCTCTTTCTCCACTCCCAGACCCCTCCAGCGACCCATCCCAGTGTTCGTCATAAACTCTCCCTCAGCAACGTTGACCTCTTTGCCCCCATCCCCACCCCTCCAATTCATAAGTCCCATAGTAGCGCCTCAGCCAAAAAGACTCCAGTACCAGTGGTTCATGTTACAGGTGTGTGGAGTGCACCGGCCACCAGGGCAGGCAGTGTGACATGGAGCCAAAGCACTGCCAGTCCACCCCCTGTAAAGCATCTAAAGTTGGAAAGTGGCCGACGGGACAGGGTGAAGACTCCGGGCGGCAAAACTGCTCACAAGGGTCCCAGGGGGATTGCAGAGTCAGCTGTGACTCCTCCAAAGGTGGTGAAGAGCCAGAGGAAGTCTGCACAGTCTGGTGAGAGCAGCACGACGGAGAAGGGCGCCATCCTCCCCGGCGGTCGGGACACCACCGCCAGCACTGTCGTCACTGGTCAGGAGACCACCGCCAGAGTCATTGCCCAGGAGGGCAGAAGTATCGTCACTGGTCAGGAGACCACCGCCAGAGTCATTGCCCAGGAGGGCAGAAGTATCGTCACTGGTCCGGAGACCACCGCCTGAGTCATTGCCCAGGAGGGCAGAAGTATCGTCAATGGTCAGGAGACCACCGCCAGAGTAATTGCACAGGAGGGCAGAAGTATCGTCATTGGTCAGGAGACCACCGCCAGAGTAATTGCCCAGGAGGGCACAAGTATCGTCACTGGTCAGGAGACCACCGCCGGAGTCAGTGCCCAGGAGGGCCCCGGCTGCCACAGCCCCGCTGGAAAATGAGGGACCGTCATGCCACACACCAATGCACAGGTCAGAGCCCGCCATGGCAAAGCACTGCTGAAAAAGGGATTCACCGCCATGGTGAAGACCACTGAATAGGGCACAGCACCGCTGAACAGGGCAGAGAACCGCTGAACAGATCAGAGACCGCCATGGCAAAGCACAGCTGAACAAGGAAACACCGCCACATCAAACCTTGCACTCCCCAGGATGGTACAGTGGGCAAACCACCCACTGGAGACACTTGAGAGACTGTGGCTTTGCACTCCCCAGGATTGTTCAGTGGGCAACCCACCCACTGTATAGACTTGAGAGACTGTGGCTTTGCACTCCCCAGGATACATCAATGGGCATGGAGCCCTGTCGTGGATCTGGCGTGGTGCTGTAATCCGGCTGATGTGCCCCCCCTTCCCTTCCCCCTGAGGTGCCTGTAGTATTTCGATCTGATGCCCCAGCAGTGTTCTCTCCGTTTGTGGACAGGTATCTCTTGTGGGCCTCGCCCATGCATTTTTGGACCAGTGGTGCAAGGACATTGATATGTGCATACCCGCACTGCTTCTCATAATGTATATACTTTTGAATGTGTATATATATATCTGTATATATCTGGTAACTGTATTTTGATACATTACAATTTTTCGAGTGATTTCCTTTGGTCTTTGCATTCTTCTGGGGGGGTTGTGGGTTGTTACTGTGATGTTTTGACATGCATAGCTGTGTGTGTTATAATGTGCGAGGGTGGGGGTGTTTCGTGTGTGTCCCCCTGACTTTTGCCTCCCCCCTCCCCTATGTCCTAGGTTCAGTGCTCACCGTTGTCTTCGCCGCCACCGTTGCTGGTGTTCATAAATGAGCAGGAAGACAAGGTCAGGTAGGATTTGTAATTCCGGCTCCATGGTGTCCTCCTTCCTCGTGGAGTGTGTAGAAGGTGAGCGTTTTCCCATTGCAAAAGCTGTTTCCGCCGTGTTCTTATCCACCGTGAATCAGCCCTGGAAAAGGTGGCGGATTGGCGGGTTGTGATACTGTGCGCGGTACATTGTCTTCCGCCTGTCTGTTGGCGGTGACCGCCGCGCAGTTTGTCTGTACCGCAGTGGCGGTCGGAGTGTTAAAGTGGCTGTCTATGTTGGCGGTTTCCGCCACGGTCATGATTCCCTTTTTTTGTCCGCCGGCCTGTTTGCGGTATTACTGCTGCTTTAACACCGTCCGCCAGGGTTGTAATGATCCCCTTAGTCATCAGAGGAGGGATTGTTAATGCTGATTTTATTAATGAATATTCATGTTTCTTGAGTGTTGGAATTGCGTAGAAATTGTAATAATATAGAGAAAATGAATGCACGCATTTGAAGGTGCGCCCACCAGTGTGGCCACCAATGTCCACAAAGTGTACTTATTAATGGCTTATTAATATGAAATGTTGAGCTTATATTCGATTAATGTAGTAATATGTCATATTAAGGGTTATGCATTATGTATTAGCTCTATTAATCGTAGGCATTAACTTAGTGGAGGTCTTGGTCTAGTTGCCTGGCCTCATGTCAAGATGCATTTCTTAGGCATTTACTAAATGTCTGCTTAGAGAATTAAATTGTGATTTTCCACTGTACTGTCCATGCGCTCATAGGTAAAAGTATTTTCTCATGAGAACTGTGTCCTAGAAGATGCTGTACTAGCTAATGCAACAATGTATAATGTAATATGTGTAAGACTGACTTTCCCAGGAGAATACAATGGACCCACTGACTGGAGTATAAGTGGCAACAATATTGATACCCGACGAGCCGAATGAAGGGAGCCGGACAAGAGGAGCCAGTCTTCTACATGTGAACCATGTACTAGTAAAAGTTGTAGATATGAAGTTATAGTTTCATTGGACAAAGTGTGAACATGCGATTCTTGAAACAATTAGGATGTGGGAAGTAGTTTTAGGAAATCTAACTGACCCAGACTGCACCAAGCGAAGATGCGCCATTTCTTTCGAACTGCCACAAAAAGCCACTTTGACTATTACTTTCTTAGTTGTTTTGACTAGACGTGTTTAACTTTACTGCTTAAAGACTTTGCCGTTTCTGAACCTTGATGCTGTATCCTGATGCCTTGTTGACCGGACTGATGTCCTGGGGACGAAAACTGTCACAGCATGCTGATCCAAACTGAGGATAGGTATATTGACTATGATGTTGTTTGGTATGTCTATTGGCTTTTTTTTCTAGGTACCAACCGCTAATTTTGATAGATCCATAGTTAGATGTTTTTCCAAATTTGTGCTGACTAAATTGTTTTGCATGAAGCCCAACATGCTAATTCTAATCTGATGTTAGTTAGGGAGCTCATGGATGAAGTTCGCCATATGAAATAACAGCCGGTGTCTTTTATTTGCTAAAACTACATGTATGTAATATTGTTTGCACAGTTCTTGTTATTAATTTGCACTTTAGAGTGGGTAGTAGCTCAAGCTTTGATTAGATTGCGATTCTTTCGCCGCTTCAGATAGCCAGTGCTATTTCTGTATGTTTATCAGTTGATTTTGAGATTATTTTACGTGACATTAGCTTTGTTAATATAGGGCAATAAATATTCTAACTTTTACATAAAGGTGTGGTTTTTCATGACTGCAAGGTCAGGGTGTGTGACAATTACTGACTCCTATTGATTACTAATGTTATTGATAGTTCTTGATTATTGATCTGCACATACGTGATATATGGTGGAAAACCTGGAAGTGAGTCAAAAGGTTCATCGACCTATTCACGTCTACCTTATAAGTTTACTTGTTAAGGTCTGACGCAGTAACACTCCCCCCCATGATCCCCACAACACCAAACAATTATCACCACATGCACAGCAATACTCAGTGAGACAGTTTGGGTATCCAAGGTACTTTCAACAGCAGTTTATATTCTCATCAAGGAGTGTCATGTTACTCTGTCCTGCTGCTTCCCAATATCTCCTGTGAGTAGTACTGTAGCCATCTACCCCATACCTTTCAAAACTTTCTAGGGCACCCCCTGCTGGCATAAGTAGTTTTTTACAACACAAAAGGATGATGGACAGAGTGTTGAAACTTTTCACACACTCACCCCCAGTCACAGATCTGGGTTTAATCCATCATTCTTTTGCTCACCATGCCACCCCAGTTTGGACCCAGTCATATGCAAATCAGTCTTGACCCTGTTCCTCATGGAAACAGTCCAGCCCGAGCTGCAAGGCCAGATCCTCACTGGACCGGAAACAAACATCCTAGGACCGGTTTCAAGGTATTACCCTTTATCAGCCAGGATAGCTTGAATCCAGTGGCACAGTGAGCAAGGGACCCATGTCTGGGCATACCCTTCCCACTTAGGGCAACTTTCACAACACAAAAGGATAATGGACGGATGTTGAAACTTTTCAAACACTCACCCCCAGTCACATATCTGGGTTTAATCCATCGTTCTTTTGCTCACCATGCCACCCCAGTTTGGACACAGCCATATGCAAATCAGTCTTGACCCTGTTCCTCGTAGGAACAGTCCAGCCCGAACTGCCAGGCCAGATCCTCCCTGGACCGGAAGTAGTTTTTTGGCCATCATGCACATGTACATTCCCCGTTTCCATTCCTCTTTAGTGGGGCAATTATGGGACCCTAAGTATCGGGCAATGTCTCAAATGGCAAAAATAAGGCCGAGGCTGCAGAGAGGTAGTTGGGCACGGGGGGATTGATATCATTAGGTATTCCCAGGATAAGAAATTTAGGATCCAGTGGCAGCTGGGTTGAAAGCACCGTGCCCAGCTCCCCCATGATGTTCTCCCAATATTCCCTGATCAGAGGACATTCCCAAATCGTGTGGAAGAAGGAACCTACCTCATTTCCACATCTTAAGCAGTGTGGAGTTTGCGCCTTGCCCATAGCATGGAGATGGCGCCTGTCATAGTATACTCTATGTAATATTTTGAATTGGACTAAGCGCAGCTTGGTTTTAATTGCCACCTCCCTGGGGTGCATCAGGGCAGACTCTCAGTCTATGTCAATCATTTCACCAACCTCCTTCTCCCACTTCTGCCTAAGGTGTCCGGTATACCGCTGATTAGAGTTTTGTAGGTCAGGGAGATCGCACCATTTACGAGCCCCTCAGTCAGTAGCCGACCCTCGAGTGCAGCATATTCTGGGATACCTTCCCATGGAGCCCCTCTGCACGCCATGCTTGTCGCACAGGTGCATATTTTAAGAATTCGTTGGTGTGTAACTCATAGTTTCACTGAAGTGAGGGGAATGACATAATGTGTCCTCCTTCAAGAAGGTTGCCTACCTTGGATATGCCCAGTAAATTCCATGCTTCAAATCCCTGCAGCTTGCGCATTTTGGGAAGCCATTTCCCTTCCCTCAGGAGAGTTCCCCTAGTTGGCTTTCCATACAATCTTATAGCTTTTATTGCCTTTTCACAGATAATCAGCGTAACCTGCATTGCCAGGAGAAGATGTCTATGCACTCCATCCCCATATAGGAAATGTAGACAGGACCGCTCCCCCCATGTAGCCCATTCCAGCCTGAAGGTCGAGTGGTCTAAGGGGGTAAATAACCAATTGTTCATTGTGATGAGGTGCACTTCATGCAGTAGGGCCAGGCCACTATTATAGGGGTTATGTTGCAAAGTCTTTAAAGAGACTTTGGGATGCTCACCCTCTACAACAGCAATCGCATGTCGCTATTGATCCTTTGGAAAGTCTCGAGAGGGACCATGTAGTACGTATTTTGTAGGACATATAGGCCCTCATTACAACCCTGGCCGTAAATCCTGCTTTCCACCATGCGGAAGACCGCCAACATACCGTTGCGTCGGTGGAATTCCGCTACAGGCATTACGACTCACAGCTCAGAATCCACCACAATACAGACACCCACACAAGTCCGCCACACCAAAGGTCAGTGATGAACTGGCGATACCAAAACCCACACCGTCACGGCAACAAGAATACGCCCACACTATCACGACCCACGAATCAACGCAGCAGTCATTCAACCGTGGTAATCCATTGGCGGTACACACCCCTGCGCTCAAAATACACACACACTTACAAAACACAACCACATTGGACAAATACACACACCTGATACACATACACACACCAGACCCACACACCCAATCCAATATAAAGCACACACCTACATCACCCACAAAACCTTACAACCAAAAATTTTAAAGAAGGCCAGAGAGAGAGATTAGCTAACACAACACCAGCATCCACAGACTCACAACACCATCACTTATACAACATCCACCCACCTCAAACAACACACACCAACACATCCCCTCACACATCACAACAGACAGCCCCTCACACATCACCCACACCACATCATGGCACCTCAAAGACACCTCAGGTTTTCTGAGGAGGAGCTCAGGGTCATGGTGGAGGAAATCATCTGGGTAGAGCCACAGCTATTCGGATCACAGGTGCAGCAGACATCCATTGCTAGGAAGACGGAGCTATGGCGGGGAATCGTCGACAGGGTCAACGCAGTGGGACAGCATCCAAGAACACGGGATGACATCAGAAAGAGGTGGAACGACCTACGGGGGAAGGTACGTTCCGTGGTATCCAGACACCAGATTGCTGTACAGAGGACTGGCAGTGGACCCCCACCTCCTCCCCCACAACTAACAACATGGGAGGAGCAAGTCTTGGCGATCATGCATCCTGAGGGCCTCGCAGGAGTAGCAGGAGGACTGGACTCTGGTAAGTCATATCTTTATTACTATATCCCCCACCCTACCTACATGCCATCACATACTCCCACACTCAGCCTCACACCCGTCACTCCAACACCCCACAGATACCCCACTACCACAACCCACACATCCCAAAACCAAGCCTTGCATGTAACACCAATGCATGGACATCCATCACCAAAGCATGTCCAGTAGAGAGACTCGCTCATGCCTCAAAATCACCAATCACACAAGGGCCACAGCAATAATGCAAGCACAGGAGTAGAGGTTAACTCACCCATTGCACAAGATGGCACACACAGATACTAAGATTATTCATTCACACCCCAACAGGACCCATACGCAACGTCACCGGACAGGAGGTGCCAGACATATCCAGTCTCCCCACAGAAGAGCCCCACAGTGATGACAGCAGCTCTGCACGCCTGGATCAAGATGACCAGCCCGGCCCATCAGGGACCTCGGGACAGTTGGTTCCCCTGACACAGGCACAAACCACCACAGAACCTCCCCCCTCAGGAAACACCACCACTTCACCCACCCAGCGGGCCCATCCCTCTGTCCCCAGGACATGTCAATCAGCAGTGTGTCCACCACTACAGGGAACCCAGGCAAACCCACCAACCCAAGAAAATCAGGGACCTGGGGTCAGTGGCAGTTGGCACACCGTTCAGGGAACATAGGCACAGGATAACAGGGAAGCTGGGAGGACTGCTGTGCGACAGGGGGAGGACAGGCCCAGGGAACCCACTCTCACGAGGCACTCTCCAACATCATGGGAGCTTACCACCATTCCCAGGAGATCATGGGCACGGTACTGGCCAAGTTTCAGGAGACCCAGCGGCTGCAGGAGGAACAGTACCTGGGGATCAGGGAGGACTTGAAGTCCATTAACAACACCCTGGTCACCATTGCAGGGGTGCTGGCAGATCTTGTCAACACCAGGAGGGACACAGTGGCACACCAAAGGGCCCCTGACACTAGCCTGGACGATGAACAGCACTCCACCTCCGCCGGCGCTAGTGGACAGGAGGCACCGCCACAGGAACACCAGGCCACCAGCACCCCACCACCTGCAGATGGAGAACCAGCCCGCAAACGGTCCCTGAGATCCAGGAACAAGACAGAGAACATTGCCAAGACGCCCGCCAGGAAATAAGACCCCCCTGAATGTCACACTTCTGTCCCACTTTGTCACCCTGTCCACCTTAAACTGATATTGCTCCACTTCCTATGCCCCATTGGACAATGCACCTGTGATACAAATAGTCTGGACTCTGCCATGGACATTCCTCCACCATCACCCCAGCCCATTTCACAACCCCCTCCACTTATTTGCACAGAAATAAACACCCTTGAATCACAAAACAATCTGGAGTCAGTCTGTGCTTTCACAAATGTGTAATTGCAATACCTCTGGCATATAGCAATGTCAATGTACTTGTTCACATACCAATGTAACACAGCTGTAGGCCAGCAGTAAACATAGCAGAGGGCACAAAGTGGGACCCAGATCTGTGAAATGGAAAGGCAAAGTAACAAGTCAGGGTCCATACACTGAGTGAAAATGGCAGACTTATGCTAGCTCCAACAATAGTATGAGATGTGGGAAGCAGTTCCATCTTCTTACCTGTATTTTACTGGAAGTATTGCTTGATGATGTTGTTTTGGTTGTCTACATCTTCTTCTTCTGCCTCCTCTTCTTCACTGTACACAGGCTCCACAGCTGCCACAAGACCACCATCAGGCCCATCCTCCTGCAGAAAAGGCACCTGGCGTCGCAAAGCCAGGTTGTGCAACAGGCCCTGGACTGGATCACCTCCTTCCTCTCCAACAGCTCCCAAAGAGTCTACCTCCCACCTTTCCGCTCAGACCCCACCGAGATCATCTGCGGCGTCCCACAAGGCTCCTCGCTCAGCCCGACTCTCTTCAATGTCTACATGAGCCCCCTCGCCGACATCGTACGCAAACGCAACATCAACATCACCTCCTACGCCGACGACACTCAGCTGATACTTTCCCTCACCAAAGACCCCACCAGCGCCAAGACCAACCTGCAAGATGGAATGAAAGATGTCGCAGAATGGATGAAACTCAGCCGTCTGAAACTGAACTCAGACAAAACGGAAGTCCTCATCCTCGGAAACACCCCGACCGCCTGGGACGACTCCTGGTGGCCCACGGCCCTTGGCACCGCAACAACCCCCTCAGACCACGCACGCAACCTCGGATTCATCCTGGACCCACTTCTCACCATGACCAAACAAGTCAACGCCGTATCATCCTCCTGCTTCCTCACCCTCCGCATGCTCCGAAAGATCTTCCGTTGGATCCCCGCCTACACCAGAAAGACCGTGACCCACGCCCTCGTCACGAGCCGCCTGGACTACGGCAACACCCTATACGCAGGAACCACCGCTAAACTCCAGAAACGTCTGCAACGAATTCAAAACGCCTCCGCCCGCCTCATCCTCGACATACCCCGCAACAGCCACATCTCCGCCCACCTGAGACACCTGCACTGGCTTCCCGTCAACAAAAGGATCACCTTCCGACTCCTCACCCACGCACACAAAGCCCTCCACAACAAGGGACCCGAATACCTCAACCGCCGCCTCAGTTTCTACACACCCACCCGTCAACTTCGCTCCGCCAACCTCGCTCTCGCCGCCGTCCCCCGCATCCGCCGCACCACAGCAGGTGGGAAATCCTTCTCCTACCTGGTGGCCAAAACATGGAATTCCCTCCACACCAACCTCAGGACCACCCAGGACCACCTCGCATTCCGGAGGCAACTCAAGACCTGGCTCGTCGAGCAGCAGTAACCCCATCCCCCTAGCGCCTTGAGACCCGCACGGGTGAGTAGCGTGCTTTATAAATGTTTATGATTTGATTTGAACATACAGCACGCCACGATTATCTGGCACACCTTCTTCGGTGAATAGTATAGGGAGCCACCTGTAAGATGGAGGCACCGGAATCTGGCCTTCAGGAGGCCGAAGGCGTGTTCTATAATCCTCCTAGTTCGCCCATGTGCCTCATTGTAGCGTTCCTCTGCCCTTGTCCTGGGATTCCTCACTGGGGACAGTAGCCATGACAGTTTGGGGTAACCAGAGTCACCTGCAAATGTTGAGGGACAACTGTTAGACAGACACTAACCCTTAAGGACAACGTCATACCCAGACACCTATGTCAACTGTTTTGGGACCTTGGACTCACCTATTAGCCACACACGGTGCCTCTGGAGTTGCCTCACATAAGGGATGCTGCTATTCCTCAAAATGTAAGCGTCATGCATTGAGCCAGGATACTTGGCATTCACATGGGAGATGTACTGGTCTGCCAAACACACCATCTGCATATTCATTGAATGGTAGCTTTTCCAGTTTGTGTACACCTGTTCCTTCCTGCGGGGGGGGGCAAATGCCACATGTGTACCATCAATGGCACCAATGATGTTGGTGATATGTACCAGGGCATAGAAGTCACCTTTCACTGTGGGCAAATCCTCCACTTGAGGGAAAACGATGTAGCTGCGCATGTGTTTCAGCAGGGCAGACAACCCTCTGGACAACACGTTAGAGAACTTTGGCTGGGACATCCCTGATGCCATGGCCACTGTTGTTTGAAAAGACCCACTGGCCAGGAAATGGAGTACAGACAGAACCTGCACTAGAGGGGGGATTCCTGTGGGTTGGCGGATAGCTGACATCAGGTCTGGCTCGAACTGGGCACACAGTTCCAGGATTGTTGCACGATCAAGTCTGTAAGTGATAATGATGTGTCTCTCTTCCATTGTCGACAGGTCCACCAGGGGCCTGTACACTGGAGGCTGCCGCCATCTTATCACCTGCCCCAGCAGTCGTGCCCCATGTAGGAGAACAGTGAGCAGAGGGTCATCCAACACTTAGGTCTTACATTGTGTTATTTGCTAAAACGTTGGTAATTCGCAATGTGCCTTTAACTGTCCGTATTCCAGGCCTAAATAGGTGTGATGCAGTTTTTTCCCCTGCCATGAGGCCCCCTGAAATTGCGGCTGTCTGACTTGTAAGGTGTGACAAGGGGAAATTAGGTAACTGTGCTGGCATAGTACACCGTCGCGGTAGGCGGTCGAAGAATGCGGCGCAATTCAGCATTGGTTAACATTGGGCCCTATGGGTCCCAGGAGCCAATGACGATGTACGCCAGCGGTGATGGTACACACCGCCGTGGACGTGGCCGCCATTTTCTAACTGTTTCCTCACTTGATACCTGACCTTCAACAGGAGAGGACCTACACGGCAAGTGCTGCTGCGACCTGTGTCTGGAGGCGACGATGGCTACAGTGTCTGCGGAAAGGGCCCCTGCCTTCACTTTGGAGGAGTTGGAGAAACTGGTGGATGGGGTCCTCCCCCAGTACACGCAACTGTACGGTCCTCCAGACAAACAGGTGAGTACACTGTGAGCATGGTGGATGGCACATGATTGTATGGAGTGTCATGGATGGAAGAGGGTGGGGAGGGGGACAGGCCAGCATGTCATGATAGTGTGTGTGTATGTATGTCTGGCCCAGGGTGGGAGGTGTTTGGCAATGCGTGAGATGAAATGTACGGAATAGTAACATCCATTCTAACTTCACTTATCCTCTAGGTCAGCGCCCACCAGAAGAAGGGTATTTGGCGTGCCATCGCCAAGGACGTCCGGACCCTGGGGGTCTACCATAGACGGAGCACCCACTGCCGGAAAAGATGGGAGGACCTACGCCGCTGGAGCAAGAAGACAGCGAAGGCCCAGCTAGGGATGGCCTCCCAACGTGGAAGGGGTGTCCGTCGCACCATGACCCCCCTGATGTACCGGAGCCTGGCGGTGGCCTATCCGGAGTTGGATGGGTGCTTGAGGGAATCACAGCAGGCACAAGGGGGTGAGTACACTCACATTCAGCTGACTCGGTGCGCTTTACAAGGTGTCTGGGTGGGGGAAGTGGGCTGTGGGTTCCCCTAGCCCAGGTTGAACTTGGTAGGCTAGGTCCCTTGTTAGGCAGGCTTTGTGGCACCCCAACCCCACTACTGGTAATAGCCATCTACACCTAGTCAGGCTCCTGTGGCTTCCATGTGTGCAGAAATTGGTCTTAGGCATCGTCCCCCATGGGCATGTGAATTTCCTAAGAACTGTTAGTGCATGGCTTAGTGCATAGGGCTGCTCCCTGTGTGTTGTATCCACCAACGGTAGTGGTGTTGCATGCACTGAACATGTGTTTCTTCTGTCTCCCCCCCCCCTTTGTTTTGTCACTCTGTTCTTGCGTGCATTAGCATCATCTGGCGGAGGAGCAGTGGCACCGGAGCAGGAGGGAGCTGCATCCCACATGGCCCTGGAGGGTGAAGCAATGGAGTCTGAAGCCACCAGTGGGATGGAGGGCGAGGGGAGCTCCACGACGGGGACAGGAGCGTACACCAGCGACAGCGACTCCTCCTCTGGTGGGAGCTCCCTTGCGGTGGCAGGCACCTCTGTGCCCACCGCATCAACAGGAACAGCCACCACCCCCCCAACAGCACCGCCCTCCCAGCAGCCCCTCAGCGTGTGTCCTGTGCCCGCTCAACCAGGAGGGTGGGCATCTCCTTTGCACCAGGCACCTCAACCCCTGCCCCAGTCAGCCCTGCTGCCCTCAGGGAGGAGGCTATTGACCTCCTGAGATCCCTTACTGTTGGGAAGTCTACTATTTTGAATGCCATCCAGGGTGTTGAGAGGCATTTGCAACAAACAAATGCATACCTGGAGGGCATTCATTCTGGGCAGGCGGCCCAAAGGAGAGGATTTCAGACTCTGGCCTCAGCACTGATGGCAGCCATTGTCCCTGTGTCCAGCCTCCCCCCTCCAACTTCCTCCACCCAGACCCAATATACACCCTCAGCCATTACCTCCATCACCAGCACGCCCTTCACCACACACCGCTCACGTGCAATCACCACCCCCACTACCATTCACACATCCCCAGTGTCCTCTCCCAGTGTGTCTGTGAGCCTTCCTCCCAAAGTACATAAACGCAGGCACACACCCACCCAACAGCCATCCACCTCACAACAGCCTCCAGCCGATGCACCTTCACCCAAATTCAGCAAACGTACACCTCCTACAACCACTACCTCTTCCTCCACTCCCAAACCCCCTCCATCTTTCCGTTCCAGTGTGTCTAAAAAACTTTTCCTGGCTAACATTGACCTCTTCCCTACACCTCCCCCCGTCCTTACCCTAGGGCCAGGCTTTCCAGGTCCCAGCCCAGCACCTCAGCCACCAAATCCCCAAGCACAGTGGTGCCAACAACTGCGGTCTCATCGAATACGCCACCCATCAGGGCTACCAGTGTGCCACCTAGCGAGGCCAAGGACATTCCGCCACCTGCCAAGGTGAAGAAGGTGCCCACATCCCGGAGGGAGAAGCCGCACCTGCCAGCCACCAAGGGCTCCTCCAAATCAAAAGGGGACAGTGGCAAGACACCTGTGGCAACATTAAAGGTGGGGAAGGGACACAAGCTGAAGAGCAGGTCAGGACAGGGTACGGTGGCTCCGACTGAGGGACTAGAGTCACCCCTTCTGTCAACCACTACACCAACCTGTACGCGGTGGACACCGCCACCTGCACTGTCACCTGCACCGTCACCAGCACCGCCACCTGCACCACCACCTGCACTGCCACCTGCATGTCTGCTGCCTCAGCAGCAGTCCCCAGCATCATCCCCAGTGGGCAGCCATCCGAGGCTGTAGGAGACATCCTGCTGTGTCCCTCAACAGGTGCTGACACATGCACCACCGCCAGCACCTCTGACACAGACACCGCCGCAAACACCGCCACCAGCCCCGCGACGTGCTCAGAGAGTGCCAACACATCTGACATGGCTACCATCCCCAGTGGGCAGCCGTCCGAGGCTGGAGGAAACTTCCTGGACCCTGCCCAGCTTTCATGAGGCATGATTCTCATTACTGTTTGCACCTGCAGGTGGCAGGTGGCAGGCGAAGCCACAGCAGGGTGGGGTATGTCTCTGCCCCCATGGCGTATCATGCTACCTGTTCCTAGGCAATCTTGTGGCACACACACCCATGTGAGTTAATGGGACCAGCCACACTGCATGTGAAGCACTCTGGGCACCAAGCCCCCTCCAGTACCAGTGGAAGTTGACGTCCACTACCTCAGTCCTTCGCAGGATGAAGCACCCTGGGCACCAAGCCCCCTCCAGAACCAGTGGAGACTGTTATCCACTTGAGAGACTGTGGCTTTGCACTCCCCAGGATAAAGCAGTGGGCAAACCACCCAATGGAAAGACTTGAGAGACTGTGGCTTTGCACTCCCCAGGATGGAGCAGTGGGCAAACCACCCAATGGAAAGACTTGAGAGACTGTGGCTTTGCACTCCCCAGGATAGAGCAGTGGGCAAACCACCCACTGGAAAGACTTGAGAGACTGTGGCTTTGCACTCCCCAGGATAAAGCAGTAGGCAAACCACCCACTGGAAAGACTTGAGAGACTTTGGCTTTGCACTCCCCAGGATACAGCAATGGGAATGGACCCCCCTCGTGCAGCAGTGGCATCGTGCGTTCACCTGGCTGAGGTGCCCCCCTCCCCCTGAGGTGCCTGTTTAATTTCGATCTGATGCCCCTGCAGTGTTCTCTCCATTTTGAGTCATGTATCTTGTGTGGGCTTCGCCCATGCATTTTGGGACCACTGGTCCACCGACAATGATTGGAACAGTATCCGGGCTTGTGTAGTTGGTGTACATATTTGTATATACTGATTTTAGAAATTGCAAATCTGATTTTCTTGATTACACTCGTTACAATCATTTCCTTTTGTCCTTGCATTCTTCCAGGAGGTGAAGGGGTGTATACGTAATGTTACTGCATGTATTTGTGTGTATGGTGTTGTGGGTGAGGGTGGGGGTATTGCATGTTGCGTGTGTGTGTCACTCTCTTTTCCCTCCCCCCTCCTCCCCTGTGTTGTAGGTGCAGTACTCACTGTGGTCATCGACGGCGTCTGTCCTGCTCCTGATAAAGAAGGTGGAAGACCAGCATCGGCTGGACCTGTAACTCGGGCTTCATGGCTTCCTGGTTCCTCGTTGGGTGTCGAGAGGCGAGTGGTTTCCCTTCTGTGTACTGTTTCCGCTGTGCTTTTGATAGCATTGGTTCTGCCCCGGAAAAGGTGGCGGATAGGCGTGTTGTAATACAGTGGGCTGAACCTTGTGTTCCGCCTGTCTGTTGGCGGTTACCGCCGCGGTGTTTGTTGCTACCGCCGTGGCGGTCAGAGTGTTAAAGTGGCTGTCTATGTTGGCGGTTTCCGCCATGGTCGTGATTCAATTTTTTTCCCGACGGCCTGTTGGCGGTATTACCGCTGCTTTAACACAGACCGCCAGGGTTGTAATGAGGGCCATTGTAATTTAAGTAGTGCTATCATTTTAAACATTGATGCCCTTCCCATAAGTGTGAGGGGCAACCCCTTCCATCTCTTTATCTCCTCCTGACAAGATTTAATCACCCTCCCCAGGTTACATGCATGGCAGTTATCCCTCTTTGCTGTCATGAATATGCCCAAGTATTTGACTTCAATGGTAGTGCGCTTCAACCAGTGAGGCAGCGAGGGACTCTCCCCAGTTCCTCCCGTGGGCAGAATAAAACAGATTTGTCCCAGGAAGGGTCGGTCAAATATAGTAGAATATTGTCTGCATATAGCAATATTTTCTCCTCCGTGGCACCATCTCCTAAGATCCGGAAGCCATGGATTCCAGGATGGTCTCGGAATGCACACACCAGAGATTCCATGGCTAGGGCAAAGAGGAGAGGAGAATGGGAAATTCAACAGACCTCACTCCATTCATCCGGACCACTGCCATTGCAGCTTGGTACAATAACTTGACCCACCTCCAGTAGCAAGGGACGAATCAGAATCTAACCATGGTGCTCACCAGGAAGGGCCAATGGACCTTGTTGAACGCCTTCTTGGCATCTAGTGCCAGGAAAACTTGGGGAGCTGATTACTTTTTCATCTCATTCAGCCAGTTGTGTACCCTACGGAGGTTGTAGCGGGTTGGTCTACCAGGCATTACCCAGACTGATGCCTATGGACCAGGGAGGCAACGACTTGCAATAGCCGGGAGACAAGTATAGTAGCCAGGATCTGGAACTCTACTTTGAGCAAGGAGATCGGGCGGTATGAGCCACAGCTCTCCCTAAGTCTGCCTTCCTTGGGGATGACCACGATGGTCACTCATCTCAGATCAGAGGGGAAAGTTCCCTGCTCATCTGCTTCAAGGAACATGTTCAGCAGATGCAGTCCCAGGAGGCCAGAGAATTGCTTATATATTTTGGCAGAAATACCATTGGGCCCTGGGGTTTTGTGATATTGAAGCTTAGTAATTGCCGCTTGAACTTCGACCAGGGTGATCTCAGCATTGAGTGCCTCTCTTACTGCCGCATCCAGCATTTGTATGCTTATGGACTGCAGCTGAAGGTCAATGAGGGGCTGAGGCTGGAGAGGCCGCGTCCTATACAGATCCTCATAGTAACTTGCAAAAGCCTCCGCTATCGCTTTGTCAGATACCACCTGCACGTTACCCGGGCCCATTAATCGACACACCCATCAGGACTCTTTCTCCTTTCTCCCCAGCCAGGCAAGCAGCCTTCCTGCTTTGTCCCCGGCATCATACAGACGGTGCAGGGATGCTGGAATTTGTGTCTTGACATCCTCTTGTGCCATAAGTTTGTATTCCTCCCATAAGAGGTGCAATTGTTGTAAAGTAAGAGGGTCTGGGTGTGCCTAAGCTCCCGTCTACCTTCAACAGTCTGACCTCAAGCTCTACCAAGGTGCCCTCTGACTTTCTCTTCTTTTGGGCTCTAAGATTTTGGCCACTGCCCCTAAAAAATATTTTGTAGGCCTCCCACAGTGTTATTTTAGAGGTGATGGAGTTTTCATTTTCTTGAAAGTGCAGTTCAGAGTCCACCCGCTGACCGATGGCCACCTCCCAGTCTCTCAGCTCCCAGGCACTGAATTTCCAGTCTGTCCCGTCCCTACATTTCTGCCCACCCGCACTAGCAAAGGGGAGTGGTCCGACAGGCCCTAGGTCATATATTCTGCCTGATGCATGGAACCGATGTCTCCTGCTGGGGGGAAGATAGAGTCCAGGCAAGAAAACATTTTATGTGCCTTAGAAAAGTAGAAGTACTTTCATACAAAGGGGTGTGAACGCGGTCGCAAAGCAATTGCAGTTACCACCAGTTTCACAGGGACACCTTCCCTTTGTGAATGGCCTGGAAAACATTTTTTCAGAGCAGGCGTTTCATTTTTTAATTTTGTAATGCATCTCGTTTTCCTTTAAGGAAACGGGCTGCCTTACAAAAAAAAATACTGCTTTATTTAAAAGCAGTCACAGACATGGTGGTCTGCTGTCTCCAGCAGGCCATCATCCCTGTGAGTGCTGCGAGTCGCAAGGGGGTCGCAAATTGCGACCCACCTCATTAATATTAATGAGGTGGGCCTTTGCGACCCCCTTGCGAGTAGCAGATGGTGTCAGGGACAACATCCTGCAAATTGCGAGTCGCTCTGACTCGCAATTTGCGAGTCGCAATTCAGGAAATTCATACATCTGGCCCTAAGTAACGTAACATCAGCCCTACCCCAGAATTCTTGTACTTCCACATACCTTCCCAACGGATCTGTCCACTGTCTAGTTATTCTGAAGGGTGGCACTTTTTTCACCAAGGTGGCTACACCTCTGGATCCTCAGGTATAGCCCACATGTGCCAGGGTGATATACGCTCCCCTTCCTAGGAATTTACATTGCATTCCCTTAAGGTGCGCCTCTTGTAGAAGGATCGCAGCTGGATGAAGGTGCTTAATATACTGAGCTACCAACCCTCTCTTTACCTTATCACCAAGGCCATTCACATTCCAAGATAAGACTGAAAGGGTCTTGGAGTCTAAGTGCACTGGACCCATTGCAGCGTAAGCAATGCCTCAATGAAGGCCAATCCCACTAAGAGGCCTCTGGTTTACCATCAAATGATAATTGTGTCTATCGCACTGGGCCCTGACAGAGACTACATCACTGTCAAAAGTGGAAGACTAAGGGCCTCATTATGACCCTGGCGGGTGGCGGAGGCCGCCCGCCAAGATGCCGCCCTCCATAATACCGCTCCGCGGTCAGAAGACCGCGGAGGGTATTATGAGTTTTTCCCTGGGCTGGCGGGCGGTCTCCAAAAGACCGCCCGCCAGCCCAGGGAAAAACTCCCTTCCCACGAGGATGCCGGCTCGTAATCGAGCCGGCGGAGTGGGAAGGTGCGACGGGTGCTACTGCACCCGTCGCGTATTTCACTGTCTGCTACGCAGACAGTGAAATACTAGCGGGGCCCTCTTACGGGGGCCCCTGCAGTGCCCATGCCATTGGCATGGGCACTGCAGGGGCCCCCAGGGGCCCCACGACAATCCCTACCGCCATCCTGTTCCTGGCGGGCGAGCCGCCAGGAACAGGATGGCGGTAGGGATTGTCAGAATCCCCTCGGCGGCGCAGCGAGCTGCGCCGCCTTGGAGGATTCTTACGGGCAGTGGAAAACCGGCGGGAGACCGCCGGTTTTCCCGTTCTGACCGCGGCCAAAGCGCCGCGGTCAGAATGCCCAAGGGAGCACCGCCGGCCTGTCGGCGGTGCTCCCGCCCCCGTTGGCCCTGGCGGTTCTCTACCGCCAGGGTCATAATGAGGCCCTAAGAGTCAAATGCCATGCCCATGACTAATGGGCCTCTGTCAAGTCAGATACAGTTGTGATTGAGGGAGGCATTCCAGGCTCTTGTTCCAGTTGAACTATGGCAGACGCTGAGGGTGGTGGGGGGGCGTTGGAATACGAGCTGGTTCATCGCCAGCTGAGCCATGTGTATAGCCCGCCTCTGGATTTAACGTCTTTCTCTTTTTGAGGATACCCGTGTCTCCACATTCGGAATTTGAAGAGATCATCATGTTGCATTCAGATTCCCTTCACCTCCAGGGCATGGAGTCCATCTTCCTCTGCGAGGGGTGTGTCCTCCTCCTGGCCCGGGGCTTATCTCTCTGTTGAGCCTTGTTGTTTCTGATGGGAGTCTTGTAGGGGCTTCTGTCCCTAACCCTCTGCAGCCTGGGTCTTTCCTCCAGCCACTCCCATGCTTCCTCGGGGTCTTTAGTTTGGCATGAAACAGCAGCATATATTGCAGCTGGAGGGTCTGCAATTTAGCTTTCACTGAGTCGAATGTGGACCTCCCTCCTATAGTCTGAGAAGATCATGATTTTCGAATTTTCGCAGTACACCTCGCTCTGTTTATGCTCCTTGGCGAGGATCATGTCTCTGTCCTGGAAGTTCACCGTTCTGGGTGGGGTTCCGAGCACCACTCTAATCACCATTACTAGGGCAGCGGTTCGGACCACTCAGGTGGAGAGGGCGGTCACTCCATGTTCCCCAGGGCCACCGTTGTTGCGCACAGACTTCTTTCACTGGGGGGGAGGGGAACATGTATTCTCCCCCCTCGGTTAGTGACTACACATGTGTGTCCTCACGCTGCGGCTCCATGTAGGGAGAGAGCCCAAGGCCTCCAGCGTGATACCCACCAGTGAGACTGCCCTCTGGCCCCTCCACAGGCCTACTGGCCCCACAGGCATCCCCCTTGTCCAGGCACCATGGGGAATATTGAAGGAGGCATGCTGGTGATAGAGCGTTCCGTACTAGTAAATTTACCTGTATTATGGACGCTCTTTAGGCCGATGAATCTTTTGGCTAAGTGGGACCCTCTCCACCCTTAGTCAGTCAATTTTAGTCAAATCAATAATCAATAACGAACATAAGCAATGCCCTGATCAACATAACACTTAACAATTAATCCAGAATACATTTCGGCGAACCCTGACCTTTCAGTCAGGAATAACCACACCAGTTTATTCAAAGTTAGTGAATTCATTTCCCTATATTAACAAAGCTAGCACAATATATATGTGTCTCAACACCAAATGATAAACATAAATTAACATTAACAGCTGTCCATAACGGCGAAACAGGTGCAATCTATGCAGCATTTGAATAACAAGGCATTCGATAATAGCAATGCAAATCACTAAAACTATAATCTGTAATGAACTAATTGCATACATTTAGTCAGCATAACAAGGTCTCAAATTGCATCGTGCAACAAGAGGAATCCTCATCTAACCTCAAATTAGCATCGGCATGTGGGACTTCATGCAAAAAAAACAATTTAGCAACATTAATTTAGAAAAACTCCTAACTAGGGATCTTGTCAAAATCAGCAGTTGGTTACCTAAAAGAGACACAATGCAATTGTACAATTTCCTTTCATATTTACCAATTACAATCAGCATTCAAGGAAGACTTCGTCTCGCAGGTATCGTTTCTCGATCAGCACAGGACGGGGCAAAGGAGCAGGGGTGGACGGGGCAATTTGCCTCACGGCGGCAAGATAAACTACTACTTCATGCAAAGGGACAAATCAAAGTTAAAGTCTCTAGGGTAAGAATCATTTAAAGTCTCTTTCGCTCGATTAGAGAAAGCATCAAAGTCTCTCAAAATGGCGTCGCAGCAAGGTGGGCCATAATAGCTGCAAAATGGCGCAATGGGTGCAATGTCGGGTAATGGCTGGTAATGGCTAATTTCTTCTCGTACACCTGGTTTAAATAGACAACAGTTCAAATCCAGTAGGGTCTTCCATTGGAGGGTTCATAGGTTAGCTTCAAATTGTCCAATCAAAAACAACAGTTCTCAAGCTTTTACTTAAGCATACATTATCCTTGGAGACGGGTACGCAAGTTGCAACATTTTATACCAATTAACTCATTTTCAGAGCTTCCATTGTCCGCACCTGCAGATTGACCTTGGAGTAAAGAGAAAAATGCCGGGCTGGCACGAAACCTTAAGATAAGCATGTGAACGATCTCAGTGGAAAAGTACAGCTTCAAGCAAAAATACACGTTTATTAGCACATTGGAAAAATACGAGCATCTAAACCGTGAGACCAGGCAACTAGGCCGAAGCCTGCACTAAAGTAATGCTAAGCTAAACATTTCAAACAAGCAAATCATAGCACACGTTTATGATTATGTCGGATTAGTGCAATTCTAATACATCACGTTATATAAAGCACGCTTATAAATGTTGGCAAACTACTCTGAGGGCACATTTTGTCCCCGTACAATCTTTATTAGTTCGGTTAAAGTCACACATGATTATTTCACACTACGTTTATACGTCAAATAAATGTAAAACCTTCATTTCAGCTTCATCAATCCCTCCTCTGATGACTATTTGTCATCACACCAAATCATGCCCACAAATTTTATTCCATTAAAATTCTGTCAGTTCTCTTTTCCTTTTAATTCCCCTAGTTTTCGCTTTGTATTCTTCTGCCATTCTTTTCATCATTTTCTCTTCCTTCCTTCTTTTAATTCTTGCCATAATCATTATTATTCCCCTTTTTATTCCCCAAATTCCAAATATGCAAATCAGTACTATTAAAATTCCCTGTATTATTTTTAGTAATATCCCATTCCAAATTCCCCCAATCCAATTTCCCACTGAAGCAAGTCCTTTTCCAACCTTCTCCCACACTCCTAGTTCTTTCAATTCCTTCAAGTCTGCACTCTCTTTTGTTAGATTAGCAAGCATAGTTTTAATTTTCACACTGTTATCTGGAATATACGTGCAACAGTGTCGTGCACCAAGCATTTTGCAAACGGCGCCATCCTTTGCTAAAAGAATGTCTAAAGCAAGCCTATTTTGAAGAGTCATAGCTCTTTCCGCTGCAAGTTCAGCATCTATCAGGATTATAGCACCTGAAAACTTTGTCAACATGTTATCCACTATAGTAGACAACTTTCTTATTTTGATGGAATTCAGCACAACTCCCAATGAAGGAATCATGGCTCCAAATATATCTCCTACCACAGCAGCTGCGGTCTCCCTTTTCTGGATACGATGGGATCCAGATGTCTTTGAAATCATCGATAGGTCATCCAGTTGATAAACCTTTGGGAACACTATACCCAAATAACATCTCCCCCACCATCCCTTTGGAAGACGATAATAGGCATTATACCCACAAATGTAATATACACCTGGAATGACAGGGTCAAGTCCGTTCATCATGAATGTCCATTTGGCCTTAAAGATAAACGTATGTTTACACTCACTCGCTCCTACAAAAATGTTGTCATAATAGGATTCACCTCGATATATACAAAATTTCCCTACATGCCAAGCATCTAAAGCTATTCTCCCTTGTGTTTTTATTGCAGCAAAATCATAATTATCTACCGAAGTCCTCTTATGTAGCTCTTTTTCTAATTTCGCATTCATTTGTGCCCTTCTATCATCTGTGCGATCTAAAAAGCTTATTTCTACTGCAGAGAGCGAGCAGGTAAGGTTTTCCCTATGAGCGTGAGCCGTTTCAAAAGGTTGCATTGGCTCAAAAAATTCCCTCATTATTTTAGCATCCCAGTCTTTAGCAATCTGGCTTAGCTGCGCTATTATAGGAACATATGCAAAGGTAACATCATAATTCGAGTAAAAATACTGTATGTTAGTTTGACCGTAAAACCTAGACATTACTATACTACATGTAATCCCGTATGTAAGAGGCATGTGGTGATAAGTCACCCCTTCCTTTACCGATGTCGGTATCTGTGTACACACATAACAATCCTTCGCATCCATAGTCTCAACATATTCTGTTAGCAAGCGATAGAAAACATTATATGAAAGTTCTTTCTTATCATGCAAGTGTCTCTCATCTAATTCTAGTCTTTTCAGTGCGGTTAGTTCAGTGACAGTAACAGGAGCAAAAGTAGAAGCATCAATTTTCTCATTCTCACCCTTACCATGCATTCCAAGCACAATTGCCATTATTATTAGTACACATGCAATTACCAAGCCTATACACACATATTTACAATATTTCTTTCTACTGTTTTGCGTCATGATCTGTATAGAATCAGAGAGCTAGAAGCACCTATAGAGAAACTATTTAGTAATTCAGTTACAAAGCTGAACGAGCGCGATGTTCACACAGTCTTCTTCAAGAGGCCAGTCACTTATCGGTTAGCAGCATTTGTCTCAATTCGGCAATAACTCAGTTCGGCAATAACTCAGAATTCAGTCTCTTTTTTTTTTTTCTTCTCAAAGTTGTCTCAAATCGGGTTTAAGAGTCAATCAGGTTTTCAAAGCCTTATCAAGTTAGCAAGTGTCTCATCCGGTTTAGCAATGTCTCAGCTGGTTGTTTCGTATCACGTTAGATTGTAGCAAGCAATATCATTTATCACCCTTTCAATCGACAGAGTCCATAAAACTTTTCTTTTCTATTGGTATCTCTTCTTCTTCGTTCTCGAGGCTAAGAGATACGAATTCGTCAGTCCAATCGTCATTGACTGCATAGGCCCATTCTGGACCAGAATATCTCCTGTTCGGTATCCTTTTCCTTTTCAATTTTGCTTCTCTTTTCGATTCTGCCTCACTGGTACTTTCCTCTTTGGCCAAATCTTTTCCTTCACTTGAGGTTGGTACCACGACAGTCACTTCCTTTCTTTTCTCTTTCACTTTTGGCCTTTCTCCGTCATTCAAACTTTCTCTAGTTCTCTGTTTTACTGGTGATATACTTAGTCTCCTCTTTGCACCGTGTCCATTTGATGGACCTGCGATCTTTTCTGTGGAAGCTTGAACTTTTTCGTTCTGTTCTGCCTTGTCCCCTCCTTCTGGGGAATCAATCACGTTCTCTTTTTCTTTTTCTGTATCGTTTGTTTCTGGGAAAGCCCTCCTCTGATCAGGCTCTCCTGCTTTTTCGCCTTTTTCGAGCCCTTCGTCACTGTTACTTTCATCAGGCTCTTTATCACTTTCAGCTGCTTCAGGTTCTTTGTCACCTTCAGCTGCTTCAGGCTCTTTGCTACCCTCAGCTGCTTCAGGTTCTTTGTCACCTTCAGCTGCTTCGTCGCTGTCTGAGCATTCTCCTTGGTCTTCCCCAAGTGAGTCTGTTGCTTCGTCCTCAGAGAATATTTCTCTCTCTTCCGTTCCTGTCTGTTCGCTTTCAGTTCGGTTTTGCTCTATCTCAGCACTCAGCACTGTTTTATCAGGCACTGGCAGTTTCAGCGCTTCAACTTCCTCATCTGTGGGACACAACACTTTCTTTGTGTGACTGGCGTGAATCCAGTTGGGAACTCCTGCACACTTCACAGCGGTAGTTGTCGTCAGGATCACTTGGAAAGGGCCTTTCCAACGGGGTTCCAGACACGACTTTCTCACGTGCTTCTTTACCACGACCCAGTCACCTGCTTTCAGTGCGTGCCCTGGACCTTGGATCGGTGGCAAGGTGGTTGCTTCCACCTGGTGAGAGAAAGAGCGAACCACGTCAGCCAGACCCTTGCAGTAGTCTAACACCATATCATCTGTGATATTCAAAAGCGCGTTTGCGGGAACTGCGGGAAGTCTCATAGCCCTGCCCATGAGAATTTCGTGCGGAGACAATCCAGTCTTTCTATCAGGGGTGTTTCTCATTGACATTAGCACCAAGGGCAATGCGTCAGGCCATTTCAAATTTGTCGATGCACATATTTTCGCCATTCTTGATTTCAGTGTACCATTAATTTGCTCCACCAGTCCTGATGCTTCAGGGCGATAGCTACAATGCAGTTTTTGCTCAATGTTCAGCGCTTCGCAAAGTAACTTTATCACCTCGTTATTGAAGTGACTTCCCCTATCTGATTCTAAAGAGATCGGGAATCCGAACTGTGGTATCAACTCTCTCAACAATAGCTTTGCAACTGTAAGGCTGTCATTTCTACGTGTGGGGTATGCCTCAATCCAGTGACTAAAAATGCACACAATCACCAACACATACTTTAGACCTCCATGCACAGGCATCTCAATGAAGTCCATCTGCATTCTACTAAATGGGCCACTGGCCCTGACAATGTGGCTCGCGTTCACAACTGTTCCCTTTCCTGGGTTCATCTGCTGGCAAGTGACACATCGATGGCAAACTGCTTCTGCAGCTTGACGAAATCTGGGGTTAAACCAATCAGTTTTGAACAATCTTATCATGGCATCTCTCCCTAGGTGAGCCTGCCCATGATAGAACCGCGCAAGCTGTGATAAGAGACCATTTGGCAAAACAAATTTTCCCTCATTTGAAACCCATAACTCATCTGGTCTCTTTATACATTGTGATTTAATCCAGGACTCTCTTTCATCCTCCCTGACGTTATTCTGTAATGCTTTTAGTTCATCTATTGTATCTACGACCTTCAAGGCAAATGCTTCAGCTGGTTCGAGTTCTGGTTCACTTATCGAATTCCATTCATCCCTGAGTAATATACAGTTCAAGGCACAAAATCTTGCGACTTGATCCGCATATGCATTTCCCAGAGTGACATAGTCCTGTCCTTTTGTATGAGCACTACACTTTACCACTGCAACTTCGGCTGGCATTTGAATGGCGTGTAACAATTCCCTTATTATCTCCCCATTTTTCACTGGGGATCCTGAAGAAGTCAGGAAACCTCTCTGTGACCATAGTTGTCCAAAGTCGTGCACAATTCCAAACCCGTACTGACTATCAGTGTAAATGGTGACTTTCATCAATGCAGACAGTTGACATGCTCTTGTAAGGGCTACAAGTTCTGCTACTTGTGCAGAATAGACTCCTTGAAGCCAGGCCGCTTCCAAGACACCTGTTACAGTACATACAGCATATCCTGCTTTCAAAATTCCCATCCCATCTCTTAGACATGAACCATCAACGAAAACAATTTGGTCATTTTCATCAAGCTTAGTATCCTTAATGTCAGGTCGAGGTTTTGTGCAAAATTCAGTCACCTGAAGGCAGTCATGCTCGACGTCTTCAGCGTTCTCAATTTCAGCATTCTCACCAGGAAGCAAGGTTGCTGGATTCAGCGTAGTGCACCTTTTCAGCTGCACGTTCGGTGAGCCCAGAATTACCGTTTCATACCTTGTGAGTCTTGCTCCAGTCATGTGTTGCGTTCGGGAGCGGGTCAAAAGTATCTCAACTGAGTGAGGGACCATGACTGTTACTGGGTGTCCCATCACTATCTGAGTGAGGCTGATACCAACTGCTGCTACGGCGCGCAAACACCCTGGAAGTGCTGCTGCGACCGGATCCAAAGTAGCTGAAAAATACGCTACTGGTCTGTTTATGCCACCATGGGCTTGAGTCAAGACAGACAGAGAACATGCATCACGTTCATGACAAAACAGTGTGAAAGGCTTTGTGTAATCAGGCATACCTAAAGCTGGAGCCCTACACATGCATTCCTTTAATTCAATAAAAGCATCCATCTCATCTCCTTTCAGCTCAATTTTATCCAAGGCATCCTTCTGGGTCAGTTTCAGTAAAGGCTTTGCTAGGGTTGAGAAGTTGGGAATCCACTGACGACAGTAACCCACCATTCCCAAAAACTTCCTCACCTCCCTCCTTGTCTTTGGTGGACTCATTTGAAGTACACTCGTTATCCTTTCCTTCATTATTCTCCTTGACCCCTTCTCTATTTGGTGACCCAAGTATTTCACTTTCTTCTGACAGAACTGCAATTTGGAAGGAGACACTTTGTGTCCATTCCTTCCCAAATGGTTCAACAGAGCAATGGTATCGGCTGTGCAGCCACTTTCTGTCTTTGATGCAATCAGTAAGTCATCAATGTACTGTACTAGGGTTGACTCGAATGGCAATTCTAATGCTTCCAAGTCTTTCTTTAGAATCTGATTAAATATTGACGGTGATTCAGAAAACCCTTGAGGAATTCAACACCAACTGTACACTAAGAATTTGAAACAAAAGAGAAATTGGCTGTCCTCATGAAGAGGCACCGAAAAGAATGCTTGTGACAAGTCGATGACTGAGAACCACTCAGCATCGCAAGGGACCTGAAACATTATCACAGCTGGATTTGGTACGACAGGGCAGCATTTGACTATGATGTCATTTATTTTCCTCAAGTCCTGTACAATTCGGACCTTTCCACTCGGCTTTATTAGTCCCATGATTGGTGAACATGGACTGCTTAACACTTCTTTCAGTACTCCCTGTTTTACAAATTCGTCAATGAGTTGGGCAACTTTCATGAGGGTGTCTTGTGCCATGTGGTATTGTGGGGTCTGGGGAAAGGTTGCATTGGGCTTTACAGTCACTTTCACTGGTTCCACTCCTTTCATCAATCCCACCTCTTTCCCTGTCATATCCCACACTTCCTTTCCAACTGTTTCCTGTAATTCAGCTGGAATATCTTCTTCAGTTATCATCGGGAAGAGACAAATCAGAGGATACTCTTCATCGACAGTTTCCATCTCATCCCCCTCTACACTGTCCTCTTCTTCCCCGTCACTGCTCGTCTGTATTTTTATTCCCTCGTTCGAACACATAATCGAACAACCCAATTTGCACAATAGGTCTCTCCCTAGCAGTGCTATCGGGCTTGAGTCACATACCACAAATTGGTGTAACCCTTGATAGTTACCAATGCTGACTGGTACCGGGTCTGTAATTGGGTTCGTCAGGTGCCTGTTTGCTACTCCCACCACTTGAACTGTTCTCCCTGAGAGTGGCAAATTTGGTACTTCACTGCTCTTAACGGTTGAACGTGTGGCTCCTGTGTCAACCAAGAATGAGACACGATGACCCATTACTCTTCCCTCTACGTACGGACCCTTTTGATCAACTTCCAAGGATGCTGCAAGCACACAATCTCCTTCCTCCCCTGAACTTTCACTCTCCCATACATTGTTTATTCCACTCTCACTGTGTAATGGGAACTGTTGTACGGTGCCATTTGTATTCGTTACCTGACCCGAGACCTGTGGAGGAACCATCACTTGCTGCTGACTCATTGGTGCCAAAGGTATTTGCATTTGCTGATTAGGTACCATGGGTAACTGTTGTTGCATTGGCTGCATTTGCGTCATCTGCATACGGGGCATCTGCATCTGCTGCGGCTGCATAGGTTGTAATCCCTGCAACTGATTTACGGTTTGAAAATTTGGGTTTGGACCTCTCATTTTCGGTCCCCTCATTGTCTGAAATGCATTGACATCATTGTTTTGCTGACCAACACCTGCACCTTCCTGCACCACCATCGGGCACTCGCGTTTCCAATGACCGACGATTCCGCACACGTGACACTGCATCACCTTCTTCATTGCCTGCACACCATTCACAACAGTGTTCAAATCCGGACCATTATTCACAAAACCTCCTCTGCCTCTGCCTCTTGCCTGTGGCTGAAACGCCATATTCCCCTGCAACTGCGGCTGCGGTTGCGGTACCTGCTGTTGGAACCCTTGCAACCCTTGCAGACCTTGCAAACCTGTCTGAGCTGCCTTAAGCTGCATCATCATCACTTTCTCTTTCAACCTTTTCTGTTTCACTTCAATTTCGTCGCTACAGTATTTCGCATAATTCAATACTTCATCAATAGGTTTCGACTGCCAACAAATCAAATGCGACTTTATCATCTGACTTATCTCTGGTCTCAGCCCTTCCACAAATCTAAACACAAAATGAAGCATGTCCTTCGCCTCTATTGTCTCCGTGCCACTGTAATTCTTGAACGCCTTCAACAACCTCTCATAGTAACTATGAATCGACTCTTTAGCCTCTTGGGCAGTTCGATCGATCTTCTGCCAATCCACATTTTTCGCAGGAACCTTCGTCTTCAAATGCTCAATCACCTTATAGTACAAGCTCATCACCATAGGTGATGGTGCACCCGTATCCCTGTCTCTCTCCGGTTCACTTGTCGGCCAACCTACAGCTCTTTTGCAATCCTCCCACAAATCTGCCGGAACTACAATCTCAAAGAGGGTGTTTAGTGTAGGAGGCTGGACTGGCTTGTAGTGAGTACCAAGGGGTACTTGCACCTTGCACCAGGCCCAGTTATCCCTTATTAGTGTATAGGGTGTCTAGCAGCTTAGGCTGATAGATAATGGTAGCTTAGCAGAGCAGCTTAGGCTGAACTAGGAGACGTGTGAAGCTACTACAGTACCACTTAGTGTCATATGCACAATATCATAAGAAAACACAATACACAGTTATACTAAAAATAAAGGTACTTTATTTTTATGACAATATGCCAAAGTATCTTAGAGTGTACCCTCAGTGAGAGGATAGGAAATATACACAAGATATATATACACACTAGCAAAAATATGCAGTATAGTCTTAGAAAACAGTGCAAACAATGTATAGTTACAATAGGATGCAATGGGGAAACATAGGGATAGGGGCAACACAAACCATATACTCCAAAAGTGGAATGCGAACCACGAATGGACCCCAAACCTATGTGACCTTGTAGAGGGTCGCTGGGACTATTAGAAAATAGTGAGAGTTAGAAAAATAACCCTCCCCAAGACCCTGAAAAGTGAGTGCAAAGTGCACTAAAGTTCCCCTAAGGACAAAATAGTCGTGTTAGAGGAATAATGCAGGAAAGACACAAACCAGCAATGCAACAACTGTGGATTTCCAATCTAGGGTACCTGTGGAACAAGGGGACCGAGTCCAAAAGTCACAAGCAAGTCGGAGATGGGCAGATGCCCAGGAAATGCCAGCTGCGGGTGCAAAGAAGCTTCGACTGGACAGAAGAAGCTGAGGTTTCTGCAGGAACAAAAAGGGCTAGAGACTTCCCCTTTGGTGGACGGATCCCTCTCGCCTTGGAGAGTCGTGTAGAAGTGTTTTCCCGCCGGAAGGACGCCAACAAGCCTTGCTACACGCAAATCGTGCATTTGGCGTTTTTGGACGCTGCTGGGGCCCAGGAGGGACCAGGAGGTCGCAAATTGGACCTGAAGAGAGAGGGGACGTTGAGCAAGACAAAGAGCCCTCACTGAAGCAGATAGCACCCGGAGAAGTGCCAGAAACAGGCACTACGAGGATGCGTGAAACGGTGCTCGCCGAAGTTGCACAAAGGAGTCCCACGTGCCGGAGACCAACTTAGAAAGTCGTGCAATGCAGGTCAGAGTGCCGTGGACCCAGGCTTGGCTGTGCACAAAGGATTTCCGCCGGAAGTGCACAGGGGCCGGAGTAGCTGCAAAGTCGCGGTTCCCAGCAATGCAGCCCAGCGAGGTGAGACAAGGACTTACCTCCACCAAACTTGGGCTGAAGAGTCACTGGACTGTGGGGGTCACTTGGACAGAATCGCTGGATTCGAGGGACCTCGCTCGTCGTGCTGAGAGGAGACCCAAGGGACCGGTAATGCAGCTTTTTGGTGCCTGCGGTTGCAGGGGGAAGATTCCGTCGACCCACGGGAGATTTCTTCGGAGCTTCTGGTGCAGAGAGGAGGCAGGCTACCCCCACAGCATGCACAAGCAGGAAAACAGTCGAGAAGGCGGCAGGATCAGCGTTACAGAGTTGCAGTAGTCGTCTTTGCTACTATGTTGCAGGTTTGCAGGCTTCCAGCGCGGTCAGCGGTCGATTCCTTATCAGAAGGTGAAGAGAGAGATGCAGAGGAACTCGGCTGAGCTCATGCATTCGTTATCTAAAGTTTCCCCAGAGACAGAGACCCTAAATAGCCAGAAAAGAGGGTTTGGCCACCTAGGAGAGAGGATAGGCTACTAACACCTGAAGGAGCCTATCAGCAGGAGTCTCTGACGTCACCTGGTGGCACTGGCCACTCAGAGCAGTCCAGTGTGCCAGCAGCACCTCTGTTTCCAAGATGGCAGAGGTCTGGAGCACACTGGAGGAGCTCTGGACACCTCCCAGGGGAGGTGCAGGTCAGGGGAGTGGTCACTCCCCTTTCCTTTGTCCAGTTTCGCGCCAGAGCAGGGGCTAAGGGGTCCCTGAACCGGTGTAGACTGGCTTATGCAGAATTGGGCACCTCTGTGCCTAACAAAGCATTTCCAGAGGCTGGGGGAGGCTACTCCTCCCCTGCCTTCACACCATTTTCCAAAGGGAGAGGGTGTCACACCCTCTCTCAGAGGAAGTTCTTTGTTCTGCCATCCTGGGCCAGGCCTGGCTGGACCCCAGGAGGGCAGCTGCCTGTCTGAGGGGTTGGCAGCAGCAGCAGCTGCAGTGAAACCCCAGGAAGGGCAGTTTGGCAGTACCAGGGTGTGTGCTACAGACCACTGGGATCATGGGATTGTGCCAACTATGCCAGGATGGTATAGAGGGGGCAAGTCCATGATCATAGACATGTTACATGGCCATATTCGGAGTTACCATGGTGAAGCTACATATAGGTAGTGACCTATATGTAGTGCACGCGTGTAATGGTGTCCCCGCACTCACAAAGTTCAGGGAATTGGCTCTGAACAATGTGGGGGCACCTTGGCTAGTGCCAGGGTGCCCTCACACTAAGTAACTTTGCACCTAACCTTTACCAGGTAAAGGTTAGACATATAGGTGACTTATAAGTTACTTAAGTGCAGTGTAAAATGGCTGTGAAATAACGTGGACGTTATTTCACTCAGGCTGCAGTGGCAGGCCTGTGTAAGAATTGTCAGAGCTCCCTATGGGTGGCAAAAGAAATGCTGCAGCCCATAGGGATCTCCTGGAACCCCAATACCCTGGGTACCTCAGTACCATATACTAGGGAATTATAAGGGTGTTCCAGTAAGCCAATGTAAATTGGTAAAAATGGTCACTAGCCTGTTAGTGACAATTTGGAAAGAAATGAGAGAGCATAACCACTGAGGTTCTGATTAGCAGAGCCTCAGTGAGACAGTTAGTCACTACACAGGTAACACATTCAGGCACACTTATGAGCACTGGGGTCCTGGGTTACCAGGGTCCCAGTGACACATACAACTAAAACAACATATATACAGTGAAAAAATGGGGGTAACATGCCAGGCAAGATGGTACTTTCCTACATTTAGGTCTTCCCAGAGACATTTTGCAAGCTTCACAAACCTATCAGTCTGTTGATACCATTCAATCGGTTTCTCTCTCAGTTTGGGAAAATCATCCGTAAAAGACTGAATGTCGCTTCTGTGCCATGGTACATGTATTAACTTTCCCACTGCTGTCTCCCTCATCGGTAACATTGTTACTGCATCACTACTCTGTGGTCTTTTCTCGTTGAGCTCTGGGACACTGTCTTTCCTCTTTTCCTTTCTCTTTACCCATCTGCTTTCCCATTTGTCCAAGCACCTCCACACTTGTGCACTCTGCAACAATTCTCTAAGGTGCGCTTTCATGCCTGCTGACCTCATGTGTTCAAAGTCTGTAGTCCCAAAATCCAACCTGTAGCTCCTGCTCAAGTGTTTTGTCTTGTCTATGTCAACCCCGTTTTTGTCAGCTATTTCCTGCAAGCTTTTATGTACCTTGTTCACTTCTCTCGTAATCCTGGGACATAGATACCTCAACTCTTCTTCCGAGTAGGACTCTAACCTATTCACACCCATAGTCCCTTCCACCAATTCTTGTGCTTCCACGTTCAACCTCATCCTATTCATATCATCTTCTCCCTTCCCACTGTCTGAGCTTTGTGTGGAATTCAGACTGTTGAACCACTGTGTCAGCTGTTGTGCATTCAACCCCATCAGTGTAGCATTCA
Organism: Pleurodeles waltl; assembly: GCF_031143425.1. Lineage (NCBI taxonomy): Eukaryota > Metazoa > Chordata > Amphibia > Caudata > Salamandridae > Pleurodeles > Pleurodeles waltl. The sequence goes on along the minus strand of NC_090443.1, from coordinate 294,103,623 downwards.
CATCGACTGCCATTGATGGTTGCGGCAACTTTTCAGTGTTCGATGTTAGAGGTATTATCAGTGGGGTGCTCGACCTCACCACTGTCGACTGAGCACATATGGGACTAAACTCCATCAAGTACCCAGATCCAGTTGGCTGAGCCGCTATCGGAGTTATCCCTGGAGTGTTTTCTATGCACCTCCTTTCTGTCCCACTCTGCAGCATTGATCCCTGACCGCTCATTCCTAAGTTAGGCTGACTGTACAAAGGTACCGGTGGACCTACAGTAATGGGTAGCGATATCGCGTCTGGGTTTTGTCCATTTCCCATGTTCTGAGACATGTTCATTCCCACACTATGGGTCATCATTGCCGGCATGCCCATCTGACTCCCCGTCATCTGAGCATGTGCTGTCCCCCCCTGCATCTGCTTTTGAGGCATCAAAAACTGGGTTGATTCAGCTTGTGCCATTGTTGGGTTGTGACCATTCTGTCCTCCCATTGCGGTTGGATCTAAAATCATTCCCGTACTATTGTCACTGCTGTAGTACCTTGGGGCCTGCGGCTGATAATTTTCTGCCGGTTTCAACAAGGGCACATCTGGATATATTCTCCTAACCTGCGGTATCTGCGGGGTGAACAGTAAACTCGGGTCCTTAGATCCCGATGATGCTCCCGAACTCTGACTTTCACTGTTCTGTACCGATGCCAGAGGGGCAGAACTGGTACTTGGACCTTGTCCACTCTCTGCGTAAGGTGGTGGACGGTCGTTCAGCAATTGCATTATTAACTCCTCATCCTCTAATTCCTCTTCTCTTCTCAACTTTTCCTCATCCTCTCTATCCTTGGAACACCTCCTGTTTGTCTTACAGGTAGCTTTCTTACCTGTCTCCTCTTCTTCCTTAGTAATTGCGGGAAACAATTTTATCCCCTGCAATACATCTGACCTCCACACCTTCTGTGCATTATCCCACCTAGCGTCCGCTAGTGTCTTTTCTACCTTCCTTATCCTAGTCTCGAACTTATTTTGCTGCTGCTGTCTAGCCATTAGTTCCCAAATCGCTAGAGCCTCAAACTGTGCTGGCCTTGGAGGTACCTTCATGTCATACATCGCGAATCTCAAATTCTCTAGTATCCTTATATTGAATGTCCCATGGATCGGGAACGCTACGCTCCCATGTTTCTCTGTCAGCTTGTGCCATTGCTTTAGCCAAAGGCACGGAGCTACCCCTTTTTCCTCCATTACAATGTAAGCTGGTGTACCTTCGGGCGGCGTCTCCTCTCCTACGCTCGCTTTAATGTAAGACTCCCCCTTCATCGCACTCCTTAATGCTTTAAAAAATTTCATTTTCTCGTCTTTTATTTCACAAAGTTTGTAATCAATAGGTGACTTTAATTCCCGGAATACTCTTCGCTTGCCTTTCCCCTTCCAATCGAGCCTCACGGACTGCGTCCAATCCGTGCGCGACCCTTCTCTGCAATCCAACCTATCCCAGCGCGGCTCCTAGTGACGTCACACTCACACACTGCGGCTGACAAAGCCTCGCAGCTAGTCCTCCTTCACTCAGCTCCTCTCGTAACAACTTCTTGCATGTATCGCGAGCTACCAAAAATATAAAACAGATCTGTCGGTTTACTACAGGAAGGGTAACACAATCGCTTCAGGACCTTAGGGATTTTTCACTAGCCTCAGCAGTTATTCCATCTTTCTCGGTCCCCACGTTCGCAAGCAAATCTGACCCGCAGACTGCTCTCAACTTGTCAGTGATCTATTCTAGTGCACTTAGAATTTTGTCAAAGTCCGAAGTCGAAGTTTCTTTCACTCCCTTAACACACGTACCGACTCGTTGACCACGCCCGATCAACCTACTAAACCGACCAGACCACAACATAAAACAACATACTCCGGAGTCTCTTGACCTCGCAGGGCCCGTCTCAACAACAACAACCACGTGGACCTTTTTATGCACAAAGCACCACATGCACATGAAGTTCGACGACTTCCCTACTCTCACACTCGGAGTCGCACCTCCGCTATTTCTATGAAGTTCGACGACTTCCCTACTTCTACACTCGGAGTCGCACCTTCCCTATTCTCTAAAATCCTCGCAGCCTTTTCACACACTCTGCGGCAATAAGCTGTGCAAGCGCAAAACCCTAACTTCACTCATACCATCACCAGTACCGCCAACGCTGATCTCACACCTCCATTCTCTTCATTCGCAAGCTCCGAGATCCCGGGAGAGTCGCGGTGGACCTAGCCCATCATCATTTTCCCAATCAGTTTTATCCAAGAAAATCTAATTCAACTTCTCGAGTGGGGTCTCAAAAGGCGTAACCGTTAATTCAACACCATGTACTTTAAGAGTACGGGGTCCCAAAAGGCGAAACCGTTAATTCAACACCATGTACTTTAAGAGTACGGGGTCCCAAAAGGCGAAACCATCCTCTGCTACCATCTACTGATAGAGCGTTCCGTACTAGTAAATTTACCTGTATTATGGACGCTCTTTAGGCCGATAAATCTTTTGGCTAAGTGGGACCCTCTCCACCCTTAGTCAGTCAATTTTAGTCAAATCAATAATCAATAACGAACATAAGCAATGCCCTGATCAACATAACACTTAACAATTAATCCAGAATACATTTCGGCGAACCCTGACCTTTCAGTCAGGAATAACCACACCAGTTTATTCAAAGTTAGTGAATTTATTTCCCTATATTAACAAAGCTAGCACAATATATATGTGTCTCAACACCAAATGATAAACATAAATTAACATTAATAGCTGTCCATAACGGCGAAACAGGTGCAATCTATGCAGCATTTGAATAACAAGGCATTCGATAATAGCAATGCAAATCACTAAAACTATAATCTGTAATGAACTAATTGCATACATTTAGTCAGCATAACAAGGTCTCAAATTGCATCGTGCAACAAGAGGAATCCTCATCTAACCTCAAATTAGCATCGGCATGTGGGACTTCATGCAAAAAAAACAATTTAGCAACATTAATTTAGAAAAACTCCTAACTAGGGATCTTGTCAAAATCAGCAGTTGGTTACCTAAAAGAGACACAATGCAATTGTACAATTTCCTTTCATATTTATCAATTACAATCAGCATTCAGGGAAGTCTTCGTCTCGCAGGTATCGTTTCTCGATCAGCACAGGACGGGGCAAAGGAGCAGGGGTGGACGGGGCAATTTGCCTCACGGCGGCAAGATAAACTACTACTTCATGAAAAGGGACAAATCAAAGTTAAAGTCTCTAGGGTAAGAATCATTTAAAGTCTCTTTCTCTCGATTAGAGAAAGCATCAAAGTCTCTCAAAATGGCGTCGCAGCAAGGTGGGCCATAATAGCTGCAAAATGGCGCAATGGGTGCAATGTCGGGTAATGGCTGGTAATGGCTAATTTCTTCTCGTACACCTGGTTTAAATAGACAACAGTTCAAATCCAGTAGGGTCTTCCATTGGAGGGTTCATAGGTTAGCTTCAAATTGTCCAATCAAAAACAACAGTTCTCAAGCTTTTACTTAAGCATACATTATCCTTGGAGACGGGTACGCAAGTTGCAACATTTTATACCAATTAACTCATTTTCAGAGCTTCCATTGTCCGCACCTGCAGATTGACCTTGGAGTAAAGAGAAAAATGCCGGGCTGGCACGAAACCTTAAGATAAGCATGTGAACGATCTCAGTGGAAAAGTACAGCTTCAAGCAAAAATACACGTTTATTAGCACATTGGAAAAATACGAGCATCTAAACCGTGAGACCAGGCAACTAGGCCGAAGCCTGCACTAAAGTAATGCTAAGCTAAACATTTCAAACAAGCAAATCATAGCACACGTTTATGATTATGTCGGATTAGTGCAATTCTAATACATCACGTTATATAAAGCACGCTTATAAATGTTGGCAAACTACTCTGAGGGCACATTTTGTCCCCGTACAATCTTTATTAGTTCGGTTAAAGTCACACATGATTATTTCACACTACGTTTATACGTCAAATAAATGTAAAACCTTCATTTCAGCTTCATCACTGGTGCCCCCCGCTACCCAGGATAACAGCTCCACTGCTGGCTCGCCACTCACCTCCCCCTCCCTGTGCCATCCTCCACCGTTCAGGCCATGTAGGCCCCAACCAGATCTCTTACCACATTGTTCAGGAGCCAGAGAGCTTCAGTCTTATTGAGGGGGAGGGGAGAGCGCCAGAACAGACCCACATGGAAGGAAGGGCTCCTTTGGCTCTCCCGGGTTGCTTCTTCACTCTGACACCGGGGCGACCCCGCCGGCAGCTGCATTTCAGGGCTGGGTGCAGCCAAGATTACAGACCCTCCAGTGGTTCGTGTGCCAGCCGCACGGAAGGATCACAGGCGCCCAGCTGCCCAAGGTACATCCATCGGGAGTAGGGCAGAGGAGGAATTGGTGGCCCTCACATCCTAGATTACCGCCGCAGCTGAGAAGCGGATGCAGCAGCTCTCCTGTCGTGCCACGTCTTCCGTGGGCTCCTTCTACTGGGCCGCAGGCATAGGAAACTGGCTCGAAGCCCCTCTGTTCCCAAGCACCTGGTATGCACCAGCAGGACAGGTTGCGGTGGTCAAGGGGGGGGGACTAGTACCCAGTAGTGGTGGCTGTCATGGGAATTGGCAGGATATTCCCCCAGATCTACAGCAGGCCGGTGGGGAGCACCGCTAATGCTCATCCAACACAGCCACCATTTTGCATCAACTCCGCCGTTATGAACAGACTGTTTGTCAACTAGACTATAGAATTGTGGCATTTGCAGATTGTCTTTTTTGGGCTATCACTACTTGAGTAGCCTTATTTTGAAGCCAAGGTTTCAAAATTGGACTTCTGCGTATGTCACCTTCTCCATCCTTTGTTTACAAAATTGTTACTGACTGCTGGATGGAAATATTACTTGGGATATATCTAAACCTCCTGTTACAGCTGTCTGAATCATTTTTTGTTATTTTTACAGTGCATGATGTAAGGTGGTATTATAGTTTAGGGTATTTTTTGTCATTACTACCCAGCAGCAAGACATTATAAGTGGGTGACAATATTTCAGCTGCAGACTGCCTATTTAAATCAAATCAAATCAAAATAGCTTTATTCGGTCCTTCATATAAAAACCAAAAAAGCAAAACAACAACAATATCCACTATTGAAATATACCCAGCATTAATAATAAAACTTCAAGCATAAATTACATTAAAAAACGTACACAGCTGAAATAAAACAACCATTACCAGACAAATTAGAAAGTCAGTCACAGGTTTTCCTCAATTTCATGACAGCTTTCAAAAAGCGCCCCACATTTTAAACAATTTCTTCCAGTAGCAACTGCAAACACAAGAGGGCAGGTAGTACGTGAGAAAAGTTCATTCGGACTAATGTACGCCTTCCTTGGAACCTCAAAGCATTTACAGAACATAGTAAAATGATTGTAACAGCCACAGGGCTCAAGCAAATGACCTCTGTTTCTCCCCCGGTGATATGCTAACAAAAAGTGGAAAAGATCAAACCTAGAACTGGCACGCTTTTATGTACTTTTTACAATTAAAAGATTTGGTTCAATAAAAGGAATAGTCTTCAACAGGAGGTGGGCACCCACTCGGGGTTTGAAAAGGGCAGCATCTTCTCTAGAGTTCGACCTGAACTAAAAAAGTTTTATTTTGCCCATTTACGTTCAGACCTAACAATCGCCTCCAGAAAGCTAAACGGCTCCCTCCTACCTAGGCTTGGAAAAAGGTCCTTAATGTACTTGAGTCAAGGAATATGAAGTGATCGACCAAGTGACATGTAGTATTTTAAAACCTCCTTATTCAGATTGGTCCTAGGCCTTGTCCAAATATCTAGCCATAAGGAAAAAGGGCGAAATGCCATGACATCTGTTATATAACCTTCACCCAGTTCCTCGTGCACATAAAATGTAGGAGCACTGTGTGGAACACACAGTAGGCTTTTTAAAAAGGAATTTTCAATGGGCTGTAACTCGGCCTGATTAACAACCCCCCAGATCTCACTCCCATAGACTACCTGGGAAATATATTTTGCCTGATTTATTTGTAATAGGGTCTCAATCGGTCTTCACCCTAGTCTTGAGGCAAAGCTAAACACAGCCGCATTGGCCCATATAAGTTCCTCCTTCTTCCTAATCACAAGAGGACGCCAACACAGAGCGGAGTCAAATAAGATAAATCTCCTGTTTCAGGGAGAACACTGGTCCCCAGGATAACCCTGCATGTCTTGACCTTACGAGGGCCAACAACCATCACATAAGATTTTTTACCGTTGACGGATGGATCCAGGTCCTCCATAAAATTAGCAAAGGAGTTCGACAAGGACTATGAATCCCTGGTAGCTTTGGCCATGATAACAGCATCGTCCCCATATAAGAGCACCAGTAAACACCAGGACTCCACATGCGGACAATCTGCTTTGGTGTCAACCAGGGCCTGCTCCAATCTATTAATATACAAGTTAAAAAGAAATGGAGCCAGGATACAGCACTGGCAAACACCCATTTTGATGTCAAAACTTTGAGAACATTTAAGATTGATGCAGTAACATACTGTGACAAGGAGCAACCCTTGTCAAACCACCTAGGCCTTTCTGTAATACCCCGAGACACTGGGGCCTCCAAAAGACTAGAAGCCAAACTGGAAATCGCTTCAAAGGCCCCCAGAACTTTATGAGGTAAACTACTGTGCCATAGGCAAACTCTAAACTCATTCTCACAACGAGAATGCAATGACGTATGAAAGACATCTAGCTCTAATTGCGACCGCCTCAGTCTTCTGCCTTGAGACATATGTCGGATGACTCCACCGGCCCCTACTGGGGACTCATAGGAAAATACACACTTGGCTGTGGTCACTACAAGGACTCAAGGGTATCTCTGTCTTGGTATTACAGGGGAAAAGAGGTGCTGAGACAAAAACAAAATCGATAAACATCTCACAAACTCTCCCAATAAAGGTGGGATTTAAATTACTCGCTGATGGAGAAGTCTTATCCAAAGATAAATCTAAGTTAAGGTTGCTCAATAAAGTATTTAAAAAGGAAAGGAATCTTAGTGCGAATGTTCCAAATGATAGTTCGGTAATAGCATCCAACCAGACTTGTGCACCCACCCTCCCTAAGCTTCCCACACAAATGGACATTAAAATCTCCTGCCACTATAATGTTAGCTGTAGATGAGACAGAACCAGGTAATAAAAAAGTGTTATACTATCTAAAAAAAAAAGTAGATGTTGCCCAAGTCTCCTGTAAACAGATCACTCCGAAGCCTCTGACAAAATCCTGCCACTTGGGATCCTTAAACTTGCCCACAGGCCCACCAATATTCCAGCTAATCAGAGCCTACTGGGTCCTAATTACGCTGATTTAGTAAGTTGATCCTGGCCCCTCCCCTTATGGCATTCCTTGCAAGTCGGTCACAGCCATCCAGGTTGGGCAGGGGAGCAACTCTGTTAGCAAGGGTCAACTCACAGTGGGCAACTACTCGGCCAGCCTGGGCTGGAAGTTAAACATCTGGAATGTACCGGTGCTTTAACACTGGAACACAATCCACTGGCACAGGCCTGTAGAAGAAACCCAAAGGGAGGGCCACATTAGAAGTAGGAACAATGTAAGCAGAAGGACATCTAATAGAGGCAAGGATTCTGCCTGCTATGAACGGCTTGTTAAAATGTATAATCACGTAGTCACCCTCCAAGGATTTCTTTGCTTTGCCTCTCCATTTAACCCTTTGGGCCATGTTAATCCATCTTCCAGTCTAGATTTCCAGAGAAGAGTTCCAGTCCAACCAATGCAAGAACTTATTTTTTCAGCTGATTAAAGCTTTCCGTGGTGCCCAGATTAAGAGGGGGCACATTGGCCAAAATGCCAACGTAGTGCATAGCTTCTGGGGGTACGTTAGGGATAGCTGTAGTAGAATGGGGAGGCACTGACTTGCATTTGAGGGAGTTAGCCGAGTCCACTGCCGTAGGGCCTTGCACAAAACCATGTGAACGAACAGCACCTTCTCCCCCCAGAACTCAGTAACCCACTGCTGAACCGCAGAAGCAAACTTGTCCCCCAAAGACCACCTATCAGGACAGTTCTACCCAATGGTGGATGCTAGTGAGACAGGTGTCCTAGTTAAAATATCACCCTGCACACTAAATCTCTCAACTGACCCTTCTCCTGTCATAGATACAGGAGGCATCCATGTGGTCACGACAGGGAGAGTAGATGAGGCAAGGGTGGAGATGCAATCACCCATGGTTTGCACTACATGATTCTCCTTGTTAAGCTCCAACTTAACTGCAGCCAGCCGCTCTCAAATCAGAACCAGCCTGGAATCCAGGGCTGAAATCAAGATATCACAAAAAGAATCCAATAAGGTTTTCAACTTATCCTTACCCCTGGCAGGCAAGTCTTTTGATGTGGGCGACTGAGTAGTGATAACCCAATCATTTTTTTATTTTTACCAACCTCTTGTCTCTTTCTTTTCTCTACCGTCCCTGATCCTTATTAGATACTATCAAGCCTTCTAGTTCCAAAGGGATAATTGTAGTACCCGGCCTTAATGGCGCCAAAGACATGGAAGTAGGTGTGGCTGATGGCTGACCCTCTTGGCTGCCCTCCAACAAAGACAACGTCGCCACCCCCGCACTTGCAATTGGTGAGCTAGGCAGACAGGCTCCAGGAGGATCGAACAGCGGAAAAGTAGGAGAGGAGAGAGGAAGGCGGTGTTCCGCCAATTAAATCCCTTTGTCTTTGGAGTGCATCAAAAACGCATCCATAGTTGTATTGGGCTGGGACATCGAGGCATATGAAGGTAATTTCCGTTTCGCCTTCGACATTTAGGTACCATCTAATTTGGTATAATGTGACAAAGTCCTGCAATTATACTTAACGGCCACTACTAATGTCCAGAGGGCCTAAATGTCGGTACCATTTGGGGAAGCCCTCATACCCCCACTGTATCTGGGCCAGATATCAATTCAAACATGTGTTCCCTGAAACTGAAATCTTTTGACCCTTATATTCAGATTGCTACGGCCTCATACATGGAACCTTATTTGACTTGGTTTTCATGTCCTAAAATATACTCTTTTTAAAATTCTTTTTAGATTGAATCTGATCCATTTTAAGGTGGCCTTTCCTAAACAGTGTATTTGGCAAAAAGATTTACCACCCTGCCCTTGTGATTCTAGATCAAAGCAGAGTAGTTCTAATTTTTTTCTTTTTTGCTCTTTATATGCTACCCCTAGAAATGCTTTTATTTGACCTATTTTACGTAAACTAAGACCCGTTCACTACAAGGAAGCTCTACTATATTTTCAGAAATTGTCAGACATTCAAACTTGTTATCACATATTACATTTTATCAGATCTTCTTTTGGTATTAGGAAGCAGTATATTTCTGTTTAATTTCTATATGCCTGTGACAGTTTCTGTACAATATCTTAATGTATTTGATATTAGTCAATGTTTTGACAAGAATTATTGTAAATGTGCACACTTTTAGTGGTTTCAAACTATGTCCAGTATATTTTTCTGCTACCTGTAAAGGGGAACTTGGATTAGACGATCTTGGGCTGTTTAGGTAATTTATTTTATGGTATTTGAGTGTGTTTAAAATTATTTTATAGTTTTATAATACGTGATTTTGTTTGTACTTTTATGGCAATTGCCGAATAAAGATTTTTGACTTGACTGACTGATGTAGATATACAACACACCCGCAGTTAAGCCGAAAACAAGTTAGTGATACCACACGTGGTGCGACAGCGTTCCAGTGATATTTAATGAATAATTGAAAGGAGACAATTGTATAAATAATGAGATAATGGCGAACGTGACAACGAAAGTCTTGCAAAAGTGAATACGATCATCTACATATAAACATAAGGCACTATTTCTGATGTCCTGAGGAGGCTAGAAGTTGAAAGGCTGAAATGCGTCGACTATGTTTTTGAGGAGTGTTTTCTGAGTTGTGGAACGATGAAAATGGGACTGTATCTTATATAAGTATCAGGAACAAAGAGTCTAGGAAGGGGGGGTACTAAACATAATTACCTCATTTGAAATACTGCTTGTCTGGAAAAGGCTTAGCAGCTTACAATTTTAAAAACTTTGATTGGAAGCTGTCAGTACAAAAGATTCTTTAGAACATTGAATGCCCTGTGGCACATGTCAACCATTATGTATTAAGGCCCTCATTACAACCTAGGCAGTCGGTGATAAAGCGGCGGTAATACCACCAACAAGCCAGCAGTCAAAAAATGGAATTATGACCACGGCAGAAACCGCCAACACAGACAGCCACTTTAACACACCGACAGCCACGGCGGTAGCAACAAGGAACCCCGGCGGTGGTAACTGCCAACAGCCAGGCAGAAGACAATGTACTGCCCACTATATTACAATAGGCCTATCTGCCACTTTTTCCAGGGCGGTACCAACGACAACAAAAGCACGGCGGAAACAGATCTCAGAAGTCAAAGGACTCACCTCTGGAGATTCACAGAAGAACCACAACGCCATGGAGCCCGAACTGCAGGTGTTCTCCATGCTGGTCTACCTCCTGCTACACCAGGAATACCATTGATGACCACAGTGAGTACTGCCGCCTAGCACACAGGGGAGGGGGGAGGAAAAAGAGAGTGACACACACACACACACACACGCAACACCCCCACCCCCACCTCCAACAACATACACACAAACAGATGCAACAACATTACACATCCACCCCGTACCCCTCAGGAATAATGCAAGGACAAAAGGAAGTGATTGAAGTGAGTGTAATAAGATAACATTCTAGAAATACCTCCTCAAAATTCAAAACGGTATTTACATATATACAAATGGAGGGACACTGCCCAGTTTATAATGTCCGTGAGCCACAGGGCAACATCACATAGGCCAGGGCCCCACCTTACTCCAGCATCAACACGGAGAGAACACTGCTGGGCCATCAGGTCGAAAATACACAGGCACCTCAGGGGGACAGGGAATCGGGGGCCACCTCAGACGGAAGATGGTACAACACCACTTGTCCTGGAGGGGGCTACATGCCCTGTGCGAAGTCCTGGGGAGTGCAAAGCCACAGTCTCTCAAGTGGGTGGTCTGCCCACTGCTTGGTCCTGGGAAGTGCAAAGCCACAGTCTTTATAGTGGGTGGTCTGCCCACTGCTTGGTCCTGGGGAGTGCAAAGCCACAGTCTCTCTAGTGGGTGGTCTGCCCACTGCTTGGTCCTAGGGAGTGCAAAGCCACAGTCTCTCTAGTGGGTGGGTTGCCCACTGCTTGGTCCTGGGAAGTGCAAGGCCACAGTCTCTCTAGTGGGTGGGTTGCGCACTGCTTGGTCCTGGGGAGTGCAAGGCCACAGTCTCTCAAGTGGGTGGCTACTCCACTGGTTCTGGAAGGGGCCTTGTGCCCAGTGTGCTTTATCCTGGCAAGGATAGAGTGAGTGGATGCCTTCTTCTACTGGTTCTGGAGGGGGATTTGTGCCCAGTGTGCTTCATCTTGGCAAGGATGGGGTGAGTGGATGCCTTCTTCCACTGGTTCTGGAGGTGGCTTTGTGCCCAGTGTGCTTAATCCTGGCAATGATGGGGTGAGTGGATGCCTTCTTCCACTGGTTCTGGAGGGGGCTTTGTGCCCTGTGATGCAGATCTTGGGGAGCGCAAGGTCACAGTCACTCACCTGGGTGTCAGAACCACACGATTTGCAGTGGGCAGGATGCATTACACTCCATGGAGGCAGGACTATACATTGTCGGACGGCGGCTACGGCTGCTCAGTAGTGGCAGTGCCGGTGCTGGTGGCAGTGCTGGCAGTGGTGGGGGGAGGCTTCAGCCCTTCCCCTGCAGCCTCGAACGGCTGCCCACTGGGGCTGCTGCTGCTGGCAGTGGTGCTGGTGGTGGTGCAGGTGGCGGTGCTGATGGCAGTGCTGGTGGCGGTGCTGGTAGTGGTGGAGGGAGGCTCTAGCCCTTCCCCTGCAACCTCAGACGGCTGCCCACTGGGGCTGCTGCTGCTGGCAGTGGTGCTGGTGGCGGTGCAGGTGGCGGTGCTGATGGCAGTGCTGGTGGCGGTGCTGGTAGTGGTGGAGGGAGGCTCTAGCCCTTCCCCTGCAACCTCAGACGGCTGCCCACTGGGGCTGCTGCTGCTGGCAGTGGTGCTGGTGGCGGTGCTGATGGCGGTGCTGGTGGTGGTGCTGGCAATGGTGGGGGGAGGCTCCAGTCCTTCCCCTGCTGCCTCGGACAGCTGCCCACTGGGGCTGCTGCTGCTGGCAGTGGTGCTGGTGGCAGTGCTGGCAGTGGAACATATCCCCAACATTATTGGGGCAATAGATGGTACACATATTGCCTTTGTCCCCCTCTGAGAAATGAACAGGTGTTCAGAAATCGAAAGAGCTTTCACTCTATGAATATGCAGATAGTGTGCCTGGCGGACCAGTACATCTCCCGTGTGAATGCAAAGTATCCTTGGTCTGTGCATGATGCCTTTATCCTGAGGCATAGCAGCATCCCATAAGTGATGGCTCAACTACAGAGGCACAGGGTGTGGCTAATAGGTGAGCCCAGGGTCCCCACACAGTTAATGTTGGTGTATGGGTATGGGGTTGGCCCTAAGGGTTAGTGTCTGGCTAATAGATATCCCTCGGTATTTGCAGGTGACTCTGGTTACCCCAACCTGTCATGGCTACTGACACCAGTGAGGAATCCCAGGACAAGGGCAGAGGAATGTTACAATGAAGCACATGGGCGAACAAGAAGAATTATAGAGCGAACCCTTGGCCTCCTGAAGGCCAGCTTTCGGTGCCTCCATCTAACAGGTGGTTCCCTATGCTACTCACCCAAGAAGGTGTGCCAGATCATTGAGGCATGCTGTATGTTGCACAACCTTGCCTTGCGTCGCCATTTGCCTTTTCTGCAGGAGGAGGAGGCTGGAGATAGCCGTGTGGTAGCAGTGGACCCTGTTGACAGTGAAGATGAGGAGGCAGAGGATGAGGATGAGGACAACAGAAGTGCAGTCATTCGTCAATACTTCCAATGACACACAGGTAAGACATGGTTATTTCACATTTCATTTACAGTTTGATGTGTGACATTGTCACTGGCAGGCTGTGTATTCCTACTTCTATGCCCACTCACTGTACCCTTTGGCATCTCTTTTTGCAGATGTTGGTGTCCCACTATTGCCCCTGGTGTGTTCAGTGCAGCTAACTACAGGTCTTTCCTATGTAAACATTATTGTACAATTGAATTGCAATGTTTGAACCTTGTTAAACGAATACATTTTGAAATCATTTGACATACACCAAAAGTTGTATTTTTTCAAAGTGTGTTTATTGCAGTGCTCTGAAGAAGAGGGGGTAGTTCAATGGGCTGGGGTGATGATGGAGGAAAGTCCAGGTTAGAGTCCAGTCTATTTGTATCACAGGTGCAGTGTTCACGGGGGCATAGGAAGGGGAGCAATGGCAGTTTAAGGTGGACAGGGTGACTGAGTGGGACACAAGGGTGACAATCAGGAGAGTCTCATTTCCTGGCAGGGGTCTTGGCAATAGTCTCTGGCAGGGAACGTTTGTGAGGTGATTCTCCTTCTGCAGGGGGAGGGGTGCTGGTGGCCTGTTGGTCCTGTGGTAGGGCCTCCTGTCCACTAGCGCCAGCGGAGGTGGAGGGCTGCACAGTAGTCAGGCTAGTGTCAGGGTCCGGGTGGTGTGCCACTGCCTCCCTCATACTGTTGACCATGTCTGCCAGCATTGCTGCAATGGAGACCAGGGTGGTGATAATGGTCTTCAAGTTCTCCCTGATCCCCAGGTACTGTCCCTCCAGCAGCCGCATGTTCTCCTGCATCTTGTCCAGAATCTGGCCCAGCGTATCCTGGGAAAGTTGGTATGCTCCCTGTTGTCTTGTGCCTCTGTCCCCTGAACTGTGTGCCCACTGCCACTGACCCCAGGTCCCTGATTGTCATGTGTTTGTGGTGTGCCCTGGGGTCCCTGCAGTGGTGGACACACTGCTGATTGACGTGTCCTGGGGATAGAGGTATGGGCCCAGTGGGAGCTGTGCTGGTGTTTCCTGAGGGGGAGGCTCCGTGGTGGTGTGAGAGTGTGCTTGGGTAACCCACTGTCCGGAGGTCCCTGATGGGCCAGGTTGGTCATCCAGATCCAGGCGACCAGAGCTGCTGTCATCACAGTGGGCCTCTTCTGAGGGGGGACTGGATGTTGCTGGCACCTTTTCTCCGGTGACATTGGATGGGTTACCTTTGAAGATGTAAATGCAGTGTTATTGTTTTCTGTATGTGACATCTTGTGCATGGGTGGGTTGCCCTCTATGGTTGTAATTGCCCTGGCACCTTGGCCTTGTGTGAGGTGTTATTTGGTGGGCTAGCTGATCCTCTCTAGTGTGCATGCTGTAGTGATAGGTGTCCATGCATTGGTAGTGCATGCAGGGCTTGGCATTGGGTTGAGTGATATGCAATGTTGGGATGTAGTGGAGTGATGGGGGTGAGGGTGGGGGTATGTGATGGCATGCAGGTAGGGGGTTGATAGTAATAGAGAGTTGACTTACCAGAGTCCAGTCCTCCTGCTACTCCTGCAAGGCCCTCAGGATGCATGATTGCCAAGACTTGCTCCTCCCATGTTGTTAGTTGTGGGGCAGGAGGTGGGGGTCCACCGCCAGTCCTCTGTACTGCTAGCTGGTGTCTTGGTGCAATGGAACGTACCTTCACCCGTAGGTCCTTCCACCTCTTCCTGATGCCATCCCTTGTTCTGGGGTGCTGTCCCACGGAGTTGACCCTGTCCACGATCCTCCGCCATAGCTCCATCTTCCTAGCAATGGATATCTGCTGCACCTGTGCTCCAAATAGCTGTGGCTCTACCCGGATGATTTCCTCCACTATGACCCTTAGCTCCTCCTCAGAGAACCTGGGGTGTCATTGTGGTGCCATGAGTGTAGTGTGAGTGGTGTGGGTGAGGGTGTGTAGGGTGATGTATTGGGGTGTGTGATGTAAAGTGCGTGGGTGGTGTATAGATGATGGTGGTATGTGGCTCTGGTTGTGTGAGTGCTCTTGCTGTCTCTCTCTGGTGGCAATTGCTTGTAGCCGTAAAGGGTTGTGGGTAATGTGGGTGTGTGTTTTATGGTGGTGTGGGTGTATGGGCATGGTGTGTGTATGGGTGTCAGGAGTATGTAGTTTGAATTGTCCAATGTGGTGTTGTTTTGTATGTGTGTGTGTGTATTTTGAACGCAGTGGTATGTGCCGCCAATGGTTTACCGCCATTGAATGTCCACTGTGGTGATTCATGGGTCATAGTGTGATGGGCGTAGTTCTGTTGGCGTAACAGTGTGGGTTTTGCTACCGCCAGTTTATCATTGACCTCTGTGCTGGCGGATTTGTGTGTGTGTGGCTGAATAGTGACAGATTGGTGTGTGTGTGTCATAATATGGTTAGCGGATATCCGAGGCGGCAGCGGTATGTTAGCGGCAGTCGGCATGGCGGTAAATTGAATTTACCGCCAATGTCATAATGAGGGCCTAAGACTTTTGAGGAAGCGTTTCTTTCCGTACTACTTGGAGCTTGCTGACCTAGCGCTACCACAAAGCCTACTAAGGTGCAGCAAAATGAACATCAACATTATTAAGCGTACCTTCAACCAGTCAAGA
This sequence comes from Pleurodeles waltl, assembly GCF_031143425.1. NCBI lineage: Eukaryota > Metazoa > Chordata > Amphibia > Caudata > Salamandridae > Pleurodeles > Pleurodeles waltl. Next base: position 294,087,975 of record NC_090443.1, on the reverse strand, counting down.
AGACAGCTATAACTTATAGCTTGTTTCCCATATGAGATGACCAAGTCTCCCACGAAGGCCCTGTTTCCACAAGGCTGGCAGTTGAAACACCTGAAAATTCATTGATTGGAAAAAACAACCAATGAGTCCACACAATGCCAATGCCCGTATCCAGAGCCAAGAGGTTGGGGCCCAACCTCCTCTGGACTCTGATGGGCACGGATGGGCCAGTTCTGGTAGGTGCTTTTCAGAGCATGACAGAACGGGTCACGGGCCCCTCCTCCTTCTCACGGGCAGACAGCAGGCTTGTGCGACCAAGAGTCCCAATGGAGCACACAAAGACCACCAGACGTCCCATGCCACAATAGGTGGTGGGGACTTTTCAGTGCATGGCTTGGGGGAACTGGTCATGGACTCCTCCTCCTCACTGGCAGACAGCAGACTTGAGGGACAAAGAGTCCTGGGGGAGCACACAAAGACACCAGGCATCTGGTGCTGCGGTAGGTGGTGGGTGCTTTTCAGCAGCTGTAAACAGTGAATTTCTGCACCACAATCACAAGTGGTGCCGTGATAATGGAGCAGGAATCCACCCCTCTGGGCCACCAGGGATGTTTTCCTTTATTGCAGGGGGACAGACTCCTTATGCATAATGTGTCTCTGTTTCGGCCCCCCTCAGGTGCTAATTCGGCTGCTTTTAGGCCAATCATCCCCCTGGGGGCTGAAACCCACTCGAAACCAGGGATTTTTATAATTATTATAGATTGCAGGGAGCAACCCCTTGGGAAAGGGTAACTCCCTTTTGAGGGCATTTTATTATGTATTCAGCCCCTCCCAGAGGGCAGATATGGGTGCTTTTAGGCTGATCTGCCATCTGGCAGGGGCTGAAGGCCTCTAGACTCCAGGGATTTCAGTGTTATATATTGGGGAATGACCCCTTGGGCAAGGTTCGCTCGCTTTTGTTGGGGAAATTCTTTGATAATTTTCTGCCTCCCCTGGGGGCAGATTGGACATATTTTTAGGCCCATTTGCCCCCAGGGAGGGCGGAAAGCCACTAGACACTATGGGGCATATTTATACTCTGTTTGCGCCGAATGTGTGTCAATTTTTTTTTTTGCACAATCGGCGCAAACCCTGCCCCATATTTATACTTTGACGTCTGACCCCGCGGGCATCAAAGTTCCACCATGTGCGTCATTTTTTGGAAGGGGGAACCAGCCTTACATTAATTATATGCAAGGTAGGCGTTCCCTTCCAAAAAATGACTTTAAGGCCTGTGCCCCATATTTATACTGTGATGTCATTTTGACGCACAGGAGGGGGCAGGCCTTAAAAAACGGCGCCCAGCCTGATGGGCGCCGTTTTTTAACGCCTGGGTCAGGGCAGGTGTTAAGGGACCTGTGGGCTCAGAAGGAGCCCAGAGGTGCCCTCCCATGCCCCCAGGGACACCCCCTGCCACCCTTGCCCACCCCAGGAGGACACCCAAGGATGGAGGGACCCATCCCAGGGAAGTAGAGGTAAGTTGGGGTAAGTATTTTTTTTCGTATTTTTTTTGTGGCATAGGGGGGCCTGATTTGGGCCCCCCTACATGCCACTATGCCCAATGACCATGCCCAGGGGACATAAGTCCCCTGGGCATGGCCATTGGGCAAGGGGGCATGACTCCTGTCTTTGCTAAGACAGGAGTCATTTCAATGGGGGTTGGGCGTCAAAAACAATGGCGCAAATCGGGTTGAGGCCTGAATTTTGCCTCAGACCTGACTTGCCCCATTTTTTGACGCCCAACCTCCATTTTCCCCTACGCCGGCGCTGCCTGGTGTGAGTCATTTTTTTTGACGCACACCAGTCCGCAGCGCCGGCTAATGTCATTCAATAAATAAGGCGCCCGCATGGTGATTTGGAATGTCGTTAGCCGGCGGTAACATTTTTGACGCACAACTGCGTTGGCGCAGTTGTGTGTCAAAAAGTATAAATATGGGCCTATGAATTTAAATTTTGTATGTTGGGGAGTGGCCCCTTGGGCAAGGGTCGCTTCCCTTTATTGGGGAAATGCTTTGACTGTTTTCTGCCCCCCCCCCCGAGGGTAGATTTGCCATAATTGTAGGCCCATCTGCCCCCACAGGGGCAGAAAGCCTGTAGACACCAAGGGTTTTATTTATTTATATGTCGGGGAGCAGCCCCTTTGGGAAGGGTTGCTCCCCTAGTTTGGGACATGTATTTTGACTGTTTCTGCCCCACCTTGTGGGTGGATTGCCTATTTTTTTAGAGGGGCAGAAAACCGCTAGGGTATGTTGTTTGGAGTTCTGCTGATGGTCTGGTGTGTGGGCTAGCGCTTAGCTGACAGGTGTGCATAGACTGGTGCTGAACGCGGACTGACGTTTCACTGACGATGTCTGTGACTAGCATTTGAATGGTGATGGGCAGACTTCATATATATAGTTAATTGTTATATTTATTGTCATTTGTGATCGTAATGTTTTATGTCTCTTTGTTATAGTGCAAAGCTTTTGTTTTCCTTTGCTGTGACTCCTGCTTGTGATTTTGGCACTGGCTGATCTGCAGTTGCATGTGTTTGGTAAGAAAAGGTTGTTTACGCCAAATGAGTATCATTGCCCTGCTTGAATGCGTTTTTTGTAAATGCTGTAATAATAGCAGCATATTTAGCTTCTGTTTGATTGTGTGTGAAATTATCTTTGGGTTTGTGCTCAATGTGTATTGTGTTGTCCTGCAGATTTTCTTTTGTTTTTCCTTTCTAGTGGGATATTGTTAGTGCTTGCTGTGTCTGTGCAGAGTAGGTGCTGGTGACTCTAGCTGTCTTTAGCAAGTGAGTGGGATTGTTTTTGAGCATATAGGTCTTTGTGATAAAGTCACACTTTTTTTATTACTTATTTTACACAGTGTTGGTTGTTGACATATTTGTCAAGTTACTTTTATTAGTAAGGGTTATGGCTATTCGCAAAATGACCGCACAGCAGGTTATTGGTATGTTTTTTAGGTTGTGTATGACCTCTTGCATACTTTTAAGTATACCTCTTCTATGGGCTTTCAGCTATTTCATTTGTTAGGTTCAGTGTCAGTTAAAATCCTTGCTTGCTAGTGGTCAGTCATGCCTCTTTATCCCGCCTTCTTCTGTGTGAGAGCAGGGACCAACTACTGTATAATTACACTTGGTCCTGTTTATCTGGTCTGTTGGGGACTTTTTTTTAACTTTGTTTTCTGCTCTTGTCAAGGGAAGCTTCCCTTTTCATTTGCAGAGCATTTTTCCTCTGAGCTTAGCTGTAAACAAGGCTATAAATCAGGCTGTTATCTTGCTCACATTTGGTCTTTGTGGGCTCTCTGCACCCTCTCTCAGCTGCCTGGCTCACGCCCTTTCTTGGCTTGGATTTTCTTTACCAAGTGTGCCTGCCTGTGTACTGAGGGCAGAGGATTGCTTGTAATTGCTTACAACCTAGACACCCAGCTCTCCCAGGGCTCTGCAATCCTTAAAGACAGTGCCCACTTCTGCTCCATACTGAGATCCCACTCTCAGCTCCATCAGTGCACCGCAGTTCACACACTCCAAGCCCTCAGCCGTGCCAGTGCTACAGACCCCACAATCACTGTCTGTCAGAGCACCGCAGTTCTTGAAGTCAGTACTCTCTACTGTTGGCACAGCTCCATCAGTGCACCGCAGTTCATACACTCAAAGCCCTCAGCCGTGCCTGTGCCAGAACCCCCCCCCACACACACACTGTCTGCCAGAGCAACTCAGTTCTTACAGTCAGTACCTCTGCTGCGAGGTCACTTCCTTTCCTATACTGGGACCCCTCTCACATGCAGTTCCATTACAGCAGTTCAATTCTAATATTAAGTCCCACTGCCAAGCCAATACTGGACCCAAAAGAGCAAAACACAGCTCAGCTAGTGCACCTCAAGTCTAACATCCAATGCCACTATTGATGGTAACCACCACAGTCCGCCAGAATCCATCAATTCTAACATTCAGTGCACATTTCTTCTCAGTACTAAGGCTCAAACACACACGCCCTTCAAGACTTCTCACTTCTGTAGTTCAAAGGCAATGCCACTCCCTGTCACAATCTGTCTTCCGCTTACTGCCCTGGTCAGATGAAGTTGGACTGCGACCTCAGTTCTTGTAGGTCCTGCTCTGGCCGAGGTAAGGGCGACCCCTTCCGGTAGCCATGGTGCTGCTGACAATGGTACGCCACAACAGTCCGTGCCCTCCAGAAGGAGTCCCAGCGCAAAAACCCCTAAGGGAAAAAAACTCTTTGACAGGAACTCCCTGGAACAGAAAAAAGGACATGTAAAAAATCAGGACTTCTACGCCAGGAAAAGAACAACAGGATATAGCTGGAAAAAACAGGAACAGAACTGGAATCAAAGAAAAACCAGCCGGAGCGTGATCACCACCAAGGGAAGTGTTGCAACGCAAAGAGAACAAGAATCTGACCCCTTATATACCACTCAGCAGGAAGTGACATGCAGGAAGAAGTAAGAACGCCATCTTAGATTGGGAAAAGTACTGTAGAAAAAGGCAGAAAAGGCACCATCATAGAAAAGGAAACTGATGCATGCAGGGAAAAAATAAGAACTGAATGCTGGGAAGGAGAGAACATGACCCTGCAAGGGAAGAAGAAAAGGAAAAAAAGGAAAGGACCTAGATCAGGGCACCAGGTAAGTGAAGGAGCCGAGGAGGGGAGGTGTGGACACCCCACGGCGAACGCCCACGCCGTGTGCTGAATGCGGGGAGGCCCGACGCCCAACCCTGGGCCTCCGACCTCACCGCGGGTAACTATTCACGCCACAGCTGAGAAAAAGGCAGCAGCAAGCCCTGTGATCCACAAAACGGACCGCCAACCTCACTGCGGCCCGATAAGAGGACGCTACGGGAGCTCGCAACGTGACACTCCCATACTAGGCCCTACTCGCACCTTCACTAGGGCATCTCCAGGCTAACACTTGACAACAATGGCATGCCAATACTAGGTTCCACACATAGCTCCATTAACATACCTCACTTCTGAAATTGTGTGCCTTTTACCAATCCAGTACTGCAGCCCACATACAACTCTGTCAGTGCACCTCAACCATAACCTGCAGTGCCCCATTATTCCAATACCAGGAATTACATAGGCTCTGTTTCTCTTTCCTCACCCGCTCCCTTTCTGTTATTCCAGCACTGGGCCAGGGCACAGCTTTCTCTATACCCCCAATCCTGATCTGAATCGCCCCAATATTAATATATTGGTGTTCACATACAACTCTGCTCATGCACCTCCTGCTGATCTGCAGTGCCCCCTTCAGTTCCACACTCTGACTTCTGTTTGAGGACGTGGGGGAACAATTAAATGCATTCTTATCTGCCATTTCATTTGGGAGGATCTGTTTTACCTGTCTCACTCCGTTCTTTCCTTTACTCTGTTTACTCTCAATGTTTTCTTTTTCCCCCACTTTTCTCTTTCCAGCTCTTAAAATCCACAAGTTAACAGTTTCCCTCTTTCTTTCAACTGTTTATTTCTACTTCTTTCCATTTTTTTTGTTTCCCTGTTCCTCTTGCTACCTCCTCTTTCAAACTCGCAAAAACTTAGCTAATTCTTTCCTTGTTTCGTTCCTCTCTTTTTTCTTCATCATGCATTCATTTTTTCACTAATCTTTTTCTCTTACCTTCATTCTTTCTTCGTCTTTTTTATTTGCTCTTTCCTTTGACTTGGTATGTGTCCTTTCACTTTTTTTTAGATCTTTCTTCCTTCCTTTCTCTGGTGATTTTCTTATCTTTATCTGTCAATTCACATTTTATTATCAATCTCTCTTTTTCCTGACTGTGTGTGGAGGCCACATGTTACTTGTTGGGACCGGAAGTGTCAAAGTGGTTTTCCCATTCTGTGTCTGTGGGAAATGTGTCAGTACATACATGTCCTGGTTCTTTTGCTGCTTGTTTCTTTCACACCTCTTTTTTCTCTAATGTTCATTTTTCTTTTTAATTTACACTTCTTTCATTATTTTTTCCTCTATCTTTCATTCGCTAGCTTCCTTCCCTTTTTTCTTTTGTCTCACGTTTGCTCTATTTCTTACCTTAGTTGTGTTTTCATTTTCCTGTTCTTTCTTTCCCTTCTTTTTTATTTCTTTGTGAGCCCTTCTCTTTCTTCCTTTTATCTGTTGTATTCCTTTCGCTTTTATTTTTCTGCCCCATCCACTTTCTATCCTGAGGCCTAGTTATCAATGGAGCAACAGGTACAGTGGCACCAGGGCCCACAGACTTATGGACCTCACTCAACTCTAATTACTCCTGTATTTTCCTACTGAAATTGCAGTCAGACATTTTCCATTCTTATTCTGGGGCCCATGACACCGTTACTATGCCACTTGTCCTCTCCATCCTTACTCCCGACTCTCTCTTTCCTTTCACTCTCCAATCCGTCCCAAATTATATTTTTGTTATGGTGTTTTGTGCATTACACTCTAATGCCAAAAGTTTATTTATGATAAAGGTTTATATGATAATTGTATATGTTTAAGACAGAGGAAGAAGGTAAATGGAAGTTCTTTACTTAAATGCTTGGCCACTGGAATTATATGGCAGGAAAATACAAAATTATGAGACAGGGTTTACCACTTTATGTGGCAAGAAAAGTCCAGTTATGAATTTACAATGCCAATAGCTCTAACTCAAAACAATGTGAGACCTATTGCATTGCAAATGCTTGTTGAATCTTTCTCTGACCATGATTATGAGACTGACGACTCTACATATGGGGCAGAGGAGGAAGTGCAAAATTTTGGCAGGAAATTTACTGTCCAAGAGGAATCATCTGATGATGAAGCCACTCTCAGTGCAGAGGAAGTGCCTCTTTTAGAGGGGGACACTGATGTGCCAATGGTACAGCCAGAGGCATCTGTATTGCAGCCTGAGGCTGAAAGGCTTCCCATTGGAAAAGTTGAAGCCTGGGTTACCCCAAACAGGGTTCAGTCATCATTGCCTGTCTTTACTGGTATCGCAGGGTGTAGAGTGAATACTGAGAACTTGTTGCCTATAAATTTCTTTCAGTTGTTTATGGCCAATATATTTTTGGATGAGATTGTTGAGCAGACTACTTTGTATGCTGAACAGTGTTTGAGGGACAACAGTGCCAGACTAAGCCCCACTCTAGAGCTACCTGGTGGACTCCTACAGTTCTGAATAAGTTGAAGAAGTTCTTGGATTTAAGTTTTTTGATGGGCCTGATTAGGAAGCCGTCACTGTCTTCATATTGGTCTTGCCTTGATGGCAACGGCGATATTTCCTGCAACCATGAGTCGTGATTGGTATTTGCTTCTGCTTCAGATGCTGCATTTTGTTGATAATGCTTTAGCATTTCCACAAGATCACCCTGATTGTGATCGTCTTTTTAGGATTCAGCCTGTCCTTGATCACTTTGTAGATCGTTTTTCAGAGATCTATTTTCCAGGGAAAGAAATAGCTGTTGACAAGTCCTTGGTCCTGTTCAAGGGCTGTTTAGTTTTAAGGCAGTACATTCCTGGATAATTTCTTAGTGTACACTGGAAGGGATTTCAGTATTGTCCCCCCCAGTTGTCCATCCACTTTTGGAGTTAGTGAAAAGATTGTGTGGCAATATGGCAGAGTACTCTTTAACAAAGGTCACCATTTATATGTAGATAATTTCTACACTGGTGTGCAATTGTTTAGGGAATTGGTCAAAGTGGACACTGTTGCTTGTTGCACAATCCGCTCTATAGTAAAGGTTACCCACGAGTGTTTGTTTTAAAAAAAAAAAAAACTTGAGAGGGGGTAGTGCTTTGCATAGTGAGTAACTTCTAGCTGTGAAATTTGCAGGCAGGAGAGATGTCTACATGCTGACTACCATCCATGTTTAAAGTACTTCACCTGTGACTGGGGTCAGGATGCTGAAGTGTGCAAACCTGTATGCATTTTAGACTATAATAGGCACATGAGTGGTGTTGATAGAGTAGATCAGAGTTTGGAACCTTAGACTGCTGTTCGTAAGGCTTAAATTTGGTATAAGAAGTTGGCTATCCATCTTTTACACTTAGCAACCTTTAATGCTTTTGTTGTATTTAAGGATTGTTCTCCAGAGCCCAAAATGACATTTGTTGAGTTTCAGGATTCTGTGATAGGCAGCCTTGTTGTAGTGGAAAAGGCAAGTGTTCCTAGAGTTGGAGTGGTGGAGGATGTGGCTAGATTGAAAGATCGCCACTTTCCTGATCACATTCATCCTACACCCAAAAAAGACTTTCCCAGTAGGAGATGTAGTCTGTATACAAAAAGGTGTGTGGAAGGAGAGTAGTATGTACCGCCCAGACTGTTCCCCTAAACCTGGGCTGTGTATGCCTGCTTGTTTCAGAATGTACCACACCCAAAGGCATTTTTGGAAGCTACTGTGAGCATAAAAGTGAACTGCGTGTTCTATATTGTTCTATATTGTTTTATATTTTTTGTTCAGTTTCATGGTTGGCTTTAGTGTCATGTATTTAGTTAGAGCTTTTATGTTTGTAGTTTTGTATTAACTTACAATTAGTTTGTGTTTTCTTTTTTGTTAAAAAAAATGTGATGGCAGTATGCGTGGACTGGTGCTTGGCTGGAGGTGTGAGTGGAGTGGCGCTTGGCTGGCGGTGTGCATGGAGTGGCGCTTGGCTGGTGTTGTGCGTGGACTGGCACTTGGCTGGCGGTGTGCGTGGACTGGCGCTTGGTAAGTGTGTGTGAGCTGGTGCTGACTGGCAGTGTAAGTAGTAGCTTGGTGCTGGTCACTACACACACTGTTAGCCAGACCCAAGTCCACACACTCCGTCAGCCGGTGTGATTGCTGTGTCAGGCTTGTGGTCGTCTGCAAATGATGGGCCCTTGAATGGTGCTGTCTGTTGATGTGAGTGTTGTAATGTGCTTGGCCCACGGCTGGTGGCATGAATGGTCTTGTGTGTGTCACGTATGAAAGGTGTATGAATGGACTGTAGAGCGATTGGTGCCTTGACGTGGCTTTACAACTCACGAGCTGTGAGTCACAGGTTAAATTTTTTGACCTTTCAATTATTAACAGTGTATTTCATTTTTCTGAAATCTCTTGGTAATAAAATATTATATATTGAACCATGACTCATTCTTGTGCCAAATCCAACCAGTATGTGTGTGTACTTGATGAATATATGGTCGTGCAGTAGTAATTGTCTTTGTCTTTTCTGTCTTTCTCTGCCAGGGTGTACATTGTCTCTACATTGTCTTTTGTTTTGAGTGTAGCAATGTTGGGAAAATTAGTTTTTTAGACAAATTTTGAGGTTTGCAAGGGATTCTGGGTAGAAAACTGTGGTATGAGCTACACAAGTCACCCCATCCTGAATTCCCTTAGGTGTCTAGTTTTCAAAAATGTACAGGTTTGCTAGGTTTCCCTAGGTGCCGGCTGAGTTAGAGCCCAAAATCCACAGCTAGGCACATTGCAAAAATACAGTCAGTTTTCAGGGGAAAAATGTGTCAACATTGCGTTTTGGGGCGTTTCCTATCACGGGCACTAGGCATACCTTCACAAGTGAGGTACCATTTTTTATCGGAAGACTTGGGGGAATGCTGGGTGGAAGGAGGTTTGTGGCTCTCTGTAGGAAGCTGGCTCTCTATATAGTGCACTAAAATGAAGTACACTGTGCAGAGAGTCCAGTGGATCCCCAATTGGTATTGCAAAGGCAAAATTACAAAGGACTAATGATCTATTTGTGGTAGTGTGGACGAGCAGTTAGGCATATCAGAGGGTAGTGCTAAGCATTTGTTGAACTCACAGAGGCAATGAATGAGACACACACTCAAAGAATAAATCAGAGACCAATTTAGAAAAATAACAACTCTTTTTATATATCTTTCAAACCCAAGAACTTCCTAATAAGGTAAGTGGACTGTTAAGCATAAATACTTTGCAGTTTCAAAAATAGACAGTGCAATTTTCAGAGTTCTCTCAATGTTATCCTATGGAGGAAAAACAATGTCGAGCAAACACAGGGTTAACAATGACTTACAATGCCTATCTCAGGGAGTTAAGGTACGTACTGGGCACTGATCAAAACCACACCAACAGCTCACACTGGGCGGCATTGGAACAGACATATGCAGGGGTGCAGTGAGGCGTCAGGTGCCAATGGTTTCCTGTGGGAGTTTGACCCTGTGACAAACAGGCTACGGGCTCTAGTTGAGAAGCCAGTCGGGGACAACAAACAGGTAGGTATTGGACTTGGGGTGCTCCAGGACGTAGGTGCCCTTTTGGTCCTCTTCTCCTTTGCTCAGGGGTGATGGATGCAGGGGTGTTTTTTGGTGTCAGGTTTTCTCAGGTTGATGGCGTTGTGGGGAGTACGTCACAGATGGACCACGGGTGGTCTTGAGCTCTTAGGAGCTAGGGGACATCATTGGCACCGATGACCCACCTCAGCTGGGGTTACCTCATTCCACCTGTCCCTAGATACAGGACAGGCGGTCGCCATTTCATGGTGGTGGACTACATTCAGATAATCCATAACTGCGTCTTTGCTACAATTTGCACATATATTGCCATTCCCATTGTCCCATCACATCAATACTCAATGTACACTGAGGAGGTGGTTCCATTGTTCAAATTGTGACAGCCTACTCAATCTTGTGTCCCTCAGATACCTACCACTGCAGCTGAATAGGAGGAGGAGACAATCCCCGTGTACAGACCCCTTGTGGACTTGGCTACACTGGAGGAGAGGCATGTAATACTCACCTATAGACTAGACAGGGCCACAATCACAGAGCTGTGTGCCCAATTGGAGCCTGATCTGATATCAGCTATCTGTCATCCCACTAAGATCCCCCCTCTTGTGCAGGTTCTGTCAGTGCTCCATTTCCTGGCAACTGGTTCTTTCCAAGTGACAGTGGGCTTGGCAGCAGGAATGTCACAGCCAATGTTCTCAATCGTGCTGGCAAGGGTTTTGTCTGCCTTGCTCAAACACATGTGCAGCTACATTGCTTTACCCCATGTGGAAGATTTGGCCACTGTGAAGGCAGGATTCTAAATAATGGGACATATACCCAATATTATTGGGGCGATTGACGGTACACATATTGCTTTTGTCCCCCCGCCAGAATGAACAAGGTGTTCAGGAATTGGGTTCCACTCACTCAATGTGCAAATGGTGTGCCTGGCGGACCAGTACATCTCCCACGTCACAGCCAAGTATCATGGGTCGGTGCATGACGCCTTCATCCTCAGGAATAGCAGCAGCCCAAATGTGATGGCACAACTACAGAAGCACAGGGTGTGGCTAATTGGTGAGCCTGACTCCCCACCCAATGTATGACAGTGTATGCCTTCTGGTGTTGACCCCATACCATTGTGTAAGGCTAATGCTTGTCCCTCAATACTTGCAGGTGACTCTGGCTACCCAAACCTATTGTGGCATCTGACATCTGTGAGGAATGCCAGGACAGGGGCTGAGAATCGTTATAATGATGCACATGAGCGAACCAAGAGAATTATTGAAAGGACCTTCGGCCTCCTGAAGGGCAGGTTCAGATGCCTCCATCTAACAGGTGGATCTCTGTGCTACTCAACCGAGAAGGTCTGCCAGATAGTAGTGGCATGCTGCATGTTGCACAACCTGGCCCTCAGATGACATGTGAGGAGGTAGAGGATGTGGACAACAGAACATCAGTTATACGTCAATACTTCTAGTGACACACAGGTGAGACAATGTAACTGACCATTCTTCTGATTGCTGTTTTCTGTGTGGCTGTAGCAGGATGGCATTCACTTCCTTTGCATCTCAACTTACTGTCACCTATGGCTTTTCATTTTGCAGATGTTGGTGATATAGCAACTTTGTACTAATGTGATGACTACAGACAGCTACAGGTCATTATTTGTATGCTATCACAGTGTTCAGATCATTTGCACAAGATGTGACGGTTTCCATAAATGCACATTTTCATCACATAAAACACTATCACTCAAGTTGTGTTCAAAGGTGTTTATTGTAGTGCAAATAATTGACGGAAAAGTGCAATGGAATGGGGTGATGGTAGAGGAAAGTCCAGGGTATTGTTCCAGTCTGCTTGTAGCACAGGTCCAGTGTCCAAGGGGCCATAGGAAGGGATGCAAAGGCAGTTCAAAATGGACAAGGTGACAGGGTGGGACACAAGGGGGACATTCAGGAAGGTCTAATTTCCTGGCGGTGGTCTTGGTCTTGACAAGTGTCTCTGGCTTCTGTCTGGGTCGCAGGGAACGTTTGCAAGGTGGTTCACATTCTGCAGGGGGAGAGGTGCCGGTGGCCTGTGGGTCCTGTGGCAGGGCCTCCTGCCCACTAGCTACAGCCGAAGTGGTGGGCTGGTCAGTAGACTGGCTAGTGGTAGGGGCTTACTGGTGTGCTGTCCATTCCGTCATAATGTTGGCCATATCTGCCAGTGCCCCTGCTATGGAGACCATGGTGGTGAAGAGGGCCTGCAAATCCTCCCTGATCTCCTGATGCTGTTTCTCCTGCAACCGCTTGTTCTCCTGCATGTTGGTAAGGCTCTGGCCCATCTTGTCCTGGGATTGTTGGTAAGCCCCCAGGACATTAGTGAGTGCCTCCTGGAGAGTCAGTTCCCTGGGCCTGTCCTCCCCCTGGTGCACAGCGGTCCTCCCAATGTCCCTGTTCCCATGTGTCTTTGTCCCCTGGACAGTGTGCCCACTGCCACTGACCCCAGGTCCTGTCTTGGGGTGAGGTGTGGACTGTGGTCCCTGTACAGGTGGGCTGATTGACGTGTCCTTGGGACAGAGGTGTGGGGACGTTGGATGGGTGCTGTGGTGTTGGATACTGATGGGGGGAGGCTCTGTGGTAGACTGTGAGTGGGCTGGGGTGGGGTGGACGACTGACCAGTGGTCCCTGATAGGCCAGGTATTTCATCCAGATCCTAAAGTCCAGAGTTACTGTCATCACTGGTGGTTTCTTCTGTTTGGGGACTGGATAGTCGGGACACCTCCTAGCCGCTGAGATTGGCTGGGGCACCTGTGGGGATGTAAGTGATGTATTAATGTTCATGTCTGTGACATATTGTACATCCCTGGCTTCCCCTCTATTGATGCTGTTGCCCTGCCACCTTTGTTTGTATATGATGATGTATTGTGGGATTGTTAGTTCTCCATGCTGTGCATGCTTTGGTGATGGTTTTAAATGCAGGGCTGAGAGGGCTGTCCATGCATTGGTATACCATGCAGGGCTTGGCACTGGGGTTAGTCAGATGTGTAGGTGCAGTGTGTGGGATGGAGTGGAGTGATGTTATTGAGAGTGAGGGTGAGGGAGTGTGATGGCATGCAGGTGGGGGGGTTATAGGTAGTAAATGTTGACTCACCAGTGTCCAGTCCTCCAGCTACTCCAGTGAGTCCCTCAGGATGCAGTATTGCCAAGACTTGCTCCTCACATGCTGTGAGCTGTGGGGGAGGAAGTGGGGGTCCACCACCAGTCCTCTGGATGGCCAGCCCTTGTTCTTGGATGCTGTCCCACAGCATTGACCCTGTCCACGATTCTCCGCCATAGCTCCATCTTCCTGGCAATGGATATTTGCTGTACCCGTGCTCCAAACAGCTGTGGCTGTACCCTGACTATTTCCTCCACCATGACCCACAACTCCTCATCAGTGAAACTGTTGCGTAGGCTCTCATTGTTCTAATGAAACTACTGGATTGGAGCGGTAGAATTGCCCGTGGGGTGGGGGACTGAGTCTAACCCACTAGAGGTGACACCTGTCGGCCTAATCCGGATTTTGCTCTGGCTAACTAGCAGTGCCTCATCTCCACCCAAGAGCAGGGATGATTGTGAAGCTGACGCATGACACAATTGACTCCTCAGGGAAATCGTGGTCACTCAGATCTCATCCGTTTCTCTCAGTTACATTAGTCTCACATATGCAAGGACAAGCAGACGCAGTATATGTTTCAATAAGGTTTTAATGCATCTTAGACAATAAAGCATGTACTGCAATAATCAGGACGATAAAGCTGGACAGGATTAAAATTGCGACAAGAAGAGTAAAGCATAGAAATAACACTACCATATTGTCACTAGAGTCAATAGACTAATTCTTATCTAGGCTATATTAGAGCACAGCATGTTAAGCTCTACTTCTGCCCTTTAGCTTCCCCTGGGAAGGCATCATCCCCCATACCTGAGCAAAGGCCTGAAGTCTGCATAAGCAGCTGTACTGAAGCATTCAGGAATCAGCATACAGTTGTGGTCATCTGGCTGGAATCTCCCTCTAACGTGTATGGGACAGGGAAGTGTCTTTATAGTAAAACAGCTGATGTTCTGAGAAAATGTCCCTATGCAAGGATGTGTATGTTTCTATGAATACCAGAGACAAAACATTACGACGTTTACCGGCAACCTATCTTACTGCAGCCTTGGGAAAAGCAAAGAGTGAAAGAAATGTCTTATTTAAGAACACAGTGCTGGCCTAGGGAAAGAACAGCTAGATAGAGAGAAATAAAACAAGACCGCAAATGTGGCTATTGTTAAAAGAATAAACGAAGCTGAATAAAATATATCTAGGTTAAAGTGCACAGCAGCAGGCCTAGTGTGCTAAAACAACGTGCATGGAGCTATAACTAAAATGTCTACACAATACCCTCCCCTTGCCGGTTTAAAGGTGGTTCAAAGCCTAATTATGTATAAAAGCTACTAAAACTCAATCTAAGATACATATATAAAATGTCAATAATGACAAGTTAAAAGACACTTGAGCATATATAAAAGGACAATTTAAAAATATTAACTTGTGGCGTAAAAAAAGGCCGAATTTCAACAGTCAGAGTCATTCTGGAAGGTGCCAATCGAATCTGAGACAATTGAAGACAGGAAATCTTCTACTTTGGCAGGTGGTAAAGTAGAAAATTCATTGCGACGAATGACAAAGGAGTATTTGTGTTCCATAGCCTGAGCTTCAGCCAAGGCAGCAGCATTTCGTGGTGTGTCCAATAATGAGTTCAGAGGCGCATCCTCTATGAAGGGCAACTCATAAGCAGCTTCCCGTATCAAACACACCCTCAACGCTCATGTCTGGTAATGAGCCTTCAGCAAGAACATCAACAGATCAGCGCCCAATGAAAGCAAGCGCTGCGTAGAAAGACAAACTTTCAGTGCACGTTCGAACGAGCACCAGAGGCATCGAAACACGGGTTGCACACAATGCAAAACTGGTCTGAATGACAGAGACCAGTCACACTCCAATTGCTCCAGGAGTGATGCTCTAAAGTATTGTATCATGCGATCACAACACAGTTGCACTGGTGAGCGCGCTTTCATTCCTCCTTGTTGCGCCGGGACAGCCATTGCGCAGAAACAGTAGCTATAGAAAAATACCACCTATCATAGCCAAAGTTATCGGAATTCCCTGAAAATACTGGAGAATATTGAGTGAATGGCTGATGGTATTAAACCGAATATAGAGGAGAAGGTGTGAATGAAACCAGAACCAACAGCCTTAAAGACATTTGCGATTCCAGTAGTACTGATATTAAATATTCGTCCCACACACTCACCGAAGTGTCTCGGAAAGTTGCTACTTAAAAGGGACTGTATCTGTGCTGATGACCTTGCCACCTGAAGTGCGTAGGTCCCACGTGCAGATATGAGTGCCACATGTTTTTGAGACAATGAAGCCTTGAGTTTGATCAACTTGTCAAAATTCACATTTGAAGTAGCAATATGGTGCCAAATCTCAGCTACTTCCCTTTGTCTTGAAGGAGGCAAAAGTACCTTCCTGCAGCATGTAACAATCCTAGAGACTTAAACAACATAAACTATTCCGGCTTGCATCGCACAACAGTTTTCACTATTGAGGAGAACATAGCTGCCATTTGAAAGCACCTGGAACGCAGGTCTAATTAAGGGGACTGGAACTCCCTTCAGATAACAAGCCAAGTTCGCTACTGAAGCGTTACACGCCCCGTGCAAGGACAGCTGTTTACAAACCATCGAATGGCTGACAGAAGTCTTGCATTCACTGCCGCTAAGAAAGACCTCTTTTGTACCACTGAGACATTTGTACGAGAAGGGCAGCTCCCACACCTCATGGATGTAACTATCTCCCATCCTTTCATATCTGCCAACTGGAATGTGTTTTAAACAGGACGTAAATTGGAGTGTTGAAATAGGCAGATGGTATTTCAGCCACAGTAAAAGGCAAAATTTCTAACTTTTCGATGTTTAACATAAGTTGCTTCTTTCTTAGGCATTAGTTGTTGTTGTCAAATTAAATTAAATGTAGAAAATATGTCCCTTGCGCTAACATGTTGCCAGGGAACGCGACCTGCCTTCAATGTTTGAAGTGTCCATCCCAACTGCATGATGGACCTTAGTTGACTCTGTCCATGGTGTAAAGAAGACATATCACTTTGTATTACGTCTATTGCAGAGGAAACAATGTTGTTTAATGTGTATATCTGGTCGGACAGGGTATTAATCCCATTATCTACAACAGCTAATGCCTTCTGTACATTTTCCTGGTCTATTTGCCTTAACCAGGCAGCAGCTTCTTGTTGGGAAAGCTTCCAAATTTCATTATATACTGCATATAAGAAGCGCTTTCTGCGTTGTTTTCTGTGGCCTAACAGGAAGTCCTGTAAGTCAGTGTTATTAGACAGGAGACTGAGGTGTTCTTTAATAGCATCTAGTGAGGAATTCTTCAACCATTGCTGGCATAGTTTCCCTATACTGTATGTTGTTACTATACCCGCAGGTTCGGATGACACATAGCGAGGGTCCGGCCTATAAGTTCTAAAACCCCCATGGAGTTTATAAAATGTTTATGACACCCATTGGTATCTATTGGCCACTATAACCACCCTCCAGGACGTGACAGTGAAGCGTTAAACGTGCCATTCTGGACCCATTCATCGAGCTGATCTTCAGTTGCATTTATATATTTTTGCCATTTGTGAAATTTTGCAGGGGCAGGAATACTGGGGGCATTCAATTGCTTCATTTTTGCTAAGCCTAAACAACTTGTTTTTTGTACAGTTTCATTTAAAAATATCATTTGAACAGGTATCAGGCATGCTCTAAACAGAGCTTCCTTCCCCCTTATTTGCCAATTTCTAGTTCCCCACACACTTTTCAAGTTAATCGACTTCAGACAATATTCATAGTCTTCTATAGCCAACCGGGAGACAAAGCAATCCGAATATATGAATTTCATATCTGTCAATCATATATGTACATTTTCCATTGATGGCAATTTAAAATAATATGACTCAGCATTTTTAACATTGTGCCCAGAAAAATATAAAAACTTTTCTGAATATGTTTTAGAACTCCCTTGTGGTGGGGTTGGACAGTGTTCCCATTATGTGTAATTAAAAATAGTCTTTTGGGTGCTTGCTCTGTCAGTGAAATGGTGCCCATAATAATTATAGCAAAACATATCACCATAATTCTCTTTAGATTGATAAACATCTTCAATACAGGATAATACTGCAATTCAGTCATCGTAGAATCAACTGTTTTCACATCCCAGTCATCAGAAACAACTCTGGGTATCATCATCATCATATACTTTATTCAACCATAGGTCATAAAAGTTACACATTAAATTGTACAAAAAGGGTGCGTTTGTTCCATTATGCTTTCACACTGGCTTAAAATAAATTTTAGAATAAAAATAGCTTCTCTAAAACCTTCAAAATCCGACCAAGATTTAAAAATTTAAAGTGCTAGGTTGATGTTACATAGTGATACAGTTCCTTGATAGTTTAGGTAGCATACTTTGACATGAAGAGCCTGCTCCCGGCGCAATCATCATATAGGCAAATTTAGGCACTGCCAAGTCATTGGAGACACAAGCACAATGAAATAAAAAGCTTATATAATAGCTTAAAATGGATATCGGATTCATGTTAAGATGGCACGAATACCAGACAGGTGCATAAAAATAACTCTTTGCGGCTAACACTAGTAAAAAAAATAGCAGAAACACAGGATGATTACCCACATATTTGTCTGAGAAAAATCTATTCCAGGCCCTGTCCAGACCACATGGTCAATAATTAATCATCATCATCATTATCAACTTTGTTCGATCAATGACCATAAAACACATAAAACAAGATAATAAATAGTTCTTAAGCAAATAAATAAATACACATCTATAAATTGGTGTAGAAACATTAGAACAATAACTTAAATTGCACATATGACTCTAAAACTTATCTATAGAGGAGATGAGACCTTAAATTACTTTTTGGAGATGGCATCGTATGCGCCAAGCTGTTGCTAAATACTTGCTTACTGAAAGAATTACGTCGGTTGAATTGTGGCTTTTTAGAACCCGTAGAGCCAAAGAGCAGTTCTTGAATCCCATGTCCCTGCAAATATTGCGGATCCATTTTAGTCGCGGAATCGCATAGGCTGGGCAAAAGAACATGAAATGCTCAATGGTTTCGAAAGTACTGCCACAGGCAGGGCATATATCGGGAAGATTACTCGACCCCCACCTATGAATCAATGACATCAGGGGCAGAGAGCCAAAACGAAACCTTGCATATAAGCTCTTGCCCTGCAAATCCGGTATAACATCCAAATAGGATTCAAACTTTGGGGACCATTTAATATCAATGAAGGAATTAGTTAAGCGGCCGTGGGATTTGTGGGTTATGTAGTTGTCCTTAACATAAGACCAATAGGTTAACTTTAAAACGTTTTTATGCCGTCTCTCTAATTTATGGGGATTTTCCCAATAATCACCCACACCCAATAGTCGGAGCCAATGGGCCACGTGGCGAATCCAGGGTAGAGTATTAGCGTTCTGGCATTTCAATAGATCGAGTAATGCGGTTTTATATATATCTAGTTCGGGGGTTATCCATAACCTGATCCAATAAAGGAGGGGTCTTAGAGTAGCTAGATCTGCTACTCGGCTTAACCCCAGATCTAGAAATAATGGAAGCAAGGGTGTAGTGCGTGGACATGCAGTTAAGGCCCTTGCAAAGTTGTTTTCCCCCACACTGATCTTGTTACAGTTAGCGCAACCCCATACCTCCGCTCCGTACAGGGCTGCACTTTGAGCCTTAGCTGTATACATTTTTATTGCTGGGGAAACAACTTTGGTAGAGGTGCTTTGATAGAAACGCAATATAGATGAGGCTCTGTGTTGTAGGAGCCCTGCACTTTTTGTAATCTGCTCTTCCCATAATAGTTTGCTGGTTAGCCTAACTCCCAGGTAATCTATAGAGCTTACTTCCTTCAACGGTACTCCCTCAATATGAATGGAACATTTTTTCCTAGGTCCCTTGGATAACACCATCAGTTTTGTTTTGTTAATATTAACCTCCAACCCATGATCGCTACAGAATTGGTTAAACCGGTCAACAAGGGTTTGCAACCCCATTGGTGTCTTAGAAATGAGGAGTGAATCATCAGCAAAGAGCAGGATAGGGATTTTTTGTGTATTCAGGGAAGGGGCATCATTCTGGCCTATGGACACAGCCTTTACTACTTCGTTGATAAATATGGTAAACAGTAGGGGGGCTAGCACACAACCTTGGCGAACTCCCCTTCTGATTGGGATCCGCTCTGTCAGTTCGCCTTGTTCACCCCACCTCACTTGGGCATAAGTGTTCTCATGTAGTCGTTTTAACAGGAGTAATAGATCCTCTGGGACTCCCAATCTACCCAGCACTTCCCACAGTTTGGCTCTCGGGACCAGATCAAAAGCCGATCGCAGGTCTATAAATACCACATACAGGCATTGCGTGGCCACAAGAACATATTTCCAATGCAATATTGCCAATCGGAAGACCTGGTCTATCGTGCTAGTTTTTGCACGAAACCCTGCCTGTAAATGGGAAAGGATTTGATACTCCTCAACCCAATTGATTAGCCTCTGCAAAATTTGTTTAGCAAAGATCTTTTGTAGGTTGTCTATAAGGCTAATTGGCCTATAGTTAGCTGGAAGATTAGCATTTCCTTTTTTATAAATGGGTATGATCTCTGCCCCCTTCCATGTACCTGGTATTTGCCCCCCTGCAGCTATGCTATTTGAAATGGCATTAATATACCAGGACCAGATGTATGGTTCCGATCTATAAAGATCTCCAGGAAGCTTGTCTGGTCCAGGTGCTTTACCAGGTTTTAGGCTATTTATAGCCTCAAGGGTCTCTTCTACTTTAAAGATGAGGCAACCCTCAGGAACACACTGGGCCTCCACTTGGAGGGCCATGCTGGAATTTGATTCCAACAATTTTGTTGGAGAGTGGACCACATTGGTGTCCATTGGGCCCTCTGGTAGGGCGTAAAGAGTAGTAAAATGCTCTACCCAGCTTTCTGGTTGAATGTGGTTGCTGGGACAACTCCTACCTCCATTTTCTCTTTTAGACAGGAGTTCCCAAAAACGCTTGTTATTCTTCTCTCTGGAAGCGTCTAATAATTCCTGCCATAGGGAATCCTCCCACTGCTTTTTTGCGTTAGACAAAGTTACTTTGTAAAGGGACCTAGCTTGTTTAATTTCCTCCTGGGAGCCAGACATTACTGCTACTCTTAACCCAGACTTAGCCTTTGAGCACCTCTCGTCAAACCATCCCTTGCGTGCCCCTTTCCCTTCATGTGACTTTGACCGCCTTGTTTTATAAAAGAACCCCCGTAGCTGAGTAGTCATGCTGTCGTGTATTTCGAGAATCAGAATATTCCCCACTGCCTGGTCTTCATACTCAGCCAAACTATTTAAGAAAAGCTGATATATTGCCCTAATATGGTGAGGGTTGGACATCACTTTTGGCCAAGTAATCTTGGTGAATTTATTGTTCCAGCAAGGTGGCGGAATTGTTGTAGCATAGTTGTTAAGTGTTCTCCTGAACATTTCTCCAGAAAGGGTAAGGAGCAAGGGGAAATGGTCACTATCACATCTAACTTCTACTTTCATGTCTACCAAATGGGGACACAACCTAACATCGACCAAGAAGTAATCAATAGTGCTTATCGACATGCCCCTTTTAAAAGTAGGTGCGCTGTTCATATCGGATGGAGTTCTACCATTACAGGCCCTAAGGCCATGGTTTAAACATAATGTGGCTAGTTGCATGGCCACCCGAGATTTTTTGCAAGGCCGGGTAATAGATAATTGTGGGATCCCCCACTGCTCATCTTCTTCATCAGTTAAACCACTTGTGAGAATAGAAGGCTCGAAGGTACAGTTAAAATCTCCAGCTATGATTAAAATAGTTGAGGGGTGGAGGCTTCCCACAAATTCGGACAGAATAGCCAGGGTGTGGGACTCGGAGCCATATGGGACCGATCGTATATAAGCATTAACAATAACAATTGATAATCTTCTGTTGAACGTAATACACATGGCTTTTAGATCTACGGAATCAATTTCCAAAGGCTTATAGTCACACTGCAGATTCTTGTTAACAAGTAATAAGAGCCCACCTTTTGCCCGGCCCCTCCCCTTCTCTGGAGGTATAGCAGGTGCACTAAATGAGAGAAATCCATCTATATAAATAGCATCCTCCGCCCAAGTTTCCTGAAACAAACATATGTCTATTTTTTTAATAAAAGAGGCCCATTCACCATCATCTAGTTTCTTTGCCAGGCCGGCAACGTTCCATGACATAAGTTCTAACGTACATTTATCTTGGTTTATCGCCACGGTTGTGCATCCAGCATCTACCGCGCTCGAGTCATTACTGCAAATATTTAATGATGATGCTTTATCATCCCCCATCAAATGTGAGGCCTTGGAGCGGGTCATCACATTAGTTACTAGTTCAGTGGTCAGTCATACAGGATTAGGCAACTCTGGGTATTATAACATCATTAATTGAAAGTTTAAACCAATATGGTATTTGAATGACCTCTGTTGGGCTGTATATATAAAATGTTACTTTATCCCAAACAATCCCATCAGGAATTGGTATAGAGGAAATGTTCACGAAAGACAAGTCTCTGCGGACCTTGTGAGAAGAAAAATGGGGTTTTAGGACCTCATCCATCAGTTCAACTGTTGATCTTTCAGGAAGAAAATAACCATGTATTAATAAAAAGAATGTTATAACAAAATCAATCCAAAGGAGGAAAGCTAATACAGTCAAAGAAAGCCATAGATAGTTCCATGGGAAAATAGGGTAATTTGCTTTAAGCCAGTTTATCAGCTTACGTGTTTTTGACAGTTCAGATGTAGAAGAGGAAATGAGTCAGAGAAGGTGTCATTGACAACGGCAAAGTATCCAGCAGCAGTTCGTGCAAAAGCTGGAGCAGTATTTGTAGGAGGAGAACCGGTAGGGGTCTCCCGCGGTGGTTCAGAATAAATTACGCTATCCGTCTGTGTTGAAGTTGTGTCAAATTGATCAGTTATTTCTGTATTGGTTGTTGAAACAGATGTTAGTGGAACTAATGCAAAATCATTTTCCACCCTCCCCAAGCTTGGAGAGATGTCAGCGTTGCTGCTCACAAATTGTAGAGGGACTTCTTGACCAGTAGTGAGAGAGATTCAGGAACTACTGGCTGTTCCTCTTGGTCTGCTGTGCAGGATCGGCCACATGGTGTAACTTGACATTGTTGATAGATACAACGCGGTTTTCTTTAGCACCAGCCAACGGTGGTAGAATGACAGTTCTGGTACCGTGTTTTCCCAAGACTGGGACCGGTGCGCGATAAGAAGGACTCAACTCCTTTTTCACAACAGCCTTTTCACATACTAGATCCCCAACTTCAGGAATCCAGCCGGTTGGTGTTATTGGTACATCCTTAATTCCTGTGGAGGCAGCACTGGCAGAAGCGTTGTCGTCACTGAACTGTTGTAATTCCTGCAAGACAGTGACACGTTCATTTATGTCAAAAGGCATTTCTGCCACCTGCACGCCAGGACCTCAAGATCTGGAACATACATTTGAGTTCCGAACAGGCACTTGTGTGAAATACAACCCCCCAGGGACCTTCTAGGCAGATTGTTAAGTGCTCTCTGGACTCCATACAGGTGGGTAAGCCAACTACAACATGTACCTAAGACTCTAGCTATTAAGGACTGCTTTAAATCACGGTTTCATCTCTCCACAACACTATTTCCCTCGGGATGAAATGGAGACGAGTAATGGAGTTGGACCCCTAACAAAGCCAAAGCTTACCTGAATGTCCTTGAGGCAAAAGCAGGGCCCTGGTCCGAGTGGAAATCCGCAACTGCATATGTACCGATAAAGACTTGCAAATCTTTAATAACAGTCTGAGCGTTGTGGCCACACCCATAGAAATCTGGAGCAGGAGTCAACAGCGACTATAATGTATTTGTATGCACTATCCGGTGTTAGGGGACCACAGTGGTCCAAGTACACACATTGAAATGGTTTGTTGGAAATTAAGAGGGGTGTCTGCGGTGGGCGTTTGACGGTGGAACCCTTAATTTGTTGGCAGATGTTACAACAAAGGACATACTGCTTGGCCTGTTTGTATAGACCTGGCCACCAATAACATGCTTGCAACAACGATATTGTAGCCGCCACACCAGCATGGGCAGATGCTACCCCCTCATGCGCTGCTTTCATCAACTCTGATTTTATATCTTTATTGGGACTTGCTCAAACCCCCCGCCTGGTATCTTTACTTTGGCGTCCAGGAAACCACCCATTCTGTAGGAATTTTTAGCAGGAAATGCTTTTGGATGAGGCGTGCCTTCAGCCATAGCTTTCACTGCAGCCCATGTGTCATTGTGCGGTTTCGTTCCTGAGCGGGTTACTGCAGCAACAGTAGCCATTGCTACTGCTGATTTTGCGGCTTCATCAGCCAATGCATTTCCAGCAATGTGTATTCCAACATGCTGGTGTCCAAGTGTATGTACAACATGGTCGTTTGGTAGCGTTTCCTTCAGATCCGCTACTTTCCCCCATAGAAGTCTGTGTTTAATTATGTTGCCTTTAGAATCTCTGAACCCATTCTGGCACCAGAAATGCAGGTATTCATTGAAGGACTGGACACAGTAGTATGAATCACAACATGGTCGTTTGGTAGCATCTCCTTCAGATCCGCTACTTTCCCCCATAAACGTCTGTGTTTAATTATGTTGCCTTTAGAATCTCTGAACCCATTCTGGCACCAGAAATGCAGGTATTCACAAACAATCAGTGATAGCTGTGCAGGATCCGAATGTTCCAGTGCCATCACCAGAGCCTTTAGCTCTGCTAATTGTGCTGTGCAATCCCCTAGGGTTTGCGTGAACGTATGCTGCGGACAACATTTATTATCTTCCATAAAGCCGCTTACGACTGCGCAAGCAGTGGAGTATTGAGGTTTTGTGCCAATTGCAGGTTGCGCTGAGCCATAAGTATACATGACTCTTTGATACTGATCAATAGGCTGGAACTGGGTATTATGGTTCATATTGCAAAAATTCTTGAGTTTGTAATTTTGGGTAAAAAATGTAGTCTACATCAGTGGCTGTCAAAGACATTGCCCATTGAATCCAATGTGGATGTAATGCTTTAGCGTTTGGAACGCTGGCTTTGGTAACAGCCTCAAGGGATGGGATTGGAGAGACGACAATAATGCGTTTGCCTTGGGCTAGAGGTCTTTCTTTAATGACAGCCATCTGAACAGCAGTGAGAATTTTCTCAGTGGGAGAAAAGCGTTGTTCTGCTGCTGAATACAACTGTCTCACCCTTGTTGAAAGTTACATAGGTGAAACCAGTGGCACCAGCAATTACTCTGATGACTAAAATGTGTTTTGTTGTCCCTTGTGTGTAGGTGTTGTGCTGCAAGCATGTGTTTGCAAAGCTCTGAGAATGCGTGTGTGTTCGACTATCCAAAATTTACTTGAAAAGTCAGGACGTATTAAGTCATATAAAGGTTTTATGCATGATGCATAGTCAGGAATGTTAGTTCTGCCAAAATTTAGGAAACACAACAGGGAAACCTGACAAAGACACCCCTACACCCTTTGGGGACCATAAAGTAGATGGACACTAGTCAAAGTCCCTGCCTCTAAGCAGCATGAACCCTAATGCACACCCACACATCCTTCCAGACTGAAGTATGTGAAATGAGTACTCACCCCCTTGTGACTGCTGTGCAGCCTTCAAGCGCCTATCCAGGTCTGGGTACGCCACCGCCAGGATCCGTCGCATGAGGGGGGTCAGTGACGGGCACCCCTTCCACGTTGGGAGGACTTCCCTAGCTGGGCTTCACTGATCTTACGCGCCCAGCGCCGCAGGTCCTCACACCTCTTTCTACAGTGGGTGCTCTGCCGGTTGTAGACCCCCATTGTCCGCACCTCCTTGGCGATGGCATGCCAATGTGCCCTCTTCTGGTGGGCGCTGACCTAAAAGGGCGACACAGAAATGGAACACAGAGGTCAGGCACTTGTACGATAGGAACAGCTGGCTAATCATCCACTATGGGACGGACAGTATTGTCAGACATACAGGACATACGCACGCAGCATGCCATGCACCATGGCCCATGCAGGCTCAGAGGTGCACACCTATGTCCAATCAACACCATCCATTACACACACAGAGTGCCCCCCAAACCCAGACTCACCTGTACCTCTGGCCGTCTGTACAGTTTTGCATACAGGGGCAGGACCCCGTCCACTAGCTTCTCCAGTTCCTCCTGGGTGAAGGCCGGGGCCTTTCCCCTGCAACACGAAGCACATCCATATCCAGAGGCAGGCCACAGCAGTACACACAGTGGAGTACCTGTCCGCACAAGATCAGGAAGTCAAGTGATTAAACGATGACGAACACGCATACATTCAGTGGCGGTGTGCACCGTCACCGCCGGCAATGATCATGATACGCCAGGATTCCCCATTGGCATCCATGTTAACCAATGAGGGTGCGAACAGCGGTAAACACCGCCTTACGCTGTGACGTCAAGCGCTAGCGGTATGAGGTCACTTCCACAACGAAAGGGCAGAATTACAGTGGGCAGACATTTTGCCATAACCTACGCATCTAAAATAAATTACTTCTCACAATGCAGGCCCTACTAGCTACATGAAGCACCTAGGCCTCTGTCCATTCAGTATTGTAGCACACATGAAATACTCTGTTCCCTCCTTGTGATGTACATGTATATCTGTCAGGTAGCAGTTATTGTAGAGACACTACAATGAACAATGCAGTGCACAAATGATGACAAGTGTGCCTATGTATGTGTCTTCATCACACCTTTTTGAAACCCCTCGTAGGTACTGACCCTTGTGGCGAGGAAGGGCACCATCGGTGTACAGACCACTTGTGGATATGAGGACCATGGTGGAGCATCAGATCATAATCACTTACAGACTCGCACGTCCAACAATTCATGAACTTTGTGCATTACTGGATCCTGCTCTAACTCCGGGAAATCGTAATCAGCATGCCATCCCAACTGAAGACCAGGTGCTCTCCGCACTCCATTTCCTGGCCACGGACTCATTTCAAGTGAAAGTGGGCATGGGGTGCTGGATTTTCACAGCCAATGTTCAGCATTGTACTTACAAGATTTCTGAATGCATTTGTACGACATCTGCAGTCCTATGCGAGGTTTCCCCAAAGTACTGACCTCCCTGCCATCAAGTCTGAATTCTATGCCTTTGCCAACATACCCCATGTTATAGGTGCCATCGATGGCACCCACATACCGATCATATACCCAAGAGTGAGTGAACAGGTGTACAGAAATAGAAAGAACTTTCACTCCATGAACATCCAATTGGTATGTACTGCAGACCAGTACATCTCACATGTGAATGCCATGTTCCCAGGTTCAGTCCATGATTCCTTTGTGTTGAGGAACAGTAGTGTGCCACAGAAGATGGAACAACTCCAAGAGGACAGAGGGTGGATCATAGGTAAGTCTGCCTGTCACTAACTGACACATTGCAGAGAACCAGCCTGTCTGACTAAGGGGCATAACAATGACGACTCTGTATTACACCATTTTCTAGGTGATTCTGGCTATCCAAACTTGCGTTGGCTCCTGACACCAGTGAGGAATCCCAGGACGGATGCAGAGAGGAATTACAATGAGGCCCATGGACGTACTAGGAGGGTGATAGAGCGAACTATAGGTCTCCTGAAGGCTAGATTTTGTTGTCTACATATCTCTGGGGGTTCCATGGCCTATGGGCCTGATAAGGTGTGTAGAATAGTGGTGGCCTGCTGCATGCTGCACAACGTGGCAGAGAGACATTCTATCCGCTCTTGGAGGTGGAGGGTGCTGTAGGTGCTGATCAGGTACCTCAGAGAGGTGAGGAGAGTGATGGTGATGATGAGGAAGGGGAAGATGTCAATTCCAGGAACCAACTGATACAACTCTACTTCCAGTAAATGTGTGGGACTTGGGCCTGACATTGGGGTTTGTAACAAATACTGTCAGTGTGCTCAGTCATATGGGGGGGTTGGTAATGATAGGCGAAACATGGTCCACTTCTGCATGGTACAGACTGAAATTATATGCATTTCCTCATTGCCACCATTTAGGCACACAGGACTCCCTTCATGCACAGATTTGACAATAAAGTAGTTCTCTGCCAGTTGCATCCATACTTCATTTTGTTCACAATTTAACACAGGGGACAGTGTTACAAGTGTGATATGTGTTTTATTGGTTGAAGTGAGTAGATAGTGCTATTTACAGTGATGGCAAGTCATAAGGGGGGGGTGTCCTCAAGACCAACATGGTGGCAGCCTTGTGGTAGTATTGATGGGTCCATCTTGTCTTACAGTAGTTCATATTGCCTCTTGGCAATGTGTGGTTGGTGATTAGGTGGGATGGTTGCTGTGCATATTGTTGTTCTTAGCTGGGGTTCCAGTGCCATATCTTGGCCTGAGGGTCCGTTTGGACGCCTGCTGTTGATCTTCAGGGGATGACATGGTAGGCCCTTGGGTTTCTTGTGAGGGTAGTTCCTGGGATGTTTCTGCTGATGGGGTAATCTGATGTTGGTTGTCCGGTGCTGTTGTAGGGGACTCTTGTCCTGTGTATGTGTCAGATTGGTTTTGGACCAGCGGCAGCAGTGCTCCTGCTATGGTGGCCATTGTGGCGTTGTGCTCTTTCCACTGCTGCATGGCCTGTTGGTGGTGTTCCTGCTGCATCCTCTGACTGCACTCCAGGGTGGACACAATCTGTGCCAACCTGTCATGGGTATGCTGGTAGGCTCCCAATGCCTCTGATAGCATGTCCTGGGCTGCTGCATCCATCCTGTGGCCTCTCCCCTGGCCCACTGCCACCCTTGCACTTGCCCTAGCCCCCTGTGCCTGTGTCCCCTGCACAGGTCTGGCAGTACCACTTGTACTGGGGCCCTCGCCTTCCTGCATGTTGGGAGTGGGAGACTGTGGCCTCTGTACCTGTGTTCCACCAGTCAGTGGCCTGGATACACTGGTGTGGGGACGCTTGCCCTGGGCTGCTGGTCTTGACTGGGTGGTAGGGGTGACAGTGGTTTCCTGAGCGGGGCTGCTGCAAGGTGAGAGGCCAGGACTGTGTGATGGGCCTGTCTGCTCATCAGTGTCCAGAGACCCTTCACCAGTGTACTGTGAGGTGCCTCTGTCTCCCTGGGGGCAGTGGCACTCCTTATCCCGTCCGTTAGGGTTGCATGGGTCGTGGTGCCTGTTGGGGGACATAGACATGTCTGTTACAGCTGCATGAACGTTTGAGGTGAACGGGACTGGGCTATTTTGTGGTGGTGTTACTTTCAGTGGCCTTCCAGGGTGCCTTTGTGAGGTTGACATTGCATTTAGTGCCAGTGTGGGGTTGCATTGTGGTGGGGGGTGTCATTCCATTGTGGGTACGTGCAGGGGTAGGTGACTGTGCACAGCAGGAGGGATGTGGGCCTGTTAGTGGGTTTGTGGTCATGCAGAGGGGGTGGATGTAGTGGCTGATGCCTGGGTGGGGTGTTGGTCCTGGTGGGTGTGGGTGGGATGGTGCATGCATTACAGGTATGGTGTATATGGGGTATATGTTGATTACTTACCCAAGTCCATTCCTCCAGTGAGTCCAGTCAGTCCCTCAGGGTGCAGGATGGCCAGTACCTTTTCCTCCCAGTCTGTGTATTCTGGTGGTGTTGGTGGCGGTCCTCCCCAGTCTTCTGCACTGCGATGTGGTGCCTTGATGCCATGCCCCTGACCTTCCCCCGCAGGTCGTTCCATCTCTTCCAGATATCATCCCTGGTGCGTGGATGGTGTCCCACTGCATAGACCCTGTTCACAATGGCCTGCCACAGCTCCATCTTCCTTGTGATGGGTGTGTGCTGCACCTTGGCCCCGAATATTTGTGGCTCCACCTTCAAGATCTCGGCCACCATGGTCCTTAACTCCCTTTCGGTGAAGCGTGGATGTATGGGGGGTGACGTGGTGAGTGTGGTGAATGGTGTCTGGGCTGGGAACGAGGTGAGGGTGCTCTGCTGTGGGTGGGTGTGCATCTCCTGTATGTTGGCATTCGCTGTCTGCCTCTGGTGCTCTCTGTCTTCATGGCCTGGTTTTGTTGCAAAGGATTGTGGGGTGTGTCTGGGGGTGTTTTATGTGGTTCTGGATGTGTGTCAGGTGTGTGGGTCATACGCCTATCCAATGTGTACACTTCTTGCTGTTGAGTCCACTTGCTGCCCGTGGCAGGCGCAGCCGCCAATGGTCGTCTGGCCTCCACTGTCCGCCAAGGTCATTTGTGCATCATTATTTGGAGGGCGGGATGTGGGTGTGCTTGGCGGTGGCGGTGTGGGGAGGTCTGGGATTCCCGCCAACAGGGTCATGGCGGGAAGTTGTGTCTGGTGATTTTTGGTGGGGTTGGAATTTTCGTTCATTATATGGCGAGTTTCCATTCACCCACAACAGTGGGATTCTGTTCACTGCCGCCGCCGCGGTCGGCGGTGTTTCCCGCCATGTTCATAATGACCGCCAAAGTCTGCACTGGGTGGAGGTGCTTCAAACCTACCCCTGCAGGAACTGTAACACCTGATGGTGAGCCTCAAAAGCTCAGGCCTGGTGTTACAATGACCCCAGGGCACTCCAGCCAGTGGAGATACCCGCCCCCAGACGAGCCCCCAATTTTGGCAGCAAGTCCAGAGGGATAATGAGAAAAACAAGGAGGAGTCACCCCTCAAGCCCGGTCCACCCCTAAGGTGACCAGAGCTGAAGTGACCCCCGCCTTGAGAAATACTCCATCTTGCTTTGGAGGATTAGGACCAATAGTGATATGGATGAGCCCCCCTCCCCAGAGGGAGAGGGCACAAAGAGGGTGTAGACACCCTCAGGCACAGTAGCTATTGGGTACAGCCCTCTGACCCTAACACACCCCTACATTTAGTATTTAGGGGTGACCTTGAACCCAGACCTTCAGATTCCTGATGACCTTAAGAAAGAAGAAGGACTACTGAGCTGAAAACCCCACAGAAAAGAGAAGGAGACACCAACTTACTCGGCCCCAGCCCTACCGGCCTGTCTCCTACTTCGAAAAGCTGCAAGAAAAGAAGCAACGCATCCTGCAGGATTACCAACCCCTGAAAAGCCTCCAGGGGACTGCCTGCATCACCGAGGACCAATAAACTACAGTGGACAGCAGACCTGTCCAAAACGAAGACCAAGAAACCAACTTTAAAGGGACTCTCACCTCACTCCAGAAGCGTGAGTCCAACTACACTGCACCCGACGCCCCCGGCCTGTGTCCGGAGAAACCAACTATCCAGAGAGGATCCCCAGGTGACTCCGATGACATGTCCACCCTGGGCTGACCTCTCTGCACCCCCACGACGACGCCTGCAGAGGGTATCCCGAGGACCTCCCTGACCGCGACTGCCCAGGACGAAAGTATCCGATGCCTGGAGAAGCACTGCACCTGCAGCCCCCAGGCCCGAGAGAAACCGACCACCAGTGCAGCAATGACAAGTAGGAGGCCCTCAACCTTGTCTTGACCGAGAGGCCCCGCTGGGCCCTGCCTGCAGCACCTAAGTGACCCCCGGGTCCCTCCATAGAGTTCTATTGAGAACCCGATGCCCTGTTTGCACACTGTAGCTGGCCTGCCCGTCCTGCTGAGGGTGTGGTTTTTGTGCCTACTTGGGTCCCTCCAGTACTGCTCTAAACCTCCCTGGTCTGCCCTCCGACAACGCGGGTACTTACCTCCAAGAAGACTGGAAACGGAGTACACCCTGTCTCCAAAGGCGCCAAAGGTTATTTCAGCCCCTGTTTGACCTCTGCACCTGACCAGCCCTGTGTTGCTGGTGCTGGGTGTTTGGGGTTACCTTGAACACCCAACGGTGGGCTACCTATGCCCCGGAGACTGACCCTGTAAGTGTGGTACTACCTCAGAAACTGTACTTTAGTTACCTCCCCCAGGAACTGTTGAAAATTGCACTGTGTCCACTTTTAAAATAGCTTTTTGCCATTTTAAAGAAAACTGTGTACAATATTGATTCTATTCAAAGTCCTAAGTATTACTATGCAAAGTACCTTTCATTTGATGTACTTACCTTCTAAATGAATCTTGTGGTTCTAGAAATATATTAACAGAAGAATATTTTTCGAGATAAAAACCTATTGGCCTGGAGTTAAGTCATTGAGTGTGTGTTTTTACTTATTGCTTGTGTGTGTACAACAAATGCTAAACACTACCCCTCTGATAAGCCTAACTGCTCGATCACACCACCACAAATAGAGAATTAGTCTTATCTATTTTTGCCTCTGTCAAGCCTCTGGGGAACCCCTGGACTCTGTGCACACTATATCTCATTTTGATATAGTATATACAGAGCCAGCTTCCTACAGAAGATACTTACTTGCAGGGATGAAGTGCAGGCAGGAGCCTGCGTGTGGAGGAGGGCCTCAAACAAAGTCAGGTAGGCTCTTAGTTCGTCCAAAGCAGAGGCGGCAGCAGGAGGAGCTGCACTGGGGAGGGCAACAGACGCTGACCAGGAGGTCACTCTGCAGCTCCTGAGACGTGGGACTCCTGTTTAGTTGTGTTGTTCAGGCCTCCCTGTGACTCCTTGTGCCTGCTGCCAGTGGGTCGCTGGTGGCAGCTCCATCGACTCTAGCTGGCTTTCTTTCCTGCTGAAGGCCTGCCCTGACTCTCTTCCAAGGG
Source organism: Pleurodeles waltl (assembly GCF_031143425.1). Lineage (NCBI taxonomy): Eukaryota > Metazoa > Chordata > Amphibia > Caudata > Salamandridae > Pleurodeles > Pleurodeles waltl. The sequence goes on along the minus strand of NC_090443.1, from coordinate 294,055,986 downwards.
TTGATCCACTGGGACCTTGCTGGTCCTCACAAACCTACAACTTACCTTGCAACTATTATTTGTATTTGCTAAGGCTTGTTGGTGACCCTGCTGTCACTGACCCTCCTGCACTCCAGAGATCGACATGGGACAACTCATGGGTGACTCCAAGGATCTCCTGCATCCTCCTGAACTCCACAGCTAGACTTCTTCCTTCACCGTCCTGCAGGAACTTCACCTCCGCCTGGACATCTCCGAGTGGTCTGGACAATGTCCTCTTCTTTTTCACGTTCCTCTCTTCTGGAATTCACCTTGGGGTTTCACTGACCTGGTCCATGGGTTGTGACAGCAGCTGGCCAAACAAGGCTTCTATTGACTCCAACAAGGGTTTCTGAAGTGACTTCACCCCTATGCACATGGGCTCCCTGGTGTAGGTACTCAGGTCTTATAGGTATCCACTGGTGGGGACACTCTCCAACCTTCTTTGTGCCAACTGGTTTCCTTGGGGTCCACTGGGAAGGGTCCTGAATCCATAAAACTCCAACTGTGATGGTCCTGTTTTAGCCTATGGGACACTGGCTCAATAACTCTGCACCAGGGCGTCTGTGGGAATCACAGTTACTTACCTCTGGTATTTTCTTAGTCCCCCATCCCCTGGGATCCTAATACACTTACCTTGGTTGGGCACCTCCATTCTTATAACACTTTCTTAGGACATCGTTTACTCCCCCATAGGGCCCTATGTATTTCTATGCTATTTCTGATTGTGTATATTTTGTGTGTAGATATCTACAAGTGGAGATATACCAGCGTTAGTATATTCTTTAGAGTTGTGATAAATAAAACCTTTTTTTTTCTGCAACACCCTGTGTGGTTCTTTCTTGTGAACAATTACCAACTGACTATTGTGGTATATTGCAAGTGCTTTACACTCCTCTTAGATAAGCTTTAGCTGCACGACCTCAGGTGTAAACTATAAACTGATCCAGCCTCTTACAGGTACTTACTGAGTGGTAAGATTTGAAGGGGTGAAAAGGCTCTTTGACAGTATTACATCACAAGAATTGTGGGGGAGGGGTACAATACAGCAGCAAGAGAGCAGTGTTTTCTCTTTAAGAACAGAGGACCTAATTTTAGGAAAACAAAAGGTTAGAGGGTCTAAAGAAAGAATCAGGCTGCTGAGGTCACAAAACAGAATCCCTGGAAACCTTTTTTTCAAAGAATGTATGTAATTAAGGTGAAAGCGATACATAATAAGGCACACACAGCTGATATAATGGAACAGAACACTAGCAGTATTAGAGTACAGAAATGCTCAGTAAAACATATCACAGTCAAGGCCAATCTCCAACCAATAGATCCATATGGCCAACACGTGGTTTTACTCATGTAAGCGTGTCCTGTCATATAAGCCAGTTCCGGTGCTGCACATACATGACTTGGAGCGAGTTGAAGGGCCGTATGAATGTGCCATTCTAATAAGGTGAGAAAAACAGGACCCAAAGAACTATTTAACACTGGAGAGGAGTGGTAAGTAGTTTCACGGCTTGGGGCCCTTAGCAGGGGTAAGGTGGTGAGGCCGTGCATCAGGGACCCACTTGGCTGGCATGTGGCGCAGGGGGGCCCTGGGATTCCCTGGCACCTTCTCGTCAAATTGGGCCTAACCTAAAGAGAGACTCTCAAGCGAGATGCTTGTCAAAGATGTGAGAGGAAATCCATGTAACTCTCCATCTTTCTCTTACTAGTAGTGCCGGTGTGGTGAATGCAACTTAAACTGTCTTTGTCCTGGCGCAATGTGCGAAAACACATGGTGGAGTGTCTATCGCTGTAGAATATAGCAGCAGGACATGAATGCGCAATCCATCTGGCAATGGTAGTCTGAGCTGCAGGTTGGTCTACAGCAGGATAGGCAAATGAATGAAGAGTTGGCTTGCACAGAGCAGAGCCTAGTTTTAGCCTAGCAAAAACTCAAGGAGTGCCTGACACTGAGCAGTAAATCTCCAACCGAGGATTCAAGCAGTTGATGAAGTTTAGTTAACACCTTGGGGAGATCAGAGGAGTCTCAGAATAATTTTGTCACCCCTGAACGCAAAGGTACCAACAACTAGAGACGATCTACCTGACTGCGGGAAACTACGTTCATAAAAGGAGTCTCTGCATCACTCTGGCTAAGACCTGGAGCATGGGGTACCTCACCAAAGGTGATAAGCTAGACGCCTGTCGTGTTTGGTGCACTTCACACGAGTAGTCAAAAAGTGTATCAGAAGCAGAATACATTTATAAGTCAAAGACAGGTGCGCATGTATCTTTAGTCTAGTCAGTGAGGCTTCGGTTACTATAAATTACTATACGCTGAGTTGACAAAGCTCTATTATAGATATATAATATACACACACAAACGTGTGTATATGTGTGTATTTAACTTAATATCTTTGCCTGCTTTTATTGCACAACCTGAAGTGGTATAAAACTCATATTTCATAGTGAACCGTGAGCTACGGAAAATATTTCAACGTTGCTTTTGAAATAAAGTTTTCATCATCATAATGGCAGCACCCAAACCACTCCGTGGTACTTTACCAATGTCGGGTTTACTAGGATTATGTGGCACGGAGGACCAAATTATGTAACAGGTTTTTTAGTATTATGCAGCAAAAAGTGAATATTACGTGGCACATTATTTGCCAGTATTGTTTTCATCCATTTTAGGTAGAAACATCAATTTGTGTGATATCTGTAGATTTTGCAGATTATATGGCAAAAGCAGTAAGACCATTATATATGGGAATCTTTGCAGCCACAGAATATGAATCCTCTAGCCCTCACCATTGTCCTCTCTTTTATCAACAATTTATTCATGAAAGGTGAAACTAAGCTTTCTAATTCCAAGCATTGCAAATCAACCTGCTTTGAAGAAAACATCTTCAAGCTTATTACACCAAAATTAGCATGTAAGATAAAAAATACATCAGGGTTAGTTTGTGTAATATGGTATTATATTGTCATAGCAGGGTTCAGGTGACATTTATAAACCAGGAGGCCAAGCACTCAGACACTCTTTAGACACTTTTTGACCAGTTTTCAACCTCACATATCTCAAACTACTGAGTGTTAAGTGCCATCAGTTTGCAGTGTTCACCACATCATGTTTTAATTGATTTTAAGATGGCTTTGTGTTATGTTTTTACCCTATTTTCTTTTCGATATATAATGCAGTGTATATCCCCACAATGTCAGCTGCAAGAATGCCCCAGAAACTAAATGCCAAAAAAATCGGAAACATTTTTTCGCTCATCCTGCACTTCTGTGATCCCAAATACTTTGCAACATGAAATTAAATATCTGTGGCATTGTTTTGCAGTATAGTCATAGATATCTTCCTACCTATATTAGGTATTCTGTTTGAAATGCTTTAACCTGTTTGATTGCACCCTTGCATGCAGATCAGTCAGGAAGAGGGGAAAAGTGCACTGGCTTAGGCATGATAGCAAACTTCAAAGGGAAGAAGCCCTGATATTCAGGCTCGCACGAACACTATCACTACAGTTAAAGGGCTGCCCCTTTGCTGTCAATCATGCTGTCAGTCACAAAGGCCCAGGTAAAGAAGGCAGTAACCACTCTCTTGCGGAAGGGTGAAGTTTGGATTCCCCATTTGACCTCAGAGTAGAACTCTGGGGTCCCAGTCTAGTAATTAGGAAGAACCCTCAGTGAGTTGCATGATTGTCAGGCTCGCTGGAAAAAAATAACAAGCATTTGCAATGTAATAGGTCTCACATTTGCTTGAGTTAGAGCTATTGACGATGTAAATGCATAACTGGATTTTTCTTGCCGCATGAATTGGTCAAACCTACTGCATAATTTGGTCCTCTCTGCCACATAATTCCAGTGGCCATGCATATTGAATGTAACATTATAATGAAATTAGGCATGAAATAAACGTCAACATTGCACAGAAATGTGGCACACTAACTAAATATGCCCGTCGTAGTGAAAGACTCACTAAGTGCTCACATTGCAGTGACACACACTAAAAGAAGTTCCCATTGTAGTGGCCTGCTCCCATTGCAGTGACAGACACTAAATAAACATTCTCATTGCAGTGACATCGAACACAGTAAATGCATGTCCTTATTCTAATGAAATGTGGCATGATAAACGCATGTATTTAAATATTATATTTATAGAGTGCTGCGTTCACTCGAACTCATCCTGGTTTTAATCACAAAGGTTAAAAAAGCATACCATCTACATGATCAAAATAACAAGCTACCGATGACCTGGAAATTGCCACAAACCTAAAAACTCTGCTTTTCCTTGCAAATTAGTACAGTGTCCTTTTAGATAGTTTGGACTGACAGATGACGCTCACAGTGGTGCAAGATGCTTTGCGACAGTGAACCAGTTGTTGTATTTTTAAATGATTTTCTGCATTGCCATGCTGTTGCACGGACTGGTGATCTTCCACGCGTGGTATTTGTATGATGGACAAGTTCAGTCCACATAGAATCAAGCAACAGAACTTCACTGCCATCAACCCCTGTGCTGCAATCAGAGTGATAATGCATTTGTCAGGACAAGCAGCTCAGGAACAGTAAAAAAATACATTTTATTGAATCAATACTGCAGCGACAATGAACGGCTAAGAGGTGGGTTAAACACCCGCGGTCTGGCACGCAGACTCCCACGGAGGACGGACACCACACCAGACAACCATTACAAGTAACAGCATCAGTTTACAGAGCAGAACTGGGTGAGGTCAGAGTGACTGTGAAAAAAAAAAAACAAGCAGCAACGCAGGAAGGATGGCAGCAATAACGGGAGGGAGAAGGTGCGAGCAAGGATGCAACTAATCGCCAGATATGGCGAACAAAAAGGATCAATCAGTGAAGTGCATTATATATTATGCACCAGAAAGAGTGGGGTTGGAAATTCAAGTAGTAGACACTGCATTTAAATTGCAGGCAACAGAATCTGTAGTCAGATTACATCTACTTATGTCTAAAGAAGACTCACATGTTGATTTAAAGCAGACAGAGAAGATGTATGAGAGTGCCTCTTTTGACATGGTCACTCCCCACACACACACTTGTTGCCTGGTTTCTGGTGCAATTTTGACTGAAAGTGCACTGGGTCCCTCCTAAACAGGTCCCCGGTGTCACGGTTTCGGGCGGGTCTGATCAGAACTCTGGTTGGGACAACCCTTGAGGTCACCGAATATCCTAAAGAGGTAGTATACTGGAGCAGAAGAGTAGCTAAAGGCATACACGGAAAGGACAGCTATGGACAGGCACAGGAAACAGGAAAGTAAAAGCAGAGCAACCCTTGTGTGAACAAACAGGAAGCGGATTACTAATGGACAGACACGCTGGGGTTGTACACAGAGTAGGGCGCAGAACCTCCCACAGTGACAGAGAATGTCAATGCCTCTGTGCAGTTTGTTCTTACAGATAGTCACCCTGCCAGCCCCATAGAAAGGAGGCAGCAGAAGTGATTCTGTCTCTGGACCCTAGAGCACAAACAAGGATAGTACTTACATACACAAGACACGCTCTTGTGGGTCCAGCTGGAATCACAGTGGCGATTCCTGGGAAAACAGCAATAGCACACTGTCACTGTTAGGCACAAAAGGCAACGTATAACACTACACAAGGATGGGGGCTGGAATTGCCTCCTGGAAACCAGGAGCCAACCCCAGTACAAAGGAGGACACTTGTACACTGGCGAAGACTGATAGAACACTTACCAGACACAAATACCAAGAGGAAACAGAAACAGAAGGGACAAACTAAGAGGCAGAGGCAGGAACTGGGAACAGGTTCAGGCTGAAGCAAAGGCAGGACTAGGACTAAAAAACAGGGTGCAAAGCTCTGGCTGGAACAAACAGAGACAGGAATGGGAAACAGAGCAGGCTCTGGCTGGAACAAGCAAGGACAGGGCTGGAATACAGGGAGTAAGAATAAGCAGTAAACTGGACTTGGAAACAAAGAGCAGGTTCAGGCTGAAACAAGGCAGGAACAGGACAGAGAAACAGGGAGCAGGCTCTTGAAGAAACAAACAGGTACAAGGCTAAGAGATAGGGAGCAGACTCTGGCTGTAACAATCAGGAACAGGGCAGAGAAACAGGAAACCGATTCAAACTGGAACAGAACAGGAACAAGACTGGAACACCATCCGATAAGGGGTCTGTAACACAAAGGAATCGAACTCCATAGCACGACGGGGATCTTGAGGAAATGGCTGCTTATAAGCAGTTCCAAGCTGCAGAAACCCCCAGGTGGAATCACATGACTGGGCTGCACAGGAGAGGTCTCATGTGTGTGTAGTTTCAGACACTCGCAAGTCCTGGAGGAGAGGATCCTGGAAAAAGGAGCAACTGGATTTCTCCCATATAAAACAATGTAAAACAGAATCCAGGCTTTCCTGACTACCAGGATGTGCATTATGGGATATGCAGTCCCAGTAAGCAAATGTAATACTACAAAAGTATACCATGGCGAAAAGAGAAACAAATGAGAGTCAGCAAGGGACTCTAGATAAGTGTTCAAGGTGATTTCCAGGCTTCCGACAGTCCCCTTACAACGCCTCCTAGAAATGGGATGACAGAGTTGTAACAACTGGTGCCAGATCTCCTTCCCTAAAACTGCCCAGCCATTTTTCCCAATTGACAAAACCTTTAGCTTTTACTATAAGTCCCTAGTTAATGGTACCCCAGGTACCTAGGCCATGGGGTACTAAAGGAAGGCCCCTGGGGGCTGCAGCATGAATCATACCTCCCTCAGGGACCCCCCTTACTAAGTACACACAGTGTTGCCTTTGTAGGCTGCATATCTTGGTGCAGAACTTACATCAAAACACAACATGGCACAAAGCCTGTGTGCACTGTTCCCTATGCACTGCATGCAATATATGTAAGTCGCTCCTCTAGCAGGCCTTCCAGCCCTAAAGGCAGGGTGCATTATATTACACGTGAGAGCATACTTGCATGCACAGATATGCCCCTGCTATTTCTTTGTCAATTCTCACACTTAATAAGTGAACAGTGAAGCCATTTTAAGTACATGTGCTGGACACTGGTCATTACGAGTTCCCCAGCTACATGATGTCTTCACTGACAATAGGGATGTTTGGTATCAAAGAACTCGTATTAATAAACCCTCACTGAATCTCAGAGGGCACCTTAGAGGTGTCCCCTGAAAAACCTACCAACTCCTAGTGTGGACACTGACTGGTCACAACCAGTACAGCCACCTTAAGACAGAGTTCTGGCCCCCGAGGTGTGAGCCAGTGCTCCAGAGGGCTCAGAACAAAGGCCTGCTCTGGGCAGAGGTGTGACCTCCTCTCCCAGGCAGGATGGATATTCCAGGCCGGGGAGCTTCAAAGGCCTTGTCTTCTTTGAAATTCAGCCCAGGCCTCTCCAAATGGTGGAGGAGACCGACCCCCAGTTCCTGACCCCACTTTTGGCAGCAAGACTGGTGTGACAATTAAGTAAATTAGGAGGAGTGTCCACTTCATACCAGTCCCACGTCTAGGGTGGATGAGCAGAAATGGACACTACATTTTTAAATTCCTCCATCTTGCATGGAAGGAATTAGGCCAATAGGGTTAGGGCTATGCCACTTCCCAAAGGAAGCAGTCTTAGAAAGGGTGTAGTCACCCTAAAGGCGAGGATCCCACTGGCTACCCACCTGGCACTCCCTGTAAACACCCCTAAATTCAGTATTTAGGTGGCACCCCTAAACCCTAGAATCAGATTCCTGCAACCAAAGAAGAGCTGCAATGTCGCCAGCAGAGAAGTCTGAAGACATCAGCTCACTTGGCCCCAGCCCTACTTGCCTGTCTGCAGCCTTCAATGAAACCTGCACCCAGAAAACGACTGTCCTGCAGCCCAGCGACTGCCAAAGCCTTGGGAGGACTGCCTGTCTTCAATAAAGACCAACTTCAGTGGACAGCGGACCTTTCCAGAAGAAACCATCTTTAAAAAAGAGGAAGCCTGCCTGAGGGTCTATAAAACCAGACACCAGAAGTGACCATTGCATCCGATGCCCCTGGCACGAGTCCAAGTGGCCCACCCATCCGGTGATGGTTCACCCGTGCTTCTGACCAAGATTCCACCGTGGGCTGACCCCTACGGGACTCCACAGCGACACCTGCAGTCTAAATCCAAGGACTCCTCCTGACCGCGACCTGCCTGGTAAGCTTTTTCTGATGCCAAAAGACACCCCTGCACCCAGAGCCCCATGGCCCTGAACCGTCGGTGCACCTACGATCCCTGGCATCTCAACTTACCTAGGCTGCTGTGGGTTCACCTCCCTGGGTCTCCTGGCCAATGCCTGCAGACTGTCTCTGAAAGTGATCTCCAATGAATAACATTGGTACCGATGCTGTGTTGGTACTCTGCACCCAGCCGGTCCTGTGCCTCTGAGGGTGTAAGTTTGGTGCTGCCTTGTGGCCTCCCTTGTACTTACCTCAACTCCAGGAGATCGACCCCTGACCCTGCTTTACTCACCTGTAAGCAGCGCTTCCGCAGAGACCTCCTGTCTCTATTGGATAGCATTGGGCACCTGATGCTGTGTTGACACTCTGCACCTGGCCACCCCCATGTCGCTGAAGGTGTAAGCTTGGTGCTGCCTTGTCCCCCCTCCCCGGTGCTTGCCTCATCCCCCACAGACCAACCTCTGACACCGCTTTTACTAAACAGTGAGCAGCGAGTGAACATCCCCCCAGTCTCCTTTGACTAACATTGAGCACTACCTCCAAATTTTACCTCTGCATCCAGCTGCTCCCACGCCACTGTGGGTGCAATCTTGGCACCTACCTGAACCTTGCCCAGTGCTAGCCTAAAGCCCTGAAGACTGGGACTGTAAGTCGTGTACTTCCCAGGGAAACTGCATTCTTGTTTCCCTCCTATAGGTTAACACTGGAGACTCCGAAAATTGCAGTGTGTCAATTTTTGAAACAGCAAAGTATTTTTGATTTGAAAACTGCTTTCCTTTAGCAAATTGCTTTGGTTCAAAGCATATATAAAAGCAACTGTTATTTTTCTAAATTGATCTTGAATTTATTCTTTGAGTGTGTGTCACATTTATTGCCTCTGTGAGTACAACAAATGCTCAACTCCTTGATAAGCCTAACTGCTTGCCCAAACTACCAGAAAAGAGAAGTAGACCTATCTATTTCTGCCTCTGCAAACCTTTGGGCATCCACTGGACTCTCTGCACAGTTTATTTCATTATAGTGCACTATATAGAGAGCCAGCTTCGTACAAAAGATGTATTGGATTTCACGGGAAAAGAGATTGGGTTGTTTAAGGGTGCTAAAACCCTAAAAATAACTCTTCAGTCTGATGCAGTGTTTCCTTAAACCATCCTTACAAAATGACCACAGAAGCCATGCCAGGAATAACTCCTGTCATTGAGAGTATGCTAAAACAGGGCATTTTCAAGGAAGTCATCAGGAGTCCATGTAACTTCCTGATTATGGTCTTGCAAAAAGCAATTAAAAAGTGGAGAATAGTGCAGGATTTAAAAAAAGTAAACCAAATGGTCATCCATTCTATCCCATGGTACCAAACCATGCCATAATCCTATTCCAAATTTCTCCAAAAACAGAGGGGTTCACATCACTGACCTTTATCAGGCATGCTTCTCTGTTCCCCTTCACGAAGAGAGTTTCTCTGCGTGTTTCGGTTCCAATAGGAAATCTTGTGTGTTGTTGCATTCCTCAAGGGCATACAGATGTCCCCCATCCCATCTTAATCAGATACTCAAAAAGAGTTTAGAGACCTTGCAGTTGCCCTGCAGATTCATCCTAATCCAGTACATCAATGATATACTCATTGCGTCAATGGCAAAGGAGGCTTGTGGAGAAGGCATCATTGCCTTGCTCAACCATTTAGCTGAGAACAGGCACAACATTTCCCCCAAGAAGTTGCAGCAGAGAAGGGTATCAGAAGAGTGCCCCATAAGCGCATCGAGGTGGGCCTTAAGATGAAATTCTCCGACCACACAGAGAGAAGTACAAATGTTTTTGGGAATGGTTGGCTACTGCTGACAATGGATCCCAATTTATTTTTTATGCTAAGTTTTTACTGAGGCTGATGCAAACTGATGTCAGTGGCCAGAAACCAAGGGATGACAAGAGCATGGAAGCCTTCCAAAAGCTCAAAAATGTTATAGTGCACGCACTCTTGGAATGCCAGACTGCACCAAAGAATTCATACTTTCTAGCCATGAACCAGATGGGTATGCTTTGTCTGTGTTAACATAGATGCACGGAGAGACCAAACAACTAATTGGCTGCTTTTCGGCAACTCTTGATCCAGTGACCACAGCATGCCCGGTTGTCTCAAGGTGGTTGTAGCGGTTAGCCTGAGCATTCAGCAAACCAAGGGGAATGTGATGGGTCATCCACTTATTGCAATGGTGTAACATTCCATTTAAATTTTCATGACTCACAGCCGCACTTAACATTTGACCAACAGCTGCTTAACCCACTATGAGAGAACCATTCTGCTGCAGTAAATATTTCTATAAGAAGGTTCAACACCTTAAACCTTGCTTCTTTGTTGCCTATTCCAGACAAAGACAAAGAGGGTAATTTTGTTCACGATTGTGTGAGTGTCACAGAGTTATGCACAAAGCCAAGGCCAGATATACTTGATATACCTCTTCTTGAATCTGACCATACCATATTTGTTGATGGTTGTTGTGTGAAAGACCGACGTGGCACCCTGAAAGCTGCATATGCTGTATGCACCCGAAGTGGGGTCGTGAAAGCATCCTACTCGTGCCATGTAACCTCTGCACAAGTAGCACAATTGATTGGCTTTACTCGAGCCTGTTGTACATCAAAAGGCTAGAGGGTTACTATTTTAACTGACAGCCAGTATGAATTCAATGTTGTGCATGACTTTAGCCAGCTGTGGTCACAGAGGGGATTCATTACCTGCGCTGGCTCGCCAATAAAGAATGGGCTATATGCTTCTAACCTATTGGAGTCCTTTGAATTGCCAAAGGAAATTGTTGTGGTAAAGTGTGCTGCACACAAGAGTGGCAATGATTAGTTCTCTGCTAGCTTCGAGACATGTTGTATATACTGTGTGGGCTTTAGCCTGCCCATAGGCTTCCCATTTGCTGGCTCCATTGTCGCTCTCATATTCTTTCCCCCATATGTCCATGGCATGCATTTGTCATGCCTCTTCATTGGTATAGCCCTTCTCAAGAGCACAGACCAATTACAATATCCCTCCACTGTTTTAATTTTAGGATCTTTTTCAGGAACTACTTTTTCCTTTGTTAAAGAGCACCTAACAGGAGCACAAGTGTTTTTACTCCCTCCAAACTCCTCTGTGAACATTGCTGCAAACCGTGTTCTTCTATCCTCCTGTGCATTCAAAGACTGAGGTCAAATGCCCACAACCCCGTTCCACGTTGCTGTTCGAATACGGCATGGGTAATTGAAAATTCTGTGTTTTATTCAGGCTTATTTCAAAGATCGAGATTAAATGTCAGATGCTGTTTACACAGGACACCTGTTCCATGCCCCTACTTCCTCCTGCTTTTGTTGCTTGTTTTAGTTTTTTCTCCCCCTACCTACTCCCCATGTACATGTTGCTTCTTCCCGACCCACAACACCTCATCCCCCTCTTCCTATTGCTTATTATCCCGATCCCCTGCCCTCTGTCCCTGTTTTCCCAAGCAATCATCGGAATGAGGACAACTGCGTACCACATACTGCCAGTCCAGTATTTGCTGATATTTTATTTATAAGCACTGCAGTCTAATGCTTTGAAATGCTTCTGCGTCATAAGGGGTAGGATTTTCTTGGACTGCAGTTGTTTTACTTATGGAAGTTTACACGAGCAGAGCCATTACTGTGTCTCAAATTAACCCTACGAAGTATGAGACTCTGCCTGCGTGCTTCTTTTTCTACACTTGTGTTCCTAATTGCTTCATCTGAGTCTTTAGCGGATGCTCTAGAGGTTGGTTTTTTTGCACTTCAAAGCAAACTTCAGCGAGAGAAATGTAATCTCAGATTGTGATAAGTCTTTAGGACAGCAAGATTTGCTGACAATGGTCACTTTAAACATTTTTGCAATTTCCCTTGTTCTCTACGCATAAAGTCAATAAACAAGTGTTCATTTCCACCTTATCTTGGCAAACACTATAGCTCAAGAATGGACTGTGGCTCGGCTCAGCTCATCTTTCATGTTGTTTTGTATATATATATTAGTTGCGCGACCCTAGGGGCCGTGGTATTGTTTTGGCCTTCTTGTGATTGAGAAGAATTAGCTAAGATTGTGGGAGAGAAGAGCAGTGCAATCCAGCTGAGCTGGCAGGTTGTGCTTGGTTAGAAGTGCAGCTGATCTGCACAAAAGCAGGCTTGTCCTTATGTCCCTACGGCATTGCTGGAGTGAGAAAGCAATGTATTTAAACACAGAGGTCTCCACTGACAGAAATAACCCAGGAGAACAGCCAACAGGCAGACGTGTTTATATAAACCTTTTTCAATTTCACTGAGAAGGTAATTATGGAAATCGGATGTATTTGTTGTGAAAGACAGCGCGAAATGGACATATATATACTTTTAGCTTCAGCGCTGCCAGACCCCTTAAAAAAATGCTTGTTTCTTTTACCTCATTTTGATGATATGTGTTGTGGCCCTTTTCCCATATGTTTCAAAACCTTTGTATGTAAGCAACCGTTCTTACACTGAGAGGTTTGTGACATCACCCTGTGTACTAAACAATCTTCTTTGTCTGAAACCACATCATTTAGTTCATTATGTTACTGCTTTGGTTCTGTTGTGTGTGTCCCTTTGTGTCACACTATAGTCTAGCACAACGACATGCTCCTGTAAAGCATATCTGGGATTTGTAGCTTGTTATGGTGATTGTAGGAACGTACCCTCTTTTTGGCATGTTACCCACAATTTCTGCCTGATGTCAGTGTGTCTTTGACTGTGTCACTGGGATCCTGCTAATTAGGACCCCAGTGCTTATGGTGTATGGCCTGCTTGTCAGTGTGGCTCGCTATTTTCTAAATTGTCACTAGAGTCCTGCTGATCAGAACTCCAGTACTCAAGCTCTCTCTCTTTTTAACTTTGTCACTATAGTTTATTGACTCCATATTTCACTCCGAATTGGCACACTGCACCCCCCTCCCTTACAAGTCCCCAGTATATGGTATATAGGAATCCAGGGCATTGGGGTTCCAGGGAATCCTTATGGGCTGCAGCATTTCTTTTGCCACCCATAAGGAGACCATACAAACACTTCTTCAGGACTGCCATTGCAGCCTGTGTGAAATTGTGCATGCACGATTTCACAGCCATTTGCACTGCATCCGGTCACTTATAAGTCACCTATAAGTCAGGTCTTCCAACCCTGAAGGCTGGGTGCAAAGTACCTGTGTGTGAGGGCACCCCTGCACTAGCAGAAGTACCCCCACGTTGTCCAGGTCCATTTTCCCTGAGGGCGGGGAAACCATTATAAGTGTGCACTACATTTAGGGCAATACATTTATGTAGCTTCACAATGGCAACTCCGAATATGGCCATGTAAGGTGTCTAACAACTGGGAATTGTAGCCCAATACTGATTCCAATATTGGTTGCACAATCCCATGCACTCTGGGGGCTCCACCGTGACCCCATAGTACTGCCATAGAAATCTGAGGTTTTCACTGCAGCCCCAACTGCTGCCACCTCACAGTCTTCTGCCTTCCTGGGGCTTGAGGAGCTCAATCCCAGGAAGGCAGAACAATGTATTTCCTTTAGGAGAGAGGTGTTACACCCTCTCCTTTTGGAAATAGGTGTTACAGGCATGGGACGGGTATCCTCCCAGAGCCTCTGGAAATGCTTTGAATGGCACAGATGGTGCCCTCCTTGCATAATCCAGTCTACACTGGTTCAGGGACCCCCAGTCCCTGCTCTTGCACAAAACTGGACAAAGCAAAGGGGAGTGACCACTCACCTGTCTATCACCACCCCAGGGGTGGTGCCCAGAGCTCCTCCACAGTGTCCCTGGGTTTTGCCATCTTGTATTCCAAGTTGGTGGGGCACTCTGGGAGCATCTGAGTGGCCAGTGCCAGCAGGTGATGTCAGAGACCCCTCCTGGTAGGTGCTTACCTGGCTAGGTGACCAATCCCCCTCTCAGGCCTATTTAGGGTCTCTCCTGCTGGTGTTTCTTCATATTTGGATTGCAAGACTCCAGCAGGAATCCTCTGCATCCTTTACTTCATCTTCTACCAATGGATCAACCTCTGACTGCTCCAGGAACTCCTCAAAACTGCAACAAAGAAGCTAAGACGACTTCTGCAACATTGTATCTTCAGCTCCTGCCACCAATTGCAACAGTTTGCAGGTTGTGCATTCTCCGAAGACTGTCTGTCTTCAGCCTGCACCAGTAGAACCAAAGGAATCTCCTGTGGAGTGACGGAGTCACTTCCCTGCTTCAACAGGCACCTCTCTGCAGCAACGACCGGTGGCTTGGACCCCCTCTCCAGACGACATGCTTGGATCTAGCAACACAGGTAGTGGACTAAAGTGACTCTGGTAGTCCCACTGTCCAACTTTGGTGGAGGTAAGAGCTTGCCTCCCCGCGCAAGATAGTGCCCGTGCGCACCGCGTGATTTGCAGTTGCTAAGGCTTGTGTACGACCTTCCATGACGTTCTTCGTGCACAGCTCAGCTTAGGCCCCTAGCACTCCATCCTGCGACGCACAGCTTCCTGAGTAGTTCTCCGGCGGTGTGGGAATCCTTTGTGTCGTGCCTGCGTGGGCCTCTATTTGCACCTTCTTTGTCCCCGTGCTGTGGGACTCCAGTGCGCGCTGCCTTGTCTTCTGAGGGCTCTCTGAGTTGCTGAGAGTTCCCTCTGTCTCCCCCTCCAGGTCCCGGGCAGTGCCATTTTCCACTAACCGCAAGCTTTGCGTGTGGCAAGGCCTGTTTGTTGGAATCCAGCGACGCAAACCAGACTGCATTAATCCATCCGGCGTGGGACATCTTCTGCACCAACCAGGAACCCGCATCTGTCTTCTTTGGTGCAACACTGACTTTGTCTTCTCACCGGTGGTTCTTCTTTTGCACCTTCATCTGGGTTAGCAGGGACTCCTGTTCTCCCTGGACTCTTCAGTGCTTCTTAGACCTGGTCTCCTTCTTCCACAGGTCTTCAGGTCCAGGAATCCATCGTCGGTTTCTTGCAGTCTCTTCTTGTTCTTGCATTATCTTCTATCATGACTTGTAGTGTTTTTTAGGAAACTTGCTGTGTTTTACTCCTCATTTCCTGGGCTCTTGGGTGGGGTATTTTACTTACCTTTGGTGTTTTCTTACACTACCAGAGCCCCGCTGCACACTACTCTTGTCTAGGTGGGTAACCAACTTTTGCATTCCACTATTTTAGTATATGGTTTGTGTTCCCCTTAGGCTCATTGCAACCTATTGTGATTTTCACTATTGGCACTGTTTTTCTACTGTGTACTTACCTGTTTCTGGTTACTAGTGTATATATTGTGTAATTTACTTGAATCCTGGCATCAAACCTTTGTGTGCATCCTCTTCGAAGATGAGTCATGCAGTTGAAGCGATGCATCAGTTCTGAGATGCGGCGAGGCTGCGATTCAAGGCCTTGTTGCATCGACATCAAGTATCCTGTTGATGGGGCTTGCGATGTGAAGGCTGGTGTCGAGGATCGTTGTTCAGTCAAGGTGATGCGTAGTTTCAGATAAGCGGTGCAGCTGCAATCCGGAGTTTTGGCATGGTCGTCGAAGTTGCCATTTAGTGGAGGTACGAGGAACTTGCGCCAGGAACATTGTTGGGCAGTGGCGTTTTTTTAAGTTGGTGCATCAAGCCTAAGTCACTCTGGGTTCAACTGATGCAGGTCCAGTCCTTCTCACCCAGGCAGGGGAACAGCAGGCAGTGGGGCAGTGGGGCAGCAAGGCAGGAGTCCAGCAAAGCAGCAGTCAAGCAGTCCAGCAGACTGACAGTCCTTCAGCAGTGCAGCAGTCGGTCTTCCTGGCAGAGTATTCACAGGTCAAGAAGTGTACTGAAGTGGTGGTGTCCGAGGTCCAGTACTTATCCCAGTTGGGTCTTTGAGGTGGGGGAGACTTTAAACACAGACCTTTGAAGTGCACAGCAGTCCTCTTTCCATATCCGGCAAGTTTCAGTTTCCATTTCTATATTTAGCGCTCGCTTTGCCGAGCGTCTTTTCTCATTCTGCTCATGGTCGCGTGTGGCAGATGCTGAACTCTTGGAGTTCTAAATTTAGCGGGCTTGTAAATCGGAGTGCTGTGCATTCACACGAAGAGACGCGTGTTCTTTCGTCTCTCAGCCGGATTAGGTGTTTTTCTCCCCGTTTTTACACCCCTGTGCTTGTACACTGGGGTTGCAAAAGAATTGGTATTCAGGCTGGGCCTGTTATTTTTTTCTGTTTGATTCTAGGGCAGCTCCCTCCACGCCTTAAATTAATTAATTATTTTTTCTGCCCTACATATACTTTTTCTGCACATTTCTGCTCTGTGTTACAGCATGGCTGGTTATGAAGACCAGGCTGATGATGCATATTATTTAGATGAACCTGCTGGTTCTTTTGAACAGGACTTAGTGTATGCCCTGGACGTTGGGGTGCGTCATACAGTTAACCAAGACTTGGCACAGGCTATCAAACTCATTAAGCATCACCTTATTGGTTTTGCGGAGCAACAGGGCTGGGTGGCCCCTTCAGGCTTTCAGTATATTATTGAACCGTCCCTATCTGCTGGTACCCAATCCATCAAGCAGAGTCATAACCCGCACTCTGCAGACTTTGAGAACCTTATCAGGGCTATGGGCAAGGAGCAGGATTATAATGCATCGACCCAAAAGAAAGCCGCGAGTGACCCGGCTTCTTCCTCTTCTGATCTTTCATCTGAGCAGGGGGATGACCCCCCGTAAAAGCAAGAAGTTCTTACTCCTAAGGTCTTGACCTTTGAACTGGGGGACATTGTCCATCCCTGTTCTTTGCTGTGGTTGCCACCTCCTGAGGTAGCGGATTATGTGGAATCCCACATCAGACATAGTTTTGACAAGGAAGTTCGCTCCAGACTGTGGTTTGAATGTCCCAGGTCAGATTTCCCTTCCAAGGTGACAGAGACCCTGGAATTGGATCCTACCTTAGTCACTTTCCTTAAAAAATCTGCTTAGGATCCAAAGAAAGGCATAGATCGCGCCTGGCGTGGGTGTCAGGACAAACTGTTGGACATTTCTGGCCCACTGACAAAGATTTTAGACCTGGCTTTTCAAGCCAAGAGGAGAAGCAATTTACCCGGATGTTTTGGCCGGTTGGGCTCAGACAGCACTGTGCTTCCTGGGCAATGCAAATTGTGTCATCTCTTCGGGTCGTCGTCATTCCATCTTGATTAAGTTAGACCCCCAGTTGGCAGACATTGCTACCTCTGAGTCAGGCCCTGTAGCGCAGGGCTTACTGTTTGGTTCTCCTTTTATCAAGGAGCTTTCAAAATTAGACGGGTGCTGCGTCCACTTTTTCGAGGGACCGGACGCTACAGAGGGCGTGCCTTCAGTCGCTTCAACCAGCAAGGCCCTCAACGTGGATATTACCACCAAGGAAGAGGCGGCTTTTAGGAGTATGACTCCTCCTCTTCAACCTTCTACCCGTCCCGACCGAGAGCGGGTCGTTCCAGGTTCCACAGAGGGAGATCCAAAGGCCAACAATCTTTCTCCCAGGAGTCAGGATCCACAGGTGAGCTTGATTGCAAGTTCAGATGTAATGTTGGGGGACAGAACGAAGAGTTTTCTGCAAGCATGGTATCAAATTACTTCCGATGCTTGGGTCCTGGAGACCGTGCAGGGGTTCAAGCTAGAGTTTTACGAGTCCCCGTTCCAACAGTGTCTTCCCTGCCCAACATATTTTTCCCTTCAAGAGCACAGTTTCATCTCCGCAGAGGTTTCTGCTGTGTTAGCAAAAGGCACCATTGTCAAGGTATCAAAACACCCTTCCGGGTTTCTCAGTCTGGTGTTTCTGGTGGACAAAAAAGGGGTTGGTTCACGTCTTGTTCTGAACTTAAAAGAATTTAACGGTTTTTTACTGTACCGACATTTCAAGATGGAGGGCATTAACTTACTGAGAGACATCCTCCAAGAGGGAGACTGGATGGTTTGTTTAGATTTAAAGTATGCTTATCTGACCATTCCTATTTTTCCTCCACACCGGAGATTTCTTCAATTCCTTAGGGAAAGCACTTATTACGAATACAAGGTTCTCCCATTTGGCCTGTCATCAGCCCCCTGGTGCTTCACGAAGGTGATGCGACCAGTGGTAGAGTCCCTGCGTTCTCAGGGGGTCCGTCTAATAATCTATGTAGACGACATTCTAATCATGGCCCAAGACCTGGACCTTCTGCATTCCCATCTGGCGTGGACCGTGTCTCTGCTTCAGAGCTTGGGTTTCATAATCAATGCCCAGAAATCTATTCTGATCCCATCTCAACAGATGGATTTTCTGGGATTCCGGATAGACTCCATCAGGTCTCAATTGATACTTCCCCTGGTGAAAATGAATTCAATCAAGAGGGAATTGAGATCTCTATTGTCCAGACAGACTGTATCATTGATGGCGATTGCCCGCATGGTGGGCCTGCTCTCTTCATCTATCCAAGCAATATTTCCGGGCCCTCTCCATTACAGAGCCCTTCAGCGGTTGAAGATCTCCATTCTTCAGAAGGGCCTCAGTTATGCGGACCAAGTTCTCCTATCGGAGGAGGCTCGTTCAGAGATGAATTGCTGGATGGAACACATGGAACCGTGGAACGGCAGAGCTATCTTCAGCTCTTCCCCGGATGTTGTAATAGAGTCTGATGCCAGTCGCTGGGCCTGGGGAGCCCGTTGCGGATTAGTCTCTATGGGAGGCCATTGGTCCAGTACGGAACTGAATCTCCATATCAATTGTTTGGAGCTTCTAGCGGGCTAGTTTGCAATCAAGAGCCTCTCCCCTCTCAAGGCGAACTGTTGTATCCTTCTGCGCATGGACAATATCTAAGCGGTGAGATATGTCAACAAATTGGGGGAAACCCGTTCCTGCATTCTAGCAGAGATTGCCAAGGACTTTTGGCACTTCTGTCTACAACACAGGATCTCGTGATTCTGGAATATCTGCCAGGTGTAGTGCTTTCCTCTTATTTAGTTTCTAAGCACTAACATAACACAACAGAAATGCACTTCTGAGGTCAAAGAAGACTTTTATTGTTATTTTATTCTTCCCCAACCACAATGTTTATGAATGAATGACGAATTAGTAGCTTTCAAGTCCGCGTTAATCAAACAAAATATATCAGTTTGCAATATACACAGCAGGTTATATTTATAAGATATTGAATGCAAAGCAAAACAAATACTTCACCGTGTGGGAACTATTCACAGCTTCATCTTTCTAAGGTCTGCAAGCTGAGGACCCCTGTCAGCCGCGAGAAAGAGAGATTCATCTACCCACACGGGATTGCTGGCAGCCTGCGCCAAGCTCCAGCACGAGGTCCGGCAGATTCGAATCTGACTCTCTGCAGCCTGTTACATTCGTTACAAAGGTGTGCCCCCTCCTCTCAGACCTGGGAAACTGAGCAAGCCTTTTGGAGACTGGCCAGGTCTCCAAGACTACTCCTGTTCCCAAGCTCAAGGGAAGAGAAACGACGCCCATGTACTCTCTCTTATCAGGTCTAGTCTACTGTGAGAGCAAAACATCTTGGTTCTCTGGTGCAAAAACACAGCTTGGAAAAATACAGAACTCCACGTTAAAGGCAATGGGCAGCTAACCTAAATATCAAATGCAATGTCATGTTAAAGGCAATAGGCAGCTAACCTAAATATCAAATGCAATGTCTAGTGTCATGTCAAAGCCAATAGGCATCTAAGCTGAATACAAAATACAATGTCTTATATCATGTCAAAGCCCATAGGCAGCTGAGCTGAATACAAAATGCAATGTATAATATCATGTCAAAGCCAAAAGGCAGTTAAGCTGAATACAAAATGTAATATATGATATCATGTCAAAGCCAATAGGCAGAATATCTAATAGCATGTTAAAGTCAATAGGCAGCTAAATTGAATACATCATGTCAAAGTCAATAGGCATGCAATGTCAAAGCCAATAGGCGGCTAGACTGGATACAGCGTGTCAAAGCCAATAGGCAGAATACAGAATGTAATGGCTAATGCAATGTCAAAGCCCATAGGCGGCTAAACTGAATACAGAAAGTAATGGCTAATGCCATGTCAAAGCCAATAGGCAGAATACAGACTAATGCAATGTCAAAGCCCATAGGCGGCTAAACTGAATACAGAAAGTAATGGCTAATGCCATGTCAAAGCCAATAGGCGGCTAAACTGAACAAAACATACCATGTGCTACTGGTGAACATTGAGCAACTAATATGCGCAGTGGTGAAACACAAAGTCATTGGTCAAAACAAAACTTATCAAATGGCAGGACATTCCGCCCTTTGACCAATGAATTTTTGTTTCATATATCTCATATTTCAAACAAAAAAAAAAAAACATCAGCACAAAAAACATTATGATCAAAGCAATCCCTGTAAAGCAATAGAAGTGAATTAACACATTGATCTCATAACCTTTCACATCAGATACATCTACATAGAAAAGACTGGGCACACATTTTTTTTTTTTTCTCTGAATGAGTCTCTAATTCAACAGTGTTAGCAATTTGATGTGGCATGAGTTCTGCTCATGTAAAGGTGCACGGTCCACCTGAAAGGTTTTCTGGAAGGTAAGCAAAAGTCAGAGTTCCATACGAGAGGGGAAAAAAAAAAAAACACAGCAAACAAGTTGAACTTGAACTGAAGGCGCAGTTTGCGCAAAATGGATCCATGGTGCTGGCACTTTACTCAGCCAGGTTCAGGTTGGGGATTCGGTCCCTTCCCCGACCCCACACGCACACACCGGAAGGGGGACCACACAGCGCACTCAGGGACAGTGGCGAAACGTGGTCGGATCTGCAAAAGAAACAAGTATGACTTTTCTTGCAAATAACATTTTTCATTTAAACTGCACCCTTCCTCTTTCTTTCCCTGTTTTATAATCAGCAGGACGTTTTTGAGGCCCTTTGTTATATTTTCTGCAGGTTCTGGAGGGTCACTTGGGGCTTCAGCCCACACATCAGCACTGAGGTTTTTATCTGCTGCACCACAGCTTCCCTTTTCTTGCACTGTCAGAAGGGCTGGGGCAGACTCCTTCTTTACCAAACCTCCATTCACTGCATTTTTGTCAAGTTGGGCCATTCTGTCTCCAATTTGTATGAATGAATCAGATTCTTTTCTAGGTATCAGCATAATTTCGATTTTTCCTTGGTAATTTGCAGCAATCACTTTCCCTAAAACCTGATCAATTTGCCATTTCTGTTCTGGTAACTTTCCTCTCCCCAACTGCTCTGTGACTGCTTGCATGACAGATTGCTTTTGTGCATGCTGCACAGTTTTTATCAAATCTAGGGGAATGGGCATCTCTCTCATCTCTGCCCACCTGTAAGTGGCCTTTTCACATTTCTGGGGCACCCACATAGCCATCCCCACTAAGGCAGAATTCTGGGTGAACACTTCTCTCTCTGCATTTTTCTCATTAACATCTGCAAGGTAATTGAACCAGTTAGGTGCTAAAACATTATCAAAGAACCAAAAATCAGCGTAAAAATTACACATCTCACGTAGCTCTTGCTTTAAAATCTGACACACATTATACAACGCTGTTCCTTCTACTGTGCCAGAAAGCAACATTTCAGTCAATGGATCATTAGTAAAACAAACATGTTTTTTATCTTCAGTAGACACGAATTCAAATGGTGCACACAATTTCATTGGTAACTCTTTTATCTGTGGTACTCTAGCCCTGTCTTGCAAGTACCAGATCCATTGTATGATTCTAGCTAGGGGCAGTATTTTCTTCCCTTGTTCTTGAATTACATGTACATAAGTATTTCCTTCTTGCACTGCGCAGAAACCTAAAGTCTGCATTATTTCATTTGCCAAATCACAAGCGCGCAACTGCATATAATTTTTCACAGTGACCATATACAAAAGTGTTAGGATTTCACTCAAATGAGGGCTATTCTTTTTCCAAAAATCAAACAAGCTAATGAAACTCGGTGTCTCTTTCTCTAAAATCTTTCCTTTTACTTGGGCATTTTGCAACGGTAACTCGTAAATCACATTCTGAGCTCTCTCGTCCGTGTTATCAGTTAAGGAATGCACTTTGGCTACCAAAAACCTTGGCTCACACGGAAACTCAGTGCAGCTCGGAGCTGTCTTAACCCCCTCATTACTGGAATGGGACAAGAAAGATTCTTCATTTTTATAACTTTCAGCATTATTTTGAATTATCGTATCCTGGCTAATTTGCTCACGTAAATTCCTATTTTCATGTTCCAACTTCCTACATTTCTCCTGCATTTCTCTGTAAGCAGATAAAGGTATCCAGACCTTTCTGTCATCATTACTTCCAAAACACACTTTTTCTACATATATACAACGGGAATTATTTCTCAAAACAACATCAGGCATTTTAGCTACACATGCATTTTCTTCTGTAATTCCCCAAACAGAAAACAATTCACAGTTTTTCTTAGCACCATCAGGCAGTTCATCAACACATGTATTCTCAGACATTGTCTGCCGTGCTACTGTGATTCTCCAAACAGAAAACAATTTCTGTAATTCTCCAAACAACAAAAAACAATTACACTTTTAAAGTGTGCACTTAGAAATCTACTAACTCGTCAAACCCCTTCTCAATCACCTCTTAATGACCGACACCCCACGACTCCAGGTACCAATTGTAGTGCTTTCCTCTTATTTAGTTTCTAAGCACTAACATAACACAACAGAAATGCACTTCTGAGGTCAAAGAAGACTTTTATTGTTATTTTATTCTTCCCCAACCACAATGTTTATGAATGAATGACGAATTAGTAGCTTTCAAGTCCGCGTTAATCAAACAAAATATATCAGTTTGCAATATACACAGCAGGTTATATTTATAAGATATTGAATGCAAAGCAAAACAAATACTTCACCGTGTGGGAACTATTCACAGCTTCATCTTTCTAAGGTCTGCAAGCTGAGGACCCCTGTCAGCCGCGAGAAAGAGAGATTCATCTACCCACACGGGATTGCTGGCAGCCTGCGCCAAGCTCCAGCACGAGGTCCGGCAGATTCGAATCTGACTCTCTGCAGCCTGTTACATTCGTTACAAAGGTGTGCCCCCTCCTCTCAGACCTGGGAAACTGAGCAAGCCTTTTGGAGACTGGCCAGGTCTCCAAGACTACTCCTGTTCCCAAGCTCAAGGGAAGAGAAACGACGCCCATGTACTCTCTCTTATCAGGTCTAGTCTACTGTGAGAGCAAAACATCTTGGTTCTCTGGTGCAAAAACACAGCTTGGAAAAATACAGAACTCCACGTTAAAGGCAATGGGCAGCTAACCTAAATATCAAATGCAATGTCATGTTAAAGGCAATAGGCAGCTAACCTAAATATCAAATGCAATGTCTAGTGTCATGTCAAAGCCAATAGGCATCTAAGCTGAATACAAAATACAATGTCTTATATCATGTCAAAGCCCATAGGCAGCTGAGCTGAATACAAAATGCAATGTATAATATCATGTCAAAGCCAAAAGGCAGTTAAGCTGAATACAAAATGTAATATATGATATCATGTCAAAGCCAATAGGCAGAATATCTAATAGCATGTTAAAGTCAATAGGCAGCTAAATTGAATACATCATGTCAAAGTCAATAGGCATGCAATGTCAAAGCCAATAGGCGGCTAGACTGGATACAGCGTGTCAAAGCCAATAGGCAGAATACAGAATGTAATGGCTAATGCAATGTCAAAGCCCATAGGCGGCTAAACTGAATACAGAAAGTAATGGCTAATGCCATGTCAAAGCCAATAGGCGGCTAAACTGAACAAAACATACCATGTGCTACTGGTGAACATTGAGCAACTAATATGCGCAGTGGTGAAACACAAAGTCATTGGTCAAAACAAAACTTATCAAATGGCAGGACACCAGGAAGCAGCAACCTCGTTGCGGACTGGCATTCTCGGCATCTGAGAGATTACAGCGATTGGAGGCTTCACCCCAAGGTATTCCGGGCACTCTATGCCCGGTGGGGTCCGTTTTCGATAGACTTGTTTGCATCCCGCCTCAACCGGTAGATCAAACATTTTGTCAGTTGGAGGCCAGACCCGGAAGCATCAGCTACGGATGCTTTCCTTCAGCACTAGTCTCAGGATCAAGGGTATGCTTTTCCTCCCTTCTTGATGATCCCCAGGGTGTTGGCGCAGATCAGGCGTCAACAAGCGGATCTGATTCTAGTGACGCCTCTGTGGAGGTCTCAGGCCTGGTTTCCGCTGGCTATGGAGTTGAGTTGTGATCATCCATTTCTACTCCCTTTCAGGAGAAATCTCCTTCAGGACCCTCTGAGCCTTCCTCATGTATTGGTTCTGTCGGGTCAGTTGTCCCTTGTGGCTTGGCGTCTTTCAGGGAAAGATGGAGTATCCCAGGACTTTCGCAGGAATCTTCCGATTTCATTGCGGGCTCCTGGTCCTCCAGTACACACAAGAGATACGCTTCTGCTTGGAAACGCTGGAGTGCTTGGTGTAGTGCTCGGGGCGGAAATCCTTCTTCAGCAGATTGCAGTCTGGTCCTAAATTTTTTATCTTCTTTAGCTGCGTCAGGTCTAGCTTATCGATCAATTAATAATTATCGGTCTGCTATATCTGCGGGTCTACCTATTGAGGGCAAACCTATTCGGGAGCTTCCCATTGTTTGTAAATTGTTGAGGGGTATCAGATTGGCTAATCCACCTCGTCCACGTTACTCTACTTTGTGGGATGTAAACATTGGCCTACGTTTTTTGGAATCATGGCCGTCCAATAGATTTCTGTCTAGAAAGCAACTTTCGGCCAAACTCACGATGTTGTTAAGTTTAAGCTCTTGTAAGAGAGTCTCGGATTTTAGAGCTCTGGACTTAGCAGGGAGGGTTTTTTCTCCCGAAGGAGTGATTTTTTCCATTTCACGAAGAACTAAATGTAATTTGAAATCGGTGTCTTATCCCTGTTTTATGGCCAATCCCAAACTGTGCGTGGTGCAATGTCTCAGAGCTTATGAGGTGAGTACAGAGGAGTTTTGTTCTGATATGGGGGGTCAATTACTCATTCCTTGGTTAAACCTTATCACCCTGTTTCATCAGCCACTCTGGCTAGATGGATGCGATGGTTATTGAATGAAGCAGGCAATGGTATATCTAAATTTGGTGCTCATTCCTCCAGAGGTGCTATGGCATTGAAGTCTTTTGCTTTGGGTTCACGTTTAGAAGACATTTTAAGGGCGGCAGATTGGTCTTCCTCATCTACATTTAAAGCATTTTACTGTAAACCTATTGTTGATATTGCATCTGTGGTAGTGAATCAGCTTTGAACAAGCATAATATGAGCCTCCGGTCCTGACATAGAATAAAGAATTTTCTAGCATTCGCGTTAAGAATTTTTCAATTCTATTAAGGACACGGAGGCGAGGATTATCCCACCGCACTGTTGATATATTATTGTGCATTATGATAATGTGAGATTTTTTATGGACATGATTATTGTATTTCAGTGCTTTCCCCCCCTCATTGATAGTATGTATAAAGATCATTTTATGATGTTGTTTTTAAGATCTGATTTTTTCTCCTTTTTTGGAAATGAAGGGCCATATGTACGAACACTTTTTCCCATAGACGCAGAATGGGGAAAAAACTTTGCTACATCTGGCCCGAAGAGAAGTAAATTATCACGGCGTTCTTTTCGTTCTCAGTTTCCCGGATGGATGGGATTTTCTCCTTCTGGTGCTCCAGGTTGTTCCCTTCTAAGGAGTTTCGGGATTTCATGTTAAAGACTTGAGCTGTTATAAACTGTTGTGATTTTTTTGGCGAAGAAAGAGGAGTTGATCTGTGTGAGGCAGCACTTTATAGGAGTCCTCCTCTATGGTCACCACGTGGTAAAGAGACTGAGAAATTTCCTAGCTAACGTGAAGGAAAGTTTCAATTCTATTAAGGACACGGAGGCGAGGATTATGGCTTATCTTTCTTCACTCTTTATTAACAGCAAGTTCAAAGTGCAACATAAAAAACTACAACACCCATGGTACATGTAGCCATGGCAACCAATGTCCAATAATGACACTATCCGACAATCCGTATATATAGGAGTCCGTGTCGGTGTCCTTCCTCAGCTTCACTGCGACTGGAAGTTAAGGTGTCCTTAGGTTGGTGCAGATTCTTTACCTATGGAGAAAAAAATAGTAAGATAGGGAGCCATGTCCTGAAATGCATAAACAGGTGCAGTGATTCACAACGGACCGAGAAGCCCACTCCCCACAAGAAAAAGAACAATATTAATTGCCCGCAATATTATCCTGTTAGAACATGAGCAGTCTAAAATGATTTCATTCCAAACTAATAAAGAATGAATACCACCTCCAAACGTGTTGACTCCGTTCTTGGGTGGGTGACATGTCCGAAATGTCGGGCGGGATAATCCTTGTCTCCGTGTCCCTAATAGAATTGAAACTTTCCTTCATGATAGCTAGGAAATTTCTCATTCAATGTCAGGACCAGAGGCGAGGATTATGCCTGTTCAAAGCTTGCTCACCACCAGTGAGGCTGCCTCATGAATCGGCTTAAAATAGAATCTCTTGAACGTAGATTATGACGACCAGTCGGTCGCGTTCATGATGTCTTCCAGCCTTCCCCCTACCTGGATGGCTTTGGAGGCCATGGCCCCCCGAGTGGAATGCGCTCCGAAGACCTGTACATTGATGCCGGCTTCCATCAGAATCCATCTGACCCACCTAGCAATGGAGGAAGAAGAAACGGCCCTAAAGGGTTTCTTTAGGGAGATCAACAATTGTCGTTCTCCCGGTGGCCGGAGTTCAGCCGTCATTTCCTTGTATGCCTTCAGACATCTCACTACGCAGAGTTTGGGAGAATGTTCAAAAGCTGGATAAGTTACAGACCTGGTATTACATTTCGTTCTCCTGGACACAGTGAAGGTTACTCCCTCCGGAGAGAACACTCTAGCCGATATATCCAGAGCCCTCACATCCAAAACTCGCTTACACGAGATGAGGCATAGCAAAATAGCTAGCTTCCCTGACAACTCTTTGTGTGAAAGATACTGGTTGTCTTGCCAAGCGGACAGCAGACGCAGCACCAGACTGACGTCCCACAGCTCAGAGTATCTGGGTTCAGGGGGACGGCTCAATCTGATGCCATTCAGCAACTTGCACACCCACCGGTGCTCCCCCACTGGGCAGTTGCCAACTGGGGGGTGCACTGCCGAAATCACCGACCGCGCTGAATTAATCGAGCAGTACGCTTGGCCGGCTTCCGCCAGTACCGCCAAGAAGTTTACGACATCTGTAATTTGGGCCCCCATGGGATCAACGTGTCTTCCCACACACCAACGTGCCCAGCGATTCCAGGCCGATCTGTATCTTTTACAATTGCTTGGGGCCAGGCCTGTCTGATAAACTTTTCAGCCTGTTGCGAAAGTCTGTGGTCCGACCAATGAGACCTGAAATCCTCCAAGCCACTAGAGAGAGATGGCCCTGAATGACCAGTGGGTGAAACCGTCCCTCTGGACTCAAAAGTATGGATGGGAAATCCGGTAGCAGAACCGGAATGTTGCAAGAGAGTTCCAGAAGAGTGGGAAACCACACCTGAGACCTCCACAAGGGGGTGATGAGGATCACTGTCGCTCCCTGGCGACGTATCTGCGCTGTCACTCTCAGGATCAAGAGGAAGGGGGGAAACGCATAACTCCGATCCCGACCCCAATCCTGAAGGAAAGCGTCCACTGCTGTCGCCCCGGGGTCTGGACGCCAACTGAAGTACTGTGGTAGGTGGGTGTCCCACCTGGACGCAAAGAGGTCCACTGCGCAGGGACCCCAGCGCCTCAGGAGTGCGAGGAATACCGCTCTGTCCAACTGCCAGTCGCTGGAATCCTCCAGGAATCTGGAGTTCCAGTCCGCCATGGTGTTCTGGGAGCCTGGAAGGTACTCCGCTGTCACCGATATCTGCCGTTGGAGGCAAAAGTGCCAGAAGTCCTTCGCCATCCCTGCAAGAGCCCTCGAGCGGGTGCCCCCCAAACGGTTCATATATTGCACCGCTGAGATATTGTCCATTCTCAATAGTATGCAGCAGGAAACTCTGTCCCGCGTAAGGGACTTGATGGCAAATGAGCCCGCTAGGAGCTCCAGGCAGTTGATATGCAGGCTGAGCTCCTGCTGGGTCCAACGTCCCCCAAAGGAGATGTTCCCACATCGAGCCCCCCAGCCGTAGCAGCTGGCGTCCGACTCTATCACAAGGTCCGGCGAGGCTCCGAAGATCACCCTGCCGTTCCATGCCTCCATGTGATCGAGCCACCACTGGATCTCTGTCCACGCCTCCTGGGAGAGAGAGATCAGTTCGGAGTACGTGAGAACGCGTTGTAAGTGATAAGCCTTCAGACTCTGAAGGGCCCTGTAATGAAGCGGGCCTGGAAAAATGGCCTGTATTGAGGAGGAGAGGAGTCCCACTATTCTGGCCAGTTGCCCGAGTGAGATTCTGTCGTGCCGCAAGACCTTCAACAATTCCTTCTTGATTTTTGCTATCTTCGAGCCCAGGAGACTGAGAGTGGCCACCTGGGAATCGATGAGGAAACCCAAGAAGGTCATGGATTGGGATGGCCAAGGGTCTGACTTCTGGGCGTTTATGACAAACCCCAGGTCTTGGAGGAGCTGCATAGTTATGTTTGCATTGGACACTAGGCGCGTGCGCGATTGGTCCATCAGCAGGATGTCGTCGAGGTAGATGATCAACCGGATCCCTGCGACCGAGGGTACTCCACCACTGGCTTGAGCAGTTTCGTGAAGCACCAAGGTGCTGATGACAGGCCGAAAGGCAGGGACGTGAACTCGAACACCTGATTCCTCCAGACGAACTGCAGGAATCGGCGATGAGGGGGAAAAATCTTGACCGTCAGGTAGGCATCCTTGAGGTCGAGCCGGATCAGCCAATCCCCTTGTAAAAGTAGGTCCCTGAGCATGTGGATGCCTTCCATTTTGAAGTGGCGGTAGACCACCCACTCATTGAAGGCTCTGAGATTGATGACGGACCGAAACCCTTTGTCTTTCTTCTCGACCAAAAAGAGATTGCTCACAAACCCCTTGGGATGACGAACAGACTCGAAAATAGCCTCCTTGCGCAGGAGATCCCGCACTTCTGAGTCCATCAGTGCGGTGTCTGGTTCCGAAAAGACGAGAGGCCGAGGGAGCACCTCCTGAACCGGAGTACCCCAGAACTCTATGTGGAACCCTGACACCGTCTAGAGAACCCAGGCGTCAGAAGTTAATTGGGCCCACTTGTGTGCGAATAGGCGCAGCCTGCCCCCGAGCACCTGAGGGGAAAAAATGGTAGTACTCACTGTCGCTCCACCTCGGGCACCTCTTCTGCCTTTCTCTCTACCCCGATTGGGGAAGAAGGCACCTTGTCTGCCATACCTCCATCCATTGTTCATCGCTGGGTAGGAGTTGGGGCCTTGCTGCAACGAACGGCCGGAGGAGCGACCCCTGCCTCTTCCGGCCCCTCCAAAAACCTTCCCGGGAAAAATCTTTTTGATGGAGGTTTGCGCCTTATCCAGAGCTGAGAAGGTGGCGACAAACTTGCCTAGCTCCTTTACAAAGGGGTCGCCAAACAGATTCCCTTAGGCAATAGCCCCTGCTTCTGAGTTGGAGAGTTCTCCTAGCTTGGGGTCGACCTTAATGAGGAGGGATCTTCTTCTCTCCGCAGAGAGGGCACAATTAGCATTGCCCAATAGGCATACTGCCCTCTGGGCCCATCCTGCTACAATGTCCGTAGCCAGGGCAGAGTTGGTGCATTTCGCGTGGTCGGCTAGTTGGATGATCTGAGTGAGAGGTACCAGGACATCCAACAGCTTGTCCTGGCACCCTTGCCAGCAGCGATCGATACCTTTTTTGGGGTACTTCACGTACTTTGCACAAAACGTGCACATTTTAGGGTTGATCTCCAGCATTGCCGCTACCCTATCAGGTAGCATCGGGTGCGGGCATTCCGACCTCAGCCAGGCCCCTGACCTCCTTATCGAGAGGCTGCCTGATCTTACTGACGACATAATCCGCCACCCTCTTCTCAGGGCGCCACTCCGAGGACCTAGGATAGTAAATGTCCTCGGGTTGAAACATGTCAGCATCGGAGTTCTCAGCCTCCTGCGGGTCGGCAAAATTAGAATTCGGATGCCACGGTCGTCCGTAATCTTGCTCCTCGTCGGAGGAAGAGTCCCCTTCCGTGTCCCCCTCAACCCGCTTGGGTGACCCAATCTCAGGGTCCGATATCTGGTGAGCCACCTCACCGGTCTCTCCGGGGTCAGAACCCTCCCGGAAGGGTGGACGCCTGAGCGTGCGCGCACTCGTGTGAAAAACTTCAGTAAGGGTGCTGAAGCCCTCCAGGTGTCCCGCGTCAAGCTTGCGTAAGCTCTTGGGCCCCGCCGTACCCTTAAGGTCGGTCCCTGTCCCTCCCACCGTACCCGTCCTCTTAAATACGTGATCCGACAGTTTGGCCACGCTCTCCCTCAAGGGGGCCAAGGCCCTAGAAATGGCATGCGTGAGGAGAACATCCACCTCAGGGGAAAGAGTCAGTTGAGAGGTGCCCTCAGGGTAACTATCATGGTCCTGCATGGACTGCATAAGGGCAGACACAGAAGGGTCCAGACAGGAGAATACTCCCTAGAACCGTGTATAAGGGAAGCCCCCGCGCTCCTGTCAAACAAAGTAGAAACTTAATGTCTCAGGGCGTGATGCACGATCGCTGGGTTCTCCAAAGAAGGATCGCGATACAACCGTCAAACGGTGTCTCTGCGGGGGTTGGAGGGTTCTAGTGAACAAAAAGCCCACTTTGAACCCTAGCGCGTAACTCAAAAGTGAACAAGCACTTAATCGCTGAGAGAAACGCGTTGGGCACCGGAACACGCAAAAGAGCGCCCTCTGGTGGTCCCGACGTAGATTAAAGAAAAATCTGTGCTCGGGCGATGAAATTGCCTGCCGCGCGATGTGGTTGCTAAGCAGCCACTAACAACAGTGCAGCGAACGCTAAAACACAGAGAAACACAACGTTAGGCAAGAAAAAATCTGTAACGACCCTCTCTCAACTCAGAGGCAGTAAGGGAAGCACCTAAACTGACAAATGAGCAGCGAAGAAAGAGGAAGGACACCGACAGGCCTCCTATATATACAGACTGGCGGATAGTGTTATGATTAGACATTGGTTGCCATGGCAAGGTGTTGTAGTTTTTTATGTTGCACTTTGAACTTGCTGTTAATAAAGAGTGAAGAAAGATAAGGGATTATCCTCGCCTCTGGTCCTGACATAGAATTTGGGAAATATAGTTTTTTGTTTTGGTCATTTTGATTGGCTGCTGTTGAATAAAAGCATAGAAAGAGAAGCATAATCCTCGTCTCCTTGTCCTTAATAGAATTGAAATATTCTTAAGGCGAATGGTAGAATTTTTTTTATCACCGCTCCGATCCTGCTGCTCAGCACCCGCTTTAGGAATGAATATTAAATAGACTGGAAACCTTAACACAAGACAATGAAGTGGTGACTGATTCAAATATGGCTGCACCAAGACGCAGCGTTATACGTACTTGGTTTGCATAACCGCAACCAAAGTTGGAACGGAGAAGGGGATCCACTCCAACATGGCTCCAATGACATTGTAGTCCTTCTTCTATGACACCCTTCGGTTAGCGTCGAGTCTGCGCTCCAATAGGGACTCCTAACATGGCTATGCTGGGACAGCCGGCCCGCACCCTCCGGGCCCTCCTTCGCGAGCTGCGGCTTCTTCAGGGGCCCCAGTACCGGAACACTGCCGCCTACCAATATATACGGGAGCAGAGCGCGCGACACAGGGTAAGGACGTTTGAGGTCGCAGGAGAAAGGAAAGATGGAGCTTAGTGTGCTTCAGACAGTTTTGCATCTGCGTCTCATGGGGCGCATCAGCTCTTTCCACAGCAGTAATGACCGTCCGGTTATAGCCTAGAAATATGTCCGACCCCCAGTAGTCGTTAGGCTCTCGACACTTGAGTCCAAAAACGCTCTGTGACCTCGTGGTTCCTAAACCTACACCTTTAAAAAAAATCAAATGTAGTCCAGATGTTGAGCGAAACGTTAAAAAAATCGTAAATTAGTAAAACAATGTTATGCTTAGTTCGTGATAAGGTAAGGTAGCTTTGGCCTGGCGCTACTGATTCAGGTGCATGCAGCAACATATTTTAGCGTAAATAGATTATTTAAGATAAATTCATACCTATTAGAAAATTAAGCAAGCCTTATTCGGTAGCCCAATCTAAAAAATAAAAAAAAGGCTTAATTCAATATAGTTAGGAGAACACGGCTTATTGCATAAAATGATCAAATCATTGCCCCTTTTGGAAAAATCACTTGTGCAACGCAATGTTTACATGCGCTGTTGCCTTTGAAATGAATGCCACCAAATTATTTTTCAAAATGCTTATTGCTCATGTGAAGAACATTGTAATTCATTTTTATTCATTCATCCGTTCACAGTTGTTATAAATGTAGTCACAATCAACACGTGTTTTGTAAGCCACTTCCCTGAGAAACAGATAAATTCAAACCCCACACTTCCATTTAAATAACAGACAGAACACACTTATAAGCTTGTCGGTGAAAAAGGAGCAGGAATTTTTCATAATTTTCCCAAATCCACATTCTTAGCAGAATCAACTTTAAAACAAACAAAACACACAGTCATCCATTATTATTTAGCTTGTAAATTAGTTTACAGTTGCCTTTTTCCAGTAGAAGTTTCTAACAGGACCATTGATTAGATGAAATTCTAAACAGTTGTCACCTGGTCACTCTTTAATTCTCACATCTGAATATTCGCATAATTATGTGGCGTTTGCAGGTTCTGAACATTCACGAGGGGCCAGAGACGCCCTGATAACCCCCCCACAATTTTGTTTTCACTAATGACTGAGCTGCCAAAAATCTCTGGAATGCGCTTGTTAGTTCAAAGAAGATATTTATTATTTCACCACAAGGTTCCTAAAAGGAGATTAGCATGTTTAAAAATAGTTAAAGCAATGAAAGGAAAATATACCAAAATAATTCTCCACTGCAATGTATACAGCAAATATATGTATTTATATTATACTGCAAAGCAAATAATGAAGTAAAAATACATCACCGTAGGGCCTGCCAAGCTCTTCATCTTTCTCATGCTAGCAAGACGATGACCCTGTTCGACTGCGAGAAAGAGATCTCCACCCTCACGGTACAGATATCAGGTATCCAACATCAAGAATCCTGATTGAGGCCACTCACCCTCTCACTGTTGCACTGGGTCTTTTTATATCTTAAAAAACCAAAAGGAGCTTTCTGGAAAACCCCCTCATTTCGCAATTCAAACATGCTGGCTAGTTTAGGTCAGGGTTTAAAGAAACTGGTTGGAACTGGCCAGTTTCCCAAGGTGTCTCTCTCAAACCTAAGCCGTTCCCTGCTGTACCATAAACATCTATCTAGTACATCTTTATCATGCTGACTGATTAACTCCTCCATATTATGTACTAGCTCTTCGGTGATAATATGTCCTAGCTCTTTGGTGAGAAAGAGCACGAAAACAAACACAGTATACAATGTGGAAAAGTACCAGCAACTTCAACATGGCAGTGTCTAATGCTACGATAGTCAATAGGCAGCTAAACTGAATACAAAATGTAGTCTTCAACTGGTGAACACTAGACAGCTAATCCAGGTGCAACACAGTCAGTGGTCAAAAACACATTTCAGCGCCCTACCCCCTTCAAAAAGCTTTTGTTAAAAAAAAAAAAGAATAATAATTTATTGGGCTTTGCAGCAGATGTGCCAATTTTCTTTTTTTTAAGTGTGGGCTCCCGCACTTGTTTTTTAATAAGCCCATGGGCGGGCCAAGTCCCAGGGGCATTGTTATTTTAATGCAGGCAGACCGCCACCACCCTGGGGCTTATAACAGTTATGATCCCACAAAGTAAAAGCAAACAAAGTCCGCTTTCTGCAAGACAGAGCTGTCGAGAGATATAGTTACCTTAGGGCATGAGTTAAAGTTAATTGAGATAACTGTAACTATAACTTGAAATTCTGTGATTTCATACATTTAAAATGTGAACCTAACTATAAAATCCCAGTAACCTTTGTTTTTTTCCTATATGTATGTGTGTGTGATATATACATACACACACTTTTACATGGTATAAGTAATTGCCAAAAGATGACAGTGATTTGATAATTGTATCTGATGCGACCATGTTCTCCTGACTATGTTTAATTAGTGTCTTTAGAATTTGAATACCCAGACAACCATAGAGCTAACTGATTTAATCGTCTAATCCAGGTGAATTTATCTGTGATTGATATATTTATACAGAAGAGTAAGGAGCTCCCCTTTGATTTAATGTTATCCCTAGGTCATGCATTTTATTAAATTAATGCTGCCTTGCATAATTATTTTTGAGGTGCTGAGTGTCGCGCAGTGGTTGGGCTCCTAGAATTATGTGATTATGCTTCATTTTCCACATACCCTTGAATTTATCGCTTTTGCCATGTAATGCACTATTTGCTGCAGAATTGTAGATTTAACCCCAAAAGTGTTTCTATCTCTGATAGATCAAAGGAAGCACCACACATAGTGCAACACGGTCTCAGTCTTTTTGCATAATTTAAGTGTTGATTTCTTAGTTGCTAATCAATGCATTCCGGTGATAAAGTGGTACTAGTGACGTTTCCCGTTGCCATTATTTATATGTTAAAATACCCACATTAATGCGGCTAGAGAATGTTTCATTAAGCACATACGGGCTCATTACCACCTCGCGGTCTTAAGTCCTCCAAGGCAGTGGTGGCTATCGGACTGCCGCCAACGTGGTGGTCCGACAGACTAATTAAGACCGTAGAGGTTGCGCCACGGTCGGACCGACAGTTCACCTTCACTGGAGGGGCTGGCGGTCCTAATCCACCAGGGCAGCGCTGCCTTGGGGTTTATGAGCCCCTTCTCTGCCGGCGATTACATGGCGGTAGCCCTGCAATGTAAAGGCTGGCAGAAACGGGATGCGGAGTGCAGCGGGGTTGGGGCCCTGTAATACCCATGCACCTGGCATTGGCAGTGGAGGGTCACCCCTGGCCAGCCCGTCGCAATTTTCACTGTCTGCTTTGCAGACAATAAAAATCACATAGGGTGCTGGTGCACCCTACGCACTACGGCATTGCCGCTGGCTCTGTTATGAGCCGGTGTCAATATCGTAGGCAGTTTGGTCTTGTTTTACAACCTTCACTCAACCTGAGCACTGTAATAGAAAATGCAGTATAATTGGACCTCGTCTCAACCAGTGGGCATCCCTGTCTACCTCTGGGAACGTTGCAAACACAGCTGTAATCAAAATCAGTTCTTTCTAATCTAATCTGGCTAGCTGGTATCCCTAGCATGCCAAAGTTTATCCATTTAGCCATCTGCATGTTTAGTTTTAGTTACTTGGGACACAAAGAATCGCTTATTCTCTGTGTAAGACGCTAGCTGTAAAGATATATTTTTTAATGTTTTCTGTGGGGGCCCTCCTTCTCGAGGAATTTCTGCATTTCTTCCTCAAGCCTTTTTTTGATGCTTGGGGCTTTCATGGGAACCCCTGAAAGTTAAGCTGTGGTTCCTACCTGATTTATTTATTAATTTTGCTGCCTATATCTAATTTTTTGGGGATTCTAGCACACGTGATAACTTCCTAGACTGATCAACAAAGTATGGGTGTAGTTCAGGAAAACAAGTGTGTACAGTATACTTCTAGCTATTAAGCCAAATAATTCCTTTATGAAAATGTATTCTGTTCTTCTTCATCCAGCCACACAGGTCCACCCACCCTAGTCTGCCACGTCTGAATAGACTTTCAGGAGTTTGCCACGTCTGAAAAGACTTTCAGGAGTTTCCTTGAATCTTCACAATTATTAATTTTGAAACATAGGCGTTTTTGCCCCAAAAGTGGGTGTTGACATTAAGCAGTAGATTCTTGATGTAACAGGGCGTTGTTCCCTGTCAAAAGTACGTTTTTAACAGAAGTTTGATGCTTACCCCCAAAAGTACCTATGATATCAGGAGGACGTTTGCCATCTAGATGTCATGGGTGCATAACTTGTGCAAATTGGTGGGCCCATCATTTGCCTGTGTTGTGTAAGCCCCCCTTTGTCACAACTGTCTTGCATCCCATTGCTTATGTTCTTGTTTAATCTGTGTTCTCCTACCACCATTCAGGTCACCAGTGAGAAGCTGTGCCGAGCCCACCATGAGTTGCATTTCCAGGCTGCCACATACCTATGTCTCTTGCGAAGTGTCCGTGAGCACCTGGCCCTCCATCAAACATACCATAGAAGCGGTGAGCGCTCAGCAGAGGAGGCTGCTAGTATGGTGGGCCTGAGACTGCCTCAGCAGCCTGGAGGGAAGGGCTGACCCTGGAGTTTACCCATCAGAGCCACAGTGTGAAGATAACTGATCTGATGGCAGCAGATGAAAAGAAGGAATTGTTTTGATCATCCCAGTATGAAGTCCTAACATAACTAGTACAAAATGTGCATATTTTTGTTTGTTTTCTGTTTCATCTCTAAATAAAATTCTATGGTGGCTCAATATCCGTTGCAATTTCACTCCACTGTTCCCTCTCTTACTCCTAGAGCTTGCTTGGAGCTGCTGAGTCTTTCAGAGCTAAGTTTTATTTTTGATAATTCATGAAAACCAAAGTGGCAAAATATATTTTATTGTGAATGCACCCTGAAGGACTAGTGAGGTTTATAATGCTGTGGGTGTAATTGAATGCATCGACAAGTGGTAATGGCTTGATGCTGTTTTCTTTTCATAAAATTATTGCTATATAAATAAAGTTCTATTTATTAACTATGAAGACCCCTGTTTTGTGTTTCTGATTATGACCATGTCATCTTTTTACCAAAGGTGACGGGGGACTTTGTGTCACTGACCCAAGAACTCCCCAGCTATTGTGAGCCAAACCTTTAGATCTCTGCTGTCTGCCTCCGTGAGAATCCTTCTCTTTCTGGCGCATGTACTACATAAACCATGCAAATGGGGATCTTCAGACAATAAGTCATTTGAGCCCCCAAAGTAATAGGAATGTTTTGATATGTCACTGAATCCTCAACCCTACTTGACGAGCTTAGGTGACCCCAGATGCACAGACACTTTGGTTTTGCTAGGCGTAGGAGCTATCAGTTCAGCTCTGTCTTGTTAAGGAGAAAGTATGCAGGAGAAGATAAGTGCACATGGACCTTTGTGAATATCTTTTTCATTTTTAGGTCGAGCCTATTGAAGTGTAATCTATTCTGTGAGCTTTAACCACATCCATCTCAAACCCATCACTTTCATTCAATCCTGGGCCTGCCTTTTAAAATTCTCTTTATTTCGCAGGTAAATGCTATACGTTTGCCCCGTCTTGAGGCTATTTTGTTACTGCCTTGCAGACTGACCCTGTTATATGGATTATAGCCGATTGGCCATATACCTTAGTGTGGCACACTACTTTTTAGGTTGAGCACGCAAGCGCTTTTCAACCTGTTGTAAGTATTCTGTGGGTTTTTAACCACACCCATCACTTTCACTGGTTTGTGGGTCTGCCCTTCCAAAATCCTGGTAAATGCTTCGTGTGTCCCGCCTTGGGGCGGTTTTGTTACCCCCTTGCAGACTGACCCTGTTACGTGGATTATTGCACAATTGCCAATATACTTCAGCGTGGGTGAACTATTTTTTTTTTCTCAACGCTCCATAGCTTTCACAAAAACTGTTGAAATTTATAAATGCTTTACATAAAAAACACAGAAATCCTCAAAATGGCTCTCCTGACACAGTGGAAGAACAGATACTTCAGTATTCACTGCATTCGGGAAACTCACCCCAGAATGCTTTGTAGGCCCTTACTTTTAGAAAACATTTTTGCTCATACTTTAGTCTGTGGTGGTCCTGTGACAATGAGACCACCACCAAAAGAATTACATCGACGTGCTCTTTCTGTCTACATCATCTCTGGCCTCCCACACTAGGTTAGTGGGGACCTAAAAATAATAACCCCTCCTACCATTCAGTGTCTGTTTGAGCTCTCTTGTGGCTGGAACTTTTGTTTTACAGCTGGAATAGTTTGTAGTTTAAGGGCCTTGTTTGTAATATCATTGCAGTAAGCCTGTTGGCTCAGAAAATGTG
Source organism: Pleurodeles waltl (assembly GCF_031143425.1). Classification (NCBI taxonomy): domain Eukaryota; kingdom Metazoa; phylum Chordata; class Amphibia; order Caudata; family Salamandridae; genus Pleurodeles; species Pleurodeles waltl. Next base: position 294,017,663 of record NC_090443.1, on the reverse strand, counting down.
TAAGACACTATTCCCTCTAGGGCCTAAATATATGATTACATGCATGACTTTCTGCCATTTTCTTTTTATCCCATGGTTATGTCCTCTGGGGGCTAACTAAATGGTTACATAACCATGTTTCTTACAAATGCTGTTTTTACTGTGGTGTCCTCTTGGGGCTGTTCTAACCATTACAGTCAATATAGTACATTATTCGCGGCACGTAAACTTGCCCCATAATGCTTTGCAGGGCATAGCTTTTACAAAACATGTTTGCTCATAACTCAGCCTGTGTTGGTCCTGGGACAATCTGACCACCTTCAAAACATTCACACAACATGCTCTTTCTGTCTACCTAATCTCTGGGTCCCTACACTAGGTTAGCAGGGACCCCAAAATAATAACCCCTCTCACCATTCAGTGTCTTTTTAAGTGCTCTCATGGTTGTAAATTTTGTTTTACAGCTGGGAGTAGTTTGTGTTTTAAAGGCCTTGTTTGTAATGTCAAAGCAGTAGGCATGCTAGCCCTAAACATGTGTAATGTGCTATGGCCTAAATATATGGTTACAGTGCATTACTTTCTGATATTTTCTTTTCATATTGGTATGCCCTCTAGGAACTGCATTACTTTCTGATATTTTCTTTTCATATTGGTATGCCCTCTAGGAACTAACTATATGGTTACATGACCATGTTTTCTTACAAATGCTATTTTCATTGTGGTGTCCTCTAGGGGCTTTTCTGAGCATTACAGTCGAATGCCAAAAGTTTATTTCTGATAAAGGTTTTTATTGGCTTTACATGATAATTGTATATGTAAATCACTGTTTATTGCACTTATGACCATGATTCGGGCCAACTTAACATCCTTATTACACTATGACAGTTTGAACACACTTGATATGTTTGGGTGACCCTTCTGGTTTATTTCTCTTGTTAATCCTCCATGGCTGTCTTGTGTCTCTCTCTAGGAAGTTGGCTCTGTATGTGCTATTTCAAAGTAAGGAATAGCATGCACAGAGTCCAAGGGTTCCCCTTAGAGGTAAAATAGTGGTAAAAAGAGATAATACTAATGCTCTATTTTGTGGTAGTGTGGTCGAGCAGTAGGCTTATCCGAGGAGTAGTGTTAAGCATTTGTTGTACATACACATAGACAATAAATGAGGTACACACACTCAGAGACAAATCCAGCCAATAGGTTTTGTTATAGAAAAATATCTTTTCTTAGTTTATTTTAAGAACCACAGGTTCAAATTTTACATGTAATAGCTCTTTTGAAAGGTATTGCAGGTAAGTACTCTAGGAACTTTGAATCATTACTTTAGCATGTATACTTTTTACATAAAACACAATAAGCTGTTTTAAAATTGGACACAGTGCAATTTTCACAGTTCCTGGGGGAGGTAAGTTATTGTTAGTTTTCACAGGTAAGTAAGTCACTTACAGGTTTGAGTTTTTGGTCCAAGGTAGCCCACCGTTGGGGGTTCAGAGCAACCCCAAAGTTATCACACCAGCAGTTCAGGGCCGGTCAGGTGCAAAGGTCAAAGAGGTGCCCAAAACACATAGGCTATAATGGAGAGAAGGGGGTGCCCCGGTTCCAGTCTGCCTGCAGGTAAGTACCCGCGTCTTCGGAGGGCAGACCAGGGGGGTTTTGTAGGGCACCGGGGGGGACACAAGTCCACACAGAAAGTACACCCTCAGCAGCGCGGGGGCGGCCGGGTGCAGTGTGCAAACAAGCGTCGGGTTTCCTTTAGTTTTCAATGGGAGACCAAGGGGTCTCTTCAGCGATGCAGGCAAGGGGGGGGCTCCTCGGGGTAGCCACCACCTGGGCAAGGGAGAGGGCCTCCTGGGGGTCACTCCTGCACAGAAGTTCCATTTCTTTAGGGGCTGGGGGCTGCGGGTGCAGGGTTTTTCCCAGCCGTCGGGAAATGGAGTTCAGACAGTCGCGGTCAGGGGGAGCCTGGGGATTCCCTCTGCAGGCGTCGCTGTGGGGGTTCGGGGGGACAACTTTGGTTACTCACAGTCGTAGAGTCGCCGGAGGGTCCTCCCTGAGTTGGTTGTTCTCCACCAGTCGAGTCGGGGTCGCCGGGTGCAGTGTTGCAAGTCTCACGCTTCTTGCGGGGAATTGCAGGGGTCTTTAAATCTGCTCCTTGTAACAAAGTTGCAGTTCTTTTGGAGCAGTGCCGCTGTCCTCTGGAGTTTCTTGTCTTTTTCGAAGCAGGGCAGTCCTCCGAGGATTCAGAGGTCGCTGGTCCCTTGGAAAGCGTCGCTGGAGCAGGTTCTTTGGAAGGCAGGAGACAGGCCGGTAAGTCTGGGGCCAAGGCAGTTGGTGTCTTCTGTTCTTCCTCTGCAGGGGTTTGTCAGCTCGGCAGTCCTTCTTGTAGTTGCAGGAATCTAATTTCTAGGTTCAGGGAGAGCCCTTAAATACTAAATTTAAGGGCGTGTTTAGGTCTGGGGGGTTAGTAGCCAATGGCTACTAGCCCTGAGGGTGGGTACACCCTCTTTGTGCCTCCTCCCAAGGGGAGGGGGTCACATCCCTAATCCTATTGGGGGAATCCTCCATCTGCAAGATGGAGGATTTCTAAAAGTTAGTCACCTCAGCTCAGGACACCTTAGGGGCTGTCCTGACTGGCCAGTGACTCCTCCTTATTATTCTCATTATTTTCTCCGGCCTTGCCGCCAAAAGTGGGGGCCGGAGGGGGCGGGCAACTCCACTAGCTGGAGTGTCCTGCGGTGCTGTGACAAAGGAGTGAGCCTTTGAGGCTCACCGCCAGGTGTTACAGCTCCTGCCTGGGGGAGGTGTTAGCATCTCCACCCAGTGCAGGCTTTGTTACTGGCCTCAGAGTGACAAAGGCACTCTCCCCATGGGGCCAGAAACATGTCTCTAGTGTGGCAGGCTGCTGGAACCAGTCAGCCTACACAGATAGTCGGTTAAGTTTCAGGGGGCACCTCTAAGGTGCCCTCTGTGGTGTATTTTACAATAAAATGTACACTGGCATCAGTGTGCATTTATTGTGCTGAGAAGTTTGATACCAAACTTCCCAGTTTTCAGTGTAGCCATTATGGTGCTGTGGAGTTCGTGTAAAACAGACTCCCAGACCATATACTCTTATGGCTACCCTGCACTTACAATGTCTAAGGTTTTGCTTAGACACTGTAGGGGCACAGTGCTCATGCACTGGTACCCTCACCTATGGTATAGTGCACCCTGCCTTAGGGCTGTAAGGCCTGCTAGAGGGGTGTCTTACCTATACTGCATAGGCAGTGAGAGGCTGGCATGGCACCCTGAGGGGAGTGCCATATCGACTTACTCATTTTGTTCTCACTAGCACACACAAGCTGGTAAGCAGTGTGTCTGTGCTGAGTGAGGGGTCTCTTAGGGTGGCATAATACATGCTGCAGCCCTTAGAGACCTTCCCTGGCATCAGGGCCCTTGGTACCAGAGATACCAGTTACAAGGGACTTATCTGGATGCCAGGGTGTGCCAATTGTGGAATCAAAAGTACAGGTTAGGGACAGAACACTGGTGCTGGGGCCTGGTTAGCAGGCCTCAGCACACTTTCAATTCAAAACATAGCATCAGCAAAGGCAAAAAGTCAGGGGGTAACCATGCCAAGGAGGCATTTCCTTACACTCTCCTATTTGGAAATTGTGTTAGCCAGCCAGCAACTCTGATGGTGGGGTGGTGACAGTGGTATTCTATTGGAATTAGCATGGCAGATTTAAATTTTATGACAAGACCGGAGGCTCTTATTATGCCTTCTTTTCTTGCTTTATTTAAAACAGCAGCAAAAAAGAAAAACTACAAATCCCATGAGCGTGGTGAATACCAGCCAATGGGAAACAAACAATAGTCCATAACAAATAACCAATGAATAACCACTTGAACCCTTATGACGTAACTGGACTACGAACAGCCCTCTTTTCTTGCTGCTCGTAATCCGGTTAAGTCGACTTTTTATTTTCTCATTCCTTTTTTTTTTTAATTTTTTTTATTTTATTTTAATATGTCGGAGGGAGGGGGTTACATGAGAAAAAAAAGAAGAAGACATAATATATCCGTGCGAAGAAAGTAAAGTAAACAAAACAACGGGAGAAATAAGAACTTTAAAAAAAACCTCAGTTATATATATCACATATCGAAACAATTAGCATTTTTTTTTTTTTATTTATTTTTTTTAAACTGTGTCTTGGTATTCCAACCATCTAGTCAGTGGTGCCCACATTCGTTCTCCTCTATGTCTCTTCTTATGACCCTTTAACTTATAAAGACTTAATTCAGTATTATAGATGGTAAGTAATCTAGAGCGCCAATTCTCAAACGTGGGGGGTTCTTTTTTGAGCCAATCTGTAGCAATACATAAGCGGTATATTGCCATGGACAAAAATAAAAATCGCCTTATTTTATACAGTGCAGGTTCCGTACTTTCAGGTGAGTCCACGACTCCCAATACTACCAGCATAACAGTAACCTGAATATTGCAATGCGTGATCTTCTTAAGGAATACCTCTATCTCATTTAATATTCCCTGCAACATTGGGCATACAAAGAACATATGCATTATCTCAGCTTCAACTTCCCCACATCGATTGCAGCTTCCAGAGGATATCCCCTACTTTTTCAGTTTTGCTGGAGTATAATATAAGTCCATCAGTGTTTTGTAATGCTGGGTTTTCAAATTAGCTGATAGAAATGTTGTCTCAGCCATGGCTAAGGATTGGTCCACCCACTCTCCAGCCACCCCAAATCGTGCAATCCATCTCTCATTCTGTTGTGCCATATCATCTACTTGTAGCTCTGTTAGTAACTTATATAACTTGCCAATCTTTGCCCCATTTTTAACAGCCTCAACTACCGGGATCTCCGACAACTATACTGTAACACACTTCTGAGACTGTAAAAAATTTCGTATTTGCAAAAATTTAAAAAAATGGGTCTTAGGTAAGCCAAATTGAGACTGCAGATCCGTAAATGATTTATAACCGGATTTACAATACAAGTCTCCGACTTTATTTATTCCCCTAGAACGCCAAAAATCTAGTATGGGATCCCTAAAGATATGATTTGGGATAGCTGAAAATTTCACTGGTGTATAAGCCGTAATCTTTCCCAGTCCCATACTCCGTTTTATCTGAGTCCAAACCTTGAAGGCGGACAAAAAAGGCTTAAATCTTACTTTTTTAAAGTAACTTGGTTCCTCAAATTTTGATAACCAACCACTTGCCTCCCCACCCGCCATCATAGTATAAATAGGGGTTGGTTTTACTTCTTCATTACCCTTAAAACTTCCCCTTATAAGTTCATCCATATGTTGAAGGCAACAGGCGTAGTAATACAGTCTAAAATTAGGGACTGACCACCCGCCTCGATCTTTGGGAAGTGTCATATACTTCATTGCCCTTCTCGTTTTAGCATACCCCCATAAAAAATTATTCCCCATCTTTTCCAATCTTTTAAGCCATTTTTTATCAACCTCAAGGGGAATAGCCCGAAATAAATATAGGATTTTTGGCAGAACCATCATTTTCAATACATTGCAGCGACCCTCTAGCGATAAGTGCAAATTATGCATTCGGTCTAAATCCCTCTTTATTCTATTTAATAATGGGATAAAATTAATTTCCACCAACCGATTAACCACTGATGTAATCTTCACCCCCAAATACACTGCTTCAGATACCAATCGTCTATCTACTAGTGAAACGTGCCCAGAACATACTATTTGTGTTTTATCTGAGTTCAGCTTATATCCGGAGTATTTTCCGAACTCTCTTGCCTCTATTTCTATTGCCCTAATAGCTTCCTCCGTGTTGCTTGTCACTATAGCTACATCATCAGCATATGCAAACACCTTATATGTTTCTCCATGATATAATAGAGGTTGAATATTTTTGCATTCTTCTAATCTCAGCAAGAAAGAATCAATATATAGAGCAAAGAGCAAGGGGGAACATGGACACCCTTGTCTAGTCCCCCTAGAGATTAAGATAGTATCTGATTCCAAACCAGCAATGCAAATTCTAGCTTTTGGGGCTACATATAAAGTTTTTATGGCTGTAATATATCCACTCCCTATACCTTTCCAGCGCATGACTTCCCATAGAAACTTCCACGATACACGATCAAATGCCTTCTCGGCATCCAAAAGTAATAATCCTAAATTTGTTTGATATAGTTCTGCAAGATCAAACATGGCTATTATTCTTCTTATATGATCTATTGTATCTCTACCCGGAATAAACCCATGTTGTTGTTTTCTAACCAGCCTGACTATCACATTTGCCAATCTACTGGCCAAAATCTTTGCATAAATCTTTCCATCTACGTTTAACAAAGATATGGGTCTGTATGAACTGGGGAACTCTGTTGATTTATCCTTTTTTTTTAGCACTATAATACTTGCACATTCCCACGATAAGGGTGCCTGACCTGCCTGCGCTATACAAAAAATGCTATGCATATCCTTTTTAATGTCTATCAGGAAGGTCTTGTAAAATTCAAGTGGTATTGCATCCGGTCCAGCAGCTTTCCCTGTTGCCAGGGAGCTTACTGCCTCAATTATCTCATCAATACGAATTGGTGCATCTAATGTAATTTGTTCCTCAGAAGAGAGCCTTGTACTCTTTAATCCCCCCAGAAATTCACTAACCTTTTTTTGTAGCTGTTCAGAATACACTATTTCTTCACTATACAGCTCCTGATAGTAACCCTTAAAAACCTCTAGAATTCCTTCTAACTCTGTATGTTTCCGCCCATTACCATCAATTATATTCAAAACATTCTGTTTAACTGCCTTTTGTCTGACCCGTCTAGCTAAGACTTTTCCTGTGGATTCACCATATTCATAACACTCCAATCGGTGACTTTGATAGACGGCTGCCACTGTTTTATTCAAGTAAGCATTTATTTTAGCCTTAAGAATCACCATTTGGGTCTGAGTGAGAGTAATGTCTTCTCTACTAGTAATTTTACTAGCTAATTCCCTCTCTTTTGTTATTAATCTTTCTTGAAGTTCTACAATTTCCTTCCCCCTAATTTTCTGTATTCCCAAACTATAACTAAGAGTTTCACCTCTCATTGCAGCTTTAAATGAATCCCATACCATCCCCGGATCTGCCGTATTCCTATTGATATCAAAAAAGTGGTGAATCCACTCTTTCATATGGGATATATATCCTGGGTCAACCAACAATTTCCTATCAAATGTCCATACACGACGCGAATTAGATGGTCCCTTAATTGTTATGGACAATATTAATGGATTATGATCTGATAAGAATCTGGGTTTGCATTCTATTTCAGCCCCATGGATTAAGTTTTGTGATACGAAAAAATAATCCAACCTTACCAATTTAGCATGTGGGAACGAGTAATAGGTATACCCTGGATCTACAGTTTTAATATTTTCCCAGACATCTCTCAACCCATGTTCCCTTACTAGCCTCCTTAGAGCTTTCCATACTTTAGGCTTTCGTCCCTGATATAAACTCTGGGTGTCCATGCTCCTGCTACCTACCTCTAAATGAATATTTAAGTCGCCACAAATAATTATTGGTAAGGGCCATCCAACTAGTTCCATATTCAACGTATCCAGAGGCTCAGCCTCGTCCAAAACTGATCCATATATAGTGCAGAGGGTAAATTTAAATGTATTCACAGATAATTCTAAGAGAGCCCACCGCCCATCGTTACTTGCTCGAGATCTACAAACTTGTACATTGTTATTTCTGGCAAGTATCGTCACCCCACGTGTCGAAACCTCCTGTCTGGTACAAACAAGGGGCGTCAACCCAAGCTCTCGTATGAGCTCTCGCTTACTCCATGCAATGTGTGTTTCCTGCAAGCAATATAAATCTGATTTAATTAATTTAAGACCAGCTGCCACTCTTTTCCTTTTCTGGGGGCTATTTAGACCGCAAATATTCAGTGTACAAATCCTTAATCTATTTGCCATATCACTCAGTTTGATGTACCAAACTCACGTCAATACTTTCTCCCTTAAAGAAACCAACTTGTTGATATTGAATCCTATACATCCTCTTCTTTTGATATGTCTTCTTTAAATTGTTCTGAACATTTCTACCTATATTAGTGCCCCTCCCACCCCTTATACCCCAACCCTGCTACCAACCACCCCCCCCACCCCCCTACACCCCTTACCCCTACCCTTACACCCAATTTATGGAGAGTATGGGATCTCACTGTCCCTAATGATGGTAAAGCTTCCGCTCCGACCGTCCCTACCCAGTGCATGATTTTCTTTTTCTTTTTTTTTTCTTTTACCTTTTCTCCCTTTCTTTGTCTTTATCTCTCTCTATCTACCCCTGTTTCAGCCAAAACAATATCTTACCCCCGGCTCGACTTCTCAGGGCTTAACTCCTAACCCTCTCTACTTTACCCCCACCCCTATGTCCCAATCCAGAAAATCTATTTTAGGGAACCGGACCGTTAAGTCCACCCAAAAAAGCCCTTGCTTTCTCCTCTGTCGTGAAGAAGTAAGTCCTATTTTCCATTACTACTTTCAGTTTAGCCGGATTTAATAAAAAAACCTGTGCCCCCTTACTTTGAAGTGGCTGAATTAACTGCCGGAGCCTCCACCTTTTTTCAACAGTAATATGGCAATAGTCTGGTCTCACAAAAAACTCACATCCCTTAGCCTTACTTCTAGCATTGGGTCGAGCTCGGTCGTATATAGCCTGTCTTGCCTGATAATTAAGCAAAGAGATTAATATTGCTCTAGGTCTACCACTTCCTCCTTCTGAGTTTGGTCCTATTTTACTAAAAGGAAATCGATGGGCTCTTTGAACCTCTTTGTCCCAGTCCCACTGGTGTAAGTCCGGAAATGCTTCCTTAAGAAGTGCGACCATAAAGCTATGTATATCTGATCCTTCAAGTCCTTCTGGTACACCCAGGACGCGCAGATTATTCCTCCTCATTCTGTCCTCTAAATCTGTCAATTTCCACTGAGTGTCCTCAAGTTGTTTCTCCACCATTTCTCGAGATGACTGGCGAGCTCCAGCCTCATCCTCCAGACGCGAGATCCGGGTCTCTGCTTCTTCCATCCGTGTAGTAAACTCTGAACATGTCTTAGCTACTCGACGAATTTGGATTTGCATCTTGCGGCAAGCCATTTGAGTCCTACGGCTCTCTAATTTAGATTCCTCTCGATGTTCCATAATGCTTTGATATATGGTTTCCAGTGACACAGGATTAGGCTGTTTTTCACCATTATCAAATAGAGTTAAATCATCCTTGGAATACTCCCACTGAAGCCCCTGAAGACCCTTAGTGTCCAATGGGTTAGTGGAGTGCTTATTAGGTCCTACTTGCTCACTTCTCTTCCTCTGTTTTTTCCTGACAGTGGCACTCCTGCCACTCTCCTGTAATTCCTTTCCCAGTGCCAAAGAGGACACCTCAGATTCGAATTCAGAAGAAGTTTTATCCGCCTCCAAATCCAGCTTCTCGTTGCTTGACCAACTTGAATGATCTGATAGTGAGAAAAATTTGTCTCCTTGTATTGTCTCATTATCGCGTAATCCCACTGGCCTCCGCTCCACCTGTAATAATGACCTAGCGCCTTGTGCGCCCTCCCTCTGCTCCCTCTGCTCCATCTGACTCCCGGTAGCTTGTTTTTGTAAAGTTGCCACATCTTCAGCATCACTCTGCCCACCTTTATGCGGGGGGGGCACATCTATAGCCGTCATCTCTTCGTTTACCAGAGGATCAGCCTCCTCCACAGCGGCGGGGGGGGTATCTATGCCCCCCACCAGTATGTCCTTCCCTTTCTCAAAATACCTGTCCAGTGAAGCACTCTTGTTTTTGGAGACAACCTTCTCACCTAAGCCTTGTTTTATATCCGTACCCCCCCCCCCCTGCCGTGCCGACAGGCTTACTCTTACCGGCTTGCCTCGTCCAGACAGAGTCACATTTTTCACTCCCTTAGGTGGCATTTTTACCTTTTTTTTTTGCTTTTTAATGCAAAATGCGTTATTATAATATACGCCCAGTGTCAAATACTTGTAATACAATAAAGAAACTCTGACCGTTTTTTGAGTCCACGTCGAAAATTGCCCCCAATTGGGACCCGTGAGCACAGACCTGTAGTTGTCTTCAGGTAGGAGCAGGAGCAGTCCAGACCGCATCCCGGGAAAACACTTTGCAATCCTTTTGGCCTCCGTCAGCAAATCCTCGTAGTTTTACTTCTCCCAGGAAGAAAAAAAAAAAAAAGGCCCCGCAGAAACCAAGAGCCAAGTAGCCTTGAACAATCCTCACATGAGAAGCAGTCCTTCAAAAAGCAATGTCACCCGCAATATTTCCCCTGTGCCGCCCCTCCTAAGAGTCCTGGGGCAGTCATCCCCAAGAAAAAAGGGAGCAGGTGAAGCAACGCGAGTCGGCACAATGTTGCTAAAATGCCGCTACATTGTTTTCCTCTAAGCGCGACTGTCGAAGGAAGCTCCGACCCGCGGGAGAGCTGCCGCAACACTGGGAGGTTTCCTTGGTCGGAGCAGACGCTTCGCGGCTGCGTTACGCGGCCGCCATCTTGCTCTCCGTTCCGTACCTTTCTCATTCCATTGTATAATATTTTCACGGTTAATGCGTACGGCGTAATGTTTATTTGATATTAACCTCATGTCTGTCCTAGTCGGCATGTTGCCGCATTTCAGTGGTGCCTCCACGCTCTCCGGCGCGCGCTAGTTTCATTTAACGGATTTAACCGTTTCTCGCTGCGCGTGAGGAACGGTTCAATCTCGTTTTGCCTCCTGCTATTCGCACAGCGTTTTGCCTCGCTCACCGCCGCTCCTACGTTAGAAATTAATACCGTTTCTCAAGCAGTTTTCCGGAAACGTCATCCCCTTCCAGTCCTGCCGTTGTTATCAGGGATTTCAGTAGGCAGAGTTAAACACGCCCTGGGGCGGAGCTGTGGCTTAGTTTCCATTTCCTTTTTTCATTACCCCCTTATTAACCAGTTTGCTTTGAACATGGATTCTGGCAGTTTAACCTCACATCAGGAGGATCCTGAGGAGGTTCCTGCTATTAAGCAAGACATCAGCCATTTTATTCAAAATACAGTTCAACAAGCTGTAAATAATTCAATGAATAATTTGTCAAAGACACTGGAATCTTCAGTTTTGAAAATGTTTAATAACACATTTAATGCCCAGTCTGCAGGGGAATGCAGACAGCGCCCTTCACTTACTTCTAAGACTTCTCATAAATTGGCGCAGAAAGTTTGTGAGGTTCCCTCACCCATGGCAGAGGACGCGGCTCCTCAAAAGGCTCTAATTAAGGAGAAAAGAGTCACTGAGAGCACTGCTCAAAAACGCAAGACAAAATCCAAGAACATTTCGACTCCTGTAGTCATCACCTCCATTCCAGACACAGATGACGAGGTTCCAGATGTGGACTCAGATGTTGACCCATCTGATCAAGACGATTGTGACTCGGCCCCTGTTCCTAAAAGAATTAAAACGTCTTCTGATAATATTACTCCTCTGCTAGACTCGGAAGGTTTGCCTATGTTTGACCCCTCGTTCATATTGCATCCCAACTCAACTGAATGGTTTCCGGCTCCTCACGTTGGAGAATACATTTCAACCAAGTTATTTTGTCCTTTAGATAAACAAACTCGATCTAAACTTAAATCAGAGTGTCCTCGCCCCTCTCTAGAGCATAAGGCATCCGTTACTCCCTCTATCGACCAACCCATCCTCACCTTTTTCACTAAATTTGGCAAGGACCCCAGGAAAGGGGTAGATAAAGCCTCGTCTTCTTGCCAAGACAAATTATTAGACATCATTGGACCACTCACACGTATTTTTGACATGGCGGAGTCCGCCAGAATCGATGGTTCCACGATGGATCCCGAAGAACTTTCGCTGTGGGTCCAAAGAGCTGTATGTCTGTTAGGCAATGCAAATGCTGCGATTTCGCAAGAACGTCGCAAAGGAATTTTGCTCAAACTGGATCCCAAATTAGTCCATTTGGCCTCACTTCAAGCGCTTTCCAACACAGAAGGTTGCCTTTTCGGCAATAACTTTATCAAGGAACTAGGCAAGTACGTGGCCACTTTTACATCAATCGACAAGGCGCAACAATCCTTAAAGAAAATGTTCCACCAACGGGTTTTCAACAGGGCCGGCAGAGGCAGGAGCCGCTTTGCCGGCCGTTCATATTACAACCAAGGCTCCCATGGTAACCAATCCTACAATTCTTCTTACCAAGACTTCAGGCCCCAGTTTTATCCACAACGAACCAGAGGTTTCCGTAACAGAGGCTTCAGGAACAACAGAAATGCCACCCAGTCAGGTAATTCCTTTTCCGTCTTCCGTCCATGTGGGCGGTCGGCTTTGTCATTTTCTCCCAAATTGGCTAATGATTTCTTCAGACCCTTGGGTTCTCAATACTGTTCGAGGTTACACAATGGAATTCTATTCCACTCCAATACAATCAGGGGCTCCCTCTCTTCCACGATTCTCTACAGATATGTCCGCTCTTATTTCCTCAGAAGTTCAAATACTCCTTCAAAAGAGAGCTATTGCCCCCACTTTTCCTCATCCGCTAGGCTTCACCAGTTCCATTTTCTTAGTTCAGAAGAAGAACAAGAAAATGAGGCCGGTGATCAATCTCAAGTCGTTCAATCAATTTGTGGTTTATCGCCACTTCAAGATGGAAACCATTCTCCATCTCAGAGATTCTCTCCTTCAAAACGACTGGATGGTTCGCTTGGATTTACAGGACGCTTACCTGTTAGTTCCAATTCACCAGGAACACAGGAAGTTTCTTCAGTTTCAGTGGCTAGACCAATTTTATCACTTTACATCTCTTCCTTTCGGTCTGTCGTCAGCTCCATGGTGTTTCACCAAGCTCATGAAGCCAGTGACTGCACACCTCAGAGCACAAGGAGTCAGACTCCTTATTTACCTAGACGATATACTTCTCATGAATCAATCTCCTCATCTCCTCTTGTCCCATCTCAACCTCACTTGTTCTCTTTTGACAGACCTTGGCTTTATCATAAACAAAGAGAAATCTATTCTTCTTCCTACCCAAACTATAGAATTCTTAGGTTTCCTTATAAATTCAGTTTCGTCCACGTTGCTTCTTCCTTCTGCAAAAATCAAGTCCATAAAGTCAGAGATTCTTCAAATTCTTCGTCATGCATCCATTTCCCTGAGAACCCTTGCCCGGGTCGTCGGTCTCCTCTCCTCGTCCATTCAAGCCATTTTCCCAGGCCCTTTGCATTACAGAGCTCTCCAAAGGTTAAAGATTCAACATCTCCACAAAGGGCTTTCTTACGCAGACGTTATTCCCCTAGATCACGATTCCCGTATAGAACTGCAATGGTGGATAGACCATTTAGATGCATGGAACGGAAGGACTATCTTTCCATCAGCCCCAGATCTTGTATTAGAATCCGATGCAAGCCTAACAGGTTGGGGGGCCCGATGTGGACCAATCTCGACTGGAGGTCCATGGTCTGCGAAGGAGTCCAAATTGCATATCAACTGTTTAGAGATGCTTGCAGGCTCCTTTGCGATAAGAAGCCTAGCAAAGAACAGGGTACGCTGCGCTATTCTTTTAAGGATGGACAACATTTCCGCGGTCCGCTATATCAACCATCTAGGGGGTACGAAATCCAAACCCTTAGCAGAACTGGCCAAAAGTTTTTGGGAGTTTTGTCTCGCAAATCAAATCTCAGTCCAGGCAGAGTATCTTCCAGGATCTCTAAACTCCATCGCCGACTGGCATTCACGTCATCTTCACGATTCAAGCGACTGGAAGCTTCACCCCGCAATTTTCCAATTTCTCCAAAACAGATGGGGTCCCATGGGGATAGATTTATTCGCGTCACGACTCAACACACAACTTCCCCATTTTTACAGTTGGAGACCGGACCCTTCAGCTCTGGCCTGCGATGCTTTCCTTCAGGATTGGTCCAAGTTCCTTTCGTACGCTTTCCCTCCCTTCGTTATGATCAGCAGAGTTCTTGCCCAAGCCCGACGTCAACAAGCTACCTTAATTCTTATCGTTCCTTTTTGGCAATCCCAAATTTGGTTTCCAACTCTTCTGGAACTGGCAATAGATTTTCCTTTTCTCATTCCTTCTTTCCCGGATCTTCTTCTAGATCCCCTTCAACGACCTCACAACCTCATTATCGACAACCTTCTTTCCCTGTCAGCCTGGAAAATTTCGGGAATTTCCAGTCTTTCCCTTGCATTTCGTCACAAGCTTCGGAATATATCAAACAGTCCTGGGCCCCCGGCACTAGGAATGCATACAAGTCAGCTTGGTCTTTATGGCACAGCTGGTGTTTGGGAAAACACATCGATCCCCTTTCAACAGATGTTACTTTCCTAGTGAATTTCCTTGCAGCAGAGGCTAGCAAGGGCAAAGCGTTCCGTACTATTAATCTGTACAGGTCCGCCATCTCATCAAATCACTGTCTCATCAATGGAAGACCAGCGGGAGAACACCCGCTTGTTTGCCGACTTTTAAAGGGAGTAAAATTTTCTAATCCTCCTCTTCCCAATTATAGAACTTTGTGGGATGTTAACATTGTACTGAATTTCTTTCTTTCCTGGCCCGATAACTCGGCTCTTTCTTTAAAGATGTTATCGGCTAAACTTGCCATGTTATTGTGCCTAGTATCACTTAAACGAATTTCTGATGTCAAAGCTTTAGATATTTCTTCTCGTCAGTTTACTCCTTCGGGAGTATTATTTACTATTTCTAGAAGAACAAAAACTAACTTGCAATCTGTGTTTTACCCTTATTTCCCTAATCATCCCAAATTGTGTGTAGCACGATGTTTGAAAGCATATGAGAATATGACTGCACATCTAAGAACGTCCTCTTCCTCCCAATTGCTCATTTCCTTTCAAAAGCCTCACAAGCCCGTATCCGCAGCTACTTTGGCTCGTTGGGTCAAGTGGATTATGTCTTTGGCTGGCATTGACACTTCCATATTTGGAGCCCATTCTTCCAGGGGTGCCATGGCATCTAAAGCTTTCTGGGAGGGTTCCCGTCTGGAGGACATTCTTAGATCTGCAGATTGGTCCAATGACAATGTGTTTAAAGTATTTTATTGTAAACCAATTGATAATACGATTATGAATGTTATTAATTCGCTTTAAACATGCATAATAAGAGCCTCCGGTCTTGTCATAAAATGTAGATTTTCCTAGTTTTAATGACGGAAAGTCTTAATTTTATTAAAGACACGGAGGCGAGTATTATCCCACCCGTTGTTTTCCTGATAACTACTGTTCTTTATTTATCTTCCCTCCCTTTAGTGCCATCGGCGGTTCAACCTTCCACTTAAACCAATTTCCTATGGTTCGGAGGGATCGTCATCGTCAGCGCTTTCTCCATATCCTCTGCTCTGTTTGGCGGATCATCAGTGTGCTTCCCTTCATCAGCAGTTTCCTGGTATCATGAACTTTTGTACTGAGTTGTTGTCTTTCATCATGGCCCTGTTAATTTTGGCAGCTATATTTCCTTTGTTTCGTAACAGCTGATTTTAGCGCAAGAAAAGAGGGCTGTTCGTAGTCCAGTTACGTCATAAGGGTTCAAGTGGTTATTCATTGGTTATTTGTTATGGACTATTGTTTGTTTCCCATTGGCTGGTATTCACCACGCTCATGGGATTTGTAGTTTTTCTTTTTTGCTGCTGTTTTAAATAAAGCAAGAAAAGAAGGCATAATACTCGCCTCCGTGTCTTTAATAAAATTAAGACTTTCCGTCATTCAAACTAGGAAAATCTACATTAGAATGCTAAGTGGCAACATGTCCATTTTTTGGCTGCAGATAGAGCTAGAAAGTAAATGGAAGTGCTTTAGTTATACGCAGGGCCAATAGAATTATGGGGCAGGAAAAGACAAAATTATGAGGCACGGTTGGTTAATTTATGTGGCAAGAAAAGGATACTTATGAATTTACGACGCCAATACCTCTAACTCAAGCAAATGTGAGACGTGTTGCATTTCAAATGCTTGTTTCTTTTGTCTCTCCGGTTTACGCCCCAAGGTGGCCATGGCAGTTTGAAACGCTTTGCATGATCACCAATTACGTTGCATGCGCTTCATGGACACCGTGCTTCAAGCGAAGTTCTTAAAATGTAATTCTTCTCGCACACCTTTGGGTACACGAGAGGTCACGAGAAGTGCACACGTGATGAGTAGTGTTCTTTATTTTCCACGGAGATTGCATAAACACAAAGTAGTTTCAACCCTTTATTCAGCTTAACTAAAATCATATATTTTTTGCAGCCAGCAAAGGTTGCTGTGCTGCAGAGCTGGGTTTGTGTAGTTAGTGTCCTGTAGCAGAAGTGTCGTAAATGTATGTGGCTACATTGAAAACCCTACCTGCATTACGTGGTGTTCTGTAGCATCCTCCTTTTCATCAAAGCAGAAAATAGTAAATTGTGTGTTTTTTGCTCATGAGCTACAACAGGTGAGTAGGCTTTATTGTTTGGTGTGTGTAGGAACAGGCCAATGCTCCTGGCCGGCCGATAGGACTGGAGCAGTCGTGTGTCTGGTTAGTCTGGCGTGAGGGACCGGGCCATTCTGTATACGTTTTTCTCCTGAATAGATACTGTTTCCATCCAGCATCAGGTAGACCGATTTCAGATTACCACAATATCCATTGGTTACATAAATTAGTTTAAATTCAGTGTATCTACATGTATTTAATTTGGCTGTAGGATTTTCTGGCGCATAACATACCATCTGGAGCAACACAGTTTTGACTATTGTCATGTCCTTCTAAGAATCATTTGCCTCCGTCTGAACTCAAAATGTGCTAACAAGAGGAAAGGTAGGCTTTTTGCAAGGTGCTATCTTAAGTCTCCCTGGTGCATTGTGGGCTTGCCTTAATGTTGAGATGGCGCTTGGTGTCAGCAGCTGCAGGCTGAGAGAGGTATTTGCAGGTTGTGGCTGCATCTATCAGAACTGAATGCTGAGCATGTGGGGGAAATGCTGCAGTAGAACCCCAACCCACATACACTCATTTCAGAATAGCAACCAGCCAGCGCTCTCGTTACGTCTTGGTTCAGGGCGACAGTAAAGTAAATGGGACACATTTAAAATATTAACATGGCATTTTAAGCCGTGAAAGTGTTTCTGTTGCTATTTTATTTTTCTAGAAAGCAAGCATGTCTCAAAGCTGCTTCAAGGGCTGACAATTAAAAGAATTACTTTTTTCATTAACGGGTATTTTTTAAATAGCCAAATTTGACTTTTGAATTAAAAGAACATCTCAAGCAAACCTTTTCACCCACACTAATTCAGCTTTATCTGTCAGTTTCTCTTAGATACCTTGGTGGATGTTGAGTAACTTCTTAAAACCGAATTCACCAGTCCAGAGTTATTCCGGTCTTCATCTGACTATCAGTAGGAAGACTGGCCGTTGACAACACATGATGCCCTAAGGGCCCTTTGTAGCACAGGCTAGCCTATGCCAAAGCAAGAGATGTGAGAGTGATTCGTACTCGTGCCTTCAACTTCTGCTTCACTTGTATTTGTGTTTCCCAGGAACAGCGAGGTAAAGCTGCACTTTTTTACGAACCCTTAAAACCAACATTCTTTAAAACGGCTGTCGCTTTACAAGAAACGCTGGTACAAAGTGCGAGGCAGCTTTCCAGTCCAGGTGTGCATTACTGCTTCCGGTGGCGGACTGGATTCCTTCCGGACCTCTGGCATCGGATGTAAGGGGGGCGCACTGTATGTTACATTGTATTGTACTGCTGCATTTATATAGTACCAGCTACCCTATTTGGGGCACTGAAGCACTTGGCTACATGCACGTATGTATAACCTCTGTGCTTTAGGTGTTTAGTACTACAGTTCCGACACCATGTAAATATGCACGTTTTAATTATAAAACCTATATCTGTTCGAAAAGTATGCCATGAATTGACTGAAATATGATACCAGTAGCTAGAAGGATACAGGATTTCCACGAGAAAGACGTGGCATGTGTTTAGTAAACCACCGCCTGGATAACACAGTTCTGTTGCCTTGCATTTTTTTGTTTATTTTCCACCTTCTAATTGTTAAGAATTCATGTTGAACACAAAGTAGAACTGTGCAGCTAGAGGAACTACGTAAATGGAAGTGCTTTAGTTACATGCGGGGCCAAAGGAATTATGTGGCAGGAAAGGACCAAATTATGACGCAGGGCTGACCAATTTATGTGCAAGAAAAGTCCAGTTATGCATTTACAGCCCCAATAGTTCTAACTTTCGCAAATGCAAGACCTATTGCATTGCACATGCTTGTTTGTTGCTGTGTCCACTATACTTGGAAATCAGAAAAAAAGGCCACCCCGTGTCATCCTAAACAAAGGATTAGAGAAAGATATAGTGGATTTATTTTGCTTTGGTCATATTTTGTAAACCACTAGAGTGAAGGCCCTATGCCTCAAAAATCTTTGAAGAAGGAGAAAAACTGGTATCTGTTATACAGTAAAGAGTTTGTGACAGATTGAGCTTGCTAGGAGAAAAAGATACATTTATTATTTGTTTGGCTGGAGAACGTGCGTCCTTATAGATAGCTACAAATTCACAAAACATCTAATTTTTAGTAACTCTGTGTAAAGAAATGGCTCCCTGTTGCAGTTACCCCCACTTTTTGCCTGATACTGACTTGACTGAGAAGTGTGCTGGGACCCTGCTAACCAGGCCCCCCAGCACCAGTGTTCTTTCACCTAAAATGTACCATTGTCTCCACAATTGGCACAACCCTGGCACCCAGGTAAGTCCCTTGTAACTGGTACCCCTGGTACCAAGGGCCCTGATGCCAGGGAAGGTCTCTAAGGGCTGCAGGCTGTCTTATGCCACCCTAGGGACCCGTCACTCAGCACAGACACACTGCTTGCCAGCTTGTGTGTGCTGGTGGGGAGAAAATGACTAAGTCGACATGGCACTCCCCTCAGGGTGCCATCTCAGCCTCACACTACCTGTGGCATAGGTAAGTCACCCCTCTTGTAGGCCTTACAGCCCTAAGGCAGGGTGCACTATACCACAGGTGAGGGCATAGGTGCATGAGCACTATGCCCCTACAGTGTCTAAGCAAAACCTTAGACATTGTAAGTGCAGGGTAGCCATAAGAGTATATGGTCTGGGAGTTTGTCAAAAACGAACTCCACAGCTCCATAATGGCTACACTGAATACTGGGAAGTTTAGTATCAAACTTCTCAGAATAATAAACCCACACTGATGCCAGTGTTGGATTTATAAAAAAATGCACACAGACGGCATCTTAGAGATACCCCCTGTATTTTACCCAATTGTTCATTGCAGGACTGACTGGTCTGTGCCAGCCTGCTGCTGAGAGACGAGTTTCTGACCCCATGCGGTGAGAGCCTTTGTGCTCTCTGAGGACAGAAACAAAGCCTGCTCTGGGTGGAGGTGCTTCACACCTCCCCCCTGCAGGAACTGTAACACCTAGCAGTGAGCTTCAAAGGCTCAAGCTTCGTGTTACAATGCCCCAGGGCACTCCAGCTATTGGAGATGCCCGCCCCCTGGACACAGCCCCCACTTTTGGCGGCAAGTCTAGGAGAGATAATGAGAAATACAAGGAGGAGTCACTGGCCAGTCAGGACAGCCCCTAAGGTGTCCTGAGCTGAGGTGACTCTGACTTTTAGAAATCCTCCATCTTGTAGAAGGAGGATTCCCCCAATAGGAATAGGGATGTGCCCCCCTCCCCTCAGGGAGGAGGCACAAAGAGGGTGTAGCCACCCTCAGGGCTAGTAGCCATTGGCTACTAACCCCCCAGACCTAAACACGCCCTTAAATTTAGTATTTAAGGGCTCCCCTGAACCTAAGAATTTAGATTCCTGCAACTTACAGAAGAAGATGACTGCTGAGCTGAAAAACCCTGCAGAGAAGAAGACACCAACTGCTTGGCCCCAGCCCTACCGGCCTGTCTCCTGCCTTCCAAAGAAAACTGCTCCAGCGACGCTTTCCCTGGGACCAGCGACCTCTGAATCCTCAGAGGACTGCCCTGCTTCCAAGAGACCAAGAAACTCCCGAGAACAGCGGCCCTGTTCAACAAAGACTGCAACTTTGTATCCAGAGGAGCAGATTTAAAGACCCCTGCAATCCCCGCAAGAAGCGTGAGACTTGCAACACTGCACCCGGCGACCCCGACTCGACTGGTGGAGAACCAACAACTCAGGGAGGACCCTCCGGCGACTCTGAGACTGTGAGTAACCAAAGTTGTCCCCCCTGGGCCCCCACAGCGACGCCTGCAGAGGGAATCCCCAGGCTCCCCCGGACCGCGACTGCCTGACTCTAAAATCCCGACGGCTGGAAAAGACCCTGCACCCGCAGCCCCCAGCACCTGAAGGATCGACACTCCAGTGCAGAAGTGACCCCCAGGAGGCCCTCTCCCTTTCCCAGGTGGTGGCTACCCCGAGGAGCCCCCCCCTTGCCTGCATCGCTGAAGAGACCCCTTGGTCTCTCATTGAAACCTATTGAAAACCCGACGCGTGTTTGCACACTGCACCCGGCCGCCCCAGTGCCGCTGAGGGTGTACTTTTTGTGTGAGCTTGTGTCCCCCCCGGTGCCCTACAAAACCCCCCTGGTCTGCCCTCCGAAGACGCGGGTACTTACCTGCTGGCAGACTGGAACCGGGGCACCCCCTTCTCTCCATTGAAGCCTATGCGTTTTGGGCACCACTTTGAACTCTGCACCTGACCGGCCCTGAGCTGCTGGTGTGGTAACTCTGGGGTTGCTCTGAACCCCCAACGGTGGGCTACCTTGGACCCCAATTTGAACCCCGTAGGTGGTTTACTTACCTGCAAGAACTAACATTACTTTACCTCCCCCAGGAACTGTGAAAATTGCACTGTGTCCACTTTTAAAACAGCTAAATGTGTTTTATGTAAGAAGTATATATGCTATTGTGATTATTCAAAGTTCCTAAAGTACTTACCTGCAATACCTTTCAAATGAGATATTACATGTAGAATTTGAACCTGTGGTTCTTAAAATAAACTAAGAAAAGATATTTTTCTATAACAAAAACCTATTGGCCTGGAATTGTTTCTGAGTGTGTGTTCCTCATTTATTGCCTGTGTGTATGTACAACAAATGCTTAACACTACTCCTTTGATAAGCCTACTGCTCGACCACACTACCACAAAATAGAGCATTAGTATTATCTCTTTTTGCCACTATCTTACCTCTAAGGGGAACCCTTGGACTCTGTGCATACTATTCCTTACTTTGAAATAGTGCATACAGAGCCAACTTCCTACACTTCGCTTAAAACATTTTCTGAGAGACTCTTCAATCTGAGAAGCCTGCCGCGGGGAAGCAAAGGTGAATTTGAAGAAGACGCGATGTGACACAAAGGTGGTGAAAGAATTATGAGTAGACATATTCAGATCAAATCTTAACGTCACCCACTTTTAATTTTTACCTGAGCGTGCATCCTTTCCATGCTAAACCGATGTGAATCACTTCACGGAAAAATGTTAGAAGAAATGACATGACTTTTTCCATTACAGTGGTGGCTCAAACATCAGAGATTTTTCCTCCTATTGTGCTGGAAAAATCAGTGCCTACATCAAGGAAGGACGCAACAGCGCAGTGTGAATGTAGTTTCTAGGGAAATTTGTGTGTGGGTGTTTTTTTTTTATTACTGCCGTTTTGTCTTCAGAATCATTTAATAGTTTGTGTATTAAGAGGAATTTTTATTTGAGGTTTACATATTTATTCAAGCTTCTTTTATATTAACATTTTGTTTTTAATTTCTTTTTTAAAAGGCAGTACGACTAAAGCATTTACGTCAATATCCCAAAATTTACATCCCTAAGTGTTCTGATTGGCTAGTGAATGTCGGTGTTGGCAAACACTATGGGGGTCATTCCGACCCTGGCGGTCCAAGACAGCCAGGGCCAGGGCCCACGGAAGCACCGCCAACAGGCTGGCGGTGCGTCAATGCCCATTCTCAGAAAAGGGAATCCGGCGGTTTCCCGCCGGATTTCCCCTGCTTGGGCTGAATCTCCATGGCGGCGCTGCAAGCAGCGCCGCCATGGAGATTCCGACCCCCTTCCCGCCATCCTGTTCCTGGCGGTTTTTACCGCCAGGAACAGGATGGCGGGAACGGGTGTCGTGGGGCCCCTGGGGGCCCCTGCACTGCCCATGCCACTGGCATGGGCAGTGCAGGGGCCCCCTAACAGGGCCCCATAAAGATTTTCACTGTCTGCATTGCAGACAGTGAAAATCGCGACGGGTGCAACTGCACCCGTCACACCCCTGCAACTCCGCCGGCTCCATTCGGAGTCGGCTTCATTGTTGCAGGGCCTTTCCCGCTGGGCCGGCGGGTGTCCTTTGGCGGGCGCCCGCCGGCCCAGCGGGAAAGCCAGAATGGCCTCCGCGGTCTTTTGACCGCGGAGCGGCCAAATGGCGGTTTCCGCTTGGCGGGCGGCGCCCGCCGCCCGCCAATGTCGGAATGAGGGCCTATATGTTTTTGGCTAATCAGAATGATTAAAAAAAAAAAATTCTGATTGCAACATTTAACATAAATGTATGCGTTACTCATCTGGCTAATACGTTACTGGGCCCCTTTTTTCATCGCAGGACCACACCAATGGAAGAATGCATTTTATTTATGTTTTAGATCTAGAGATCACTCGTCCCGGTCATTGGTTCAGGAGGTAAATCCCTCATCCAGCGATAGGAAGACTTCAAGAAAATGCTGCCAATGCAAGACCTGAGCAGGATCTGCGCAAAAACTCCTAACTGGGCTTGGGAGAAGACTGGTTATGTTGCAGGAGTAACGGTTTGGGGAGATAGTGGCACAGAGCCTTGCCTTAGAAGACTACAGAGATTATTGGAGGTATTTCACACCAATTTATTATTATTGTTTTTTCTTCCTTAAAGTGGTTGTGTTTTTGGGACCTTCCTTGGTTAAGTGGGGAATAGTATACACAAACAGTCTATATAATATTAATTTTTGTTGTTGCTTTGGAGCATCCTCCATACCAGCTTGGAAGAAGTTGGGAATGCGTATTATTACAGCCAAACAGTAGGAAATCATCCTTGGTAGCTATCTTTATTGTTGGTGTAGGAAAGTGGATTATTAAATGGGATGGACAGTTGTCCAACTCAAACGATAAGGCCACCATCCGCCAGATGTCGCACAAAATGGATAAAATAAACCTATACTTAATCCCTAGTAATTTGACACAATGCCATCCATCTTAATTCACAGATTTTGGAAAGTAATTAAGCAGTGTGTACAAAAGTGACACACAACTCGATAAAATTCCACAATCAACTTTAAAATAAAGAGAAAACCATTGAGTAAAATAAAATCAAATAGACAAAAAATAAGGGAAACCAGAGATATGAATTATTAAAGCTTTAAATGAAAATAGCACCAAAAAGCATAAACTGCCAATTGAAAGGCAGACCACAACGGAGTCCTGGTTTGATAAACCACGTAGATTGGTCCCAGTGAAAGTCTAGAAATCAAAAAAAGTATGCAAAAAGAGAGATTGTTACTTTTTATGGAAACTTGCCTCCAAGCCGGACACATACGCAATCGCAGCTGCCACTGTGGAACTACTGCACAGGTACGTTTTGCAGTATGTCCCTGGTGGAAATGGCCCTTTCTGCAGGGTTATCCCTAAACTTTTTGCCACTGACCTCCTGTTTTTGACTGTGTGTTGCATTTTGGTTTTGCTGGTTTTAAGACTCTGGGCACTTTACCACTGCTCACCAATGCTAAAGTGCAAGTGCTCTCTGTGTGCACTTGGCATGGGCACTGTAGGGCCCCCCCATGCACAGCCTCACCGAATTACAGGCAGTGGAATGCGCGACGGGTGCTGTTGCACCCGACAAACCTCAACATTGCTGCCTGCTCCATTACGAGCTGGCTTCAATGTTGTGGTGACTTTTCCGCTGGGCCGAGCCATTGCCTTCTTCAGCGTGGATCAATAGTTGCTGTGCGTCTGGATTTTCCACACATCGTCCCTGGGTGTCAAATCTTCAATATCACCCCAAGGAACGGAGACCGCGTGTCTGGAAATCGATGCATCGCCTACCCAGCGGGTAAAGAATCGACGCACCGCTTCACATGCGAGTAAAGAATTGAGACATTGTTTGCTTTTCTGATGCATCGCCTCTCCTGTGGCGTTATGTTTGAAGCATACCAGGTACTTTGTGCTAAAACAATGCATCCATTGATTTCTATGGATTAAGACTCTCCTAACTTTAAAAAAAGGGATATCTATTTCTGTATGTTGGGATTTTATTTTTGTTTTGATCTTGTTTTACTCAGATAAATATTGGCTATTTTTATAAACTGGTGTTTGAGTACTTTTGTGGTGTTTTCAGTGTGTATTTGTACAAATACTTAACACATTACCTCTGAGATAAGCCTGACTGCTTGTGCCAAGATACCAAGGGGGTGAGCAGGGATTATTTTAGGTGTGTGACTCCCTTACCCTGACTAGAGTGAGGGTCCTTACTTAGGGTGTAAACTGACTGCCAACCAGAGAACCAATTTCTAATAGTCCCCTTGGGTGTGAAGCAAACGTTTTCAAACCTTTTCCTGTTGCCCAAGCAACAACAGGAGTACTCTTGTAATGGGGAATCTGAAGATTTTCAGGGTGCCAGGTAGAGGTTACAAGCAAAGTCCAGTCCAAGGTTTAGATTGAAATTGTAGGGAAAATGCCTCGCTTTTCTGTCCCTGTAGGCACACAGGAGGTCAGCAAACTGACCCTTGGAGTCCACTGTTTAGTCGTGGGCAGACATGGGTGCAGGTCCAGTCCTTTAGAGATCCTCACAGGTCACAGCAGGTCCAGTCCTTTTATGTTCTTCGACAGATCCAGAAAGTGTTCCGAGTATGGCTGGGTGAAGGTCTAGCTTTGTAGGCTTTACTAGCCTGTGGGTGGGGAAGGCTCTTGTCGCTTCCTTACCTATGGGGTGGAAGTTCCCAGAGATAACCCTACCCACTTTTTTCATAGTTCCTGTTTGCCTAAGTGCAAACAATCCCACAGTGCCCATCATGCTCCAAACCCACAATGAGGAAGCCCTTCTCTTGTGCAGAACTAGTGTGGCCAGGGAAATGAGCAGTCCCCCATCCCCTCCTTCTTTGGTCACTCAGAATTGGTTCTGGGGTAGCTTCCCTTTGGGCTTGGTGCCAACTAACTTTAGGCAGGGGGACACAAATGACTGCCCTCACCAGGTCTCATCTTGCAACTTGTCTTCTGCCAGGGGAAGAAAACATACACCTACTGTAAGGAACCAGGCTTTTTGCAGCCCCAACACTTTTTGCCCTTATTAGGACTATTCGCTACTGGTTTTTCAACTCTTAGAGTGCGCTGAGGCCTGCTAACCAGATCTCTGCTAGTGTTCTGACCCCATGCAAAGTATATGTCAAATTAGATACCCCCAATTGGCAAGGCCTGACTTAATTATAAGTCCCTAATATATGATACCCAGGGCATGTAAGACATAGTGTTCGCTCGAGGCCTCAGCACTGGTTGTGCTACCCTTCGTGTGACAAGACACAAAATGCCTCCCAGCCTGCCGTAGCAGACTGGAAGGATAGTGTTCTCACTATCAGTTCAACTTTGCCACTTAAACTAATGGCAAATCCACCCTGTCTCTTAACTTTATATGTACGTTTCCTATAAGGAAGGCCTAGAGAGCCCTATGGCTGGGAGCTATATTTTATTAATGAAACATATGTATTTTGATATGCCTTGACATTAACATGTCCAAATTGTTGCTTTGCTGTGGGTAATGTTGTTGATAGTCTTATTGGCTAACACTGGGTTACCAGGTGGCATTCCCACCCGGCTAAGTTTTGACTGAGACTACTAAACTGGGTCATGTGAAGTATCAAATTAATCATGACACTAAATGCAATCTGATGCTCAGGTCATAATTAATGTCATTATTAATAGTTGGCCACTTTTAGAAAAGTGTGCCACTCTGTGCTCTGCTCTTCAGGGTCCTCACAAAGGTCCACTGTGAGAGACTGGATCCTTGCTGGAGTACCCCCCCCACACACATTTTGCTGGGTTTCTTAATGCAACTTCGACTGGAGTGGACTGGGATCCTGCTAACCAGGTTCCCAGTGCCAGTGTTCTTTCTCTAAAACATGATAAAAGTAATTGGCTACACCTTTAGCTATCACTATAAGTCCCTGGTAAAAGGTACTTAGGTACCCAGGGAATGGGGTACTATGGGTAGGCTACTGAGGGCAGCAGCACTGATTGTGCCACCCTCTAGAGCCACGCATCCAGGTGCACCCAGCACTACCATAGC
Source organism: Pleurodeles waltl (assembly GCF_031143425.1). Lineage (NCBI taxonomy): Eukaryota > Metazoa > Chordata > Amphibia > Caudata > Salamandridae > Pleurodeles > Pleurodeles waltl. The sequence goes on along the minus strand of NC_090443.1, from coordinate 293,991,393 downwards.
AGGCTGAGTGTCCCGGTGCAAACCTAAAATACAAACTCGACATGGCCCACTTCCTGTGTGCCCTGTCCACCCTACACTGCATATTCAGTGGGTAAGTCACCCCTCTAGCAGGCCTTCCAGCCCTAAGGCAGGGTGCACCATACTATATGTGAGGGCATAATTGCATGATCAATAGACCCCCACTGTGTCCTTGCCAAACCTGGGACATGGTGAGTGAATAGAGCAGCCATTTTTATATATGTGCTGGACACTGGTCAGTACGAGTTTCCCAGCTACATAATGGCTACTCTGAACCCTGGGTTGTTTGGTATCAAACAACTCAATGTTAAATCCAAACTGGTACCAGTACTGGATTTATTATAAAAAGTACCCAGGGGTCAACTTAGAGGTGCCCCCTGAAAAAGATAACTATCCTGGCATGGTTGCTGACTGGTTCTATCCAGCCTGCTGCCTCCAGACAGCCAATCCACAAACCTTGACGGGGAGCCCAGGCCCTCTGGTTTGTGAAACAAAGCCCTTCCTGGGTGAAGGAGCTAACTCCCCCTCCCTCAGGAATTTGCACGGCCCTGGCAGTGAGCTTCAAATGGCTCCCGCCCTTGAAACTCAACCCCCACGCCTGCTGCTGGCAGCAGATGGCCTCCCCCTTTGCAAGCCCCCACTGTTGGAGGGAGCAAAGGTGGGAAACCACACAAAGGATAGGAGGAGTGGCCTCACTGAGCATGCACCACCCCTATGGACTTGCAGGCGAAGTGGACCCTTCATTACATTTTTCTCCATCTTAGAATGGAAGAAAATAGCCAATCAGGTTTAGGGAAGTGACCCTTCCCACAGGAAGTGGCCACTGTAGTGGGTGTAGCCACCCAAGGGTAAGTGTCCCATTGGACACTATCAGGTTCCCCCTAACACTTCCACTAAATTCAGTAGGTGGCTCCCCTAGACCAAGATTTTACATTTGAAAAGGATCCCAAGAAGAAAAGAATACCAGCACCAAAGAACCCACCAGAACGAGAACAGAGGACCTGGCTGCACCAGAAGAGGCACCCAGACCCCTGCTTGCTGCACCAAAGTCCCGACAATCGTGACTGCGGAGGAGCTAAACACTGGACCGACCCCAAGAAAACCAGGGGCATCTCCAGGCTTCAAGGATCACCCCACATCTCCATCCTGAGTGGAGGCACCACTCAAAAAAAGCAAGAAACCTGCAAAGGACAAAAAACCAGTGAGGGTCACTTCACTGAATCGCTGATATCTCTGCAACAGGAAGTCACAGCTGGACCCGACGACTGCCTGGAAGTGCCCCACAACTGTGCCAAGTTTGGTGGCGCTGTGCCCTCTAGTGGCCGAGATACAGCAATACCCTGGGTACTGGTCAGCTGACGTCAGACCAGGAGAAAAACAGTTCCCCCAGAGCTGAAAAACGATCAGGAGGAAGCCCCAGTCCAGGGACTTCAGGAACAGCCCGGACCTCTGACCAGAGTGCCCCCGTGGTCCTGCACGTCGCCCACAAAGAGACTCACCTCCAGCTCCAGTGGGCTCTGTTGCGCACAGCATCCAAGACCTCCAAAACGCCCTGCACCTGGAGGCAATGGGCCTTGCATCGCGGGATGTGCTGTGCGCCCCGGGTCACCAACCCTGTGCAACCTCATCAGCCCAAGGGGACCTCTAGGCAGCAACTTTAAATCTACAAACCAGCTCCTTCTCCAAGTGGCCCCTCCAGGTGGGACTGTGCCTGTGCCAAGAACCTCTCCAATGCTGCTCCCGCCGGAACTGGAAGCTGCCAGAGACTCTCCAGCTGGCACCGTGTGCCCACCGACTGCTGCGACTACCCTGTAAAAGAAGAGACTGGTAACTCCACTGTGCTATTTTTTTTAATGCATTTTTAAAAAGTGACTGCCTATTGATTCCTATGGTGCGTAATTATTCACAGAAAGACTAACTGCTAAAACTTTAAAAAGTCATAACAAGAAAAGTACTTACTGTATTCTATAGATTTTGGTCTTAAACATTATATAATAGTCTGAAGTATTTTTATAAATTCTGGACTAGAGTTATTCATTGAGTGTGTGTGGTGCATGAATGGATTTGTGAGTACAGCAAATACTTAGCATATCTCCTGGATTAACCTAACTGCTCGACCAGCTACCTTAAAAATTAGAGCATTAGATGGTCTGATTTTTACCTCTGGAAACCAGTGTGTGGTTGCCTGAACCCTCTGCATAGTGTGCTTGGTTTTGCACATTGCATAGAGAGCCAGCCTCCAACATCCACAAATACATACAGACAGCTATCTGACCACCTGTCGAGACATGTGAATGACTCTCTGGTAAAAGGACAAAGGCAGTGCTGCAGCAACGAGGTGCCACCTCCTCTGCCAGGATGGCCATTCAGGGGATTAGCCCGGAGGCGTGCTTCAAAGGAGAAGCTGCCTGGCCCAGCACCCCTGAGCAGGATGCCATTTGTCATTGCATACAGCATGGAGACAGGGCCAGAGGTGGGAAACTCGCCCCAAAACCGGTTCTACTGTGCCATGTTGTCCCCAGGCAGCCACACCTCTAGGGTGGGCTACGTTGCTCCTCAAGACCGAGGAAGGGTCGTGTCATGTTGAAGGGGGAAAAAATTTGGCATTCTGGAATAGCCAGATGCCACACATCACAGGAACTTCATCACTGGATTGGAGGGGACCCAGTAATCCATTTGCTAGTGACCTCGTGGTCCCCTCATGGCTCTTTTCTGGGATAAATATGGTACCTTTGGCATGTTGACTCTCAGTATTCTGGATCTGGAAAAAGGACAAGAAGAAGAAAACTCTGCACCCATTGTAAGCGCACAAAGAGAGGCTGCAAAGCCGGAGCGACTGCACCTACCACACTCTGCTACCAGCTAGTAGAGGCTAGATCCTGTTCAGTGTACCTAGCTCAGGGAAACCCGGCACCAGACCAAAGCAGAGACTCGAAGGGTCAGTTGGCTGGCCCCCCAGAACAGCACTGGGGACATCAAAGCTACAGGAGCCCAGATTTCATCCCTGGTAACCACAGCAGACGTCTTGCTGCTACCTGGCGCGGGGTACCCCCAAGGACAATTTGGAAATAGGCAAAAGGTGCACTCGTGAATGTTGGTTGTGACCGGATAGGTCACCTGAGAGGACACCAGCCTCCACCAAAGATTTGCACCGTGACCGCTGTGTTGCAAAAGTGCAAGGTCTACATTGGCAGCCCTTAGAACCATACAAAGAGGACTTTGTGGGACCCTCACTCTGTGGCCAGAGTCACCCCTCACTCACCTGTGGACCGAGGACTCGACCGGACTTCACCCCTGTAGAACACACAACATGCAGAGCATCTTTGAGCCTGAATCCCTCAGCATCAGGACCACTCCATTATCGTCTATGGCGGTTATCCTCTAAAGTTTGGATCTTGCTCTGAAAACGTTCTAGTGGCCAGGTAACTGTCCAAAGTATCCTCTATGGCCCCCTGAACCTTTTTCCTGCCAGGCCTGGTTGCCCAACTCGGGTCAGAGTTGCTGGACTAACTTTTCCAAACTTTTCAAAACTTTCCAAAGTTTTTGTTGACCAATGATTGTTTGCATTTGATGCTAAAATTATTTATTCCTTTAAAAATACATATATATTTGCAACCTTCTGGTGGATTATAATGATCAAAGTTTCTAAGGATACATAAAGATATAGGTGGTCATTACGAACATGGCAGTCTGGACCGCCATGCCGGCGGAGGCGGTAATTTCCGCCAATGGCATGGAGGTCCAGACCTCCATATTATGAATGTGGCAGAACCGACACTGATGAAACGCCGCCACCACCAGGCTCCCACCAACAGGCAGCCTGGCAGTGGCGGTGTTTCAGATCTGACAGGGCAGCGCTGCCCGCCGGATAATGAGTCTGATTTCACCAGCCTTTCGCTGGCGGTTTACAACACCAGAGAAAGGCTGGCGGAATGAGTGACTCGGGCCTCCCTGGGGCCCCTACACTTGGTATGGGCAGTGCACAGGCCCCCCATTCAAAGCCCTGTTACGCATTTCACTGCCCGATTTACGGGTAGTGAAATGCGTGCCGGGTGCTGCTGCACCCTCCACACTTCCACATTGCCGCCGGCTCCAAATGGAGCCGGTGTCAATGTTCAGGCCCTGTTTCCAGCTGGGCCGATGGGCAGAAACACCTCAAACGATAAGGCCACCATCCGCCAGATGTCGCACAAAATGGATAAAATAAACCTATACTTAATCCCTAGTAATTTGACACAATGCCATCCATCTTAATTCACAGATTTTGGAACGTAATTAAGCAGTGTGTACAAAAGTGACACACAACTCGATAAAATTCCACAATCAACTTTAAAATAAAGAGAAAACCATTGAGTAAAATAAAATCAAATAGACAAAAAATAAGGGAAACCAGAGATATGAATTATTAAAGCTTTAAATGAAAATAGCACCAAAAAGCATAAACTGCCAATTGAAAGGCAGACCACAACGGAGTCCTGGTTTGATAAACCACGTAGATTGGTCCCAGTGAAAGTCTAGAAATCAAAAAAAGTATGCAAAAAGAGAGATTGTTACTTTTTATGGAAACTTGCCTCCAAGCCGGACACATACGCAATCGCAGCTGCCACTGTGGAACTACTGCACAGGTACGTTTTGCAGTATGTCCCTGGTGGAAATGGCCCTTTCTGCAGGGTTATCCCTAAACTTTTTGCCACTGACCTCCTGTTTTTGACTGTGTGTTGCATTTTGGTTTTGCTGGTTTTAAGACTCTGGGCACTTTACCACTGCTCACCAATGCTAAAGTGCAAGTGCTCTCTGTGTGCACTTGGCATGGGCACTGTAGGGCCCCCCCATGCACAGCCTCACCGAATTACAGGGAGTGGAATGCGCGACGGGTGCTGTTGCACCCGACAAACCTCAACATTGCTGCCTGCTCCATTACGAGCTGGCTTCAATGTTGTGGTGACTTTTCCGCTGGGCCGAGCCATTGCCTTCTTCAGCGTGGATCAATAATTGCTGTGCGTCTGGATTTTCCACACATCGTCCCTGGGTGTCAAATCTTCAATATCACCCCAAGGAACGGAGACCGCGTGTCTGGAAATCGATGCATCGCCTACCCAGCGGGTAAAGAATCGACGCACCGCTTCACATGCGAGTAAAGAATTGAGACATTGTTTGCTTTTCTGATGCATCGCCTCTCCTGTGGCGTTATGTTTGAAGCATACCAGGTACTTTGTGCTAAAACAATGCATCCATTGATTTCTATGGATTAAGACTCTCCTAACTTTAAAAAAAGGGATATCTATTTCTGTATGTTGGGATTTTATTTTTGTTTTGATCTTGTTTTACTCAGATAAATATTGGCTATTTTTATAAACTGGTGTTTGAGTACTTTTGTGGTGTTTTCAGTGTGTATTTGTACAAATACTTAACACATTACCTCTGAGATAAGCCTGACTGCTTGTGCCAAGATACCAAGGGGGTGAGCAGGGATTATCTTAGGTGTGTGACTCCCTTACCCTGACTAGAGTGAGGGTCCTTACTTAGGGTGTAAACTGACTGCCAACCAGAGAACCAATTTCTAATAGTCCCCTTGGGTGTGAAGCAAACGTTTTCAAACCTTTTCCTGTTGCCCAAGCAACAACAGGAGTACTCTTGTAATGGGGAATCTGGAGATTTTCAGGGTGCCAGGTAGAGGTTACAAGCAAAGTCCAGTCCAAGGTTTAGATTGAAATTGTAGGGAAAATGCCTCGCTTTTCTGTCCCTGTAGGCACACAGGAGGTCAGCAAACTGACCCTTGGAGTCCACTGTTTAGTCGTGGGCAGACATGGGTGCAGGTCCAGTCCTTTAGAGATCCTCACAGGTCACAGCAGGTCCAGTCCTTTTATGTTCTTCGACAGATCCAGAAAGTGTTCCGAGTATGGCTGGGTGAAGGTCTAGCTTTGTAGCCTTTACTAGCCTGTGGGTGGGGAAGGCTCTTGTCGCTTCCTTACCTATGGGGTGGAAGTTCCCAGAGATAACCCTACCCACTTTTTTCATAGTTCCTGTTTGCCTGAGTGCAAACAATCCCACAGTGCCCATCATGCTCCAAACCCACAATGAGGAAGCCCTTCTCTTGTGCAGAACTAGTGTGGCCAGGGAAATGAGCAGTCCCCCATCCCCTCCTTCTTTGGTCACTCAGAATTGGTTCTGGGGTAGCTTCCCTTTGGGCTTGGTGCCAACTAACTTTAGGCAGGGGGACACAAATGACTGCCCTCACCAGGTCTCATCTTGCAACTTGTCTTCTGCCAGGGGAAGAAAACATACACCTACTGTAAGGAACCAGGCTTTTTGCAGCCCCAACACTTTTTGCCCTTATTAGGACTATTCGATACTGGTTTTTCAACTCTTAGAGTGCGCTGAGGCCTGCTAACCAGATCTCTGCTAGTGTTCTGACCCCATGCAAAGTATATGTCAAATTAGATACCCCCAATTGGCAAGGCCTGACTTAATTATAAGTCCCTAATATATGATACCCAGGGCATGTAAGACATAGTGTTCGCTCGAGGCCTCAGCACTGGTTGTGCTACCCTTTGTGTGACAAGACACAAAATGCCTCCCAGCCTGCCGTAGCAGACTGGAAGGATAGTGTTCTCACTGTCAGTTCAACTTTGCCACTTAAACTAATGGCAAATCCACCCTGTCTCTTAACTTTATATGTACGTTTCCTATAAGGAAGGCCTAGAGAGCCCTATGGCTGGGAGCTATATTTTATTAATGAAACATATGTATTTTGATATGCCTTGACATTAACATGTCCAAATTGTTGCTTTGCTGTGGGTAATGTTGTTGATAGTCTTATTGGCTAACACTGGGTTACCAGGTGGCATTCCCACCCGGCTAAGTTTTGACTGAGACTACTAAACTGGGTCATGTGAAGTATCAAATTAATCATGACACTAAATGCAATCTGATGCTCAGGTCATAATTAATGTCATTATTAATAGTTGGCCACTTTTAGAAAAGTGTGCCACTCTGTGCTCTGCTCTTCAGGGTCCTCACAAAGGTCCACTGTGAGAGACTGGATCCTTGCTGGAGTACCCCCCCCACACACATTTTGCTGGGTTTCTTAATGCAACTTCGACTGGAGTGGACTGGGATCCTGCTAACCAGGTTCCCAGTGCCAGTGTTCTTTCTCTAAAACATGATAAAAGTAATTGGCTACACCTTTAGCTATCACTATAAGTCCCTGGTAAAAGGTACTTAGGTACCCAGGGAATGGGGTACTATGGGTAGGCTACTGAGGGCAGCAGCACTGATTGTGCCACCCTCTAGAGCCACGCATCCAGGTGCACCCAGCACTACCATAGCAGGCTGAGTGTCCCGGTGCAAACCTAAAATACAAACTCGACATGGCCCACTTCCTGTGTGCCCTGTCCACCCTACACTGCATATTCAGTGGGTAAGTCACCCCTCTAGCAGGCCTTCCAGCCCTAAGGCAGGGTGCACCATACTATATGTGAGGGCATAATTGCATGATCAATAGACCCCCACTGTGTCCTTGCCAAACCTGGGACATGGTGAGTGAATAGAGCAGCCATTTTTATATATGTGCTGGACACTGGTCAGTACGAGTTTCCCAGCTACATAATGGCTACTCTGAACCCTGGGTTGTTTGGTATCAAACAACTCAATGTTAAATCCAAACTGGTACCAGTACTGGATTTATTATAAAAAGTACCCAGGGGTCAACTTAGAGGTGCCCCCTGAAAAAGATAACTATCCTGGCATGGTTGCTGACTGGTTCTATCCAGCCTGCTGCCTCCAGACAGCCAATCCACAAACCTTGACGGGGAGCCCAGGCCCTCTGGTTTGTGAAACAAAGCCCTTCCTGGGTGAAGGAGCTAACTCCCCCTCCCTCAGGAATTTGCACGGCCCTGGCAGTGAGCTTCAAATGGCTCCCGCCCTTGAAACTCAACCCCCACGCCTGCTGCTGGCAGCAGATGGCCTCCCCCTTTGCAAGCCCCCACTGTTGGAGGGAGCAAAGGTGGGAAACCACACAAAGGATAGGAGGAGTGGCCTCACTGAGCATGCACCACCCCTATGGACTTGCAGGCGAAGTGGACCCTTCATTACATTTTTCTCCATCTTAGAATGGAAGAAAATAGCCAATCAGGTTTAGGGAAGTGACCCTTCCCACAGGAAGTGGCCACTGTAGTGGGTGTAGCCACCCAAGGGTAAGTGTCCCATTGGACACTATCAGGTTCCCCCTAACACTTCCACTAAATTCAGTAGGTGGCTCCCCTAGACCAAGATTTTACATTTGAAAAGGATCCCAAGAAGAAAAGAATACCAGCACCAAAGAACCCACCAGAACGAGAACAGAGGACCTGGCTGCACCAGAAGAGGCACCCAGACCCCTGCTTGCTGCACCAAAGTCCCGACAATCGTGACTGCGGAGGAGCTAAACACTGGACCGACCCCAAGAAAACCAGGGGCATCTCCAGGCTTCAAGGATCACCCCACATCTCCATCCTGAGTGGAGGCACCACTCAAAAAAAGCAAGAAACCTGCAAAGGACAAAAAACCAGTGAGGGTCACTTCACTGAATCGCTGATATCTCTGCAACAGGAAGTCACAGCTGGACCCGACGACTGCCTGGAAGTGCCCCACAACTGTGCCAAGTTTGGTGGCGCTGTGCCCTCTAGTGGCCGAGATACAGCAATACCCTGGGTACTGGTCAGCTGACGTCAGACCAGGAGAAAAACAGTTCCCCCAGAGCTGAAAAACGATCAGGAGGAAGCCCCAGTCCAGGGACTTCAGGAACAGCCCGGACCTCTGACCAGAGTGCCCCCGTGGTCCTGCACGTCGCCCACAAAGAGACTCACCTCCAGCTCCAGTGGGCTCTGTTGCGCACAGCATCCAAGACCTCCAAAACACCCTGCACCTGGAGGCAATGGGCCTTGCATCGCGGGATGTGCTGTGCGCCCCGGGTCACCAACCCTGTGCAACCTCATCAGCCCAAGGGGACCTCTAGGCAGCAACTTTAAATCTACAAACCAGCTCCTTCTCCAAGTGGCCCCTCCAGGTGGGACTGTGCCTGTGCCAAGAACCTCTCCAATGCTGCTCCCGCCGGAACTGGAAGCTGCCAGAGACTCTCCAGCTGGCACCGTGGGCCCACCGACTGCTGCGACTACCCTGTAAAAGAAGAGACTGGTAACTCCACTGTGCTATTTTTTTTAATGCATTTTTAAAAAGTGACTGCCTATTGATTCCTATGGTGCGTAATTATTCACAGAAAGACTAACTGCTAAAACTTTAAAAAGTCATAACAAGAAAAGTACTTACTGTATTCTATAGATTTTGGTCTTAAACATTATATAATAGTCTGAAGTATTTTTATAAATTCTGGACTAGAGTTATTCATTGAGTGTGTGTGGTGCATGAATGGATTTGTGAGTACAGCAAATACTTAGCATATCTCCTGGATTAACCTAACTGCTCGACCAGCTACCTTAAAAATTAGAGCATTAGATGGTCTGATTTTTACCTCTGGAAACCAGTGTGTGGTTGCCTGAACCCTCTGCATAGTGTGCTTGGTTTTGCACATTGCATAGAGAGCCAGCCTCCAACATCCACAAATACATACAGACAGCTATCTGACCACCTGTTGAGACATGTGAATGACTCTCTGGTAAAAGGACAAAGGCAGTGCTGCAGCAACGAGGTGCCACCTCCTCTGCCAGGATGGCCATTCAGGGGATTAGCCCGGAGGCGTGCTTCAAAGGAGAAGCTGCCTGGCCCAGCACCCCTGAGCAGGATGCCATTTGTCATTGCATACAGCATGGAGACAGGGCCAGAGGTGGGAAACTCGCCCCAAAACCGGTTCTACTGTGCCATGTTGTCCCCAGGCAGCCACACCTCTAGGGTGGGCTACGTTGCTCCTCAAGACCGAGGAAGGGTCGTGTCATGTTGAAGGGGGAAAAAATTTGGCATTCTGGAATAGCCAGATGCCACACATCACAGGAACTTCATCACTGGATTGGAGGGGACCCAGTAATCCATTTGCTAGTGACCTCGTGGTCCCCTCATGGCTCTTTTCTGGGATAAATATGGTACCTTTGGCATGTTGACTCTCAGTATTCTGGATCTGGAAAAAGGACAAGAAGAAGAAAACTCTGCACCCATTGTAAGCGCACAAAGAGAGGCTGCAAAGCCGGAGCGACTGCACCTACCACACTCTGCTACCAGCTAGTAGAGGCTAGATCCTGTTCAGTGTACCTAGCTCAGGGAAACCCGGCACCAGACCAAAGCAGAGACTCGAAGGGTCAGTTGGCTGGCCCCCCAGAACAGCACTGGGGACATCAAAGCTACAGGAGCCCAGATTTCATCCCTGGTAACCACAGCAGACGTCTTGCTGCTACCTGGCGCGGGGTACCCCCAAGGACAATTTGGAAATAGGCAAAAGGTGCACTCGTGAATGTTGGTTGTGACCGGATAGGTCACCTGAGAGGACACCAGCCTCCACCAAAGATTTGCACCGTGACCGCTGTGTTGCAAAAGTGCAAGGTCTACATTGGCAGCCCTTAGAACCATACAAAGAGGACTTTGTGGGACCCTCACTCTGTGGCCAGAGTCACCCCTCACTCACCTGTGGACCGAGGACTCGACCGGACTTCACCCCTGTAGAACACACAACATGCAGAGCATCTTTGAGCCTGAATCCCTCAGCATCAGGACCACTCCATTATCGTCTATGGCGGTTATCCTCTAAAGTTTGGATCTTGCTCTGAAAACGTTCTAGTGGCCAGGTAACTGTCCAAAGTATCCTCTATGGCCCCCTGAACCTTTTTCCTGCCAGGCCTGGTTGCCCAACTCGGGTCAGAGTTGCTGGACTAACTTTTCCAAACTTTTCAAAACTTTCCAAAGTTTTTGTTGACCAATGATTGTTTGCATTTGATGCTAAAATTATTTATTCCTTTAAAAATACATATATATTTGCAACCTTCTGGTGGATTATAATGATCAAAGTTTCTAAGGATACATAAAGATATAGGTGGTCATTACGAACATGGCAGTCTGGACCGCCATGCCGGCGGAGGCGGTAATTTCCGCCAATGGCATGGAGGTCCAGACCTCCATATTATGAATGTGGCAGAACCGACACTGATGAAACGCCGCCACCACCAGGCTCCCACCAACAGGCAGCCTGGCAGTGGCGGTGTTTCAGATCTGACAGGGCAGCGCTGCCCGCCGGATAATGAGTCTGATTTCACCAGCCTTTCGCTGGCGGTTTACAACACCAGAGAAAGGCTGGCGGAATGAGTGACTCGGGCCTCCCTGGGGCCCCTACACTTGGTATGGGCAGTGCACAGGCCCCCCATTCAAAGCCCTGTTACGCATTTCACTGCCCGATTTACGGGTAGTGAAATGCGTGCCGGGTGCTGCTGCACCCTCCACACTTCCACATTGCCGCCGGCTCCAAATGGAGCCGGTGTCAATGTTCAGGCCCTGTTTCCAGCTGGGCCGACGGGCAGAAACACCTCAAACGATAAGGCCACCATCCGCCAGATGTCGCACAAAATGGATAAAATAAACCTATACTTAATCCCTAGTAATTTGACACAATGCCATCCATCTTAATTCACAGATTTTGGAAAGTAATTAAGCAGTGTGTACAAAAGTGACACACAACTCGATAAAATTCCACAATCAACTTTAAAATAAAGAGAAAACCATTGAGTAAAATAAAATCAAATAGACAAAAAATAAGGGAAACCAGAGATATGAATTATTAAAGCTTTAAATGAAAATAGCACCAAAAAGCATAAACTGCCAATTGAAAGGCAGACCACAACGGAGTCCTGGTTTGATAAACCACGTAGATTGGTCCCAGTGAAAGTCTAGAAATCAAAAAAAGTATGCAAAAAGAGAGATTGTTACTTTTTATGGAAACTTGCCTCCAAGCCGGACACATACGCAATCGCAGCTGCCACTGTGGAACTACTGCACAGGTACGTTTTGCAGTATGTCCCTGGTGGAAATGGCCCTTTCTGCAGGGTTATCCCTAAACTTTTTGCCACTGACCTCCTGTTTTTGACTGTGTGTTGCATTTTGGTTTTGCTGGTTTTAAGACTCTGGGCACTTTACCACTGCTCACCAATGCTAAAGTGCAAGTGCTCTCTGTGTGCACTTGGCATGGGCACTGTAGGGCCCCCACATGCACAGCCTCACCGAATTACAGGCAGTGGAATGCGCGACGGGTGCTGTTGCACCCGACAAACCTCAACATTGCTGCCTGCTCCATTACGAGCTGGCTTCAATGTTGTGGTGACTTTTCCGCTGGGCCGAGCCATTGCCTTCTTCAGCGTGGATCAATAGTTGCTGTGCGTCTGGATTTTCCACACATCGTCCCTGGGTGTCAAATCTTCAATATCACCCCAAGGAACGGAGACCGCGTGTCTGGAAATCGATGCATCGCCTACCCAGCGGGTAAAGAATCGACGCACCGCTTCACATCCGAGTAAAGAATTGAGACATTGTTTGCTTTTCTGATGCATCGCCTCTCCTGTGGCGTTATGTTTGAAGCATACCAGGTACTTTGTGCTAAAACAATGCATCCATTGATTTCTATGGATTAAGACTCTCCTAACTTTAAAAAAAGGGATATCTATTTCTGTATGTTGGGATTTTATTTTTGTTTTGATCTTGTTTTACTCAGATAAATATTGGCTATTTTTATAAACTGGTGTTTGAGTACTTTTGTGGTGTTTTCAGTGTGTATTTGTACAAATACTTAACACATTACCTCTGAGATAAGCCTGACTGCTTGTGCCAAGATACCAAGGGGGTGAGCAGGGATTATCTTAGGTGTGTGACTCCCTTACCCTGACTAGAGTGAGGGTCCTTACTTAGGGTGTAAACTGACTGCCAACCAGAGAACCAATTTCCAATAGTCCCCTTGGGTGTGAAGCAAACGTTTTCAAACCTTTTCCTGTTGCCCAAGCAACAACAGGAGTACTCTTGTAATGGGGAATCTGGAGATTTTCAGGGTGCCAGGTAGAGGTTACAAGCAAAGTCCAGTCCAAGGTTTAGATTGAAATTGTAGGGAAAATGCCTCGCTTTTCTGTCCCTGTAGGCACACAGGAGGTCAGCAAACTGACCCTTGGAGTCCACTGTTTAGTCGTGGGCAGACATGGGTGCAGGTCCAGTCCTTTAGAGATCCTCACAGGTCACAGCAGGTCCAGTCCTTTTATGTTCTTCGACAGATCCAGAAAGTGTTCCGAGTATGGCTGGGTGAAGGTCTAGCTTTGTAGGCTTTACTAGCCTGTGGGTGGGGAAGGCTCTTGTCGCTTCCTTACCTATGGGGTGGAAGTTCCCAGAGATAACCCTACCCACTTTTTTCATAGTTCCTGTTTGCCTGAGTGCAAACAATCCCACAGTGCCCATCATGCTCCAAACCCACAATGAGGAAGCCCTTCTCTTGTGCAGAACTAGTGTGGCCAGGGAAATGAGCAGTCCCCCATCCCCTCCTTCTTTGGTCACTCAGAATTGGTTCTGGGGTAGCTTCCCTTTGGGCTTGGTGCCAACTAACTTTAGGCAGGGGGACACAAATGACTGCCCTCACCAGGTCTCATCTTGCAACTTGTCTTCTGCCAGGGGAAGAAAACATACACCTACTGTAAGGAACCAGGCTTTTTGCAGCCCCAACACTTTTTGCCCTTATTAGGACTATTCGCTACTGGTTTTTCAACTCTTAGAGTGCGCTGAGGCCTGCTAACCAGATCTCTGCTAGTGTTCTGACCCCATGCAAAGTATATGTCAAATTAGATACCCCCAATTGGCAAGGCCTGACTTAATTATAAGTCCCTAATATATGATACCCAGGGCATGTAAGACATAGTGTTCGCTCGAGGCCTCAGCACTGGTTGTGCTACCCTTCGTGTGACAAGACACAAAATGCCTCCCAGCCTGCCGTAGCAGACTGGAAGGATAGTGTTCTCACTATCAGTTCAACTTTGCCACTTAAACTAATGGCAAATCCACCCTGTCTCTTAACTTTATATGTACGTTTCCTATAAGGAAGGCCTAGAGAGCCCTATGGCTGGGAGCTATATTTTATTAATGAAACATATGTATTTTGATATGCCTTGACATTAACATGTCCAAATTGTTGCTTTGCTGTGGGTAATGTTGTTGATAGTCTTATTGGCTAACACTGGGTTACCAGGTGGCATTCCCACCCGGCTAAGTTTTGACTGAGACTACTAAACTGGGTCATGTGAAGTATCAAATTAATCATGACACTAAATGCAATCTGATGCTCAGGTCATAATTAATGTCATTATTAATAGTTGGCCACTTTTAGAAAAGTGTGCCACTCTGTGCTCTGCTCTTCAGGGTCCTCACAAAGGTCCACTGTGAGAGACTGGATCCTTGCTGGAGTACCCCCCCCACACACATTTTGCTGGGTTTCTTAATGCAACTTCGACTGGAGTGGACTGGGATCCTGCTAACCAGGTTCCCAGTGCCAGTGTTCTTTCTCTAAAACATGATAAAAGTAATTGGCTACACCTTTAGCTATCACTATAAGTCCCTGGTAAAAGGTACTTAGGTACCCAGGGAATGGGGTACTATGGGTAGGCTACTGAGGGCAGCAGCACTGATTGTGCCACCCTCTAGAGCCACGCATCCAGGTGCACCCAGCACTACCATAGCAGGCTGAGTGTCCCGGTGCAAACCTAAAATACAAACTCGACATGGCCCACTTCCTGTGTGCCCTGTCCACCCTACACTGCATATTCAGTGGGTAAGTCACCCCTCTAGCAGGCCTTCCAGCCCTAAGGCAGGGTGCACCATACTATATGTGAGGGCATAATTGCATGATCAATAGACCCCCACTGTGTCCTTGCCAAACCTGGGACATGGTGAGTGAATAGAGCAGCCATTTTTATATATGTGCTGGACACTGGTCAGTACGAGTTTCCCAGCTACATAATGGCTACTCTGAACCCTGGGTTGTTTGGTATCAAACAACTCAATGTTAAATCCAAACTGGTACCAGTACTGGATTTATTATAAAAAGTACCCAGGGGTCAACTTAGAGGTGCCCCCTGAAAAAGATAACTATCCTGGCATGGTTGCTGACTGGTTCTATCCAGCCTGCTGCCTCCAGACAGCCAATCCACAAACCTTGACGGGGAGCCCAGGCCCTCTGGTTTGTGAAACAAAGCCCTTCCTGGGTGAAGGAGCTAACTCCCCCTCCCTCAGGAATTTGCACGGCCCTGGCAGTGAGCTTCAAATGGCTCCCGCCCTTGAAACTCAACCCCCACGCCTGCTGCTGGCAGCAGATGGCCTCCCCCTTTGCAAGCCCCCACTGTTGGAGGGAGCAAAGGTGGGAAACCACACAAAGGATAGGAGGAGTGGCCTCACTGAGCATGCACCACCCCTATGGACTTGCAGGCGAAGTGGACCCTTCATTACATTTTTCTCCATCTTAGAATGGAAGAAAATAGCCAATCAGGTTTAGGGAAGTGACCCTTCCCACAGGAAGTGGCCACTGTAGTGGGTGTAGCCACCCAAGGGTAAGTGTCCCATTGGACACTATCAGGTTCCCCCTAACACTTCCACTAAATTCAGTAGGTGGCTCCCCTAGACCAAGATTTTACATTTGAAAAGGATCCCAAGAAGAAAAGAATACCAGCACCAAAGAACCCACCAGAACGAGAACAGAGGACCTGGCTGCACCAGAAGAGGCACCCAGACCCCTGCTTGCTGCACCAAAGTCCCGACAATCGTGACTGCGGAGGAGCTAAACACTGGACCGACCCCAAGAAAACCAGGGGCATCTCCAGGCTTCAAGGATCACCCCACATCTCCATCCTGAGTGGAGGCACCACTCAAAAAAAGCAAGAAACCTGCAAAGGACAAAAAACCAGTGAGGGTCACTTCACTGAATCGCTGATATCTCTGCAACAGGAAGTCACAGCTGGACCCGACGACTGCCTGGAAGTGCCCCACAACTGTGCCAAGTTTGGTGGCGCTGTGCCCTCTAGTGGCCGAGATACAGCAATACCCTGGGTACTGGTCAGCTGACGTCAGACCAGGAGAAAAACAGTTCCCCCAGAGCTGAAAAACGATCAGGAGGAAGCCCCAGTCCAGGGACTTCAGGAACAGCCCGGACCTCTGACCAGAGTGCCCCCGTGGTCCTGCACGTCGCCCACAAAGAGACTCACCTCCAGCTCCAGTGGGCTCTGTTGCGCACAGCATCCAAGACCTCCAAAACACCCTGCACCTGGAGGCAATGGGCCTTGCATCGCGGGATGTGCTGTGCGCCCCGGGTCACCAACCCTGTGCAACCTCATCAGCCCAAGGGGACCTCTAGGCAGCAACTTTAAATCTACAAACCAGCTCCTTCTCCAAGTGGCCCCTCCAGGTGGGACTGTGCCTGTGCCAAGAACCTCTCCAATGCTGCTCCCGCCGGAACTGGAAGCTGCCAGAGACTCTCCAGCTGGCACCGTGGGCCCACCGACTGCTGCGACTACCCTGTAAAAGAAGAGACTGGTAACTCCACTGTGCTATTTTTTTTAATGCATTTTTAAAAAGTGACTGCCTATTGATTCCTATGGTGCGTAATTATTCACAGAAAGACTAACTGCTAAAACTTTAAAAAGTCATAACAAGAAAAGTACTTACTGTATTCTATAGATTTTGGTCTTAAACATTATATAATAGTCTGAAGTATTTTTATAAATTCTGGACTAGAGTTATTCATTGAGTGTGTGTGGTGCATGAATGGATTTGTGAGTACAGCAAATACTTAGCATATCTCCTGGATTAACCTAACTGCTCGACCAGCTACCTTAAAAATTAGAGCATTAGATGGTCTGATTTTTACCTCTGGAAACCAGTGTGTGGTTGCCTGAACCCTCTGCATAGTGTGCTTGGTTTTGCACATTGCATAGAGAGCCAGCCTCCAACATCCACAAATACATACAGACAGCTATCTGACCACCTGTCGAGACATGTGAATGACTCTCTGGTAAAAGGACAAAGGCAGTGCTGCAGCAACGAGGTGCCACCTCCTCTGCCAGGATGGCCATTCAGGGGATTAGCCCGGAGGCGTGCTTCAAAGGAGAAGCTGCCTGGCCCAGCACCCCTGAGCAGGATGCCATTTGTCATTGCATACAGCATGGAGACAGGGCCAGAGGTGGGAAACTCGCCCCAAAACCGGTTCTACTGTGCCATGTTGTCCCCAGGCAGCCACACCTCTAGGGTGGGCTACGTTGCTCCTCAAGACCGAGGAAGGGTCGTGTCATGTTGAAGGGGGAAAAAATTTGGCATTCTGGAATAGCCAGATGCCACACATCACAGGAACTTCATCACTGGATTGGAGGGGACCCAGTAATCCATTTGCTAGTGACCTCGTGGTCCCCTCATGGCTCTTTTCTGGGATAAATATGGTACCTTTGGCATGTTGACTCTCAGTATTCTGGATCTGGAAAAAGGACAAGAAGAAGAAAACTCTGCACCCATTGTAAGCGCACAAAGAGAGGCTGCAAAGCCGGAGCGACTGCACCTACCACACTCTGCTACCAGCTAGTAGAGGCTAGATCCTGTTCAGTGTACCTAGCTCAGGGAAACCCGGCACCAGACCAAAGCAGAGACTCGAAGGGTCAGTTGGCTGGCCCCCCAGAACAGCACTGGGGACATCAAAGCTACAGGAGCCCAGATTTCATCCCTGGTAACCACAGCAGACGTCTTGCTGCTACCTGGCGCGGGGTACCCCCAAGGACAATTTGGAAATAGGCAAAAGGTGCACTCGTGAATGTTGGTTGTGACCGGATAGGTCACCTGAGAGGACACCAGCCTCCACCAAAGATTTGCACCGTGACCGCTGTGTTGCAAAAGTGCAAGGTCTACATTGGCAGCCCTTAGAACCATACAAAGAGGACTTTGTGGGACCCTCACTCTGTGGCCAGAGTCACCCCTCACTCACCTGTGGACCGAGGACTCGACCGGACTTCACCCCTGTAGAACACACAACATGCAGAGCATCTTTGAGCCTGAATCCCTCAGCATCAGGACCACTCCATTATCGTCTATGGCGGTTATCCTCTAAAGTTTGGATCTTGCTCTGAAAACGTTCTAGTGGCCAGGTAACTGTCCAAAGTATCCTCTATGGCCCCCTGAACCTTTTTCCTGCCAGGCCTGGTTGCCCAACTCGGGTCAGAGTTGCTGGACTAACTTTTCCAAACTTTTCAAAACTTTCCAAAGTTTTTGTTGACCAATGATTGTTTGCATTTGATGCTAAAATTATTTATTCCTTTAAAAATACATATATATTTGCAACCTTCTGGTGGATTATAATGATCAAAGTTTCTAAGGATACATAAAGATATAGGTGGTCATTACGAACATGGCAGTCTGGACCGCCATGCCGGCGGAGGCGGTAATTTCCGCCAATGGCATGGAGGTCCAGACCTCCATATTATGAATGTGGCAGAACCGACACTGATGAAACGCCGCCACCACCAGGCTCCCACCAACAGGCAGCCTGGCAGTGGCGGTGTTTCAGATCTGACAGGGCAGCGCTGCCCGCCGGATAATGAGTCTGATTTCACCAGCCTTTCGCTGGCGGTTTACAACACCAGAGAAAGGCTGGCGGAATGAGTGACTCGGGCCTCCCTGGGGCCCCTACACTTGGTATGGGCAGTGCACAGGCCCCCCATTCAAAGCCCTGTTACGCATTTCACTGCCCGATTTACGGGTAGTGAAATGCGTGCCGGGTGCTGCTGCACCCTCCACACTTCCACATTGCCGCCGGCTCCAAATGGAGCCGGTGTCAATGTTCAGGCCCTGTTTCCAGCTGGGCCGACGGGCAGAAACACCTCAAACGATAAGGCCACCATCCGCCAGATGTCGCACAAAATGGATAAAATAAACCTATACTTAATCCCTAGTAATTTGACACAATGCCATCCATCTTAATTCACAGATTTTGGAAAGTAATTAAGCAGTGTGTACAAAAGTGACACACAACTCGATAAAATTCCACAATCAACTTTAAAATAAAGAGAAAACCATTGAGTAAAATAAAATCAAATAGACAAAAAATAAGGGAAACCAGAGATATGAATTATTAAAGCTTTAAATGAAAATAGCACCAAAAAGCATAAACTGCCAATTGAAAGGCAGACCACAACGGAGTCCTGGTTTGATAAACCACGTAGATTGGTCCCAGTGAAAGTCTAGAAATCAAAAAAAGTATGCAAAAAGAGAGATTGTTACTTTTTATGGAAACTTGCCTCCAAGCCGGACACATACGCAATCGCAGCTGCCACTGTGGAACTACTGCACAGGTACGTTTTGCAGTATGTCCCTGGTGGAAATGGCCCTTTCTGCAGGGTTATCCCTAAACTTTTTGCCACTGACCTCCTGTTTTTGACTGTGTGTTGCATTTTGGTTTTGCTGGTTTTAAGACTCTGGGCACTTTACCACTGCTCACCAATGCTAAAGTGCAAGTGCTCTCTGTGTGCACTTGGCATGGGCACTGTAGGGCCCCCACATGCACAGCCTCACCGAATTACAGGCAGTGGAATGCGCGACGGGTGCTGTTGCACCCGACAAACCTCAACATTGCTGCCTGCTCCATTACGAGCTGGCTTCAATGTTGTGGTGACTTTTCCGCTGGGCCGAGCCATTGCCTTCTTCAGCGTGGATCAATAGTTGCTGTGCGTCTGGATTTTCCACACATCGTCCCTGGGTGTCAAATCTTCAATATCACCCCAAGGAACGGAGACCGCGTGTCTGGAAATCGATGCATCGCCTACCCAGCGGGTAAAGAATCGACGCACCGCTTCACATCCGAGTAAAGAATTGAGACATTGTTTGCTTTTCTGATGCATCGCCTCTCCTGTGGCGTTATGTTTGAAGCATACCAGGTACTTTGTGCTAAAACAATGCATCCATTGATTTCTATGGATTAAGACTCTCCTAACTTTAAAAAAAGGGATATCTATTTCTGTATGTTGGGATTTTATTTTTGTTTTGATCTTGTTTTACTCAGATAAATATTGGCTATTTTTATAAACTGGTGTTTGAGTACTTTTGTGGTGTTTTCAGTGTGTATTTGTACAAATACTTAACACATTACCTCTGAGATAAGCCTGACTGCTTGTGCCAAGATACCAAGGGGGTGAGCAGGGATTATCTTAGGTGTGTGACTCCCTTACCCTGACTAGAGTGAGGGTCCTTACTTAGGGTGTAAACTGACTGCCAACCAGAGAACCCAATTTCTAATAGTCCCCTTGGGTGTGAAGCAAACGTTTTCAAACCTTTTTCCTGTTGCCCAAGCAACAACAGGAGTACTCTTGTAATGGGGAATCTGGAGATTTTCAGGGTGCCAGGTAGAGGTTACAAGCAAAGTCCAGTCCAAGGTTTAGATTGAAATTGTAGGGAAAATGCCTCGCTTTTCTGTCCCTGTAGGCACACAGGAGGTCAGCAAACTGACCCTTGGAGTCCACTGTTTAGTCGTGGGCAGACATGGGTGCAGGTCCAGTCCTTTAGAGATCCTCACAGGTCACAGCAGGTCCAGTCCTTTTATGTTCTTCGACAGATCCAGAAAGTGTTCCGAGTATGGCTGGGGTGAAGGTCTAGCTTTGTAGGCTTTACTAGCCTGTGGGTGGGAAGGCTCTTGTCGCTTCCTTACCTATGGGGTGGAAGTTCCCAGAGATAACCCTACCCACTTTTTTCATAGTTCCTGTTTGCCTGAGTGCAAACAATCCCACAGTGCCCATCATGCTCCAAACCCACAATGAGGAAGCCCTTCTCTTGTGCAGAACTAGTGTGGCCAGGGAAATTAGCAGTCCCCCATCCCCTCCTTCTTTGGTCACTCAGAATTGGTTCTGGGGTAGCTTCCCTTTGGGCTTGGTGCCAACTAACTTTAGGCAGGGGGACACAAATGACTGCCCTCACCAGGTCTCATCTTGCAACTTGTCTTCTGCCAGGGGAAGAAAACATACACCTACTGTAAGGAACCAGCGCTTTTTGCAGCCCCGAACACTTTTTGCCCTTATTAGGACTATTCGATACTGGTTTTTCAACTCTTAGAGTGCGCTGAGGCCTGCTAACCAGATCTCTGCTAGTGTTCTGACCCCATGCAAAGTATATGTCAAATTAGATACCCCCAATTGGCAAGGCCTGACTTAATTATAAGTCCCTAATATATGATACCCAGGGCATGTAAGACATAGTGTTCGCTCGAGGCCTCAGCACTGGTTGTGCTACCCTTCGTGTGACAAGACACAAAATGCCTCCCAGCCTGCCGTAGCAGACTGGAAGGATAGTGTTCTCACTATCAGTTCAACTTTGCCACTTAAACTAATGGCAAATCCACCCTGTCTCTTAACTTTATATGTACGTTTCTATAAGGAAGGCCTAGAGAGCCCTATGGCTGGGAGCTATATTTTATTAATGAAACATATGTATTTTGATATGCCTTGACATTAACATGTCCAAATTGTTGCTTTGCTGTGGGTAATGTTGTTGATAGTCTTATTGGCTAACACTGGGTTACCAGGTGGCATTCCCACCCGGCTAAGTTTTGACTGAGACTACTAAACTGGGTCATGTGAAGTATCAAATTAATCATGACACTAATGCATCTGATGCTCAGGTCATAATTAATGTCATTATTAATAGTTGGCCACTTTTAGAAAAGTGTGCCACTCTGTGCTCTGCTCTTCAGGGTCCTCACAAAGGTCCACTGTGAGAGACTGGATCCTTGCTGGAGTACCCCCCCACACACATTTTGCTGGGTTTCTTAATGCAACTTCGACTGGAGTGGACTGGGATCCTGCTAACCAGGTTCCCAGTGCCAGTGTTCTTTCTCTAAAACATGATAAAAGTAATTGGCTACACCTTTAGCTATCACTATAAGTCCCTGGTAAAAGGTACTTAGGTACCCAGGGAATGGGGGTACTATGGGTAGGCTACTGAGGGCAGCAGCACTGATTGTGCCACCCTCTAGAGCCACGCATCCAGGTGCACCCAGCACTACCATAGCAGGCTGAGTGTCCCGGTGCAAACCTAAAATACAAACTCAACATGGCCCACTTCCTGTGTGCCCTGTCCACCCTACACTGCATATTCAGTGGGTAAGTCACCCCTCTAGCAGGCCTTCCAGCCCTAAGGCAGGGTGCACCATACTATATGTGAGGGCATAATTTGCATGATCAATAGACCCCCACTGTGTCCTTGCCAAACCTGGGACATGGTGAGTGAATAGAGCAGCCATTTTTATATATGTGCTGACACTGGTCAGTACGAGTTTCCCAGCTACATAATGGCTACTCTGAACCCTGGGTTGTTTGGTATCAAACAACTCAATGTTAAATCCAAACTGGTACCAGTACTGGATTTATTATAAAAAGTACCCAGGGGTCAACTTAGAGGTGCCCCCTGAAAAAGATAACTATCCTGGCATGGTTGCTGACTGGTTCTATCCAGCCTGCTGCCTCCAGACAGCCAATCCACAAACCTTGACGGGGAGCCAGGCCCTCTGGTTTGTGAAACAAAGCCCTTCCTGGGTGAAGGAGCTAACTCCCCCTCCCTCAGGAATTTGCACGGCCCTGGCAGTGAGGCTTCAAATGGCTCCCGCCCTTGAAACTCAACCCCCACGCCTGCTGCTGGCAGCAGATGGCCTCCCCCTTTGCAAGCCCCACTGTTGGAGGGAGCAAAGGTGGGAAACCACACAAAGGATAGGAGGAGTGGCCTCACTGAGCATGCACCACCCCTATGGACTTGCAGGCGAAGTGGACCCTTCATTACATTTTTCTCCATCTTAGAATGGAAGAAAATAGCCAATCAGGTTTAGGGAAGTGACCCTTCCCACAGGAAGTGGCCACTGTAGTGGGTGTAGCCACCCAAGGGTAAGTGTCCCATTGGACACTATCAGGTTCCCCCTAACACTTCCACTAAATTCAGTAGGTGGCTCCCCTAGACCAAGATTTTACATTGAAAAGGATCCCAAGAAGAAAAGAATACCAGCACCAAAGAACCACCCAGAACGAGAACAGAGGACCTGGCTGCACCAGAAGAGGCACCCAGACCCCTGCTTGCTGCACCAAAGTCCCGACAATCGTGACTGCGGAGGAGCTAAACACTGGACCGACCCCAAGAAAACCAGGGGCATCTCCAGGCTTCAAGGATCACCCACATCTCCATCCTGAGTGGAGGCACCACTCAAAAAAAGCAAGAAACCTGCAAAGGACAAAAAAACCAGTGAGGGTCACTTCACTGAATCGCTGATATCTCTGCAACAGGAAGTCACAGCTGGACCCGACGACTGCCTGGAAGTGCCCCACAACTGTGCCAAGTTTGGTGGCGCTGTGCCCTCTAGTGGCCGAGATACAGCAATACCCTGGGTACTGGTCAGCTGACGTCAGACCAGGAGAAAAACAGTTCCCCAGAGCTGAAAAACGATCAGGAGGAAGCCCCAGTCCAGGGACTTCAGGAACAGCCCGGACCTCTGACCAGAGTGCCCCCGTGGTCCTGCACGTCGCCCACAAAGAGACCTCACCTCCAGCTCCAGTGGGCTCTGTTGCGCACAGCATCCAAGACCTCCAAAACGCCCTGCACCTGGAGGCAATGGGCCTTGCATCGCGGGATGTGCTGTGCGCCCCGGGTCACCAACCTGTGCAACCTCATCAGCCCAAGGGGACCTCTAGGCAGCAACTTTAAATCTACAAACCAGCTCCTTCTCCAAGTGGCCCCTCCAGGTGGGGACTGTGCCTGTGCCAAGAACCTCTCCAATGCTGCTCCCGCCGGAACTGGAAGCTGCCAGAGACTCTCCAGCTGGCACCGTGGGCCCACCGACTGCTGCGACTACCCTGTAAAAGAAGAGACTGGTAACTCCACTGTGCTATTTTTTTTTAATGCATTTTTAAAAAGTGACTGCCTATTGATTCCTATGGTGCGTAATTATTCACAGAAAGACTAACTGCTAAAACTTTAAAAAGTCATAACAAGAAAAGTACTTACTGTATTCTATAGATTTTGGTCTTAAACATTATATAATAGTCTGAAGTATTTTTATAAATTCTGGACTAGAGTTATTCATTGAGTGTGTGTGGTGCATGAATGGATTTGTGAGTACAGCAAATACTTAGCATATCTCCTGATTAACCTAACTGCTCGACCAGCTACCTTAAAAATTAGAGCATTAGATGGTCTGATTTTTACCTCTGGAAACCAGTGTGTGGTTGCCTGAACCCTCTGCATAGTGTGCTTGGTTTTGCACATTGCATAGAGAGCCAGCCTCCAACATCCACAAATACATACAGGACAGCTATCTGACCACCTGTCGAGACATGTGAATGACTCTCTGGTAAAAGGACAAAGGCAGTGCTGCAGCAACGAGGTGCCACCTCCTCTGCCCAGGATGGCCATTCAGGGGATTAGCCCGGAGGCGTGCTTCAAAGGAGAAGCTGCCTGGCCCAGCACCCCTGAGCAGGATGCCCATTTGTCATTGCATACAGCATGGAGACAGGGCCAGAGGTGGGAACTCGCCCCAAAACCGGTTCTACTGTGCCATGTTGTCCCCAGGCAGCCACACCTTCTAGGGTGGGCTACGTTGCTCCTCCAAGACCGAGGAAGGGTCGTGTCATGTTGAAGGGGGAAAAAATTTGGCATTCTGGAATAGCCAGATGCCACACATCACAGGAACTT